>NC_063170.1:69313207-69913207 GCF_023159225.1 Perognathus longimembris pacificus
TGAGTGGGTGTCAGGAGAGAGGGCCGAGCGGCACCTGGACGCCGGGCCCGTGGTCCAGCCGCGGGGCCTCGTGAGGGTGGGAGAGGCCCGTGGCGATGCGGAGCCCGCCGGGGCGGGACACGGCAGCAGGGACGGGTTGAGTTGGGGTAGATGACTTTGGAGAGGGAGGACAGAGCTCCATGGCTGCCGGGCCCCTTCCCGAGGGGCAACGATTGTTTTCTGGGGGTCCCTGAGCCCCGGGAAACCTCCCCACCTTCACAGCTTGCACGGATAACCTGAGTTCGTTTGGGAACGTCCAGCGTGGGTATTCCCACACAGAACACCCAGCCCAGGCCTGAGGCGCCTCTCAGAGTCACGGAAGCCATTTCGCACAAATCCGCTCCTTCTCGGTATTCGAGAAGCACGTTCTTTATCTCAGGAAGACCACACCTGAAGTCCCTGGTGTCACGCGGGCGCTGGCCTGGGCGCTCTGGGAAAAGGCAGGAGGCGTCTTCCCGGAGGGGCCGGGAGAGCCGGCCTCCCTCCACGGCCTCCGTCCGCCAGAGGGGCTTTCTGCACCGCTCTAGACTTGAACCCGCTGCTCCTCGCTCGGGAACCTTGAGAAAAGTCACCTGTTCTCTCCAGCCCTCCTCCTTCTCCCCCCCGCCCCCCGCCAGGGGCTCCGATGGGCAGCTCTTGCGTTCTCTCCTGAGCTCGCAGTCCTGGGTTCCGCACAGCGCTGCACCCAGGTTGTGGAGCAAAACCTTCCCATTATCACCTTCCGGGCTGCCTGGATGGCGCCACTGTGGATGCTAGCGAACTGGTCCCAGAGAAACCGAGTCAGACAGGCGGCCATAGCGTGGAGGTTTCAGCCGTACACCCAGCCCAGGCTCACAAGCTCACAGGACACTTGGCACCCAAACTGGCGAGGTTCTGGTTCCCTTCCCGTGATGACAAAACTCAGCTCAAGGAAACACACGTGGCCGGCGGCGCCTGCGCCTCGGAGCCCCTGTGTCCCGCCCCGTCTGCTGCATCGCTTCTTGTTCCCCTCTCATTTTGTTTTGTTTTGTTGGGGGGGGGGGGTGACAGGTGAAGATTAGTCCGGAGTAAAACTTGTTTGTTGTATTTGGCGGTGCTAGGTTTGAACTCGGGGGGGGGGGGGGCCTTGTGGAAAGAAAGGCTCGGCTTCCCGTCTGGGCAGCCACGGGCCGCGGCGCTGTCCCCCGGTTCCTGACTCCAGGCTCCGTTCTTCTCTTGCGTTTCAGAAGCCGCCATGGTCGACACGGAGATGCCCTTCTGGCCCACCAGTTTCGGCCTGGGCTCGGTGGACCTGGCGGTGATGGACGAGCACCCCCACGCCTTCGACATCAAGCCCTTCACCACCGTGGACTTCTCCAGCATCTCCAACCCGCACTACGAAGACATCCCGTTCGCCAGGGCCGAGCCGATCCTCAATACGGCGGATTACAAATACGACCTGAAGCTGCAAGAATACCAAAGTATGCGGTTCATGTCCTCCCTTCAGCCCGCTGAGGCCGGAGGTGGGCCCCTTTTCAGTCTCACAAACTCCCGCACCCTCTCGGCAGAGACGGGCCCTTGTCCTTCACGTCTCCACCCGTGATTCTCTGCGCGAGGCCACAGAGGAAGGTGGCCTGTGTCCGCCTTCCCTTTCCCGGCGCCTCCTTTCTTGCTTGCTTCCTTTTGCTCCCTGCCTAGGCCCGAGACCAGGACTGGAACTTGGTACCTGCATCCACTTTCACTCGTTGGCTAGTGTCGGACCAACTGAGCCACGTCTCCAACCCCATGCTTGCTTCCTTCTCGAGAGTCTGAGAGTCCGTCATCCGAGCTTTGACTTCTCTTGACCCCTTGTAATTTAAGTCATCGTCATAAGTGAGCTTACATAATTTATTGCCACCAAATGAGCATGACTGGAAGGGGTTTTCTTATCCTTCTAATCTGTAGTTGGTGGAATTTACGCTGAAACCTGCTTTCCTGGCACCAATTTACATCGCATCCTCTTGATAAATCATCATGCCACGAGCTAACATCAACACGTCAGACTCAAGAAAAACTAGGGCTGCACTTTTCACGATAAAGGACAATTTCTGTAACGCTGTTTCCTTGATTCATATCTGGTTGTGGGTGGCAGTCTCCCATTGTCAACCATTGCCTGACAATAAGTATGAACTCTCTGTATTGCTAGTTCTTTCTCTTTTTCTTTCTTCGATAAATAGGGTAGGCAGTCGTATTTATCTGTGTGGTTTTCAGTTAGAGCCTAATATGGAAATGGAGTCGGCCTGAACCTAACCAGTAGATGTAGTACCAGCTTTCTGGAGGTTTCGCCCGCTCCTTATCAGAGATCGTTTTTACACACCACCCTTTCCCCCTCAGCCTGGAGCGTTGGGCACCTTCGAGCCGTGACCTTTCACGGCCAGGCCCTTCTGTGTTTCTCTTGCAAGTGTTTGCAAATGCTTTTTTAAAAAAATGCAACGTGTCAATGAAATGAAGTGAACGGCACGGTGCCATCTCCAAGCCCGGGCTGAGCTCCGGAAGCCGCGGGGGGCGGGGGGGGGGCTCGGGCGGTCTCTCCCTCAGCTCCCCACTTTGCATGTCCCAGGTAACCATCTGGCATCCCCCCCCCCCCCCCCGAGCACAGGTGCCATCAAGGTGGAGCCGGCCTCCCCGCCTTACTACTCGGAGAAGACGCAGCTCTACAACCGGCCCCACGAGGAGCCCTCCAGCTCCCTCATGGCCATCGAGTGCCGCGTGTGCGGGGACAAAGCGTCCGGCTTCCACTACGGGGTCCACGCCTGCGAGGGCTGCAAGGTAACGCGCCTTCACCCCAGAGCGCGCCCCGGAGCGGCCCGGGCCCCCACTCCGTCCCCGGAGCCGGGGTCAGAGGCCGCGGTCCTTTGCTTTGGGGGCAGAACTCCCTTCTTGCAGCCGCACGGGGTGTCGGAACCTGAGGAGCGTGGGTGGCGGCAGCGCCGCCCGCCCCCCTGCCCACCCCCCTGCCCGCCCTCCGCCCGTCCTCACGCCGGTCCTTTGAGGTGGGGAGCCTCCGGCCCTAGGGTCTGGCAGGTTTGCTTTGTTCTGATGGTTTGTGCCAGGAGTCAGAGCGAGACCGCGAAGGGCGCGTGCGGCCAGGAGGTTGGCGTCCCGGTCTCGCTTCGCGCTCACGGATGGGCTCGCTGAGGACTGCGCTGCAGATGCGGGAACTGCTCGCTAGGGACGGGGGAACAGCCCTGTCCAGAGGCGGTCGCCTGCCTGGCGCAGGCAAGGCCCTGGTTTCGTTCCCAGCACGGCCACACAACACCCACAAACGAGAAAACCGGGTCACGATGCAGAGGTAGAGACTGGGCACAGGATAGGCCAGGCCAGGCCACTTCTGTGGAGATGGACGCGCAGAGCCTTCGGATCTGGGCTGCCTGAAACCATCGCCCGCCTGGCTCCTCCTCGGCCAATTGATGGCAAGAGCGGGCACTGCGCCCAGGTGTTGGGTGCTGCTGGAGGAGCCCACTAACATGTTTCCCCAGGCTGGTCTCGCATTGCCCAAAAGTCCAGGGCTTCGTCACGTGTTAAAAGAAAGGAGCGTGAGTGTGTGTGTGTGTGTGTGTGTGTGTGTGTGTGTGTCTGCCTGTCTGTCTCTCTGTCTGTCCATCACCTGGCCTTGCACCCACGCTGCCCTTACAGAGTCATCAGGATTCAATCAGGAGTGGCCCCACCCTAAAAGGCCTTAGCGAATCCTGATCATCTCCCCCGGGGGGTCCCCCACCTTTAACCACCACCATCAGATTAAACTCCATCTTCTCATACCCCACCAGGGGGACTGAACGTTCACTCAGAGACCCTTGGGGGACACAATCAAACCCACCGTGACGATCACATGCTTACCCCCTGCTGAACGATGCTCTAGGACCCGTACAAGTAACTACAGTCTGTCTACAGCACCACGTAGTCAGCTCTCGTCAGCGTCTGCAGGACCGCCCTGCTCCCAGTCAGATAGCCTTTCATATGTTTTCTCCTGATACCCATAGTGTAGACTCAGCCTCCCCAGACCACACACACGGAGAATCTGGGTGTGGGCCCAGCACAGGGCTTTTAATCTCAGCGTCAGATAAATGCCAATCCGAGACCTCATTGCCCATGAAGTTTTGTTTAAAATAAAGCAGTGAAGGAGGAGTTGGAAAACATTGTGAAACAGACACAAACAATCCAAGCCAGAAGTCACCTCGAGGAACGATATACGAGGCGGCCCATCTGACGAGCTCACACACTGCCTGCCAACGGCAAGAGTAAGTTGTTGAGGAAAAACAGAAAGAAAAACAGGCTGAGAATGCACTTGGTTTTGTGGGTTCTGGAATAAGAAAAGTTTATTCATTTGAATTAATATTAATTCAAATAAAGTATTTATTGGAATCCCAGAACTGATTTAAAAAAAAAATAACTAAAGCCAAGATTTAGAAAGCATATCTGGAAAATAAGTGAAAAATCCACGTTGCAGTAGAACTACAGATTCCTGATGAGCACGAGACATGAGAGCAATCACCCGGGAAAGATCACCTTACAACCAGAGGACAGGAGACTGCTCAGTAGCAACCATGGAAGCACGAAGACAATGGAATCCTGGGCACTGAGAGAACATAAAGTGCCTGTACTCTCCCACGCATGCACGTGAAATGAGCATATTTGCAGGTTATTCTGAAACAATGAAAAATATGTTTCACAGCAGATGAATATCTACAGTCGATGAATTCTGGAGAAAGTCAAAATACACACCAATGGCAGAACCAATTCTAAGCCATTGCTTTTTGTACCAAACAGGACCAGAGAAGTTGGAGTCGATGAAGAGTTGCGTTTTAGAAGTGGAGATATGGCTCAGATGTTAGAGTAATAGCCTTGAGGAAAAAAGCTCGGAGACAGTGCCCTGAGTTCAAGCTCCAAGACCAGTACACACACACAAAAAAAGAAAAGCTGAGTTTTACTAAGATGAATACAATAGAAGTAGATAGGAGTACTATGAAGCCCAAAATGGAACAGGAAGACATTTCTGATTTCAAACTGCTTCAGACCGATGCTGTTGCTCACATCTATAACCCTAGCTACGCAGGAGGCTGAGGTCTGAAGATCACAGTTCAAATCCAGCCTGGGCAGTAATTCCTTGAGATCCTTATCTCCGATTAGCCACCAGAAAAGCGGAAGTGGTGCTGTGACTCAAAGTGGTAGACGCTTAGCCTTGACCGAGAGAGGTCAGGGACAGTGCCTCGGCCCTGAGTTCAAGGCTCTCGACCAACAACAACAACAAAAACTAAAACTGCTTCAGTTCTCTCCAAAGCCAGAGGAAATTTAGCAGACTTGTCAGCCCCAAATAGCCTTGTTTGTCATCTTGCGAGAGTAGATTTCTGGGGACTTCTGCATCGCTTCTCACGTTATTCCTATTATCTCTTTCTGTCTGCAGGCTTCAATGATGAGGCTCTCTTCTCCATCACAAATAATAATAATAATAACAAGTGAAACAAACTCTGCAGGAAATTATGCAACCAAGAGAAATTTTTTTTAAATTATCCACATGTGGATTTTTATTGGCCCCGATCATATTTTAGAATGAAATGATTATAACTTTGCCAAACTGCTTAGCACAATTATAAAGGCCGGGGCATGCTGTTGGAAAGCTTCGCAGAGAGACTGAACTGATTACATGGTGTTTTATTTGCATTTCATTAAATCCAGAGCACTTCTTAGAGCATAGCTGAAAACCTAACCGCGTGCCAAGGTACACTCAATGACACCAGTTGGACGTGGCCGGCGTTTGGGCGCTGGACAGGGACCCTGGAAGTCCTCGGGGGCTTTGGCTTTGAGCTGGAGAGGATGAGGACTTGTCACCCCGAGAACGCGGTGCCGAGAGCCCCACCCCCCTACCCACTCGGCCAGCGGCGTGAGGTGGAGCCGTGTAAAGCTTGCTTTTCTGTGTCTCTCTGCAGGGCTTCTTCCGAAGGACTATCCGATTGAAGCTTATTTATGACAGGTGTGATCTCAACTGTCGGATCCACAAAAAAAAGCAGAAATAAATGTCAGTACTGTCGGTTCCAGAAGTGCCTTGCTGTGGGGATGTCACACAACGGTAGGTGCCCGCCGGCCCCCGTGCCTGCCGGGGCCACCAATCTGGGCTGCGCGCACCGGGGCCCTGCTGGGAGTAGGTGGTTGCCCCACGCAATGCCAGCTTGCAGAACCGGGGGCAGCTCGGTGGAGAGCACTTGCCTAGCATGGATGAGGCCCTGGGTGTGTGTGTGTGTGTGTGTGTGTGTGTGTGTGTGTGGGTGTTTTTCTCTCTCTTTCTCTCTCTCTCTCTCTTCTCACACACACACACACACAATCAGTTCATGATTTTAATGGTCAATTTAAGAGAAATAACGGAGAAGACCTGAAAAGACACATGTTCTCATAAACTGCAGTGCTAACTTGGGAAAATCACCAAAGTCACGCTCACTCCAAGAAATTAATTCTTCATTACTGTTTGGTTCTGATTGTTCACTGGCCCACACGGACCAATTTTAGCTGTAACTCAATAGTGTTATTTTTGTCAAGGATTAGTCAATTCTTTGAAAAAATCATCGCGGCTCAAGTGACCAAGTTAGTCCAGGATTCATTTCTTGGATATTTAATCCCACCCCACCCCCCGCCTTCCTTGGTTCCTTTCCTTATTTCTACTTTCTCCTTCCTTCTTTCTTTCATGCTTGATATTAACACAGGTCTTGAGTCCTACCAAGTATATGGCTCTACAACAGAACTACTGTTGTGATTCTTTTTTTTCCCCCCTTTCTTCTCCTTACTCTCTCCAAATTAATCTGATAAGATAGTCTTAGGAAGCCAGGCTTTGTCTATCGACTCTAATGTATCTGAAAAAAATATATATTTTCTTTGTTGCCCCATGCAGATGTTTGTTTTTCATAATGGAAACCACCAAGATATTTGGCAATCAATCACTAATTGGTGACCCTTTAAGAATGTGTACAGAATCTGAGTTGTTAATATGGGTCAGTTCCTCTAAAGACAAGAATGCGCTCTGAACAGAGCTATCAACAGGCCTGCAGGACTGGGGAGGGGGCCAACTTCCCTCAATGTTTGACCACATCTGCTTTGTAGCACTGTACAACTGCAGTCATTGATTGCAAAAGAGTCCGCTGGTTTAATTCCACCCATTGCCTTTTATATCAAGCCTCATAAAACATCAGGGCAAGTTTGCAAGCCAAGGGCTCTATTTCAGATGATGCAATCAGGTTGCAATACATTTATTTCGTCTTTATGAAGAAATCATTGACTTCGAGGTCATTATCATTGAGATATCCCGGGAAGCGTGCCAGCTCTACTTTTAATGCTATTTATTTCTTGGCCTGTTAAAAATTGTCACTTCACACGTTGGTGTGTAGGAAATGTAATTCCTAGTACTTACAGACACTACACACATAGAATGTATTTGGTGTAAAATGGATGTCCTGTTGTGTACCAGGAAGCGCATAAATGCATGCATAATATAGGTCTCTTATTGCTTTGTGTTTATGGGCAAATGTTGTTTAAATCTCAGCCCACGGGCTTGGGTGAGCATGCCGAGCCCTGCTTTATCCCCAGCCCAAAAAAGCAAAGAAAAGGAAGAGGAAGCCACACCTATGTGACACACATGGTCTTCTCCTTCCAGAACCTTCAAGGAACATTATCACAGCCTTGATAAGATCATCTTTTGACCTTATTTGACAATTCATTTGTTCTGTTGAGGTGGAGGAGCTAGCAAGTACTCCGTTCTTGCAAGGGCCGGAAACGAATTAAACATTGGAGCCTCGGATACCGAAGGAAGGGGTTGAGGACGGAGGAGCTCCCCGTTGCTCCCAGGGTTTTCTCGGAGCCTGTGGGCTGCCTAGAAACGCCATCCACACACAGCTGCTCCGTACCCAGAAGTGGAGCGGTGGCCCAAGTAGTAGAGCACTAGCATTGAGCAAAAGAAGCTCAGGGACAGCGCCCAGGCCCTGAGTTCAAGGCCCAGGACCGGCACACACACCAGAAGCAGGCATTTAGAGATTGTATCAAGATGATATATTTTCTCCAGAAGCTGCTACCCTGTAATCAAACCTAGTCTTCCGAAGGGACCCTACCACTTCATTTAGCAATTTGTTGCGTTGTTGTTTTTAAACCAAGATACAGGAGTTCCCTGTGAGTGTTTGTACTTTTATTTAGTTGTTGATTTTTGCATTTCCAGGGGTGACACCAAGGCCTGGGCTCAACCCCCCCCCCAGGGGATTAATTGTCCCACTAGAAACCAAATGTCAGCCTTCTAGAAGTCGCTGAGGGTCACATGTTCTAGACCTGCGCAACAGTCAGGATGAGCTTGCTTAAAAAAAAAAAAAAAAGTAGAGTATGCTCCCAGGTACTATGTGTACAGACATTCGTGGAATTTTAGAGCTGAAATTAGAGCTGAAAGAAGGAACCTCTACCCCGTGCTGAGACCAGAGACATTAAGTAACTTTGTGGAAACCACAGAGCTGGTGGTCCCCTAGCCACGGAGGTCAAGGGGGGGGCCCGCTGCCTTCCACGAGTTCTCACCCAGCGCCTGGGTGACCCGTTAGCCGAAGCGTCACCCCCTCCCACCAAGACGCAAGACGGGAGATGGCACGGTGTATGGGCATTGTGCGGCTGGTATTTCTCTCCTGAGTCGAGTCTGTCTTGGTTTTCCAAGTCCGCCCCAGAGGCAGGAAACCAGAAGCTGGGTGTGGGCTGGTTCTATCCCCGGCACCCAAACCAAACGCTTCATTCAGGACACCGATGGAGAGGAGGGCAGGCTAGATCTCAGGATTTGTTCTGTGTCTGTGTGGCCTTGCTCTGGGCTCCTGCCTGGGGACTCCCTCCCTCGCCCGCAAAGAGGCACAGCTGGCTTTTGCCCCTTAAAAACAACAACAAAAAAAAACAACCTACAATCAAGGCACCAATAGCTCACGCCTCTAATCCTGGCTACTCAGAGACTGAGAGCTGAGAATCACGGTTCAAAGCCAGCCCAGGCGGGAAAGTCCGAGAGACTCTTAATCTCCAACGAACCACCAAAAAGCCAGAAGGGGAGCGTGGCTCAAGCAGTAGAGCACCAGCCTTGAGCACAAAGGCTCTAAGACAGAGTCCAGGCCCTGAGTTCAATCTCAGGACCAGAACACACAACACAAATTGCCTGGCCTAATAAGTGAAATACACACACGCCACCGCTGCACCCCGATAACCCGGAAGAACCAAGCCCATGCCGGCGAGGCTCTGAATGCCGCCACCATGCCTTGTTTAACTCATGAAACACGTGGCTAGCTAGATCTTCTGGAGTGTCAGGCCGGGTGTCACGAGACTCCAAGATAAATCAGACATTGTTCAGTGGTTAGAACGAGTAGGCGTGCAAAGCAGATACAGCACAGTGTGGACAGAGGACGGAATCATTGCCCTCAAAGACCTCCCAGAGAAAAGGGGCCATTTGAGTTGGGTCTGGAGGGTTGAATAGGAGTTCGTCTCCGTCATGGCATGGTTCACTAAACATCTCCTCCTCCCTTTGCTAAACAGACCCTTTGGCCTTCCTGACAGATCAGACGTTACAACTTTTAATTAAGGGAGTGAACCATTTAATTTTTTTGCTTGTTGTCTGTGGCCACTGTCATGAGATAGGGTGGAGGCAGAACCCCGGCCTTGGGCCTGGGGGGGAGGGGCGGGGGGGAGGTGAGGCGGGGCCCTGCGGGTGGAACAGGGGGCCGAAGCAGCTCACCGGGGGCCCCCCGCCATTCCTCTGCTCCGCAGCCATCAGGTTCGGGCGGATGCCGCAGGCGGAGAAGGAGAAGCTGTTGGCGGAGATCTCCAGCGACATGGACCAGCTGAACCCGGAGTCGGCCGACCTCCGGCCCTGGCCAAGCACTGTACGACTCCTACATCAAGTCCTTCCCGCTGACCAAGGCCAAGGCGAGGGCCATCCTGACCGGCAAGACCACGGACAAATCAGTGAGTGCTCTTCGGCCCTCTTGACCGGGGGGGGGGGGGGGGGGGGCAGGGGGAGGGCGTGAGGGGGGAGGGGCAGAGGGTTATCGAGTTGGGGCCACGCAGGCCCCGTCTGAAATGCAGGAAATGGCTTCCCATGGGGTAGGTTCGCGCTGTCTTGAGAAAGGACCCAGGCCTTGTGCTGTCGTGGACCCTTTGGGACGACTAAGAGGACGCACTGGAAGGGGCGCCGGGGCTCCAAGTGGGGGAGCCTTGAGTGGAAAAGCTCAGGGACAGCGCCAGGCCCTGAGTCCAAGCCCCAGGACCCCCCCCCCCCCCCCCACACACACACACGCACGCACGCACGCACACGGTCCAGCCCCTACAGCGTTTAGCCGGGTGTAAGAACACACTGGGGAGTACAGCGCGGAGAAGCTTGCCTTCCTGCTCTTCGTGTCTGGGGTCTAAGCCGCCCCGCCGCTCTAGCCCGTGTCTTAGCGCCGCTCTAGCGGTGTTTTCCGGTGCTCCCGCGGTGTTTTAGAGGTTCTCTGGCGGTGACTCCGCAGAGGTTAGTGGTGTTGGGCTCGGCCTTCGGGCCCCAGGCCTGCTGGACATGGCACTCCAAGCAGCTGCCTCCCCGGCGCCCGCAGCTTCTGACACTCAGAAGGACTTTAAGGGTTCCTGAGATTAAGTTTTCCAGGAAGCAGCGCTCTTGTCTGACAGGAGGCTGAGCACACCGCCTGCACCCATTTTAAAAGGCAACAAAATTGCCAGTGCCAGTGGCTCACGCCTGTCTTCCTAACTACTCAGGAGGCTCAGATCTAAGATCGTGGTTCAAAGCCAGCCCAAGCAGGAGGCTCCTATCTCCAAAGAGCCACCAGAAGATCAGAAGTGATGCTGTGGCTCAAAGGGGTACAGCACTAGCCTCAAGCAAAAGAGCTCAGAGACAGTGCCCAGACCCCAAATGCAAGCCCCATGACCACCACACCCCCCCACCCCGAAAAAAAGAACAAAACGGTCCCTGAATCCTGGTCCCCATTCTGCCACCAGCTGGCAGGGGGATGCGAACTACGGACAGGGTGGTCTCTACGTCGGTTGATGATACAGTCAGAGCTGCGGGCGCCGCACAAGGTCGCAAATTGTCAAGGACCCCCCCACACACACCCCTGCCGGGCTGGGTGTAACTCTCCACACGCCCAGGTGCACGCTAGGGGGTGGTAACTACTTTTCAGTATACGTCGATGACTCTCTTCAAGCTGCTTTTTCCTTCTCACTGAGCTATTTAGCAGGAGTAAAATCCGCAGGGAGAGATCTGTCGGCGAGAGACGTTTAGGAAAGCGAGGTTTCCCACTCCCACAGAGGAGAGTGGTTGGTGCGCCGTGTCAGTAGCACCCCTGGATCCGCCGTGTCAGTAGCACGCCTGGATCCGCCGTGTCAGTAGCACCCCTGGATCCCACGCTCACCCTTTCAAAAGGGCTGGGAGCCTTCTCTGCCTTCAAGCCACAGGGCCATCTCCCAGCTCCTGTTAGTTATTATTATCCTCTGCTCACCGGCAGAGCTGAGGTCTAGAGAGGTCTAGATCCTTTGCCCTAAGACCCCCCACGGCAGGCCTGGGACACCCGCCCCAGGGCGCGCAGTAGGGTGAGCCCCGCGGTCCCTCATTCCTCTGGGCCAGCTGTGACGCTCCCCCGCGGGGTGCCTGGGAGATCTGGGTGCAGGTGTCTTCTGTCCCCCGTCCCCCCGCCCCCCCCCCCCCGCCGCGCACCTGGCCGTCACAGCTCCCTCCCATTCCAGACAGTGTTTTCCCCGTGTTGTTTGGGTCGTGAGTCACGGGGACCAGGCAGCTGATGCCTTCCAGGGGACAGGACCGGGGTCAAACGGGACTGCGGACCTGTAATTTGTTTCATTCCCAGATAGAGGAGTGAAGGGAAGTGAACACGTAGAGGAGATGGCAGCCGCTGATGGGAGCCACGCGGAGGAGGGGCTGGGGCTGGGGCTTGGGGGGGGGCGGGGGGGGCTGACTGGATGGAGGCCCCCAGAGCAGCTCACCTTACAACCCCCCCTCTGGGCGTCTAAACACCAGGAGGAGGGCGCGGGACCAGCGCGGGGCCGAGGAGTTCAATGCCTGACTCACCCCCAGCCTCGCTCTGAGATACACAAGTCACTGCACATCACTTTACAATCACAGCCCGGTTGACTTGCTGGCTTTCAATCCTTGAGTTAAAATAAGATCGTTGGAGACGCTTTCTGGAATAAAGAGCTATTAAATTATTTTAAGAGAAAGGGCCAAACCAAAAAAACAAAAAACAAAAAACAGTAGAAAGGAAAAGAGAAAGCTTGACTTTAAGCTTCTCAGGGTTCGGGGGCCAAGTGTTTGTCAGGCCACCCCGCGTGCACGCACGCACCCGCAGGAACTCAAACTGTATTTGTTTAATTGAATTAAAAACTGTTGGCAAGGTCCTTTGAAATCACTGGACTTTCAACAGAGGACTCTCACTAAGTCAGTATTTGCCTCACCAAACTAGACACCCTCGGTGGATCTAGATAGGGGCAGATTTGCCTCTGGTGAGTATCTAGAACAAGAAGCAGACACAGAGCCAAACTGAAATAATCCATTCGCTGATTACACAAAACTGAGATCGAATTGTCTGGGCTGTCTCTTTCTCCTTATCTTGCAAAATCAAGTTAAGCAGGAGGTGGGGGGGGGGGGAGGGCAGACTTACCTCAGAGAGGAATATGGGAGGGGGAGGGGGAAACCCAAAATGTTATTTCCAATGAGATTTGCTCTTTATCGTTGCGGTCATATTATTCATTTGATAGCATCTATCTCTGGGCGGTTCTGCTATCTCTTGGCTGGGGCCCCGAGAGACCTCAGATCCGCGTTGATAGGGGGGGTTTTGCTGACGCGCCGGCTTCTCCCAGGGTGGGACGTGAGGAGGGGGCCTGGCCGCACCCCACGGTACCGCGTGCACACCCACCGTGAGGTTCAGCTCCTCGGCGTCGCTCTCGGGCCCGGCCCCGGGGGAAGGCCGCGTGGGGAATGACCAATTACCCCGGACCTTGGAACAAGGAAATGACTGGACTGAAGAGGCCATTCTTGAATTTTATCTCGTTTAACCTCACCCGGGGACACGCCAGCTGCCTCCCCGGCTTGCGCCTCTGGGCGGCCTGGGCTCCACTTCCTCCTCCTCTATCTTATTTCCTAGGGCCATGCGCAGCTGTGCAGCACGGACGCGCCCAACCCCCAGCTCTCCTCCCCAGCAGCTTCGCCCGGCTCACCGTGCTTCCCAGCATCCTGCCCAGCAGAATAAGGGCTGGGAATCTCGGGCTCATGCTCAGGGTGGAAGCGGGGATCCCCCCCCCCACACACACACCCCAGGGTGGTTTGTTCCAGCCGCAGCCCCTTCTGAGCCACACACACACACACCACACCCCGGAAGCCGGGCACCCCTCTTCCTGAAGGCAGCGTGGTCACGGGAGGGGCTCTGCTTACTGCCTGGCACGGGGATCTCGCTGAGTGTGAGCTCTGTCACGTGACCCCCATGCGTGTGGATGAAAATCAACAGGATGGTTTAAAAAAAAAAACACCATTCTCACCGCCATGGTTTGTCATAAAACAATCAATGGGGGGGGGGGCGGAAATCTTGGGGCGCCGGCCGGCTCCCCGCTCCGTGTGCCGGCGACGGCAGGGACCTGGCTGCGCTCGCTCTGTGAGTGAGGAATAAACCGTCGGCTAGACGTTCGAGTCCGGGCATCGCCGTGTTTGTGACCGGGGGCCTTCGGGAAAGTGGCCTTGCCAACGGTCCCGGAAACCCCACGCTTGCCGCTGAGCAAAAAGACGTTCGAGCTCTTTCCGCGGAGCCCACGCGAGTTGGCGTTTGCTCAGAAGAAACCACTGGGGGGGGGGGGAGCCCAAAGGAAAGACGCCCCCGGGAGACCAGGTGAAGCAGTCCATCGCCAAGGTCAGCAGAGGTAGCGTGGTGTGACATGGGTGCACTCGTAGTGTTCGTTCAAGAATAGGCAAAGCATTCTGGGGCAGGAGAGAGAGCTCCGTAGTAGAGCATTTGTCCACTGCGTGTGTGTGTGTGGCCCTGGGTTTCATCCCTAGCACCTGACAACAACAACAATCATAATTAATCATCATCGTCGTCATCGATGCAGTGCGGGAGGAAAGCACTCGGGGTCTGCTCCCCTCCTCTGAGTGAGCTCAGCCAGTGCTTTTGTTTATCCACTGAATGACTGGCTGGCAAAGATTCTTTTTTTTTTTAAGAGCTGTGGTTGTGTGCCTGTTCTCTGGAGTGTGAATGATTCTTGTCAGGCTGTCATTTGTTTGTGAGGGAGCAGAAGCGCATTGAGCGGGCTTCTGAACTGCCACTCGCGGCTGGCGCTGCAGGAGACGGAGGTGCCCAGGCTCGGCCCGGGGCCCGGCGGGCACGGAGCAGCTCTGCCCTCCGGCCCCATCGCCTCCAGAGCCGTGAACTTTCCTGCAGGGGGAGGCGCGGAGAAGCCAGGGGGCTGTGGAGGTCTAGGTCAGGGCTTGCTCTCAAGCACGGTCTGACTTGGGTAAAGTCTCCTGGCTTCAGCTTATCCAAACTGAGGGCCAAAGCGTGGCTTCTCCCCGTCCCGCAGCTCTTAACTGGAGCAGAACAGGAACCGCAGGGCTGAGGGAACCCCCCGGGGAGCCGGAGGAGAGAGCCGCATTGGGCCCCGGTGAGGAGAGGCCCGTCAGAAGTTTAAGAAGGAAGAGGGACACGGGGGAGGGATAGGCCCCCGAGAACGAATCCTATTCCTCCTGGAGAAACCTGAGGATCGGGCGAGCCCAGCCGCGGGGTACACACGCTCCCAGGCTGGTTTGGGCTCTGTCAGGTTGCCAGGGGAAGGTTCTAGAGGGTACAGGCGATGCGCGCGCGAGCCCACACCCAGCGCTCACCCCAGAGTAACCTGCGCTTCCTTCACTGGGCTTTCCCATTTGTCTCCTGCGGTTACTGTTGGATTATTTGAAAGGAACTGTAAGCTTTGATCTAATTCTTTCTATAACTCAGATATGAAAACACTGATCTCCTTGGATTCCTGGGGCTCAGTGGTAGAGATGTGGTTAACCTCCATGAAGTTATGGGGTGCAACAATGGTGTCTTTAATAGGGAAGGGAGGGAGGGAGGGAGGGGGGAGGGAGGGAGGGAAGAAGGAGAGATAGAAGAAGTAGGAGGAAAGGAGGGAAGATAAGAGGGAGAGAAGGGGCTGGGAATATGGCCTAGTGGCAAGAGTGCTTGCCTCGTATACATGAAGCCCTGGGTTCAATTCCCCAGCACCACATATATGGAAAATGGCCAAAAGTGGCGCTGTGGCTCAAGTGGCAGAGCGCTAGCCTTGAGCAAAAAAGAAGCCAGGGGGGGCTGGGGATATAGCCTAGTGGCAAGAGTGCCTGCCTCGGATACACGAGGCCCTAGGTTCGATTCCCCAGCACCACATATACAGAAAACGGCCAGAAGCAGCGCTGTGGCTCAAGTGGCAGAGTGCTAGCCTTGAGCAAAAAGAGCCAGGGACAGTGCTCAGGCCCTGAGTCCAAGGCCCAGGACTGGCAAAAAAAAAAAAAAAAAGAAGCCAGGGACAGCGCTCAGGCCCTGAGTTCAAGGCCCAGGACTGGCAAAAAAAAAAATTTTTTTTTAAAAGGAGGAAGGATGGATTTTTTTCTTGTTCTCCCTCATTTACCACGAAGCCCATCCCCCATCGTCTCTGTGTTCCATACGGGAGGAATGCCGTAGATTTATAACCAAGTTTAATCGTCCATAGACCCATGCCCCGATTACCATGCTGGCTTTGGTACGTGGAGCTATTTCTTAATCAAAGTGTATCAACATGAAATTAAATCTGATGGATCGCTCCAAGAAACATCGGCTTCCCCGGAAGAGAGCCGTGTCTGCCCCCTTTCTGCACCCGTTCTTGCCTTGCCCTGCCCTTCCCAAGAGACACGATGGCATGGCGGCATGGCGGCCAAAACGGCTTAGGCCTCCGGGCGCCCCTTGCCACAGAGCCTGCACCCATCCCTGGGGCGGGGTGTCCTCGCTGACACGCTTGCTTCCCTCCTTGCTAAGAAGGGATGCCTCTCCCGTGCCGACGGACAGAGCCACCGCAGGTGGGAAGAAACAATCCACAGTGAAACCCGCACCCCGGCAGGTGACTAACAAGAACTCTCCTACCGCGCCTTTGCACGCCGATACCCACAATTCATCTGCCCGTTCGGTGCTTCTTTCTTTCTTTCTTTCTTTTCCCAGAAATTCTGAAAGGTTTTCTTTTCTTCCCCCCCCTCCCCCCCCCGAAAGCAAGCCTGGACTGGCTTGGCATGGTGGCGGGAGGGCTGACTTCTTTCTCCGTCCTTCAATGTTTACTGCCAGGAAATCCTGACCCACATTGATTGCCAAGGGGTTAAAGTCACATTGTTGTTAAATTGGGAGAGAAAATGAGCAGGATTTTTGTGCCCTGTGTTCAGCTCTCCCAGAGTTTCAAAAACAGGAACCTGGGGCTTCGTACGAGGGGACAGGGGAAGTGAGGGGAAGGGTCACGTGGTGAGGTACCGGGGCAGAGTTCCAGACAAACTGCTCACGTGGAAGTGGAAGAATTTGGTGCCTATGTTCTGTGCCAAGAACCCACATGGCAGAGCGGAAGCAGCTCACTGGAGAGTCGTGAGGGGCCGGCGTGGGTCCGGGAGCGGAGCACCCACAAACACAGGGCCCCCGCGCCTGAGGAGAGCCACCAGAATCTCCCCTAGAGAAGAGATGAGAGCCCCCAGTTTTATCCACTCCCTTGAGACCTTGAGACAGGGTAAACGACTTCGGCTCACAGACCCAAAGCGAGAACCCATGTCACCTTCGACCCCTACAGTCACCATTGCACACTTACTTGGCCCTTGTGTGTTTGTGTCTGTCTATGCCAGCGCCACAGCTTGAACTCGGGGTCTTGTGAGCTCTCACAGCTGGTGCTCTACCACCTGAGCCAGACTTCCTGCCCACCTTTGTTGCTTGTTAACTGGAGATAAAGGAGTTTCTTGAACTCAGATCCCAGGCCCCTGAGTAGCTAGGATTGCGGGTGTGAGCCGCAGGTTCCCTGTTACACATCCTCGAATAGGACTGAATGTTGGCTCCTGCTAGAGTATGGTATGTCCAATGGGTTTAGAATATTAGCCTCCCTCTTCCCAGACAGAGTGTGGTTGGTTCTAGCCAAGGAAATGAGAGGGAGAGAGAGAATTTCACAACCAACACAACTTGCCTTTGAAAACTACCTATTGCAAACCCTGGTAAGTGGTGCATATATTTTTATTGCCTAATTAACTCATAAGGACGGTATTTAACAAATCAAAAATAAGTTCAGGGTTTGGTATGGAGTGGTAAAGTGCTTGCCTAGCATTCTTGAGTCTCTGGGTTCAGTCCCCAGCACCACAAGTAGTAATGAAAGTTCCAAACCACTTTTATTTTGTTGCTTTCCGTAGTGTGTACCCACAGGCTTTTCTATGTCTGCCTTTCCTGAAACAGATGACTTTCAGAGCATCTAAAAAAAAGAAATAGACATTTTCTTGGCTCAAGATCTGTAATCCGCTTTTAGGGTGACTTTTACGATGAAGCATATTTTACGGGCGCACTGCATTTCATTTGCGGTCTGAGTAGACTGAATCTAAAACCGCAAGGTGACTTGTACGTTCAAGTGAGTCTTTTCAGTCCTTGAGTTGCTGAGACGGTGGTCTTCTCCGCTGAAGGAAGTCTAAATATGTATTTTGCCGAAAGCTGAGATACAAACAACAGATTCTGCCTCGTTTTAAAAAAAATTAAATAGAAATCTTTCAGGTGAAGTGTTGGGCGCACGTGTTGAAAGAAATGGCCCAAACCGAGGCACCGCGTTCGGTCCTAGAAATGGCGCAGATGAAGAGAAGCGCCTTCTCTCGGTCGGCCGCGCCGCTCCGGCGAACACAGCAAATGCGTGGCGGAAAGACGGGGCGGCGGGAAGGGGGCCGGCGGCGGGGTGGGAGGTCCGACGGGCGCCATTCCCCACTCAGCCGCTTCTCTCCCTTTCCACCTGCAGCCCTACGTCATCTACGACATGAACTCCCTCATGATGGGGGAAGACAAGATCAAGTTCAAGCTCATCACCCCCCTGCAGGAGCCCAGCAAGGAGGTGGCCATCCGCATCTTCCAGGGCTCGCAGTTCCGCTCCGTGGAGGCCGTGCAGGAAATCACCGAGTACGCCAAGAGCATCCCCGGCTTCGTGACCCTGGACCTGAACGACCAAGTGACTCTGCTCAAATACGGCGTCCACGAGATCATCTACACCATGCTGGCCTCGCTGATGAATAAGGACGGCGTGCTCATCTCCGAGGGCCAGGGCTTCATGACCAGGGAGTTCCTCAAGAGCCTGCGCAAGCCCTTCGGTGACTTTATGGAGCCCAAGTTCGAGTTCGCGGTGAAGTTCAATGCACTGGAATTAGACGACAGCGACTTGGCCATCTTCATCGCCGTCATCATCCTCAGCGGAGGTGAGTGAGCCGTCCTCGGAGCGGCCCGGAGGCGGGTGGGACTCCCCGGGGCCTCGCTGGCCAGCTGGGACCTCCATCAGCGTCCGCGCCGCCCTAACTACACTTGTCTGGCACAAAATGCTAACAACGACGATTGCCACCACCCACCCAGATACCAAACACGCCACCCCCGTAGGTTTCTGCCAAAGGAAGACTGGGGGACATGTTCTCTAGGCTCGTTTCTTTTTTCTCCGTCGTGGTATTTTTTTTTCCAACCATAGCTGCTGATATTTGCCTCCCTTTCACTTTTCTCCAAGTTCTTTTCTCCTTTTCTTCCCAGAAAGCCAATCTCCCCTCCAGTTCCTTTAAGTAATGGCGCGTCCCGCTTAGCTGTTGATGCCGGTGCAGCCTGGAGAAGCTTTTAAGCGTTTGGGGTCCACCTGTGCTCCCCCACCCCACCCCCTCTCTGAATTGTGGCCCATATCAGGAATGGAGGAGCTGAATTCTATCTCCCCGTTGTGAGCCCTCCTCACCACACGCAGGAAAGAGGTGAACGGTTCAGCAGTTTCTAGAACTTGCAAGTACATGATCTAATTCACTAAGCCAGCTCCAGAAGCCAGGCTCCGTACCAGCCATTCCTTCTGGCTGCCTCACGTCTTCAAATAGTGTCAGAGAAAGTCTTGCTCCCATCCTTGCACGGATAAAGTGTTTGAAACAATGGAGTCTCATATCGAAATTGACTTCCGGTGAGCTTTTGGTGTGCTTCTGATTGTGAAAATCAGCTTGTGATGAGAGGGGAGAAACGTTTCTTAACTGATCAAGAGATGGCTTTATAAATAATGTGACTGGATTTAATTTGATATTGCAATGGCCGGGTTTAACTCATGTTGGTTTATGAAAGTTAAAAATGGTGCCATGGAAATGCAGGTACTGTATAAACAACTTCCCTTCAGCCATAGACTGTCTTTATAATAGCCAATAACCCCACAAAGTGGAAGAATGGCCTGCCGTAGGTCATAAATGCACACACACATACATCGCTGGTCCTGGGACTTGAACTCGGGGTCTGGGTGCTATCCCTGAGCTTTTTGCTCAAGGCCAGTGCTCTGCCACTTGAGCCACAACTTCACTTCTGGCTTTCTGCTGGTTAACTGGAGCTAAGAACCTCAGGAACTTTCCTGCCCAGGAAATCCTGGCCTTCAACCAGGATTCTCAGCTCTCAGCCCCCTGAGGAGCTAGAATCGCAGGTGTGAGTGACTGGCACCCAGCCATGAATGCCTTTTATCTGTACTTACAATGAAAAAAAAAACAGCCCTGTGAAGCCTTTCTAAAAGGATTTGCCATTGACTGGTACCTACATCTTCAAAGCCAGAACCTAGCCGGCCAACATTTGCTTTTGCCGATGAAGTCTAAACATAGCGACAGATAAGGGAGGATACACCGGAGCCCGTGTTTGCGCAGCTCGCGGGAATGCCCTCCTCTTCTTTACACAGAGAGGCTGACAGGGCACAGGCCAGAGAAAGAGACGCACGAGGTTGTGGCCGGCCCAGAGCCCAGCCACTCTCCCCAGTCGCCGAGAGCACAGCCCGCACTGGGCCGCCGCACGGGAAGCCACGGTGGCCGCTTTCTTGTTCTTGTCCTGGAAATTCAGAAAGGGAAAGCCTTCATGGGGGCGAGAGAGGCTTTGCTCCAGAAAACACACTTCTCCTGTGCACGGGATGACCCCCTTCCCTCCCTCCATTGCTGGGAAGGAAGGGCTATGGTTGCTGGAGTGGCTTTGGGAAGTTCCCTCTGAGACTCACACAGGAGCTCCGCCTCCGGGAAGGCACCCCCCCCCCCCCGCATCGGGGTGTAAGGGGGCTGGGGGCTCGGAGGAGGGCCTTAGAGGCCCCGAGGAGATTTTTAGATGAAATCAGTGATTTGAGCAACTCAGCATTTATTCGCTGGGGAAATTGGCATGGCTCCCCTCAGATGGATGTTGTTCAGTTGTACCACTGGAAGCGGCTCAGCCCACTTGATCCGGTGCTCAGATCCGCCCCATACCCCTCCCCCCCCACCACCCACCCAGACCCTCCCAGAGGCAGCTTGTAGAGAAAGATAACCTCATTCTCCAGTGCGCCCCTCCGTCTGCTCTGAGCTTGGGGTGGGGGAGGCAAGGACTAGCCTACGGCAAAGAACAAGAGCACTGCGGGCCCTCCGTGGGGCGCTGGCGAGTGTTGCCTGTGCTCGCCCAGTCCGTCCCAACGGTGCTCCCCTCCCTTTCTTGTCACCCCGGGGACGCACGTGAGACGTTAGGGATTGGCCGAGACCTACTGACTGGGGCCCAGCGGAGCCAGCCTGTAAAGCCAGGTGTCCTTCCTGCCCCGTCCCCCCACGGTGCTCACTCACCGTGGAGGGGGCTCTCCCGGGTCCCCTGAGGCCCGAGCCTGCGCGCTGGAGGCGGGCCACCCTCCCCCCCCCCCCCCCCCCCCCGGTCTTATTGCTGGGGCGGGTGGCGTCGGGAGTCATAAAACCACCGCCAGCAGGAGGAGGATGCGAGCCGCTGGCGCCGCCGCCTGGTGCCAGCCTCCGAGCCGCGGGGGTCAGCCTTGCCCGCGGGCCGACGCCAAGCGCGGGGCCCGGGACGAGCCGGGCGGCAGGACGCGGCCCCCGAGCGCGCGGTGCTGGGGCGAGGAGGAGCGGAGGCGCGGGCCAGCTGGAACCCGGCGGCAGGAAAAGCCTCCTTTCGCCCAATCGAAACAGTTTGGGATCCATTTCGGCTCTTCCTACCCCTCCAAGCCGCCAGGGAGGAAAAGCGCCGGGTTTTACGAGGCGTCTCTCGAGGCACAGGGCCACGGGCCTCTGAGTGACACAGGCGGCCCCTCCGGAGCCCGGTGCCCACACACCGCCTCCTTCTTTGCCCCGGCCCCTGGCCGAGGGGGTTCTGGAAAGCTCTTCCTGGAGCTGTTGCGGGCTCAGGGAGAGCAGGGCAGAAGAAAGCCGGACTGTTCTCCCGGCTGGGCGTTCGCAGATCCAAGAAGCGCTGGCATTCCGGGGCTCGCCGGCAGCCCTCGGTCCTCGGAGCTCAGCCACGGACCATGGCCAGATCATGGGTGGACGGGTGGACGAAAGCAGGATAGAAGCCCAGCCCCCGGCCCAGAATCAATGAATGAGCTCTTCTAGGATGAAGACGAGAAACGATTGTGACCGTGGTGGCTACCATTCGTGGATCCGGTCACTGCGTCCCCAGACGGGGAAGTCAGACATTTATAGAGACTGTGGCACCTGCCCGAGGTGATAGAGTGGCTAATGGATGAGATTCGAGTGTAGACCCGGGAGTCTGGGACTTCAAACTTGGTACACCTGTGCCTGAGGCTGAGCACGGGGCCCCATCAGGTGTCCCAGGCTCTAGGTTCAATCTCCAGCACAGGGAGAAAGAAGAAAGCCAACTAACCATTGGATTCTGCGTTGCCTTCATGTGCCAGTAGATCACCCCTGCAACCCCAGCTACGCAGGCGGTGGAGCGCTAGAGGATCCTGGCTTGAAGAAGTCTGCCTGAACGGGAAAGTTTGCTAGACACTATCTCCAAAATAACCAGCACAAAGCAGGACGAGAAGAGTGATCCAAATGGTAGAGTGCCAGCCAAGCATACACATACCCGGAGTTCAAATCCCCGTGCTACCAGGAAGATTTAAGTGCTCGGGTTCTAATTCAGATGCTGTTCACTAATATTGCCTGAGCACACTCGCTCCTTTGGCTTCGAGATGTGCCGGCCATGGGCTGGAAGCGGCCGTGTGGTTCTCGAGTCTGTCAGCCGGCCAGCTCCTGGACCCGAGCCAGGGCATAATGGCGTTGTTTGCAGAACTCGCCATGAAATGAGCGGTAAACTTTAAATAGCTCAGTAAACACATTTCCACTTCATCAGATACCATCTCACACGGGGGGGGGGGGGGTGTGGCTGTAGAAAAGGACTGAGGGGGGAGGGAAGGGCTGCGGGAAGGGCCCGTCCAGCCCACTCATCTGCCCCCCTCCCCCCGCCCAGGGCTCAGGGCTGCCATCGATCGCTCTGTCCTTGGGCCCCTGGTCCCAGCTCTAAGATGCCACGTGTTGAGGAATCCACTCCACCCCCCCCCATCCCACCCCCACCCCCCCACCCCACCCCCGCTTAGGGGCTTGGCCCCGCCTCCTCAGTGGGCATCCCAGATGAAGTCTGAAAGACTGGGAAATGCACACGATAAGCCACCGCGCCTGCGTGTGCGTGTGCGTGTGCGCGCTTGCCCGCCCGCGCACGCCTGTGCATCGCCGGGGCTTGAACCCCGGCCTCGTGCGTGCCGAGCGCGTGCTTTGTCACCGGGTTCCTCCCCAGCCCCGTGCCAGCCCCCGCCTCCCCTACGCGGCTCCCTCCGTGCGTGGAACTTCCTTCTCCACGCGGGGCCCATGGCGTCTTCTGACTCCCCTGGGGGTCCTGAGAAGAAACACCCCGCCGTGCGATTCCTCCTGGGTAGGAAGGACCCAGTGCAGGGCTCTGTGCCGTGACTCACTCAGAATCGTCTAGAAATGCCCATTCGTTCTCCACGTTTCAAAAGCTTGTGGGCTGCGGATGACGGGGTGGGGTGTGTTCAGAAGCCCCCCCTCCACTCCCACCACCACCCCCATCCCTAGCAGTGGGATCGCGGGGAATTGCTTCCCGAGCCTTCATTTCCTTATCGGGCCCCAAGCAAGCGCAGGGCCGACTTCCGCGCCCCCCGGGCCGGCCAGGGCCAGGACGCCCCACGTGAAGTCCAGCCCGCCAGGCCACAGGCTGGAAGTGCCACCCGTCCTCTCGCCCTCCCCCCCACCCCCCGCCAGTGCCCCCGGGGGAGCCCGCTAATCGCTTTATCAGCCAGCACTTGAAGGGGATTAGCTGAGGATTGCGAACAAACCCACAGGGAGAGAGATACTGGGTGGGAGGGAGGGAGAAGGGAGGGGAGAGGAGATGTAAAGCCATGCCACCACCACCACCACCCCCCCCCCGCCCCAGGATGCCCACACAGGCAGGGGTGTGGCGTGCCCGTGTCCCCAGGTCGTTTTCTATCCCCGGCTCCTCGCACAACCTGTCAACGCCAGGAAAAGAGAACCACCGCCGGGTTGCCGTGGCTGGCTTTACCCCCTTCCCTGGGCCTGGCCCCGGGGCTCCCCCTTGAGCCGTGAGCTCTGTAGCCGTCCGGCTGGACCTGTCCATCCCTCCGCCCGCAGCCCCGTCTCCAGGCTGCGTGTAACCGGATGCAGTTCTGGTCGCAACAAGGAGCAGGTGGAAAGGAGTCTGCGGGCCGCAGGCGCCGGGGAAAAGACTCTGAGTGACCACAGCAGCCACGGCCTCACCCCAAGGGCCGGGAGGGAGGGACGCAAGCACTTCCCAAGGGCCAGCCACGGCTGGCGGGGAGGTGGGGGGGGGGAGGGCTGGGAGGCGCGTGTCCTGGTGTGTTCTGTGGGAGGTAGGGGTGGAAGCGCGAGATGGGTCAATTCGCGTGGATCCGCCCCTTCAGGCAGAGATGCAGAATTCCCGGCTGGGTTTCGTTGCCTTGTGGTGTCCCACTGTCTTGGCTAAACTATGTGTGCAGATGTGCTACACATAATACACACACACACACACACACACACACACACACATCTATATTCATTATCAGACACAGACAGAACACTTTGATTCCTGTGCAGCCATTGCCTAATAGGGGAAGTGTTGGGTGTTTATCCATGTCACCCCAGGAGGCCAGGCCACCAGCAACAGAACTGCACGCACGCGCACACACACACACACACACACACACACACACACACACACACCAAAGGCATGGGAAGTGGCTGAGTGGCTCTGTCCTCGCTCGGCCTCACGCTCTGTAGATGAACTCCCTCAACCCCCACAACACCACCGCCGTGAGCCGCTTGCCGCTCTGCTCCTTCGTCTTCACCTCCCGTGTGGTCTGGCTGCGGTGCTGACGCGTTTAGGGCCTCGCGCGGGCTTTGCAAGCGCCCTGCCGCTGAGCCCCGTATTTGAGATGGGGTCTTGCTTTGTTGTCTTCTGGCCTGGAGCAGTACCCTCGCCTCAGCCTTCCAAGTAGCTGGGACTTCGGCTCCAGCCGCTACACCATGGCGTTGGTTTGTTTGTTTGTTTGTTTGTTGATGCGAGAACACTGAAATCCAGAGAAGTAAAGGGACTTGCCCAAAGTTACTCGGTGAGCAGGTCGCCATGTCGGAGTCCCAGATGCCCAGACAGCAGGTGCTGCTTGCCACTGGCCAACGCCTCAAACTCTTGAAGATCGGGCACCAGGGGCTCACACCGGTGATCCTAGCTACTCAGAAGACTGCGATCCGAGGATCGTGGTTTGAAGCCAGCCCAGGAAGGAAGGTCTGAGAGACTCCTCCGTCCGATTAACCACCAGAAAGACGGAAATTGGTGCTGTGGCCCCGATGCTAGAGCCCTCGCCTTGAACAAAAGAAGCTCAGGGACAGTTCCCAGGTCCTGAGTTCAGTCTTGGAGGTCAGAGCTTAGGGACGGGACCTATTCCCCACCCCCAGGCCCTAGCAGTGTCTCCACCATCACTGTTTTTGTGTGTTTGCTTTTGTCTTGTGACTGTTAAGTCCCAGGTGGGAGACCATACAATAAAGGGAAGGAGAAAGGAAGCTCGAAAGAAAGCAGCCACCCAGCGGGCTTCCCCCTTGACAGACAGTAGAGGAAGTCGGCCTCAGGACAGGCTGCATCCAGGCCAGTAGGGAAGGAGAAGGAAGGCCAGGATGGAAGCTCCCAGAGCAGAGATGACACCAGCCCTCTCGGGTTTCCCGTCTCCCCTCTTCTTCGGGGGACTGCGTCGTAGCGGGCCGGGAGCCTAGGGGACCCCCGAAGCTGCCGTGGGCAATCAATCGCCTCCCTGCCCCGGTGGGGAAGGCAGGGGGGGTGGGGGGGACGGGGGCGCGGTAGGGGGAAGCTTTAGATGAGCTGTGAACTCTCAACGCGGAACCAGATCTGGACAAGATAAAAGCTTTGCGGATCTGCTCCGAACCAACCGTGCTCCCTAATCAATCCCAGGGCTGAGCCGAGGAGACCGGAAAGGTCGATTTCCCAATTCTTCACAGCCCGGGGAGTCAGGAGCCAGTAATTGACTCCAGCCTCCCGGAGCGTGAGTCAACAGGCGCTGCCCGCCCCCTCTCCCCGCCCCCCCCCCCCCCCCCGGCCTGCTGGGCAGCCAGGCCTTGACCTTCAGCCAGCTCCGGGCTCTCCACAGGCCTGCTAGGCAGCCTGGCCTTGACCTTCAGCCAGCTCCGGGCCCTCCTCTCACCAGGGAAAGGTGCAGAGAGAAGGCGGACCGTCCTCCTTGGAGTGTCCTGGCGGGAGGGGAGGGGAGCGGGGAGCAGGCCCCAGAACCGACCGACCGACCGCGCTGGGGTTGAGAGGGACAAAGGGGCGCTCTGGGGAGACGGCTGTTGCCCTTGACCTGACACCCTTGAGGCTTAGGTTGGGTTTCGATCTGAAATAAGCCCGTTGTTGTAAACTTAACGTAGAAGCCCGTGAATCTATACCTTTCCAACTCAGGTTCCGAGGGGTATCGCGTGAGCTGCGTGCTGCAGGGAGTAGAGCAATTGAATCCTGAATTGGGGCTCTGGAGGGCCCGGCGGGCAGGCCCGGGGAGGATCGGCGCGCGTTCCCCGGCGGAGGCTCGGGTCGGGGACGGTGGGAATGGCCCACGAATGATCTAACGCGTCACGGGAGGGAAGAGGCCGAGACCGCGGCCCCGGCACCTCAGCCCCTCAGCCAAACATCATCCATCACATCATAAAGGGGAACGTGCCAAGGAGGGCTTTCAAATCCAAACCAGATCCTCCCTCCCTCCCTCCTGGAGGGGCCTCCCCGCCGCCCTGCACCCCAGGGCCAAGTTTCCCTCAAGGCCCAGCCGTTGCGCTCGGGGGGGCTTCCTGGTCTGATCAAGGAGACCCCCAAGATGGTGCGAGATCGCCTGGGCAGTGCTCGCCCCGCCCCGCCCCACCCCACCCCCACCCCGGCGCTGCTGGGAAGACCGGGAGGGGGAGCAGAGGCTAAGGGGGGTGGGGGCGGTACCCCCACGCGGCCCGGGGTCCACTCTCCCTGAACCCCCGTGGATGCTTTCTGAGAAAGGCCCCGGAGCTGTGGGTCTCCAGGCCAGAGCTACACATTTTGTTTCCTTCTCATCATCTGAATTTTATTTTATTTTATTTTATTTTTGCTGATGATTCCAAAATTAAATGCTGGATTTTTTTTAAGCAATTATACTTAATCTGACCGATGGAGGTTGCGGCGGGGGGGGGGGGTGTTGGGGGGGCAGCGTACATTGGAGCAGTCAGAGGGAGAAAGAAATCAGAGCAAAGACAAGTTCTTTGGGTAATGAAAAGCAATCGGGAAGTTAGCATAGGGGGGTGTGGAGTGTTCTGGTAACCCCCCCACCCCCGCCCCGGGGACCCTCGGGGTGTCCTGAGCCCCGCCGCGTGACTAAAGATGACGGGAGTGTGCAGAGCCGCCGTCCGTCCGCTGGAGGCTTCCTCGCGGCTCTGCCTCCAGGCCTGTTGGACGGTTGGGAGAACTGTGCTTTTCCATGCAGGGCGCTTGGCCAGGCGGAGCCTGTCTCTCCAAGTCCGCAGCCAAAGGCTTCCTATGGGTCCCGGGGTGGCGGGGGCCGTGGGACCCGGGCTGCGCTCCCCCCCCGCCCCCCGCCACACACACACCCCCCTGGCCAATCAGTCCCGGCCGGCAGGGGAGGGAGGCAGGCTTCCCTCCTGACTGCAGCTCCGGTCCCCACAGGGCCCCGCGCTGTCCTCTGAGGCTTGGTTCCTTCTTGCCCGTGATGAAGTGTGGCCTCCCCCCCCCCCCGGGGGACAGTACAAAGCCAGGGCGCTCCTCGGGCCCCCCCCACTCCTTACACAGAAGCTAGCACGGAGGTGATGGAGGCATTGATAGCGCCCGTCTGGGGGGGACGCGGGGGCAGGAGATGGGGGGTGGAGAGGAAGGAACCCGGATGGATGGCACACGGGGCGCAGGTTGGAAACCATGCCCGCGGCCCCCCGTGCTAGAGGATAAAAGAGAAGCGGGAAGCAGGCATCAGGCAAGAGGGGACCGAAGCACTGGACGCGGCCAGAGCGAGGGCCAGCAGAGCCCAAGAAGAACCTAGAGAAAGGGAAGTCACTTGGAGGGGCGGGCAGAGCTGAGTGAGGGGGGGGGGGGAAGGGAGGGGAAGGAGAGCCACAGTCCTGATGTCAATGCAGCCTCCCCAGCGCCGGCCCGGAGACCCCACACCCCCCCTTCCCCTCCCCCCCACTCCCCCCCCAACATCCTCACCCAACAGCCAGCAAGGACCAAATCCTGAACTTAACGGGGGTATAACTGGGGTTCAAGGTGAACTACAAGAATGGGAAGCGGCTACTTAGAAAGAACGAGGAACATCGTACTTGTCAAAGCCCAGCAGATGAACCCAGGGGTCTTCAGAGGAAAGCTCGGGGCCTCGAATGCATTGATTTGGGAAGCAAGACACCTGGCTTCCAATTCTCTGCAGTTTCTGAACTAAGAATAGGAGGGGGGGACAAACACCTAAAAGTTGTTTCTTGTTTCATATTTTTACGAGAGTTATATAAATTGGAAGCAAAACACATTTTTTAAGTTGATAGATAAAATCAAAAGATGCCTGTTTTTTTCTTTAAAAAAAAAAAGAAGTATAACCATGAGACTTTTAAATGAGAAAATACACAATTTAAAAGCATTAAAGCCGGGTGTCAGGGGCACACTCCTGTAATCCTAGCTACTGAGGAGGCTGAGACTTGAGGACCACAATTTGAAGGGAAAGTCCAGGAGACTCTTCTTATCTCCAATTTATCCCCTATCAAGCTGGAGCTGGAGCTGTGGCTCAAGTGATAGAGTTCTAGCCTTAAGCAAGTAAAGCTCAGAGATAGCACTAGACGCAGAGTTCTAGCCCTAGGACCTGCACACACACACACACACACCACACACACACACACACACGGGGCAGAAGGATTTTGAGTTCAAGAGCAGACCAGGAAAAGATAGCAGGAACAAAAACAAAAGAACTTGGCCAAAGTACACTGAATGTGTCTATGAAAATCATCACAGTGAAACCCATGGGCTGTCAATGCCTGCTAGTAAAAAGCTCAAAAAAGAACTAAGTCAATAAAAATGGGAGTGGTGCATTGTTTCCCAACGAGTACAAGGCCCTGGGTGCAGGCTCCAGTAGCACTAAAAGTAAACCAGCCAGGCGCTGGTGGTTCATGCCTTTAGTCCTAGCTACTCCGCAGGCTAAGATCTGAGGATCAGAGTTCCAAGTCAGCCCAGGCAGGTCAGTTCATGAGACTCTTGTCTCCAGTTAACCACCAGAAAACCAGAAGTGACACTGTGGCTCAAAGTGGTAGAACGCTAGCCTTGAGCAAAAACAAAAAGAGCTCAGAGACAGCGCCCAGGCCCTGAGTTTGGGCCCCACGACTGACCAAAAAAATTTTACGTGTGTGTGTGTGTGTGTGTGTGTGTGTGTGTGTGTGTGTGTGTGTAATACATCCTTAAGCTAAGGGACACAATAATAGATCCTCGATGATAAAAAAGAAAAGAGTATCATATAAAACTTTATTCCAGTACAAATGAGTAAAAGTCCCAGGATCTCCGTGTTTGAGTCTACCCTGGGTTACATAGAGCGATCTTGCCCCAAAATGCCAAAGTAAGTTATTCCACGTTTACAGGACTTGGGGAGTGGGAATAGATTAGACTCGATGGAAGAAAAGGAAAGGCAGTGCGGGATTTATCACAGGGTGAGAGGGCCTGGCACAGGAATCCCAGGGAACAGGCGTGAGCACGGGGCAGGTAGGAGGACCCTCACGCCAGTGCACAAGGCGAGTTCCCACGAAACGCAGCCAGAGACAACACAGAGGTACAGCCCTCTGGACCAGCAGCAGCTACCGAGAGAAAAACCCTAAAGAAAACAGTTCCCCCACGAGTACAGGAGTACCAGGAAATCCACAACTCCTCCTTAAGATAAAGCCGTATCTCTTCAGATATCCTATCTCTTCAGATAGAGAAATGTAAAAGGCATTTGATAAAACTCCACCAACCATTTCTCACTAAAACAAATTGAAAACTCGAGAATTCTTGGAAAGCCAAGAATAAAACCTACTTGCCATTATCTCCAGCAAACAGCAGTACTTGGGGGGGGGGGGGTGGTAAACAGTTGCCTTCAGAGTTAGGGGTGAATCACAGCACTACGGGTGTGGTAAAGCACGCCTGCCATCCCAGCTACTGGAGAAGCTGAGGAAAGAAGGCTCCGGAAGCCCAGCAGTGCAGAGCCAGTGAACCTGAACAACTGTGTGTGTGTGTGTGTGTGTGCACGCACGTGGTGGGGGAGGAGATTAGTGAACACCACCTCCAGTGTTCCCGCTTAGAAGAACTCTCTGTTAGGATGTTGGCTGGGGACAGGAATCCTTCTGAATCTTCAAATCTAAGCGGGGAAGGCGGAGAGCGCAGAGCCCGCGGGCGCGCGAGGCGGGGCGCCCGGGACTGACCCTGCTGTTGTGTTTTTCCCAGACCGCCCGGGCCTGCTGAACGTGAAGCCCATCGAGGACCTCCAGGACAGCCTCCTGCAGGCCCTGGAGCTGCAGCTCAAGCTGAACCACCCCGAGTCCTCGCAGCTCTTCGCCAAGCTGCTGCAGAAGATGACGGACCTCAGGCAGATCGTCACGGAGCACGTGCAGCTGCTGCACGTGATCAAGAAGACCGAGACCGACATGAGCCTCCACCCGCTGCTGCAGGAAATCTACAAGGACCTGTACTAGCCCCGGAGGAGCCGCGGGCTGCGGGGAGCCGGGCCGCGGCCCCCCCCCTCCACTTGCACTATTATCGCCAGCGAAAAATCCAACACCTAAGAAATTTACTGTGAAAAACAACCAAAAGCATTAAAAAAAAAAGAAAGCAAAAGGTTTTAGAATATGATCTATTTTATGCATACTGTTTATAAAGATGCCTTTACAATTTACTTTTAATATTAAAAATGACCATGCTATGACGTTGATGGTAGCCTTTGAAGACCCTGTCTGATGCGCCCCCCCCCGCACGACCCACACCCGGCCCCCCCCCCCCCCCGAGCCTCTCGGGGTGCCTTCCTTCTTGCTTCCTGGGCCACGGAAACCATGTGAGCGGAGCTGCTCGTAGGCTTCCGTTCTCCGTGAGTTCTTCGCTTCTACTCGGCTCACGGTGAGGAATCCCCTGCCTGCCTGCTGGCCACGGAGCGCGGGAAGGGGGCTCCGGGGGCAGAAGGGGCTCCGGGAGCAGAAGGGGCTCCGGGAGCAGAAGGGGCTCCAGAAGCAGAAGGGGCTCCGGGGGCAGAAGGGGCTCCGGGAGCAGAAGGGGCTCCGGGGGCATTGGACGTCCGCTTGTTCCGTTGGGCCTGCCCGGCATCCAGTCTCCTCCGCAGTTCTGAGACTCCTCCTGGCCACCGCCCGGGTCAGCCTGTCCCCATACACGGTGGCCCGCAGTCCCCGGGGCGGGGGGGGGCTGATCCGTGCCCCCCTCAATCCCCAAACCGCAGGTGTGGAGGGGAGTCCCTGGCATGAGAGGGCATGCGTGCACGCAGGTAGCCTGGCTCTTCCTGCATGTGGTCTTCCTTTTGCTTTTTCTTTATTTTTGCCCATCCTGGGGCTTGATCTTGGGGCCTGGGCGCTGTCCCTGAGCTTCTTTGTGCTCGAGGCTGGCGCTCTACCACTGGCCCACAGCGCCACGTCCGGCTTTTTCTGAGTGGTTCATGGGAGAGAAGAGTCTCACAGACTTTCCTGCCCGGGCTGGCTTCCAACCTTGCTCCTCAGATCTCAACCTCCTGAGTAGCTAGGATGACAGGCGCGAGCCACCAGCGCCCAGCTCCCTGTATACTTTAAATTATCTCTAGATGGCCTACCCGCCTAAGCTAGGCCAGGTGCGGTGTGCACCGCCGCGGCTGTGTGCGTTGGGGGATAGGGATGGTGTTTTCGGTGCAGAGCTGCAGGGCACCCAGGCAGGGCCTCCATCCCGCCTCCCAGATAGCACCGCACACCCAGTGCCGCTGGGCACCGCTAGGTGCTCCGGGGTGAGGAAAGGGCATCTGCCAGAGAGAACCAGCAACTGAATCCTGGGGACAAGAATGAATCTCCCTGAAGACCTATCGGAGCGCGGTAGTCGCCGCAGGGGGTGAATGGCTCAGCCCTTGGGGCTTGTGGAGCTCGGTGGATGAAAACAGGGGTGCTGGGCAGCCAGCTTGGGGTCTGCAGCCGGGCCGGGTGGGCATTGGGGGGCATTCTGGGAAGTGCAATGGGAGGCAGGACACCAGGAGGGCAACATGCCCTCCTCCCTGTCAGCAACCCCAGCCCCAGAGGTCCAGTCCTAAACTCAAAGACGGGTAAGGAGCTATGGGCTTCCCCACAAGGTAGATAAAAACGTTCCCTGGTGGCAGGGCCATCCTTACTACAATCGACGGAGTGTTCGTCCAAGTCAAAGCCGCCAGATTCACAGTCAGGAAGCCGTCGAACCCGGTCTTCAACGCGAGTCCCACAACCAGACTCTCCGGCCACCTGATGTCCCTTAACTCCTTTTGTCTCTTTCTCTATCCAGAGGAACAGAACTTCACCTTCCGGCTCTTCAGCCGAGACATCAAGAGGGATCTGTTTGTTTGCTTGCTTGTGTGCAAGGAGTCAGCGAGAGTCTTGATCCTGGCCTTGGAAACGTAGACTTCCCTAACGGCTCAGAGCCCGGGCCTTTCCGGGGACAGCGGTTAAGCCGCCTGAGAACCAGAGCCCCGAGCCGAGCTGTTGTCTCAGTGACAACCAAACATTTGGGAGGAAGGTAACACATTTGCTCTGCCAGATGGTTGCTGTTTTCTGCCTTGACGCGGAGCACTGGGTTATTTTAAAACATCTGGAGGGCCGACTCGGGTCTTGGTGACGTTGGCTCCAGGGAGATGGGAAAGCAGATGAGCAGGCCCGAGCCCAGGTAGCACCTTCGGAGGGGACCCCTTGTTTACAAGGTTCTCACACAAAAAGCCTTTCAGCTCTCGCCTGATCTCAGCTCCCACCAGCGATCCTCCATCGGCCAAGCCTTTCCACGCTCTCCAGCTAGCCCTGCCAACCACGGGCGGGTGGGGTGGGGAGGGCGGGGGGTCTGAGCTCTTTGGCACTGCTGGTGAGCATTAAATAGCTTTTAAATCCTGGCAGCGTGCACATTCCCATCTCTCTAACTTTTTCCCTGTGGCTTGGATGATCATTTGCTAAATATTTTACAACACATTATATTCAGCTCCAAAGCTCCGGCTCCTTCCCCCCGCGCCGCTCCCCGCCTCCCCCAAGCCGGCCAGCATGATTCACAAGTTAATCAACACGTGTCGCATCTGTTAATCATAGCACTTTCTCCGGACGCAAAACACACTTGGGGAGCTGTGTTAACAAAAATAGGAAGAAAAGTAACTTTGGCCAAGAGTCAAAGAAAAAAGAAGTTCAAGGCTCATTCACCATCCGTGTCCCAGCCTGGTGACCATGGCCTGCCATGCTGTCAGTGCGACTGAGGGCCAGCAAGGGGCACCCCGGTTCTCGACACCACGATCGAAACCTGGGCTGACCCGAGTTTCTGGCTTCTGTGTTTAAATCTGGGGACCTGGGGCAGGATGGGAGGGAGGGGGGGAGCAAGGTTGGTCGGTGTCACCCTGCAAAGTCCCCAGTTAGAGGTCTGGGGGCAGAAACCAAATGGCTGACCACATTCTTGCCACTGAGGGGGAAAGGCAGGAAGGAGGTCCTGGTGAACTTGGTTATTCCTAGATTCCAGTGACCTTCTGGGCTGCTCCAAGGCCCCCAAAGGCAAGTTCTTCCTGTGGGCCAGGCCCTGACTTGCCTGCTGTCTTCTGTGCACTGTGTGACCCTGATAAAGGACGGTGGGGAATGAGAGGGGATGGGAAGAGGGAGGGGGGGGCGCGGATTTCAAGTCTGGGCATGGGGACCTATTCCTGGGGAGTTGGGGTTTGGGGTGGGGGCTGGTGATACTGAATCTTGAGCGGGGGAAGATCATAATTTAATTCCACCACGACCGTCTGCATTGCTTCTTCTCTCCTCTCACTGCAAGCTTACCGTTGTGAGAGCAAAAGCCCAAGATGTGCATTCTTCACTAGGGAGCCACTTCCCATGGCTCTCTCGTCACTCCTCTCCTGCTTCCTTCTTGCTTTTTATTTTTTTAAGTTGGTTGGTCGTGGGGCTTGAACGCATGGCTTAGGCACTGTGTCTGAGCTTTCCTGCTCAAAGCTAATGCTCTGCCCCTTGAGCCACCGCTCTACTTCCAGTTTTCCGGTGGTTAACTGGAAAGAAGAGTCTCGTGGCCTTTTCTACCCGGGCTGACTTTGAATCCTGACCCGCAGATCTCAGCCTCCCGGGTAGCTGGGATTACAGGTGTGCGACGCCGGTGCCCGTCTTCCTCCTGCTTCTTAGGTGGCCACTTGCTGTCCTCGGTCTGCGTGGTTGTCACTGCTATTTGCATGTCCTCGTCGCCGGCCATGTGACCGTACAGTTCTCCCTCCACGTGGCGTGTCCCTGTAGACCAGAGACTCAGGAAGCTGCGGGAATGAGCATCCTCGAGTTAGGGAGTTCAAGTCCAGCATGGACAACATAGCAAAACCCATGTCAAAAAGAACAACAGACAGGGCTGGAGGCGTGGCTCAGGTGTTCAGAGCTCCAGCCAATGAGCAAAAAGCATCAGATACCAAGTTCAAGTGCCAGTTTCAGACTAAAGTAATAACAATAACAACAGCAACATAAGCCAGCAAGATCCTGAGTTCAAAGCTCTGTCGGACCGCATGCTGATGGAGTACTCGGTCCAGGCTTGGCGGGGCGAGTGTACGGGAACGAAGGGGAGGCTGGCCCTGCCCCGTGCGGACTGAGCGGCTGCAGCCCCGGCTGCTGAGCCACCACAGACCAGGGCACGGCAGATGTGGGCACGCATTTGCCCAGCACTCGTACCATCTTAACACACACACAGATCATTCTAGAAAATTACAGACTGGAGAAGCCAACCACCTGACCAAACAGAATAGGACGCTGCAGATAAAGGCGCTGTGTCGCGTGCCAGAATGAGGGCCTGGGATTAAGTTGCCGGAAGGTGTTTATCCCACACCTACCTCCTCCCAACGGCGAGGGGAGACTCCATGGAGAGATCTGGACGTGCAGAGAAAGGGGAGACTCCATGGAGAGATCTGGACGTGCAGAGAAAGCGGTTTCGGTCCTCTGCAAGGGTTGGGAGGGGCGTGGGAAGGGCAGATGGAACTCTGGAGGGCGCTGGGTGCAGATTGGAGGTCGTTTCCACGAGACGGCCAGCGTGCTGCGCGTGATGCGCGCTCGGTGAATTTCGACTCCGTCCGGGATTAGACCGAGTTAAAATCCCTAATCCCACACTTGACTGATTCAAGGGCTATAGGACTTGGAGCACCTCCCTAGCCTCTTTTGGACGTAAGTGGTCCCAGACATAAAACGAGAGAGCGAGGCCCCGCTCTCAGGGCAATCCTGAGGATCTTCTCACGGCTTCCGGGCACATCGCAGGTAGGAAGCGCTAGCTGCAGGAAATGCTGCTGCTGCTGTTCAAATGCCCTTCCCGTGGTGGAGGCGGAGCCCTCGCCTAACCCACACCAAGCCGGCCCTGGGTTCCATCCCCAGAGCCACAAAAAGATAATTCAAGAAAGAAAAAAAAATGGATGGCTTGCTGGGCACCGGGGGTGGCTCATGCCTGTAAAAATGAAAAGTTGGAGCCTGGTGCCGCTGGCTCCCGCCTGTCATCCTAGCTACCCGGTCGGCTGAGCTCTGAGGATCCCGGTTCACGGCCGGCTCGGGCAGGAAAGTCCATGAAACTCTTCTCTCCGATGAACCACCAGAAAACCGGAAGTGGCAGCTGTCTCTCCAAGTGGTAGAGCGCTGGCCCTGAACAAAAGCGCTCAAAGGACAGCTTTCAGGCCCTGAGTTCAAGCCCCAAAACCAACAACAACAACAACACAAAAAGATAGAAGTAGAGGTATAGTGGTAGATCATGAGCAAAATATCTCAAGGACAGCGCCCAGGCCCTGAGTTCAAGTCCCAAGGCCAGCACACACACACACACACATACACAAGTATCCCCTATGTATAAAAGCACTCTGGGCTCAATGGAGGGACTCTGCCTATCTCCAGAGGGAATCAACTTCACCATTTGTCAGTAGAGGGGGGGAAAAAAGAAAAAAAAAATTTTCTCAAAAGAATGTGCCCCCAAATCCACAATGCTAATGCAAGACAATTGCTGTGCTCTGATTTAGAGCAAATGCTGTAAGAACGGGGCTAGGAAAACATTCTCTCCAAGCGCACTGAGCCCTTTCTCTTGTGACTCGTGCTCCTAATTTTAGATGACTATTGCGTAGCTTGGATTTCCACCGGGGGTTATAAGACATAAGAAAGTTGTTCATTTGGGTCTGTAGGGAGGATGTTGGGACAGGGCCATCTCTCCAGAGCCTGCAAATGTTCCAGGCCATAAGTTGCCAGGAGAGTGTCACGCCCGGGAGCCGTCCGGTGCCGTGGGCCAGTCCACCGGGAGCATCCTAGAGATTTTGCCAACGTTGGAAACCTGACAGCCTTGCCACTTTCCACTGGAGTGGGAGCCAGCCTTGCCCTGCCGGTTCAAGACTTGCTAGGTGGGAGGCCGGGCCGGCAGCCTGGCCTGCTGGAGTCCCCTGGCACGTGACACCTAATGCGTTCATCTCGGGTGAGGGTACGAGCCCCGTTGTCATTTGGAACGTGGAAACGGCCGTGTCGAGCTCACGTCCTACAGAACCTAGACAGAGAAGGCAGGGCGGGCTTGATCGCCTCCGTGCTCAGATGAAGGTGGTACACGCTGGGTTACACGAAAGCAAGCAGAGGCGGGCTAGGCCCGACGTTTCCTGAAGCCCACACCTGCTGGGTGTCTTTCTAGCGGACCGCGTGCTGCCTGTTCTGAGGGGGTGGAAGGCAGGGCTGCCTTTGCTCACGCTTTGGGGAACAAAAGACTTAGATTTGGATTCTGACCCGGCGGTGCACCCACCCGCTGTGCAACCTCCGGAAAGTCGATTCCTCCCCCTGCATCCCAGCTCCTTCGTCCGCTTGGGACGAAAGCCCCGGTCCTCATCCTGTAGGGCTACTGGAGAGTCAGAGGTTATCTCCAGCTGAGGCGCACAGAGAACCCCCTAGGTAAAATCTTCTGAAGACAAGCTTCCCAAACCCGCAGGGTCTGCCGGGAGCTCGTCCTGGCCAGGGGGGGGGGGGGGAGGGCCGGGGGGGCGGGGCACTGGTACCCCGTACCCCCTATGAAATCCTAAGACGCTGCCCTGGGAAGAATTGTTCCACGCCGACGCAGGCGCTGGCAGCCAGTTGTAAGGGGCCTTGGGAAAATGCTTTCCCCGAGCCTCAGTTTCCCCATGTACACAGTCTGAGATCTGTTCTGCCCTCCCAGTGCTGACACCCTAAGACTGGGCCCCCTCCCTCCCCGGCTCCCCCCCCCCCCCCGCCTCCGCTGGCAGGAAGACAGAACTCCTGGCTTCCCATCAGAGGCCAGTGTTCTCTGCTGCCTCAGCTGCCTTCTCTGCTGAGGGCGTCCCAGGCCTGGGCCAGGCCGCAGCCAGCACTCATTAAAGGCCTGGGGTTGCTCCAGCCCCGGGGCTGGCTGCCTCGGAGGGAAGGGAGGGGACACTGGATGGATGGCTGGTTCCCACCCGCCGCCGGGCTGCTGAGAGGGGCGTTGCGCTGAGTCAGGAGCTGGCGCTCGGGCCCGGGGTCCCGGGCCACCCAGGCCTGCCAGATGGGCGGGGGCCAGGCCGTCCTCGGAGGAGCCGAGCCTTATCGAAGCTGCTGCCGCGGCTGCCACAGCGGTGGGAAGCCAGCCCTGGAAAAGCATGTCCCCGGCCAGCCCTCCTGGGGCTGCCCCTCCCCCCCGGGGCGGGGGGCGGGGTGCTGCAGCCCCCGACCCCCCCGCTGAGGAGCCGCCTCCTGCTGGCAGGACCCTCCGCGCGTATCGCTCAGACCACGTGGGAAATCCAAGGCCAGAGGTGCCCTGGACCCCAGCCCTGCTGGGGTTGAGATCCTGGGGCTCACGGCCTCCCGGGAAGGGAAGAGACGAGCGCGCAGGGCAAACCAAGTCCAGGGCGCCCACGGACGCTGAGGTCCCCGCGGCGGGCGGTCCCCGCACACCAGCTCTTCCGCGCACCACCGCGCGCCCACCGCGTTTGGGAGATCATAACAAGAAGGGAGGAAGAAACAAGAGACTTCTGTGTGCTGTACCTACATGATTTTTTTTTTCTGGATTGTTCCACACTGTTGGTTGGATCCGTGGATGTAGGAAGCGGCAGATGCCAAGCGCTGGCTACCACTGTGAATTCTAAGCACATGCTCGAGACGTCGCCTCCAAGTTCCTCCTCTCCTCCATGCTGCCCGCTCCCCAGCCCGAGGTGCTGCACCCTGCGGCCTAAGTGCTCCTAGCCCAGGGCTGCGTCCCGCCCTCCCGCCCTCCCGTCCGTCACACTCAGGGTCCCCTAACCTTGCTCCTCTCACCAAAGGGCCCTGGGCTTGCGTGGGTTCACGGCCCAGCCCCGCCGCTCTGTGGCTGCCTAACCTTGGGCCAGCCTTCTGGAACCTTCCGGAGTTTATCAAGAAGAGCCAGGCAGGGGCTGGGGATATAGCCTAGTGGCAAGAGTGCCTGCCTCGGATACACGAGGCCCTAGGTTCGATTCCCCAGCACCACATATACAGAAAACGGCCAGAAGCCGCGCTGTGGCTCAAGTGGCAGAGTGCTAGCCTTGAGCGGGAAGAAGCCAGGGACAGTGCTCAGGCCCTGAGTCCAAGGCCCAGGACTGGCCAAAAAAAAAAAAAAAGAAGAGCCAGGCAAGCTCATGCCCTCCTTCCAGCGGTTACCGGGAGGAGGGAGAGAGGGGAAGTAGGAAAGCACTCGGGGCTCTGGCTCCCTGGGCGAGTGTCCGTCGGGGGTCACCTGGGTGTGAGCAAGCGCTGCCTTCATCCTCCCGGTGACTAAAGACAAACAGCTCAGCGCCACACTCAGCGCGTGCGTGTGTGTGTGTGTGCGTGTGTGTGCATGTGCGTGTGTGTGTGCGTGTGTGTGCGTGTGTGTGCACGTGTGTGCGTGTGCGTGTGTGTGTGCCTGAGGGATGAGGACGAGGAGGAGGAGCATGAGGAGGGGATCAAATGGGTTGGGACCGATACTCCTCGATGGCTAAGGGGGTTAGACATGGCCGCCAGGAGGGGCCGGGGGTGGAGAGATGGGATCCGCTCAGCAGGCGTGTCATTGGTAAGCTTGCCCCCACGGTGACGAAATGCCCGAGGCGGCCCACTCGTGACGGGAAAGGTTTATTCGGGTCCCAGTCTCGGGAGGCCGCGGCCTTCCGATCCGTCGGTTTCCTTGCTTTGGGCCGGTGGCGAGTCAGGGTGCACAAGGGGAGAGGAATGGCGTGGGACCCCACAGGCCCCTTCAGGGCCAACCCCCAGGGACTTCCCACGAGGACCCCCACCTGAAGACCCCCCCCCCTCCCTGGAGACATCACCCTGGGGACCGGGCCCTCCACACACAGGCTTTGGGGAACAATCAGGGGTGGGTCCTCGGCACCCCTGCATCAGCCACGGAGGGGACCCGTTTGCTGGGGCGGGAAGTGTCAAGGGAGCAGGGGCCACTGGCAATGGAGACAGAACGGGGGGGGGGGGGGGGACAGGTGTGGACCGGGCCATGCTCTTCGTCAGGCTGGAAGGGGTGGTCTTACGTTCCGTTACAGACATTCTGAGCTAAAGCAGCCACGGGCGCCCCCCCCCCCCCCCGCCCAGGCTGTGAGAAGCTCGGATGTCTGGAGCTCTGAGGTGCAGGCAAGATGGGAGAGAAACGGGGGAGCCGCCGGGAAACGCAACAGCCACAGAGCAGTGCCGGTCACTGGCGGCCCCATTTCCTCATCGGGATCTGCAGCAGGTGTGTCTGCCGTGGTTGTCCTTCTGGTCCTGAAAGGTCTCCCTCAGCGATGTCCTGGGGGCCTTCTGTGTGCAGGGGCTGCCCAAGAGACACAGCGAGGATGCTGCACCCCCCCCCCATCCCGGGGAGACCAACCCTGGGCGGACAAAGGTGTGGGTCCTCTCGTGTCTCCTTCATCGTCCTCCTCAGTCACTTAAAGGAAAACCCCCCCGGGGCTCCCGTCCCCTCGTTTTCAGTGCTTTACGATCAATCGGAAAGCAGCGGCCGGGGACAGGTGTCGGGCCGGAGGGCAGAGTCCTTTTCCTCTTCGGCGGGCTCCTCCTCCATCCCCCGCCCTCCCTCCCCACCCCCATGCCCTGGACCCGCGCCAGGGTCCAGACCCAAGGGCCTCATCCCTCCCCTCCGCCGGGCCTGAGCTCCTGGGGCGCCCTCTGAGCCCAGCCAGGCCTGCGGGGGGTCCCTGCTGTAATCAGGGCCCTGTGGCCACACCTGCCTCCCTGGAGCCCGGGGCCCAGGGCGGGGGGTGGGGGGGGCGCTTCCGGGACTCCAGGCACATTGGGACCTCCGACCATCCCGGTGGGGGGGAGGGGGAGGGGGAGGGGCGGGGCGGGGGGGGCTGGGAGTCAGATGGGCCTGTGACTGAGCCCCATCCCCCTTCCTCTGTCCCAGCGACCTGCCCTGCAGGAAGTGCCTCGACCCCCCCTTCACCGCTGCCACCTCCCCGTGACCCGCCTCAATCACGTCCCTTTACAGTTGGGCAGAGCCGGCGGGGCCTCCTCAAACTCCCCTATCTGCACCGCCAGATCGCTGATAGGGCTAATGGCGTTTGCCGGCCTCCACGCCCTGGCCCGGCGCTCCCGGAGTCACGCAACCCCACAGGCCCCGGGGCGGGCGGGAGCCGGTCCCTCCCCCCCACCGCCCCACCCCCAAGCCTGGGAAATGAGCCTTTCTCCCCCAGCCACCTGGCCGGGCCCCCCCAGGCCAGCCTGCCCACCGCCACCGCGCTCCCCTGAGCTCCTGCTCTGGGCTCCGAGGCATCAATAAACTGAACTTGTGCAGCCACAGAGAAAACAGGTTTGCTAAGCCGGTGGCCACCACCCACTAACACGCTCCGTCCCCCTCGGTCCCGCCCCCCCCACCCACCCCGGGCAGTCAGGACAGGTACGGAGGCCACCGTGTCCCCCCCCCTCCCCTGACTGCAGACCAGACCCCAGCTGCCAAGGCCTCCCCCCACCCTACCAACCCCCCCCCCAGCCTAAGAAGCCTGCAGGTGGGGTGCGGACGCTCCCTCTACAGCCACCCCAGGAGGCCCGAGGGCCAGGCTCCCCCACCTGCAGAGGCCCCCTCCCGGCCGAGCACCCTTCGCCTCCCAGGGGCCCCCACCACAGTCCAGGGTCGCAGGCAGGAGGAGGCCGGCGTCGGGAGGGAGGGCGAGGCGGGGCCACGGGGGTGCTGCCGGTGTGCCGGTGCGGCTCAGGCTTGGGGCGGAGGGAAAGGCGCCCAGGCCAGAGGCGCCCCTGGTTGCTGATTCCAGCCCAGCCCTGCGGACTCGGGTCTGGGTTCTGGGCAGAAGAGGGGGCTCCGGGCAAAGCCTAGACCTGTCTTATTGCCGCCCCTGTTCCAAGGGCTTTTCGCGAGTTAATCTCCATCCGTCGCTCAAGGATCCAGTGGAGGGACCTGCAAAACCACTTTACCAGCCCTTCCTTCCTTCCTTCCTTCCTTCCCTCCCTCCCTTCCTTCCTTCCTTCCCTCCTTCCTTCCTTCCTTCCTTCCTTCCCTTCCTTCCTTCCTTCCTTCCTCCTTCCCTTCCTTCCTTCCTTCCTTCCTTCCTTCCTTCCCTCCTTCCCTTCCTTCCTTCCTTCCCTCCTTCCCTTCCTTCCTTCCTTCCTTCCCTTCCTTCCTTCCTTCCTTCCCTTTCTTCCTCCCCTTCCTTCCCTTCCTTCCTTGCTTCCCTCCTTCCCTTCTTCCTTCCTTCCTTCCCTTCCTTCCTTCCTTCCTTCCCTTTCTTCCTCCCTTCCTTCCCTTCCTTCCTTGCTTCCTTCCCTTCCCTTCCTTCCTTCCTTCCCTTTCTTCCTTCCTTCCTTCCCTTCCTTCCTTGCTTCCTTCCCTTCCCTTCCTTCCTTCCTCCCTCCCTCCCTTCCTTCCTCCCTCCCTCCCTTCCTTCCTTCCCTTCTTTCCTTCCTTCCCTTTCTTCCTTCCTTCCTTCCCTTCCCTTCCTTCCTTCCTCCCTCCCTCCCTTCCCTTCCTTCCTTGCTTCCTTCCCTTCCTTCCTTCCTTCCCTTTCTTCCTTCCCTTCCTTCCTTGCTTCCTTCCCTTCCTTCCTTCCTTCCCTTTCTTCCTTCCTTCCTTCCCTTCCTTCCTTGCTTCCTTCCCTTCCCTTCCTTCCTTCCTTCCTCCCTCCCTTCCTTCCTCCCTCCCTCCCCTTCCTTCCTTCCCTTCTTTCCTTCCTTCCCTTTCTTCCTTCCTTCCTTCCCTTCCCTTCCTTCCTCCCTCCCTCCCTCCCTTCTCTTCTTTCCTTCCTTCCTTCCCTTCCTTCCTTCCTTCCCTCTTTCCTTCTTTCCCTCCCTCCCTCCCTCCCTCCCTCCCTCCCCTCCCCTCCCTCCCCTCCCTCCCCTCCCCTCCCTCCCCCTCCCTCCCCTCCCTCCCTTCTTTCCTCCTCTTCTTTCTTTCTTCTTTCACCAAGGGCCTCTCTCATGCCAGGCAAATATCCCACCACTGAACTGTACCCCTCAGTCCTACAATGCCCCCCCCTTTTAAAAAGAAGCCATTGAAGCACAGAATTGCCGAGTCATTGGCCCCAAATCGCAGGTTTAAGTAGACGAGGAAGGGAGGAAGCCATTTTCCCACCTGGCAGCTCGGCCCACGGTGAAGCTGCAGTGTTAGAGACTGGAGACCCTGGGGGCGGCCTGCAGTTCCTGGGGGCAGCCTGGAGCCTGGGAAGGAACCCGGACTGGCAGCTCCCCTTGGGCCGGGCTGCAAGCTGAGCCTTCTACACCAGCTTGTGACCTAATAGTCACAGCAAGCCTGGGCTGCTGGAGTGAAGAACCCCATTTTCCTGCTGGGGACACGGCACAGAGCTGGGTGTCACACAGCCTGGATTTGAACCTGGGAAAAGGGGGGGTGGGCGGCCACATGGTTAAAGTCACGGGTAAGACATCAGCACCCCAAGTTATAGTGGACCCAGGGAACTTGGGTGCCCCTAGCCCTGGCATGAGTTCCCCAGGCGGCGCCAGGAACACGAAGCTGTGTTTAGCAATTCCTAAGCAGAGAGGGCCAGGGACAAAGCATGGGGGGCGGGGGGGGCGGGGTGATACCAGGCCCTTGGCCGTCTCCCTACGCCCTGTGCAAGAAGCAGGGCCGCGGAGCAGGGATTGCCACACGCACGGAGCCCAGCGTCTGAGGAGAAGGCCACGGGGACTCGGGGGACCCCAGCTCTGGCGCAAAGGCTCCTATGACCGGGACGAGCGTTGTGCAAGGCTTTGGGTCAAGGGTTTGCCAGTCAGAGGCTCTGGGCAACGACGGGAGCCCCTTGGATACGAACACAACAAGCTTTGTTGGCGTCTTGGTCGCGTCCGCTGCCAGCCTTCCTGGGGTGAGTGGGGGGGGGTCGCGGTTCTCTCTCATCGATGAGGAAACCGTGGCCAGGGGAGGGGGAGGCAACATGACACACAGAGCCCCCCCCCCCCCGGGACACAGAGCTGAGACCACAATTCAGCCCTTCCCCACCGGGGCTCCTCCGTGCCAAAGAGTGGCGGGCGCCATCTTGGGGATTTCTACTGCAGTGACCACCCAGGTACCCCAGTTCTGGACTCCTGTGACCTCGGTGGTGCATTTCCTGGCCTCTCAGGGACCAGGTGCTGGAAGGATGGAGCGGGCAATCCGCCCCAGGGGAGGGTCCGTCCAAGGCCTTCGTTGTGTGCACTGTGGGATGACTACACTGAGCTAATGTGTGTGTGCGTGTGTCTGTCTGTGTGCGTGTGCGTGCGCACGCTGGCACCAGGCCTTGAACTCAGGGCCTCTGGCTCTCACTCTGCTTCCTTGCTCCTGGCTGCCGGTGCTCCGCCCTTTGAGCCACACCTCTGGTTCCACAGCTTGCTGGTTAAGTCTGAGATGGAGTCTCAGGCTTTTCTGCCTGGGCTAGCTTCAAACTGGGACCCTCCGAGCCTCAGCCTCCCGCGTGGGGAGGGTCGCGAGGCTCGCCCCAGCGTGTTGATGACCCAGCCGGGCGCTGTCCGGATCCGTGAGGAGTGAAGGGCTCCGCTCCCAGGACTTCGAGTTCAACCTGAGCAGGGAATTCTCTGTAGGCCCGGGCCCGATGCTAGTCAGCTTTCCATCGCTGTCACAAAACACCCCGGAGAGCTGGCTAGACACTCGGAGCCAAAGCTCTACTTCCGAGACAGTGGACTTTTTTTTTTTTTGCCAGTCCTGGGGCTTGAACTCAGGGCCTGAGCACTGGCCCTGGCTTCTTCTTGCTCAAGGCTAGCACTCTGCCACTTGAGCCACAGCGCCCCCTCTGGCCGTTTTCTGTATATGTGGTGCTGGGGAATCGAACCCAGGGCCTCATGTCTAGGAGGTGAGCACTCTTGCCACCGGGCCATATCCCCAGCCCGAGAGCGTGGGCTTTTAAGGGGGCAAAGTCTTCTTGCCTGCCACAGTCGGCCGCTTGTTTAGGGGCCGTGACGAGGCCGCTCCTCGGGGCAGAGGGAGCTGTTCATCTGGGCGGGGAGGGAGGGGATTGAAGAGCAAAGCAAGAGACCTGAGAAGAGATTGTCCTTCCCACACCACCCCCCTTCGAGCCGGCAACGACCTCACTTCCTCCCGCCAGGGCCCCCCTCGCCCGCCCGAGTGCCACACTCTGGGATTGAAGCCTCCGGAGAGCCAAACCGGAACGGCGGCCGCCCTGTCGATCCGTGCGTCCGCCTGACTCAGAGCGGGGCGAGCTCGGCCAGGCCACCGCCCGCGTCACCGTCCCCTGGATTTCTTCAGCTCCCACGGCCATGGGCTTGGGGCCTGGGTCCCCTCGGTGAGCCGGAGAGGCCCGGGTTGCGTTGATCAGGTGGGAGAACGCGGTCTCGCAGCCGAGGGCGAGGCAGGTGTGCAGCCGGTCCCCCTCCGCCACGTCCCAGCTGCGTGGCGCCGACGGATCGCACAGCCACTGCGACCTTCCGCGTCCCCCCCTCTCGGCGGTGCCGGCCCCCTCCGCCCAGCCCCGCTGTGGGAATGAAGTTCTGCCGGGCCGGGCCGAGCCGGAGGCGGATGTGCCCCGTGAGACGTGGGCATGATGGATGGCCGGGGGGGGGGGCAGGGGTCCCCTCTTCCTACCCAGCCAAGCACACGGCTCGAGCTGCCCTCACCTCAACCCAGGCCCTGCCTGACACCTCCCTATCTTAGGCCAGCCCTCTCCACCCCCCCATGACCTCCCTCCTTCGTGTTCGTCCCGGGGGGAGGGGGCTGAGTGGGGATGGGGGGATGGGGAAGGCATCGTGATCTCTGCTTCTCCCGCTGGAGATATTTCATTTCCCGTCTATTTCTTTTCCATCTACTTTATTATTTTAGAAAACAGAGTTGGTAGAAAAGAAATGATTTCATGCCAACGATTCGTTTCCAAATGAGATGGGACATGCTGCAAGTAAGAAACCAACCACAGCCTGACCCCTGAGAGGCAACGCCTCCGTAACAATGAAAGGAAGGCTGGGCACCGGTGGCTCACGCCTGTAATCCCTGCTGTGCCGGAGGCTGACATCTGAGGACCACGGTTCAAAGCCAGCCCAGTCAGGAGAGGTCGTGAGACTCTGTTCTCCAGCGAACCACCTAAAAACCAGAAGTAGAGCTGTGGATCAAAGTGGTAGAAAAACAAAACAAAAAGCTCGGGGACAGCACCCAGGCCCTGAGTTCAAGCCCCCACAACCAACCAACAACTAACCTCCCTCCTCCCCAGCTTGTCATCTCAGGGGAGGTATGTACGGGTAGAAGTTCGAGACCCAGATGCTGTTTAGAAACCACTTCATCCTCCTAAGGCTCGGCGAGAGGAGTAAACGGGGCGCGCACAGCCTCCCTGGCCGACGGTCCCCCTGAGCCTATGCGACGTTTCCAGAACGGTGGTGGCGGAGAAGGGTCCCCGGTGTCCGTCTGTCACGCAACGGTGCTAGCTCTCTCTCCCACCCCAAGGGGAGGGAGGGGCCGCAGGGCTCCAGCCCGCCCCCCCCCACACGGGTCTCTGTGCCCATCGTGGCTCAGCAGCTGCCAGGCCCCGCTTGGGGCGCAGGCTGGGGTGTGGGGAGCCCAGGGAAAGCTGGCCTGGCCTTTCTGGTCTCTCGTATTTGAAGGGAAGTCAGAGGTGGACAGGCTCGTGGCTTACGCCCCCCGCCCCCCGCCCCACCAAGACCGTGTGGCTGTCTAAACCGCGCTGTGATTGCACCGCGGGGTCAGCTTCCCCCTCTCCTCTCCGGGCGCGGCCCGCCCTCCTCCCTCCCCCTCCCCTCCGTCCACCCAGCGCCGGCCTCAGCTCTGGTGCCCTCGCACCTCCTCGTTGGGCTCTTAGGCTACAGGCGGAAGGACCTGTCGCCCCAGCTACTGAAGACGCCCACAGCAAGAAGTCAGAAGTGGAGCTGTGGCTCGGGTGGTGGAGTGGCAGCCTTGAGTAGAAACGCCGAGGGGCAGAGCCCAGGCCCTGGGTTCGAGTGGTGGAGTGGCAGCCTTGAGTAGAAACGCCAAGGGGCAGAGCCCAGGCCCTGGGTTCGAGTGGTAGAGTGGCAGCCTTGAGTAGAAACGCCAAGGGGCGGAGCCCAGGCCCTGGGTTCAAGCTCCAGCACAGGTACCAAAACACCACAAAAAGACACGGCGACCGAGTCACAAGGGCTGTGCCTGGCTGAACAGATCAATGCAGTGATCCGCTGAGTGAGTTCAGCTAGGGCACTCCACCCTTTCTCTCCCTCCCCCTCCTCCCTGGGGTCCCTGGTCCACTCCGTGTGTGTAAGGGAGCTTCCCACTCGTGTGAATCCACCCCACCCCCGCACCACTTCAGCTTCCTGACGGCCGTCGGCGTGGACACCTTCTTTGGTCAGGATGAGAACGATAGCAGGCCAAGAGCAAGTGGCATAGTGGTGAGATCTCCCTTCCCTCCTTCCCCCCTTCCTTCCCTTCCCTCTCCCTTCCCTTCCCTCCTTCCCTCCTCCCGGGGCACGGCCTCCCCTCTGAGCATGGATAACTGAGAAGGCTTTGGGGAGGGAGGGCGGTCACTGTCCAGACTCAGGAAGCCAGAGCAGGAGGGGAGGCGGCCCTTGACGTGGAGGCAATGTTTGGGGGGGGGGGGGGGCCTTCGAGATGTGAGGCTCGGGGGGCAGGGGCCAGCCCCACGGAGCCGCCTTGAGCAAGACCCCGGCGGTTGCTCCATCCGCCCTGCGGTGGCGAGGCCGGGGTGGGGTGTTGCGCCATGTTCTTAGAAAGCGGCCCCTGTGAGCATTGCCGTCGTGGGCTGTGTTCAATTACCGTCTTTTTCGCTGCCAAGATCCTCCGAGCAGATCGGGGTACAGCCACAGCGATGTGGGGAAAGGGGCTCGTTCTGAGCCAATCGCCCCGCGTCCCGGCTCCGTGCCACGGTCGCACGTGTGATTCCACACACCGAGCCCTGCGGCGGGCGCTCCGCTTCCCCACACCCGGCCACAGAGACACCGCGGCCCAGAGAGGTGCCGCGCCCTGCCCACGCGCACAGCGGGGCCGCGACGCAAGCCCACGCCGGGGGAGCCCAGGACCCCACGCTGCGGCCTGGCCCTGCCTCCCATCGGGGGAACAGCCCGGGCTCTGGAATCAGGCCACTCCGAGGGCATCCAGTCCCACCGCGGGAGTCCCCTTCCTCCTCTCTGGGACTCAGTTTCCCCGCGTGCAGAATCACTGGTTGAGACTAGCCTCTTCGCCCCGGTTGCTGCTCCGCGGCTGAAGCACGGGGCGCTCCCGGCAAAGGCCCACGGCGGCCATCTCCCAGGAGCCCCGCGGGCGGCGGGTCGTGGCGGGGGGGAGGGGGGGGGTGGCGCAGGGCGGTGTGTTTTCTAGTGGACTGTTGGCTCGCGGTGGCTGTATTTTATGGTCTGTAAATTGTACCTCGATGAGGCTATAAAAGGTAGACTGTTTCACGAAGCGCCCCTCCCCCGGGCTCCGCGTGGCCCCCGTGACCTTCGGACTCTGCCCTCGGGCTGCCCGGGCCCCAGTCAGCAGCGGCTTTGTGCAGGTGGCTTGGGGTCCCTCCGCCTCTGTGCCCTCAGCCCCCCGACCCCCGACCCCGGCCCCTGGCACACAGCGCGCCCGCGGAGCACTTGTTGAAGGGAAGAACTCCACCCTTGGTGCAAGGGCGCACTGCGTGCGTACGGCTAATCCCTGCCAGCCTCCGGCCTCCGACCTCCGACCTCTGACCTCCGACCTCCGGCCTCCAGCCTCCGACCTCCGACCTCCAGCTCAGAGCTGGAGCAGGCCCGGCTCCCGGGGAGGGTTCCTGGGGACGGCTCAGTCCCTCTGGGGATGAGTGGAGAAGGCAAGCGGAGTGTGTGTGTGCCATGTAGACGGCGTGGGCGGGGTGTGCAGTGTGTTGTGTGTGTACCGTGTGTGCGGTGTGCATGTGTGTATAGAGTGCACTGTGTGCGGTGTGCGTATGTGTGTGCAGGGCGTGCTGCCTGGAGCGTGTGGGTGTAGACAGCAGAACACGACGTGACTGTGAGGCGAGCAAGGCATTCTGGGAAGGCTCGGGCCCCGGGAGAGGTCAGGGCGGCCCTGCGCAGGGCCTGACGCCTCTCCTCTTCTTCTACTAACTGACTTTACCGTTGCTGCAGAAGCGATGCGTGGAGAGGCTGTCTTCACACGAGGCAGGCGACGAGGACATGTGCCTTCCCGCAGTGCCATCCGTCCCCTCCTTCCCCCCCTCCCGGCCACCCAGGGGTCGGGGAGTTCACCGTCATCCATGCCCAGCCAGCTCTACTGCCGCGCTTCTTCACCTTCCCCCTTCCCCGCGACGCTCCCGAGGACACGCACACACACACACACACACACACACACACGAATACACCACACGTAAGGACAAGAAGACAGAAGCTTCAGGAAAATAAGAAGGAAAACAAAGGAGAACAGAGGGTTCTGGTTGCCATATCTTGGTGCACGCACGTGTGTGTGTGTGTGTGTAACTTCATGTCACTCTAGTGCCGGGCCTCCTCTGAGGCATGTGTGTGTGAGTGTGAGTGTGTAACTCCATGTCACTATTGCTGGGCCTCCTCTGAGGCGTGCGTGTGTGTGTAACTCCATGTCACTCTAGTGCCGGGCCTCCTCTGAGGCGTGTGTGTGAGTGTGAGTGTGTGTGTGAGTGTGTAACTCCGTGTCACTAGTGCCGGGCCTCCTCCGAGGTGCCTCCGAAGCTCGGGGCCCTGGCGGTTTTCGCTCTCGCTTTCCCCGTCAGCATCCAGGCTCCGGTCCGGCTCGGGTGCGGCTCGGGTGCGGCTCCGGTCTGGCTCGGGTGCGGCTCGGGTGCGGCTCGGGTGCGGCTCTGGTCCGGCTCGGGTGCGGCTCGGGTGCGGCTCGGGTGCGGCTCGGGTGCGGCTCGGGTCCGGCTCGGGTGCGGCTCGGGTGCGGCTCGGGTGAGGCTCGGGTGCGGCTCGGGTCCGGCTCGGGTGCGGCTCGGGTCCGGCTCGGGTGCGGCTCGGGTCCGGCTCGGGTGCGGCTCGGGTGCGGCTCCGGTCCGGCTCGGGTGCGGCTCGGGTGCGGCTCGGGTGAGGCTCGGGTGCGGCTCCGGTCCGGCTCGGGTGCGGCTCGGGTGCGGCTCGGGTCCGGCTCGGGTGCGGCTCGGGTGCGGCTCGGGTGCGGCTCGGGTGCGGCTCGGGTCCGGCTCGGGTCCGGCTCGGGTGCGGCTCGGGTCCGGCTCGGGTGCGGCTCGGGTCCGGCTCGGGTGCGGCTCGGGTGCGGCTCGGGTCCGGCTCGGGTGCGGCTCGGGTGCGGCTGTGGTCCGGCTCGGGTGCGGCTCGGGTGCGGCTCGGGTGCGGCTCGGGTCCGGCTCGGGTGCGGCTCCGGTGCGGCTCGGGTGCGGCTCGGGTGCGGCTCCGGTCCGGCTCGGGTGCGGCTCGGGTGCGGCTCCGGTCTGGCTCGGGTGCGGCTCGGGTGCGGCTCGGGTGCGGCTCCGGTCCGGCTCGGGTGCGGCTCGGGTGCGGCTCGGGTGCGGCTCCGGTGCGGCTCGGGTGCGGCTCCGGTCCGGCTCGGGTGCGGCTCGGGTGCGGCTCGGGTCCGGCTCGGGTGCGGCTCGGGTGCGGCTCCGGTGCGGCTCGGGTGCGGCTCGGGTGCGGCTCCGGTCCGGCTCGGGTGCGGCTCGGGTGCGGCTCGGGTGCGGCTCGGGTGCGGCTCGGGTGCGGCTCGGGTCCGGCTCCGGTGCGGCTCGGGTCCGGCTCGGGTGCGGCTCGGGTGCGGCTCGGGTCCGGCTCGGGTGCGGCTCGGGTGCGGCTCGGGTGCGGCTCCGGTGCGGCTCAGGTCCGGCTCGGGTCCGGCTCGGGTGCGGCTCGGGTGCGGCTCGGGTCCAGCTCCGGTGCGGCTCCGGTGCGGCTCCGGTCCGGATCGGGTCCCCGCTCTCCCCGGGCTGACCCCGGCCTCTGTGGACGGCCTGCGGGGACCCGAGGGCAGACGCGGGCCTGGAACCCAAACCTGCTCTGTGGTTGTAGAAGGTGAAGAGGGAAATGTCGGGCAGAACAAACAACCCATGCGGCCTGCACACTGGAAAGTTCCAGTGGCCAAAAAATGTGGGGGAGTCTAAGAAAACAATGGACGGTGCGGGCCTGGCTCGCTCAGACCCAGGAGCAGGGGCCTTGGGGGCGTGCTGGGGGGGGGCGCAGGGAAGGGTCCCCCACTGTGAGCTACAAGGACTGACCACACTGACGGCAACCACGGACGGATGGAAGCGGCTTCGGAGAGGACACAGCCGGCCGGCGCCTGCGGTTCACACCTGCGGTTCACGCCTGTGGCTCACAACTGTGGTTCACACCTGTGGCTCATGCCTGCGGTTCACGCCTGTGGCTCACGCCTGTGGCTCACACCTGTGGCTCACGCCTGTGGTTCACACCTGTGGTTCACACTTGTGGCTCACACCTGTGGCTCACGCCTGTGGCTCACACCTGTGGCTCACGCCTGTGGTTCACACCTGTGGTTCACACTTGTGGCTCACGCCTGTGGTTCACGCCTGTGACTCACGCCTGTGGCTCACGCCTGTGGTTCACGCCTGCGGCTCACGCCTGTCACCCCAGCTACTCCGGAGGCTGAGATCTGAGAATGGCGCGTCACAGCCGGCCCCAGGACTGGCACGTGCGCGCACACACACACACACACACACACACACACACACACAGAACGGAGGCCGCCCACGGAGGGCTGAGGCCAGGCTGAGCGTGGGACTCGCAGGAGGGGACCGGGACCCCCCTTGTCTGGCTCGCGCCCGCCCTCAGGGGCGGCGATGGCGGGGGGGGGGCACGTGCTCACACACACACAGCGCGCGCACGCGGCCAGCGCGGGGAGTCGGTCCTCACAGCAAGCGCCGCTGACTCAGCACACCCATCCCCCCACGCAGCCGGGCTACCCGCGCCCACCTGCGAGAGGCAGCCCGGCCGCCCCTCCCGGGCCAGGAGGAAATGGGGGGCGGGCGGGGGGGCACGGCCTGGAGGCTGGCCCGGGATCTGTACCGCCCACCTCGTCCTCCACCCCGTTCCCACTCGGGACTCTCACGGCTTCCGGAACCTTCCAGGGCTTCGAACCGGGTAGCTCATACCCGCCCGTCCTCCCGGTAGTAGATGGCTTTCTTCCAGGACCTTCTTCTCTCGCTTCTATTCATTCCTCAGAACCCCACTCAAAGACCCCTTTCCTACGGTCAGCTTTCCCCTTGCGGCCCAGGCCAGGCCTTCAGAGGGGCCGCACGGGCTGGAGCCGGGGTCACAAGCTCGACGCGGCGCTCGCGCCAGGGCCGGGGGGCACTCCCGGGGCTGGACGGCGGGCAGTCGCCGGCCTTGGGCTCCGTGGGCGTGCGGATGTCGAGGGGCCGGGGGAAATGTGTGCTGTCCCCCTTCTCCCGGGCGCTACGGGTTCAGAGCTACTCTTCCTTTAGTTTCGTGCGTGTGCCGGTCCCGGGGCTTGAACCCGGGGCCTGGGCACTGTCCCTTAGCTCTGTCACTCGAGCCGCACCTCCACTTCCCAGCTGTCTCTGGTGGTCATTTGGAGATACGGAGTCTCATGGGCTGTCCCGCCCGGGCTGGCTTCAAACCTCTATCCCCAGACCTCCGCCTCCTGAGGAGCTGGGGTGACAGGCGCGAGCCGCCGGCCCCTGGACTGAACGGGTCCTTACGGAGCCACCCCCACGCGGGGACCGGGGGCCGGGCTGCGCAAGGCTGCACTGGGAAAGGGCTCCACGCCTCGCTCTGCAGTTCTTCCCGGGAAGGTGTCTTCTGGGTGACAGAGGTAGTTTGTTAATAGCGTCCTTCGACAGCACAACAGCACCGACAAGGACCAGGACCAGCTGATGGACAGAACGGGACAGCCAACAGGGAACACCCGGGCAGGTTAGTGACAGGCTAAAGACGCGCTTTACCACGTGACCCAGCTGCACACACCCGTTCACTTTAGTGGAAGCAAGCCCACACCTCCACGCACGGACGTGTATTTATGGCAACATCACCCCAGAAGTAGGAATGACCCAGATATCTGCCCACTGATGAACGAATGAACAAAATACGATCTAGCCACGCCATGGAATATTACTTAAGCATCAAAAGGAATGAAGCATCGACGCGCGCATCCTAAGAAGGGATCACTGCGCAAGGTAGAAGAAGCCAGTCAGTACAGCACGCGCGCTGGGCGGGGTGCCTGCGGCTCACGGCGATAATCCGAGCCGTTCAGCAAGGAGGCTGAGATCGGAGGGTTCAATTCCAAAGACAAACCTGAGAGACTCTTATCTCCAATTAACTAGCAGAAAGGAGAGGCGTGGCTCAAGTGGCAGAGTGTCAGCTTTCAGCAAAAAGAGCTACTCTAGAGCAAGAGGCCCCGAGTTCAAGCCCCAGTGCCAGCACACACACAGAGAAAGGTGCATGCCATAGGCGTGCATTCGCATGAGACGGTCGCAGTAGGCAAATCCCGAGAGGGGAACCAGCCCAGGGTTGCCTACAGCTGGAAGGGTTCAGGTGCAGGATTTCTTTTGGGAGTGCTGAGAATGTTCTACCTTAGATTGTGATGATGGTTACAAAACACCTCCCAATTGTACAGTTGTACAGGAATTGCACAATTCCTTCAGCCCTGGGGATCGAACCCAGGGCCTTACCCGTGCCAACCCAGTGAGCTGCATCCCCAGCCCCGACTCACCACTTTAAACGATCAGAGCCAGGCTGTGGGGGCTCACGCCTGTCATCCGGACTATCCAGGGCGCTGAGATCCAGAATATGATGGCTCAGGGTCAGCCTGGGCAGAAGAAGTCACTAGACGCCATCTCCAAAAACAAGCGGCAGAAAGTGGGACTGGAGGCAAGGCCCAGACGGTAGAGCTGAGGCCTAGAGTGCAAGCACCGGGCCTTGGGCGGAAGCCAGGCTCGATACATGTACGTGGAGGAATGAACAGGGGGCTGGGAGGGAGCAGAGGATGCTGGGAGGGAGCAGGGGATGCTGGGAGAAAGCAGGAGATGCTGGGAGGGAGCAGGGGATGCTGGGAGAGAGCGGTGGATGCTGGGAAGGAGCAGAGGATGCTGAGAGAGAGCGGAGGATGCTGGGAGGGAGCAGAGGATGCTGGGAGAAAGCAGCCCAGGCAGCCACCCCAGACCCCTAGGGTCCCAGCTTCACGTTTCCAGATTCAGCCCGTGGCGAGCTGAACACACCCACGGGGAGGAGGCCACGCGGGGACGGACCACGGACAGCCGCCCTCCTGGCCAGCGGTGCCCCCCGCACGCCGTCTTGGGAGGCCCCGAGTGGCCGGCTCTGTAGGAGCCAGGGCCCCTCTGAGGCGCTGCTGTTCTGAAGAACGTTCAGATTCCCGTGCCTGCCCCGCTGCCTCACCAGCCTGCGGGCACTGGAGAATCACCTGCCCGTGACCGCGCCGCTAGCACCCCTGCGTGCCCGCAAAGCCTCCCGCCTCTGGCCGCCCCCCCCCCCCCCCCGGGTGTCTCCACTCCCTCTTCCTCCTCCCAGCCCAGGTGGAATCCCGTGAGGATCCTTCCCCCGCCCCTGGGCTGCAGCCCCAGAGCACGCGCCCCCCGCCCGGTGGGCAACCCCAGCACCGCCCCAGGCCTCTGCGGGCTGGGTTCCTCCTCTGAGAAAGAAGATGGGTCAGGTCGGCTCCGCACGTGTCCCCCCCTGTGCAACAGCAGAAGTGACACGGTGACCCAAGGCCCCAAGGACACAGCAACCCCACCCCGTGCCTGGGGAAGGAGGGGGCGCGAGGGAGTCCTTGTTCCTAGCTGAGCAAGAGCAGGCTTGGTGCTAAGGACTTCACCAGCCTTATCCCACCCAATCACCCCCCACCCCACAAGCCAAGCGGGGTGCGGACGGCATGAACCCCGATCTTAACCTCCGTCTCCACAGAGGCGGAGTCTGTGACTCCCGACGGTGGCCCGGGCCTGTCATGACAGCGACTCGGGAAAGCGAGATCAAGAGGATCGCAGTTCCCGAGCGGCGGAGGCAAAAAGAAGCGAGGACCGCCGAGAACAAAATTAATCAACTAGGAAAGGAGGCTAACGCCGGCCCAGAGTTCGGTCCTACGGCGGCTCAGCCCCGTTCCCCTGGGAAAGACTCGCCCCGCCGTCAGCTGGACGGGACGCCGGGAGTTCCAGGAGGACCTGGGGGTGGGGGCGGGGGGCGGGGAGGTGTGTGTGTGCGCGCACACGCGCGTGCCCATGCAGGCACTGGTCTTGGGGCTTGAACTCAGGGCCTGGGCGCTGCCCCTGAGCTCTTTGGCTCAAGGCTAGCCCTCCACCACACCAACCACAGCGCCACGTTCAGCCTTTTGATACTTCATTGGAGATGAGAGTCTCCCAGACTCATCTCCCTGGGCTGGCTTCGAACCACAATCCTCAGATCTCAGCTTCCTAAGGAGCCAGGATGACAGGCGTGGCCCCTGGTGCCCAGCTGGGTCACAGGAAAGAAAAAAAAAATGCAGGTGGTGGTTGTACCGCTCCCGGTAGTGTTTCCTCCTTTGTAGCTTACAGAAGTCCTTGGGCGTGCAGGTGCACGCACACACACACACACACACACACACACACACACACACACCTACTCTTGCTGGGTTCCAGGCCAATTTAGGGAGTGTCTCCGGAGTGGACCCTTGGCTGCAGGAAGTTTCCGGGTTCCAGCCTCAGCCGGGACAGGAAGTGAGAAGCGGGAGAAGGTGTGGGGCTCTCGTCCCTTCCCAGAATGACCCCGGCATGTCCTCCGCCCTCCTGGTGGCAGCGACGAGCAGAGCCCGAACCCAAGTCCTTGCTGTGGAGGAGGCGGCGGCGGCCTGGGTTCGGCTCTGAGCTGACTTGTCTCCGGATGGCCGGTGAGGGCGGGTTGGGGGTTCTGCTTCTCTGTGCTCGTGAGTCATCGGTGCGGCGTCTTTCTGTGAATGATCTGTTCCCAACTGACTGAGCCACAGCGAGCAATGCAACTGCCAGAGGGATGGGAAACCTGTGTCCTCCAGCCGCTCCCGGGAAGCCAAACCCGGGTCCCAGCGACAGCAGCGGGGGGCGGGGGGGCTGGCGTCCTGCCTCGGGGGTCCCCTCGGCCCTCACCCCGTTCTTCCCTCTGCCTTCCAATCCACCCAACCTTTCTTTAGACACAGGCATTCTGCACTGCCCGCGCCCCGGGGCACAACCTCACCAGCCCCTCCCCTCGGCCTGCACCCCTGGGCTCCCCCTGGGGCAGCCTCCTCCACCCAGGGGGGGGCCTGAGTCCCACGCACCCTCCTTCCACTCCCCCCATGTCTCCTTCACCGGCGGCTCGATGGCTCTAATCCCTCCCCGCACTCCTCTCTCTCTCTCTCTCTCTCTCTCTCTCTCTCTCTCTCTCTCTCTCTCTCTCTCTCTCTCTCTCGGTAGTGGGGTCTGAACTCGGCTTCCTGAGTCATCGTGAGGATTACAGGCGGGAGCCATGGTGCCCGGCCCAGGGCCGAGGTGAGGGTCGCGCTCACTGCAGGGTTCTGGAGTTACGTCCGTCCGCGCCCACTCCCCGCAGAGGCTCCGGGGGCGCTGTCCCCAGTGCCATCTTCCAGGCCAGAACGCCTGCACCGGTGGGGGGGGGGGGATCGGGGATCGAGAGAGGACCCAGCCCCGAAGGACGCCCAGCGGAGGAAGAGTTGGAGGAAGGTTCTGGAACATGTGACCCTTTGCTTCTCCCATCAGAAACAGCTCTTAAACAAACAGCACGCTTCCTCTGTGAACCGTCCTGTGGAACGCGCAGGGCTCTTCCTCCTCCTTTTTGCTGATTAAGTTCCCCCAAAACCCCCTGAAGAATTTTAATAAGAAATGCAAAAATCAACAAAAGGGCTGCAGGCCCTTTCCTGTGATTAAATAAAAGGGAAAGCAAAGATCGCAAATTACACATATTTCATAAGAGGATGTTTTGTTTGGGTGAAAAAAATATGAGAAAGAAAAGGAAAAAGCTATTTGCTTCCTGGCAGCGAATCCATGGCTTTGCTGAAATTTGGTCTCAGACTTGATGACTGGGGCATTATTCCTGGTTTGCCTGGAATTCAGGCCTTTTGACATCCTGAGGTGGACCGACGGGGCGGGAGGGAGGGAGGGAGGGCGGGAGGGCGTGGCCAGGCCGTGTGGGGACAGGTCACCACCTGCCAAGGGTTATACCCCACGGAGAGAGGGCTGGGGCAAGAGGGAGAAAGAAGGAGGAAGTGGGGGAGGAGGGGGGAGGAGGAAGAGGAGGAGGAGGAGGAGGAGGAGGAGGAGGAGGAGGAGGAGGAGAAGGAGGAGGAGGAGGAGGAGGAGGAGGAGGTTGTACACATTACCTTTAGAGAAAGGGGCCGGCCGCTGGAGGGCACGCGTTTGCACCGCGCCTCTGGCCTTCCTTGGTGGGGTCCTGTGGGGTAATGACTTAACTGTTCTGACTCCTGCTTTCCTCAGAGAACCAAAGTGTTGACTAAGAGAGGAGCCCGGCGCCCTTGCGCCTGTGACCCTGGCTGGCCGCTCAGGAGGCTGAGATCTGGGGAACACGGTTCAAAGCCAGCCTGGGCAGGAGAGTCCATGAGACTCTTATCGCCCATGAACCACCCAAAAGCCAGAAGTAGACCTGTGGCTCAAGTGGTAGAGTGGGAAAGCGCAGGGACAGTGCCCAGGCCGTGAGTTCAAAACCCAGGAAATGGCAAGAGAGAGAGGAGGAGAGGAAAACGTAATGATTGCTCATATTTCAACACCCATATTTACTTTTTAGAAGGAATAAAACATTAGAGATAAAGCTAAAGTCCCCTTATCCGCCTCCCAACGCATACAGATGACTAATGAGTGGGTGCATACACTTCCTGTCTTTGTGTGTGTGTGTGCGTGTGTGTGCGTGCGCATGCACGTGTAACAGTCCTGGGACTTGAACTTAGCGCCTTGGCACTGTTTCCTGAGAGCTTTTATTTTTGGCTCAAGGCTAGTGCTCTACACCTTGAACCACAGCCTGGCTTGTAGCTTTTTTTTGGTTGTTAATTAGAGATAAGAAGCTCAGGGACTTGCCTGCCCGGGGTTGGCTTTGAACCACGATCCTCAGATCTCAGGCCCCCTGAGTAGCTAGGATTACAGGTGTGAGCCACTGGTGCCCAGCTCCTGTCCATTTTCAACGCTGTAACCCACCTGTGTAGAGAGTCCCTGTATGGTCAAGCCTAGTGTATAGGATCATATGATTCATATTGTCCTGCATTTTGCACCATGTTTTGAAATCCACCCATGATCACCCACACGTAGCTCACTGCTTTTTTAAGGCTGCATAGCATTCCACTGGATGAGTTGTCTGCTTACTTTTCTAGGGAGGGACATCCAGGTTGTTTCATTCCCTCTGTCTCTCTCACAAACCGCCATGCGTGATGAACATTGAATGGTCTCTTCGGGTTACACAAGACATGTCTCCATTAAATCACACACACACACACACACACACACACACGGTTGGGTATGTCTGATTGTTGCTGGCAAGGCCCCGTCCAGGATGACATTCCTGGGCCCCAGTGTCCTCTCCTGTGACCTTGAACTTCAAGTCATCTCACCCTTCTAGGTGCACATCTCCGGCCAGCGGGTCGGTGGAGGAGGCCGCCGGGCCGGGGATCCGTGCGCGCCCGCGGGCCTGGCGCGTGAACCCCGCTGCGACACCGCCACCCGGTGGCCGCGCCTGGGCACTGCAGGCCCGCGCCGCCCGCGGCTCCCCACTGTCTGCGGGGTAAAGTCCGGGAGCCAAGCCTGCCCGCGCCTCCACTGCCGGCCCCGCCCGGCCGATCCCACCTGCCCCGGCCCGGCCAGCGGAGCCTCAGAGCCCAGCCCAGCCTGCACCTGGGCCTGCCTGGCCCGCAGCCCGTGCCCACCGCCTGCCCTCCTCCTCCTCCCCCCCCCCAGCAACATCTCCAGGCTCAGCCCCTAAGCCACCTCTTCCAGGAAGCCCTCCGGGGCTCCTCCAAGTCCCCCAGCCCAGGTCTCTGGCCTGGCCAAGCTGTGTGCAGCCAGGCCATCTGGCTGTTCAGTGAGCCATGACACCATGAGAAGCAGATAAGGGGGCGCAGATCGGGCCACAGGGTAAACTGCAGGACCCCAAAGAACTTGAAATTCCCACGGAAAGCTTTCCCCCCCGGTGGAAGGTGGTTCTGGGCACCGGTGGGCACGTACGCCGCATTCTGGATTGTCGCTCCTTTGCCGGGTCACCGACGGTGACATTCCTCTGTAAACTCCACACCAAGCCCTTGCTTCTGCCACCCCGGGGTGCCCAGAGCCCTTCCCAGGGGAGGCTGGAGGAGCTGCTCGCCAGCTCCCTCCCGTCTCAACCCTCACAGGGCCTCACGGAGGATGGTGCTTTCCAGGCTGCACTTAGTGCCCTGGCTTTTTGCCTTTGGGGTGGGGGTGGGGGCTTTTTGATTCGTGATTTAGCTGTTGCGAATGGGGTGCCCCAGTGGAGGGAATGTGCGTGACTTAGAGATCACCGGGCAGGTGGCGGGCGGCTCCAGTGCCTGAGGTCAGTGCTAATGAATCAGCAGTTGACATTATAGACGAAGGTGTCTTTAAATAGAAACGCACCTCAAACAAGGTTCCCTCCCGCCTGGTCGGGCCGCCGGGAGCCCCACCCTGCGCAGTGGCTCAGGACAGCTGGTTCAGGGCTGGAAACGAGAGCACGGGCCATACATACATGTCCACGCCCGCAGATCACACATACAGGTCAGCAATGAAGACGTCGCCTGGGAGAGATACATGCCGAAATACCCCGGATCCCATTTCATGGACGTGGGACTACTGATTCCTTTCTGTCTTAAAACAACTCGGGGCCTCGCGCTGTAGCCTGGCTCTTTCGTTCAGGGCAGGTGTTCTGCCGCTAGAACCGTATTTCCACTCCTGGCTTTGCGGTGGTTTAGGTGGAGACACAGGCTGGCTTTGACCCAGGATCTTCGGATCCCAGCCTCTCAGGTAGCTAGGATTACAGGCGTGAGCCAGTGGCAGCTGCCAGCCTGTGGTTCTTACAGCTCTGATTCAGGCCCGGTATGGTGGCACACGCCTGTAAGCCTCACACGTTCGGGAAACGGAAGAGGAGCGAGCGGAGCCCCCGCGGGGACGGCAGGTGCGCGAGCACCCAGTGCGCAGGCGCGCTGCGCTCCGCCGCGGGAGGGGCGGGACGGGGGCAGCGCTCTGCGGCTGCGCACTCGGCTGGTTTTGCGGCCGCTCTGCTTGACGGCAGCGGCGTGCGTCCCCCCCGGCCCGGCTGTTACCAGGCAACGGCGGGCGCGTTGGGCGGAAGAAGGTGAGTCTGGCGGGCGGGTGGCCGGGAAGCGGGCGGCGTGGGGGGTGGGGGGGGGGTTGGGAGGGGGAGGAAGGGATCTGGAAGCTTCCCCGGGGTCCCGCGGCCGGCTGGCACGCGGAGCCCCCGCCCCGCCCCGGGCCCCGCCGCCGAGCGCGGGAGAGTGACTCCTTGGCTAGGCCCAGAGCCACGCCGCCAGCCCCACATTGTGCGTGCGCGTGCGCGTGCGCGTGCGCATTACCATCTGACTTACCCGTTTAGAACGTCGAGTTCAGTGGCCTGAGGGTTCACGGAATTGCGCAGCTGCCCCGCAATCAAATTTTAGAACATTTCCATCACCTCCCCCCCCCAAGAAAAACAACCCCCTTCTCTTCTCAGTCACCCCCACTTCCGTTTCTGTCCAGCCAGGTAGCCACCCGTCTGTCCGTCATAGAGTTGGCCTGTTCTGGATGCTCTCTATTAAGGCCTTCCACTTTGTCGTTTGCATCTGTGTCTTTGACTGGGACTGATGCTCTCAAGGCGCATCCATGTCGGGTGTATCTGGACATATTCCTTTTTGTGGCTGAGTAGTATTCCGTTGCCAGGACAGACCGTACGTTGTTCATGGGTCATCTCCTGGCGGCATTTGAGTGTGTTCTCCTTTTTTTTTGGCTACGGGGACTCATACATCCCTGATACAGACTTTCCACCGACACGGGATCTCACTTGTCTTGGATCTGAACCTAGGGGTGCCGTTCATTTGTTGGATTTCTTGGAATATCGTGAAGTTAGCCATCCTTTTTTGTTTCAACTTGGGGTGATGCATGCAAGTCAAGGAGAGACTCAGAGGCCAAGCGGTGAGGGTGGCACTGAGGAAAGCCCCCGTTGCTCCCGGAACTGGTGGGTGCTGGGCCGAGAAGGCGCCATGCTGACAGACGTTTGTCCCATCAGCTTCCCCTGGAAACACCTCCAGCGACCTCTCCTCTGTCCCTGCCTCCGACTCCCACAGTCCAGTCCTGTCCTCCAGCTGACTATGCATTCGTACGTATTCTGCTTTTCCCACAGACAGAGCGTCCTGGAGCCGGGCAACCTTGGCTCCCGTGGTCCACGATCCATCATCGGTTTTTCTGTTCCTGGTCTGCCCTGTGAAGCACACACACACACCCCGAGGAATGGCGGAGGCGGTCTTCCGAGCCCCGAAGAGGAAGAGGAGGGTGTACGAGAGCTACAAGTCCCCACTGCCCGTCCGTTCCGCCAGGACCCGGGTCCCCAGCAGGAATCCCCCCAGCTCCGCGCCGAGCTCATCCACAGCAGGGTGATCGTGAGGCGCCCCGAGGACATGAGGCGGCTGTATGGGAACGTAAGTGCGGCTGCCCCCCGGCCTGCCCCGAGCCCTGCCCTGCACCCCCAGGCGCCCCGGGAGCCACGGCGCTCAGAGCCACGCACTGCGGGGTCACCTCCGTCCCACGGAGCCACGTGGGGTCAGTGGCTTGACCTTCGCCGTGGTTCTGTTGTAAAAGCAAACACAGCCCAGTAGCTTGTGGAAGGGAGGCGATGGCCCCGACGCACCTGCCCGCCGGCCCCAGAGGACTGGGTTCCTGGAGCCCCGCGGGTGGCACTGGGAGGGGGCTTCGGATGTCCTGGGGGCCCCTTTCCCGCGGAGTGCCGGGCTGAGCTGGGCCTGGTGTTGGCTGTTCTCCCGCAGAGGTGGCTTGGGCTGGGGATCGGTAGCGTTTGGGCGGGATTTACAAGCACACCCCACTAACCGCGCGTCCTCTTCCCCGAAGGGCTACTTTGGGAAAGGCGTGCTTTCCAGAAGCCGGCCAGGCTTCACCGGCTCGGACCCTAAGCTGGCTGCCACGTGGAAAGGTAACCTCCAACGGCAAGGTGTCCTTCCCCTTCTTCTGTGACCTTGCACCTCAAGTTGGGTGATGAGGTCCAAAGGAGAAGCAGGAAGCACACTGACCGTTTCCCGCTGCCCCAAGAGCAACTAGGAAATGGCATCCAAGCTGGGGGGCTCGCCCGGCACCGGTTTCCATGTCATCCTGGCTACTCTGGAGGTTGAGATCTGAGAATCGGGGTTCAAAGCCAGCCCAGGCAGGAACCTTAGGTGTAAGACTCTCAGCTCTCAGCACCAGGAAACCAGAAGTGGTGCTGTGGCTGAAACTAGTAGAGCGCTAGCCTTGAGCAAAAGAGCTTGTGGGCAGAGCCCAGGCCCTGAGTTCAAGCCCCACGACTTCATGGCTTGTGTCCAAGCTGTCCTCGGACTCTGTCCTCCTGCCTCAACCCCGGCACTGGGTGACAGGCCTATTCTCACCAGCCTTGACATTTTGTTTTGTTTTGGGGGGGGGGGGGGGCTGGTAATAAAATATAGTAATCCTAATGAATGAAATTTTTTTTTTTTTTGCTAGTCCTGGGCCTTGGACTCAGGGCCTGAGCACTGTCCCTGGCTTCTTTTTGCTCAAGGCTAGCACTCTGCCACCTGAGCCACAGCCACTTCTGGCCATTTTCTGTATATGTGGTACTGGGGAATCGAACCCAGGGCTTCATGTATAAGAAGCAAGCACTCTTGCCACTAGGCCATATCCCAGCCCCATGAATGGAATTTTTTTAATTTTACCTTTTTGTCTATTTTATTCTTTTATTGCTTGTGCTTTCAGTATCATGTTTTTAAAAATTGCCAAAGCCAACTCATGCAGATTTCCTAATTTTCTTCTAAGAGTTGAATAGTTTTAGCTCCTCAGGTTAGGTTTTAGGTCCATTTGGAGTTAAATTTTTTCATGTGGCGTAAGATAAAGGTTCAACTTCAGCTCTGCCTAGGGATACCTCATTGTTCCAGTGTGTGAACTTACTTTTTAGGGAGAGGAGTTCTGTTTTTTGTTTGTTTTTGACAGTCTTAGGGCTTGAACTCTGGGCCTAGGCACAACTGACTTCTAGGAATTTATCTTAAAAGATAAACTGGAAAAACTAGGAAATGTGTTTATTGTAACACTGTTTAATATTCAAAGAATAAAAAGAAAAAATCTAGACATGCTTTGAAGGGGACCAGTTACAAAACCCAGTGCATTAGCAAAATACCTCACTGAGTGATGATTTATTTAAAAAAGGAATAGTGCTATATGCTGAAGATGAAAGCATACGTCCAACTTGATTTAAAGATCACACATATAGACACGTATTGAAGCATGTTACCCCATCAGTAGGTACATTTGCTATGTTTTTATGGGTTTTGTTTTTTGTGGTAATACTGGGGCTTGAACTCGGTGCCATGAGCTCTTGCTTAGCACTCCCTCTTCACCCCGCCTCAAGGCCAGTGCTCTCCAACTTGAGCCACAGCTCCACCTCCAGCGTTTTACTGGTTAACTGGAGATAAGAGTCTCAGATTTGTGTTGCCAGGCTGGCTTTGAACTGCAGTCCTCAGATCTCAGCCTCCTGAGTAGCTAGGATTACAAGTGTGAACCACCAGCACCCAGTTGTTAGGTTTTATGCCCCAGTGGAACATAAACTTGGACTAGAGGCATGGCCCGGTGGTAGACTGCCTACCTAGGAAGTATTAGGCCCTAAGTTCAAACCCCAATATCACCATAAAAAAATTACATTAAAAACGTTAAAAATAAGAATGAAAGGCTAAATTGATGTGATGCTGTACGCTTATAATCCGTCACTATCGTGGCTGAGGCAGGAGGAGTACACGTTTGAGGCCATCCTGCGTCCGTGGCGGGAGCGTGGTTCATAGAGCCAAGGATACACCATTCTGTTTAACTCTGCCTGGAGGAATGAAACAGGAGGGAAAGAGATGAGACTTTACAGAGTTGGCTGGGAAGTCTTACAGGTGGACTATGTCATTGCACAACAAAGTTCTTTTCCAGAAAGTAATGTTTTTTGGGGGGTGGGGGGGGATAAGTGACAAGTATGAGCATAGTTGGATAACCGCTGGTGAATTATCTGGAGTAAATGCCTCCATTCGTGGACGGGTGGCTGGGTGGAGACCGAGATCCGGGTCTTGGTGTGTAACAGGGACCGGCCTCCAGCCCGCAACCCTCCCATCCCAGCTCGCTAAGGGCGGGAATTCCAAGCCTGGCGCCGACCCGCCCTCCGGTCTGCGGGTTTGGCCCGGAACCGGAACCCAGGTCCCCCAGCGGCCCGGCGAGCCCTTGAGACCGCAGGGCCCGGGCTGGAGATCCGTGCCCGTGTCACCCCGCCCCTTCCCGGTCCGGGGGCCGCCCGCGGGGACCCCCGCTCTGGCCTGGCCTGCCCTTGGCCCTCGTGGATGGACGTGACGGGGGGGGGGGGGGGGGGGGCTCCTCCCGCACCGCCGGAGCGCAGGGGCCGGGGAGCCCGGCGGCGGGGCCCGGGTGGCCTGGCTGCGTGCAGGGGGGGCGGGGGCCGGCCGGGCGCGCGTGCGTGTGCGTGCGTGCGTGCGCGCGCACGCGCACACGCGCCCTCCCGCCGCGTCGGACGCTAATGGACCCCGTTTGTCGTTGCAGACGTGAAGACACGCATGCCTATAATCACGTCCAAGAAGTAAGTGACATGCCGCGCGGCTTTCCTCGTGGTCACGGCTCACGTGAGCCGCCCTGAGGGCGTCGTCCTCGCGGGCAAGGCCTCCGTTTCGTTTTGTTGTTTTGCAGAGGTAGACTTTGGGAAATCCAGTCTGGGTTTTATGTGGCCCGTATCCTAGTTGAGATGCACTAAGCGAGCTCTTGGCTTTAAATTCCAAGCATTTTCATTCTTTGTTAAATGGTGAGTTGTTGTTGCTTTCAAATGAAGCTCTTAAAAAAACAAAAGCCAGCTGTAATCCTAACTTAGGAGATTCAAAGCCAGGCCAGGCAAGAAAGACTCCTATCTCCAGTTAGCCTTAAAAAGCGAGAAATGGAACAGTGGCTCGAGTGCTAGCCAGTGCTAGCCTGGGGCCAGAGAAAGCTCAGGAACGGCACTCAGGCCCTCCGTTCAAGCCCCGGGAACAGCACTAAAAACAAAAACCAAACTAAATGCGTGTTGCATGGCACTTAGAATCTGCAGAGTATATCAAGAAAACCTTTACCCATCATCCGCTGTTGAGGAATGCTCCGGCCGCTTTGGTGCGCTCTTCAAGCCTTGCACAGACAGACACGGACGTGCTTCCGTCGCAGGTATCAGTGCCGTGTGACGTGGGCCGCAGAGGCGATGCGGAGACAAGGCCAGGACGAGAGCACGGTGTGCGAGCTCCTGGAGGAGCTCACGAGACCGCTCGCACACCCCTGCGCGGACGGGGGCCAGGCGTGTGGACAGCAGGACCCTGCGGAGACCGAGGGGCCTTCTGTGGTGAACGGGGACTCTGGACAGCCGGACGGGCCCCCTGGTGGCCCACGGGAGAGCCCAGGACGCCACCCGCCCGCTGCACACGACCTCGACAGACATCCCGAGGACACGGCGGCTCCGCCCCGAGACGCCCGCTTCCCCCACAGCCGACACCAGCCACCGGGACACACCGGGGCTGACCACGACTACGTGCTCGTGGAAGAAGAGGGGTGCGATGTGCACGAGGGAGCCGACACCCCAGCAGAGGAAGTAAGTAAAACAAAGCACCCCAAACTCCCCTTCAATGCGGGCAGCCTCCCGTACCCACAGACTGGACATGTCTGGATTTGTCTCGATTTTGAGAGAGAGAAACCCCACCGACACCACTGGCCACAGCACTTTGCTCTAGTCCATCACTAGCGATGCCCTCAACTCCTACTACGTTCTGTCTGTAAGCGAAAGTTGATCGTGTGTCTGGATGGGGAGAGGTCTCCCTGGGACCCGTGGACACCCCCCCCCCCCAGGTGCAAGACCGCCTAGTGAAGTAGAGGGCCCTCCTGGAAGTCCCTTCCTCCGAAGCCGTCTGCCCCGCCTGCGGGCGACAGCTCCTCTGGCGGGCAGGCCGGGCAGCCCCCACCGGGTGGAAGGAGGTCAGAAGGCACCAGCGGGCTCCGAGCCCCAGACACAGCAGCTGTCGGGGTCCTTTCTTGAGACAGCAGTGATTTGTTTAAAGCCAATAAATAACATGCTAATGATATAAAGCCAGACTAATGATTTTCTCTCCCCTGATGGGGAGAAAAAGAAACGCGGGGGTGACAATTGCCTATGATCTGAAGTACAACCAGCCGGAGAGAGAATGGGGTGTATGAAGTTAAGACCATGCATTGATCCCAAATCCAGCAAGATCCAAGCTGCAGGAAGACTCCTAGAGAAAGAAAGATAAAATATTAATAGTAGGAGAATGCAGACTTGTATTTGTACCTAAGTTGTTTTTCTAAGTGGGGGCGGTTTGTTTACAGTATTTCCACAGTCGGTTGAGGGGTGCTCGTCCATGCTCTGCGTTGACTCGTTTCCTTCCCCTTAGTCGGTGCAGAGGCGGAGGCTGACGTGCCGGAGGAATCCGTACAGGGTCCTGGAGTACTTGCAGCTCAGCCTGGAGGAGGTAGGTGTTCGCCCCGCCGTCGGCTCAGCCCACCTGGCCGTGCTCAACGGCCTCACGGCGCAGTTCTGAGGTGCATCTGGGGGTCTCCGTAAGCAGCGTCTGGGGCGGGCCCGCCTTAAGTTCCCTTCTCAGCCTCTTTCGTTTGCTCTAAGGTGCGTTCTGGGGCTGAGGAGACAATGCACGTAGGCCAGTGGTAGAGCGCTTGCCTGTCACGTGACAAATACTAGGTTAGAACCTTGGCACTGCCAAAGAGAGAAAAAAATGGAGTGTTTGTGAGGGAAATTCTCCTGGCTTCATGGGGCGCTGAAGGGTTCCTGTGGCTCTTTTGTTGAGACCGTTTCTCACTATGTTTGGAACTAGGAGCCGATCCTCCTGCCTCGGTCTCTTAAGTGCTAGGATTCCAGGCACACACCACCACCACACCCAGCAGAGCGCTTGTTTTCTGGTCAGGATTTCAGACGGACTATTTCATCACTAATTTTCACTTTGGCTTTGTTGAAATATAAGTAACATACCATCTAATTCACCATCTAAAGTGTACAACCTGGGGCTAGGAATGTACTTACTAAAAAGAAGAAGAGAAATCTTACTGTTGGTGGTGGTAGTAAAAGATATCAGATAAAATCATTAAAACAATGCAGTACTGGTGTAGGAGTAGAAAGAGCAACCAGAAGATTCTACAACCAGACCCGTGGATAGATGAGAATTCAGAGTACATGAGAAATAGTGTTTCCTATGGATGAGGAAAGACAATGGCTCTGAGGTACTTGGCAGACTGGCCGTGTGGGGAAATAAGTCATAATCCTCCCTCCTATCATATGTCAAAATAGACTGAAGTGTCCCCAGGGGTCTGCATGCCGGGGGTCTGCGTGGCCCCCAGGGGTCTGCGTGCCGGGGGCTTGCGTGGCCCCCAGGGGTCTGCGTGCCGGGGGTCTGTGTGGCCCCCAGGGGTCTGCGTGCTGGGGGCTTGCTTTCCAGCTGACTGGATCCCAAGGGCTCTGACCTACTCAGTGGACTCAGCGTCATGGCTTCATAGTTGGATGGGAGGAGGGGCTGGTGGAAGCAGGGCATCTCTAGCTTTGTCCTTTGGGGATTGTGTCTGCCCTGCCTCTTCCTGTATTCTTCTCCGTGTCCTGTCATCATGCAGCAAGTGGCTCCTGCCACACACGCCAGCTCTCGTGATGCTTTTCCTCTACTGTGGCCTAACCACTGTGATTGAAGCCTGCCGTACTCTGAGCTAAAGTAACGCTTTCCTCCATTCGTGTTACGTCAGGCCCGCAAAGTCTCACTGGCACACAAACGTAAAGGAAAAAATTTTAAGTAAAAAACAAGGGTAAAAAGCCAGGGACAGTGCTCAAGCCCTGAGTTCAAGCCCCAGGACTGGCAAAAGAAAAAAGAAAGAAAAAAAAACAAGGGTAAAGAGAGACTGGTCTATAATCCTAGCTACTCAGGAGGCTGAGATCTGAGGAATGAGGTTCAAAGCCAGCCTAGGCAGACAAACCTGTTATCCAGCACAAAAGCTAGAAGTAGAGGTATGGCTCAAGTGGTAGAGCACCCGTCTTGAGTGAAAAAGCTAAGCAAGAGTTCAAGCACTGGTGCCTGCGCACACGCACACACGCACACACAGATGTATGAGCTGTCTTCTGAGAGACTATAGTGTGATAGATTTCATTGTTTAAAACTCCGTGTGGGGAGCATGTTTAAGTGGTGCCCAGGACGGGGATTTGGTCCCCAGCTGCCCCAACCCTGCAGAAACAATGGTTCAAGCCGTACCCAGAAAGCGCCGCCCGTCCTGACTTCATCTTCCCATTGTAGACTGGTTTCCCAACTTCAGCTCCTGTGCCTGCCTCCCTGAGATCTTCATCCGGGCCTGGAGCAGCTTTGCCGCCCTGGGCCTCTTCCCGGGACCAGCCGCCCTGGGGGGTGAGGACCCCGGGAGCCCCCCTTGTGGGGTGTGTCCCTGCCCAGGGAGGGCGCTGTCAGCCGGTTTCCTGAGGGCCACCCACACCGGGTTAGGTGCTGGAGATGATCCTGAACAGGAAGCGGGCCGTCCCGGTGGTGGAGGGAGCGGCAGGAAGGGGAGTCCACAGTTGTGCGCCTCTGATAAGAGGGGGAAGCGGCCGGCGCCGCCTCCCCGGGGGGCCTCACCCCACCAGGAGCCCCAGGTCCTGTTGTCACCCGGGGCCCGTGCGGGCGGGCGGGGCTCCCCTCAGCTGCTGTCCAGAAGCATCATCAGTGCGGGCAGGCAGTGAGCGGCCGCCGGTCCGCCCGCCCGGCCGCGCGCCCAGGGGCTGTCAGGCCTCTGCGTGGCCCCGGGGGCCGGGGGCCGCCCTCCCCCCCCACCCCCGCCCCCCAGGCTGAGCCGCGGGCTTCTGATGCTAAATGAGCAGCGAGCTTGCCGGAGCCCCGTCCCCAGCGTGCTGAGACTAACAACAGGGCCTGGCTGCGGACCCTGACCGGGCCTCAGACTCGCGCCCCTCCTCCGGACGGGCATCCTGTGCCCGGCCCAGAGCATCGCTCGACATTTGAGGTGGCGGGAATTCAATCTGTGAGACTGTGCAAGAACAGAAACTGTTTTTAAGGCAGTGCTGGAGATGGAGCCGGCCTGGCGCATGCGTGGCAGGCCTTCTCCACCCCGAGCTGCTGGAGACGGAGCCCACGGCCTGGCGCATGCGTGGCGGGGGGCCTTCTCCACCCCAGCTGCTGGAGACGGAGCCCAAGGCCGTGCGCATGCGTGGCTGGGGGCCTTCTCCACCCCGAGCTGCTGGAGACGGAGCCCAAGGCCGTGCGCATGCGTGGCTGGGGGCCTTCTCCACCCCGAGCTGCTGGAGATGGAGCTCAAGGCCGTGCGCATGCGTGGCTGGGGGCCTTCTCCACCCCAGCTGCTGGAGACGGAGCCCAAGGCCGTGCGCATGCGTGGCTGGGGGCCTTCTCCACCCCGAGCTGCTGGAGACGGAGCCCAAGGCCGTGCGCATGCGTGGCTGGGGGCCTTCTCCACCCCAGCTGCTGGAGATGGAGCCCAAGGCCGTGCGCATGCGTGGCGGGGGGCCTTCTCCACCCCGAGCTGCTGGAGATGGAGCCCACGGCCCGGCGCATGCATGGCAGGGGGCGTTTTCCCTCTCCCCCCCCCCTCCAGCTGCTGGAGACGGAGCCCACGGCCTGGCGCATGTGTGGCGGGGGGCCTTCTCCACCCCGAGCTGCTGGAGACGGAGCCCAAGGCCGTGCGCATGCGTGGCTGGGGGCCTTCTCCACCCCAGCTGCTGGAGATGGAGCCCGAGGCCGTGCGCATGCGTGGCGGGGGTCCTTCTCCACCCCAAGCTGCTGGAGACGGAGCCCAAGGCCGTGCGCATGCGTGGCTGGGGGCCTTCTCCACCCCGAGCTGCTGGAGATGGAGCTCGAGGCCGTGCGCATGCGTGGCTGGGGGCCTTCTCCACCCCGAGCTGCTGGAGATGGATCTCAAGGCCGTGCGCATGCGTGGCGGGGGGGGGGGGGGGGCCTTCTCCACCCCGAGCTGCTGGAGACGGAGCCCACGGCCTGGCGCATGCGTGGCGGGGGGGGGGCCTTCTCCACCCCGAGCTGCCCCACAGCTGCTGACTCGTCACGGCAGCATTCCTTCCTTCCTTCTTGTTTTCTTAATTTTTAAGATTATTTTCAAGTAGTTACGCAGCGGGGTTTCAGTCGCCCGTCTGTCTGTATTGACTGTGTCGTTTTTCTTACTCCACTCACACACTGTAGGGCATCTGGGCCCATAGCCTGGCTCTTGTGACTAGTGCAGCAGTGAACTCGGGCGTGCAGGGGTGTCTTCACGATACCCTGGCCTGTGATGCCCTGGGTAGAAGCCCAGCAGTGGTGTGGCTGGTTCCCAGGGAAGATCTGGGTTCAGTTCTTTTCAGGACTCTCCAAGCCATCTTCTAGAGCGGCTGTGCTAGTTTACATTCCCCACCCACCAGCATTTCATTGTTCTTACTCTGCAAGCTGTTTTAATCTGCATTGGCTGTGTCGCCAGAGGTGTCAAGCATTTCTTCCTGTGTTTATTGACACAGCGGCATTTCTAATGAGCGGTTTTCCCCTCGCTCTGTCTGCAGGCCTTCTTCCTTGTGTACGCATTGGGGTGCCTGAGTGTCTACTACGAGGAGGTAAGGTGTCCTGTTAGACACAGTCCACTTCGAGTTTCTCGATGCGCATAGCAGGCTATACTGATTCCTTTATTCAAGCCAAATGCTCTATCGCTTGTGCCATACCCCAGCCCCTTCCCTATGCAAACGCATTTGCCTCTACCGATTAAAATAGGAATGGAGGTATTTTTTTCCTAAGTTTAGGCTTTGGGTTCTGAATTGGGACTGTCCAGCATTGACCCTTTTTTTAAATTGAATTTTACTCCCAGGAGTAGGAGGGTTTCTTGTATAGAGTGATCAGGAACTCAGTGTCAGAGTAGTACCAAAAATATTGGGCACTAAAATCTAAGGGTTGGCATATGTAATTCAGTCATTGTAATGTAGCACATACACAGGACCAAGAATTTCAAAAAGCACATGATCAGCTCAGTTGACACAGAAAAAAACTTGGACAAAGTTCAACATCCGTCTACCATAAAAGCTCAGAAGAAACTAGGAATGGGAGGAACATCACTGGACTTAATCTGCACCCAACATCTTTTAAATGGAGAACAGCGAAATCATTTCCCCTCAAGTCCGGAACTAAGCAAGGGCGCGCATCCTCCTCACTCCTCCTCCGGACGGCACTAGCCAGAGCAAGAGGGTAGGAGAAAGAAAGAAAAAGGGGTTCCAAAGGGGAAAGAAGGCCAGTTATCCCTGTTTGGCAGATTATGTGATCCTGTACCTAATAGACCCTACAGAGAGCGTCCTCCAGAAAACTTGTGGGTCCCCGTCCCAGTCCCCCAAACTTGTAGGTCCCCGTCCCGGTCCCCCAAACTTGTAGGTCCCCGTCCCGGTCCCCCCAAACTTGTAGGTCCCCGTCCCAGCCCCCCCCACCCCCGCTGAGATAGGCTCTGTGCTCCCCGGCAGCTCTGGCCTCGAATGTTACCTTTCCTGGCTCCCCAGGGCCCCAAGGGCCAGTGGAGATGAAGTGAGAGGCAGGGAGGAGCCGTGGGCATCATGTCAGATTCTTTTCTACCAGCCACACCCAGTTAAAAGTAGGCGATGTCAACTTGAATACAGTTAATACGTCAAGACACAGCGAGATCCTTTTCACTCCTTCTTTCTCCTAGTGAGTTGGAACTCTATTTTACACTTCCGGCACTTGTGCGGGGGTGAGCCCGGCCGAGGGAGGGGATGTATGCCTAGTTGTGCCCACCCACCCCCCTCTCTTCCCTCCCTCCAGGAACCTCTGACGATCATGAAGCTCTGGCGCGCTTTCACCGCAGTGCAGCCCACCTTCAGGACGACGTACATGGCGTACCACCACTTCCGGAGCAAGGGCTGGGTGCCCAAAGTGGGGCTCAAGTACGGGACGGACCTGCGTGAGTACCCAGTGACGCAGGTGGGGGGGTGGGGGGAACCTCTGTGGTGCTGCCGCCCTCCTGGGGGGGGGGGGGAAGGATCTGTGCAGTGCTGCCGCCCTCCGGGGGGGGAAGGATCTGTGCAGTGCTGCCGCCCTCCTGGGGGGAATGGATCTGTGCAGTGCTGCCGCCCTCCTGGGGGGAATGGATCTGTGCAGTGCTGCCGCCCTCCTGGGGGGAATGGATCTGTGCAGTGCTGCCGCCCTCCTGGGGGGGGATAGATCTGTGGTGCTGCCGCCCCTCCTGGGGGGGAATGGATCTGTGCAGTGCTGCCGCCCTCCTGGGGGGGGGGAATGGATCTGTGCAGTGCTGCCGCCCTCCGGGGGGGGGGATAGATCTGTGCAGTGCTGCCGCCCTCCTGGGGGGAATGGATCTGTGCAGTGCTGCCGCCCTCCTGGGGGGGGAATGGATCTGTGCAGTGCTGCTGCCCTCCTGGGGGGAGGAATGGATCTGTGCAGTGCTGCCACCCTCGGGGGGGGGGGGAATGGATCTGTGCAGTGCTGCCGCCCTCCTGGGGGGGGGAATGGATCTGTGCAGTGCTGCTGCCCTCCTGGGGGGAGGAATGGATCTGTGCAGTGCTGCCGCCCTCCGGGGGGGGAATGGATCTATGCAGTGCTGCCGCCCTCCTGGGGGAATGGATCTGTGCAGTGCTGCTGCCCTCCTGGGGGGGGGGGAATGGATCTGTGCAGTGCTGCTGCCCTCCTGGGGGGGGGAATGGATCTGTGCAGTGCTGCCCGCCCTCCGGGGGGAATGGATCTGTGCAGTGCTGCCGCCCTCCGGGGGGGGGAATGGATCTGTGCAGTGCTGCCGCCCTCCGGGGGGGGGAATGGATCTGTGCAGTGCTGCCGCCCTCCGGGGGGGGGAATGGATCTGTGCAGTGCTGCCGCCCTCCTGGGGGGAATGGACCTGTGCAGTGCTGCCGCCCTCCTGGGTGGGGGGAATGGATCTGTGCAGTGCTGCCGCCCTCCTGGGGGGGGGGAATGGATCTGTGCAGTGCTGCTGCCCTCCTGGGGGGGGGGGAATGGATCTGTGCAGTGCTGCTGCCCTCCTGGGGGGAAGGATCTGTGCAGTGCTGCCGCCCTCCGGGGGGGGAATGGATCTGTGCAGTGCTGCCGCCCTCCTGGGGGGGATGGACCTGTGCAGTGCTGCCGCCCTCCTGGGGGGGATGGACCTGTGCAGTGCTGCCGCCCTCCTGGGGGGAATGGATCTGTGCAGTGCTGCCGCCCTCCTGGGGGGAGGAATGGATCTGTGCAGTACTCCCGCCCTCCTGGGGGCCTCGGACCCATGTAGGGACGCCGGGAACCCTCCGCAGCCCCCCTCAGGCTCTCCCTCTTATCGTCGTCCCGGTCTTAGAAAGATGCCGCAGCCCCCACTGGCCTCACGCTGGCCACGGGCGCGTCCTTGACCTTCAGTGATCCCTGCTGTGGTTTGCCGGAGACTTCCGTAGGCCAAGCGTGGCGCCGCCTCCCGGTCCCGTCTGCCTCGGGCCTTCGAGCAGTCCTGGGCTACGCTCCGGGGGCGGCGGGGGTTCCGGCCCGGGCCCAGCGGGCTCGCGGTGCTCCCTGCCCCAGCGCCGCCCCGGCGTGGGCACGCGGGGTCCCCCCCGGCCGCCGGCTGCGGCTTTAGAGGTCAAGAACTCAGGTGTGACCACCAGAGACGCAGAAAGCCGATGCCGAGCCCTCCCGGGGACGGCGCCCGGTGGAGGACGTCGCGAGTGGAGGCCGGAGCCAGGGCCGCTACGTCGGTCGGGAAACGGTGTGGAAGCCGCACTCTAGCACTTGAGCCACAGCGCTACTTCTGGCGTTGTGTTTGTATGTGGTGCTGAGGAATCGAACCCAGGGCCTCATGCATGCTAGGCGAGCGCTCTACCGCTGAGCCACGTTCCTAGCCCAGCCCTTTCCATTCTTGAGATGGAGTGTCAGAGGGTCGTCACCTTTTGCTTGTTGTAGCTGGGAGTTGACAGGCACATACCGCCATGCCCGGCTTTCTCTGTTGAGCTGGGGTCTTGGAAGCATTTTTGCCTTTGCTGGCTTGGAACTTGGCTCGTTCTGACCTTCCCCTCTGAATGGCTGGCGTTGCGGGCCAGGTGCCCGGCAGAACCTCACGGGCCTGGTGCACTTTCACACTCTGCCGTGGAGAGCGTGAGGTGAGAGGCAAGACGGGGATCACAGCGAGCCCCTGCGCTGAGTCCCCAGCGCCGGGGAGAAAAGGTCTGGTGTGCTTGGCCCCGGGAGCGGAGGGGAGGGAGCCCTGGGGGTCAGGGCCTCGGGAACGGACCTGCGTCATGATGGGCGCCTGGCTTCCGCTGCAGGGCACAGGGCAGAGTAACCACAGGCAGATAAACGCAGTTTGGTGGAGGGGAGCCGGCTGGGGGTGAGTGGTAACCGGCTGTCTTTTTCTTCTTTGCAGTGCTGTACCGGAAAGGCCCTCCGTTTTACCATGCAAGGTTTGGAGCCGTTTTTCATAAACTAGTTGATTTAAGGCAAAAGGCTTCCACCATAATTGCCATCCCGATGATTAGAAACCAGGTCCCTGATGAGGACCGGTACCAAATGTTCGTGTGGGCCTGGGGGTGTGCATTGGTGGCACGGTGCGCGGGCGGCCCTGGCTTCCATCCCCAGCACCTCAGAAACAGGCCCTGGCCTCTGCCATGGCCGGCCTGACAGCACTGGGTCTGTGCTAAAGTTGTGTGTGCGTAGTGGTCACTCCTGACACCCTGAGCGCCTGCCTGTGTTTGGGCCAGAGAATTCCGCCCGTTCCTTGCCTGCGGTTCTGTGTTGGAGCCAGCTGCAAGTTTGAGGCTGCACGAGAACGCTCTCAGTAGCCGTGGGGGGGCGGGGGGGGCGGCTGGGGTCTGACCGCGCGTTGCTCTCCCTCCACCTCCGGTCTCGGGAAGACAGGCCGCGTCCCTTGTGAGCAGGTTGGTGGTTTGGTTTTGATTTGCAGCTACTCGGTCATCGTGGAGCTGGTTGACGACCGCTTCGAGGGCGCCCCCCGCAGGCCTTTCAGCTGGAAGTCCCTGGCCGCGCTGAGCAGGGTGTCCGCCAGCGTCTCCAAGGTAACCGGGCCATCCCACAGGGGCCCCCAAACCGGGGCTAGCAAAGTCCAAAACGTTACTTGTAGCACTTCCTCAAGGCTGGTGCTCTACCACCCGAGCCACGGCTCTACATCCAGCTTTTTGCTGGCTTCAACCCGTAATCCTTGGATCTCACTCGTGCCCCGCTCACCCTCCCCCGCCGCTCTTTTCTCACAGGAGCTTCTACTGTGCTACTTGGTGAAGCCCTCCACCATGACCGAGGAGGACATGGGGTCCCCAGAGTGCATGAAGAGAATTAAAGTTCAGGTGGGTCCACAGACAGACCACACACCATCCCAGAGGTCGTGGGCGCTGCTGCGTGGCCCCAGACACCAAGCCCGCGGGGCCCCGGAGCCTCTCCCTCCACCTCCCCGCCCGCAGCGGCCAGGCCAGGGCCTCCTGAACTTCCCAAATGACGCCTGAGCCGCTTCCCTTGGCCGACTCTCCCCGGCCAGGGCTGCCTAGTCTACTGTGGAATCATCCATTGACTCTCCCAGGCTAGGGCTGCCTAGTCCACTGTGGAATCATCCATTGACTCTCCCAGGCTAGGGCTGCCTAGTCCACTGTGGAATCATCCATTGACTCTCCCCAGCTAGGGCTGCCTAGTCCACTGTGGAATCATCCTTGTGTGTGTTGGCCCTGGGTGGTCCTGCGTGCACACTTACACACACACGCACACATGCACTTGCGCACACACACACACACACCAGCCTGCCTCTGCCTCCTCACACTGCCCGGCCCTTCACCCCTGCTGCTCATCTCCAGGGCACAGTTGCCCTCCCTCCATTCACGCCCAGCTGCTCCTCCCTCCCAGGGGCCGGCTGTCCTGGCTGCGGTGGGCTGGGGCCCCGCCAGCCCCGCCCCGGCCCCAGCCCGGCTGTGACAGCCCGTGCTGGGAACCTGGGAGACTCAGCTCTTCTCGTGTGCCCTGTTTGCAGGAGGTGATCCTCAGCCGCTGGGTTTCTTCACGAGAGAGGAGTGACCCGGATGAACTGTAGTGACCCAGCGCGGTTCCCACGTGCCCTGCTAGGCGCCCCCCCCACGGGTGGGTAGAACGTCCTGTCCTGGGGCTGGAGCGTTGAAGGGCAGGAGCCCCCGCCCCAGAAGGGCTGCTGGTTGAAAGGAGTGCAGACCCCGTCCGTGCGCCCACCGTCCCTCGTCCTGAGCTTCGGAAGTCAGATCTGGCTGGTCCTGCGTGGGGTCGGTTGTGTGATCTGGGCAGGGCCGAGCCCACAGTCACCCTGCCCCCGGGGAGGGGGCACCGGCGGTCCCCCGGGAGAGCTCTTCTCTGGGCTGACTTGAGACCGAGACGGAGCACTTCACACAGCGTGTCCTGTTGCAGCGAATGTCAGCGGGCGTGGGGGTCTCGGGACCCCGTGTGCCGTGATTGTGAATGGAAAAAGAGATTGGTGTGTCTCGGTCTACCCACGGGCTTCGGCCAGTAACCCAGACATCTCAGAGCCATTGACCACAGTCTGCCAGGGATTTTGTCACACGGTGACCGAGTCACTCAGCTCTCCGTGGCTGGCTGGTTGTTTTCGGTGACCGAGTCACTCAGCTCTCCGTGGCTGGCTGGTTGTTTTTCGGTGACCGAGTCGCTCAGCTCTCCGTGGCCTGGCTGGTTGTTTGCCGGGTTTCCGTGCAGCAGCATTGTACAGCATTATCTAAACCTCCATCTGCAGAGGACTTGTTACAAAATTACACACTGAAACCACGTTTCAAGAGCCACGATGCGCGTGACTGGCATTGAGTCAAAGTCCCGGACAGCCTTTCCTGAGTGGCGGGAGGGCAGTGAGAAGCCGCCACGCGCGTGCTGGTGCCCCGGCCCTCCTCCCGGTGCCGCAGTGGAGTCCCGTGCTCGGCGGCGCGTGGAGAAGCTCGGGATCCTCCGCTGGGGGGGGGAGACTCTCGCCCATCGGCCTCCGCCCGCGCTGGGGAGCAGACCTGTCCCCCGGGAGCCGCGCTAATCCTTCCGAGGGACCTGACTGCCGCCCTCGAGAGCCCGCTCCTTCCAGGGGACCCGACTGTCTCCTGACGCGTCGGCATGCGTTTGGGTGAGGACAACCCACACCCACGCGCCGACGAGGAAGGTCGTGGGCGGGGATGGGGTGGGAGCCCCAGAGGCCGCAGGAAGCACGAGGGGAAAGTCTGAGGCGCAGCCTCGGCACTCAGGACGCAGCCGGCACTCAGGACGGAGGGCCGTGCACCGCGCTCGGCCTGTGGCCGGGCCGCCTCCCTGCCGTCCCGAGAGCTGACCCGCCCGCCCGCCCGCCCCCCTGCCTCACCACGCCTCAGCAAGTCTGCCGGGACTGCCCACTGTGCACAAGGTGCAGCCCGGGCAAAACCGGCTCACGTGTGGCCCAAGTGCCACAACACCTGCCTGGCACACACAGAGCCCTGAGTTCAAGCCCCGGGACTGCAAAATAAATGCGCGGGTATATCCCTAAGGAGCGACGTCGAGTCACAGAGCGGTCAGTCTGCTGCCGCTTGCAGGGCGCAGACGGTAGAAGCCCCCGGTTTCTAGCTGGTTTGTGTCCACTTCATCCCCTGTGGCTTGGGCTCTGACACGGGGCTTCCCCAGAGCCCACCCCCCGCCCCGCTCCCTCGGAATCCGCTGCGGGCTCCCGGGAGACGGCGGGCGCCGGGCCTGCCATCGTGAAGAGCAACCGTCCTAGCTTGGGCACAGCAGGAGGGACGTCGAGGCCCAGAGGTGGTGACTTGAGCATCACCGCCAGTCCCTGAGCTGAGGACAGGGCGAAGGTCACAGCCCATGCCGCCTTGCAAACCACTGTCACCGCCCTGTGCACGAACCTGAAACACGCAGGACGAAAGGACCCAGGTCCCAAAGTCACCAACTGCACCCCTGCGCACATCCGTGGGGAGCGCAGGCCGGGGCTACGGAGCCCTGGATGGGGGCGGTGGGGAGCAGGCCAGTGGATGCGGATGTGACCAGAGATGGGGTCGCCTGACACTGTACAAAATGGCAAAGCCGTTTGCCGTAAAATGGTTCACTTTATAAATGCACATCTCGGCTCAGCTTCTTTCCAGAATGAGCTGGGGGCCGGGGCACCTGCCTGGCCTGCAGGTGCAGAGCCCGCCTAGACACAGTGGCCATTTTCTGACTCGGAGCCGGAGGCATTTCCTTGCGTCACTGGGCTCTCACCAGGGCCTGGATTTGGGGGTTCCCAGCCACTCGCCCGGAAGATCCAGAGAAGTGAGTGGTGGTGAGCCGGGAAGGGGACTCGGTTCAGTGTGGCACACACCAGGATGGGGGTGTGGAGACTTTGAGGTGCTCACGGTGGGTTTGGGGTGGCCAGGGGGAAGGAGGGCAGGAGGCAGGTCCTCCTCGGGACAGTGGGGGCCATCGCCGCCTGAGGGGACAAGGCAGGTCCATCCTGGGGGCCCGCAAGGCTCCCCCAACCGCCACCCAAGACAAGCTGGAACGGAGAATGAAGAGCAAGTGAGAGTGATGATGGGGGGCCTTCCTTCAGGGAGGGAGGGAGGAGGGACAGAAGGACGCACTATTTCAGAAGAGCTAGAAGAGTTAGACTTGTTTCGGGGTTGTTTTTTTCACTATTGACTCTCAGGTTGCTCTTCAGCTGGGTACAGTGGCTCAAGCCTATAACCCAAGCTACTTGGGAAACCGGTCAGGAAGACCGCGGCTCCTGGCCAGCCTACCCAGAAAGTTCACAGGACCCCCAATCCCAACAGAAAGGGCTGTCCCAGCTACAGCAGGAAATGTAACTGGGGGACGGACGTGCAGGCCAGACCAGGCCCACGTGAGTCCTGTCTCAAAAGCAGAGCAGAGGGGACGGGAGCGGCGGCTCGAGGAGCCGTGCATCAGCCCGGTGCAGGGAAGCCCTGAGCGCAAAACCACAGTACCCCACACACACCAGAAAGAAGCCGGCCTTGAACCCCGGCTCCCCCACCCCCCGCCCCCGCGGACTCTCCAGTGGTGATCTGCGCGGCGGGGAGCGGCCAGGCCGCCCCGCGCCCTCAGGCGCCAGCGAGTGGCGGCGTTCCTCCGACGGCTGCGGCGCGCGGGTCGTGGGCAAGGGCAGCCGCGTTCGCACAGCTTTATTCGTCACCGGCTGCTGGTTGCAGGGCTGGGGAGGCCGCGCGGGGCCTCGCACGCCCTGGGCCCCAGCCTGCGGCTTTCGCGAGCTCCGCGGCCTTAGGCTTCGAGGAAGGCCAGCCGTGCGCTCGGCCACAGCGACGCGGGCCGGGATGTCCCCGGTCGTGATGAGGGGCGGTGCCCCCCCCCCCCCCCCCGCACGCGCTTCCTCAGGACCCGCGCGGCTCAGGCCGCGGCCGGCCCACGGCGTGGAAGCCGCGCTCCTCCACGGCCCGGTGCAGCGCGATGTACTTGGAGGCCCGCCTGGTCCGGGGGAGCACGTACTTCTCCGTGAACTCGCGCCGGCCCAGCGGCGCCCGGCCCTCGGTGCTCAGCACGCAGTTGACGAAGGCGAGCGCGTAGCTGTAGCAGTTGTGGCCGTCTTCCTCGTACCTTCGGGGGAGACGGCGTCTCACCGTGTCGCCCAGGCCGGGGGGACCCTCCTGCCTCGGCCTCCCGCGTGCCCGGGTGACGGGTTCCACTGCGGCGGCTGGGTCCTGGGATGGCCGAGCTTCATTGTTTGTTTGGGGTTTCAGGAGTGGGGCTTGAACCCGGGGCCTGGGCGCTGTCCCTGGGCTTTTTTGCTCAAGGCCGCCCCCCCCCCCCCCCCCCCCCGTCGGCTGCCTGGCGGTGAGCTGAGCTGAGCTGAGTCTGGCCGGCTTTGGTGGCCAGGTGGACTCCCAGCTGCGACCCGCAGCCCTCCGCCTCCGGGGCCGCAGCGAGGATCGCAGGCGGGAGCCGCCACGCCCGCGGGCTGAGCTCCGGCTGCCTGGATTCCCAAGGCCAAGCCGGGAGGACCATGCGTTTAGGGCTAGCCTGGGCCACTCGGGGAGACTCTATTTCAATTTAACAACCACAACACGAAAAATCAGGAGGGAAGGAGAATAAAAAGGAGGAGGGGAGACAGGTCTGCCCAGGAACAGCCGAGAAGACCTTTCGGGGGTCCTGGGGACCTGTGCGGCCCCTGGGTTATGGAGCAGTAGAGGCTGGGCGTCCAGGCCGGGAACCCGAAGGCGGTGGCCGCAGAGTCGGCACCGAGCCCGCCGCAGTGCGCCCCACGTCGCCACCCAGGCCTCCCCGCCTCCCAGGGCCGGCGCCACCCGAGCACGCGGGGACGCACTGGGTGCCGGGGGCGCGGGGAGGGGGGTCCCCGCAGCCTCCTACCTGTGGGGCAGCCAGGCCCCCGTGGCCGAGAAGTCCTCCAGGTACTTGTCCCACTGGTCCATCAGCGCGAACAGGCCGGGCTGCAGCAGCGGGACGCTCAGGCTCTGCTCCCAGCCCGCCGGGTCGCGCCGCACGCCCAGCGCCGTGTAATGGTACACCACCCCTGCGGGCGCCAAGCAGAAGACGCGGCCGCTTTCGGGGGTCTCGGAAAGCCAGCCGCTCCCCAGGCCGGGAGAACGGCTTGAGCCCGGGAGTCAGGCTGCTCCCCACTCAGGCCTGCAGGGGGCGCCATCGGGGCCTTCCACAGGGAAGAAGAAAAACTCCCAGCCAGCCCAAGGAACAGTGTGTGCAATCTTCATACGCCGTGTGTGTGTGTGTGTGCGCACAAGCACGTGTGCGTGCCACGAAAGCATCCTACCACTGAGCCACACTCCAGCCTACGGTGGTGGTTTTGTCTGTGGGATTGAGGGAGTGGAGGGGAATGCACCACCAGGACCGGGGCTTGAACTCCGGGCCTGGGGGCTCTCCCTTAGGCTTTTTACTCAAGGCAGGTGCTCGACCATGTGAGCCCCAGTTCCTCTTGCAGCTTCTTGGTGGTTAAGTAGCGATGACAGCCTCGTAGGCTTCACTACCCAGGCTGACTTGAAAGTGTGATCCGTAGATCTCACCTCCTGAGTGGCCGGATTTACGGTGCTCAGCCACCAGCGCCCCGCTCCCCTGCCCCTGCTTTATTCCCGCAGCTCCCACAGCCTGGGCCCCCCCGGTGGCAGTGCGTGAGTGGGGCGTTTGGAGACTCCAGATCAGGTCCCAGTTCCAGATCTCACACAGAAACTGTGGTCTCTGGGCAACTCAGCCTCTCTGGACACCTGTTTCTTCCTCTCTTACAAATCCAAGCGAGCTGGGTGCCGGTGGCTCACGCCTGTCATCCTAGCAACTCAGGAGGCCTCTGAGCTCTGAGGATCGCAGTTCAAAGCCAGCCGGGGCAGGAAAGTCCCCGAGACTCATCTCCAATGAACCACCAGAAAACTGGAAATGGAGCTGTGGCTCAAAGTGGCAGAGCGCTGGCCTTGAGCAGAAGAGCTCAGGGACAGCGCCCAGGCCCTGAGTTCAAGCCCCATGACCAAAAAAACAAAAAAAAGGGACAGTGCCCAGGCACCAAGTTCAAGCCCCAGGACTGGCACCAAAAACAAAACAGAAGAGTCGGGGGGTGGCTCATGCCTACGTAGGTAAGGCCCTGGATTCCCCAGTGCTTCAAAAAGAGGCAAAGAAAATGGAGCTTCTGAGCGTGTGGACTGTAGGCAGTGGCGGTTTGCCGGGCAGGCAGGTGACCTGTCTTGCAGGCCCTGTGGTCCTGGCCTTGAAGTGCCCTCCTCCCCGCCCGGCCGTGTGTGAGTGAGAACTCACCTTCTGTGCTGGTTATTCCAACATGCAGATCGGACCTCCCGTCGTACTCCCTGAAAGAAAGGGGCACTGTTGTCATTGCCCGTGTGTGTTCCTCCAGGTGGGGGGGTCTCACCGTGTTGCTCCGGCTGGTCTTGAACTCACTGCACACACATTCCTCCCGCCCCACCCTCACTGCAGGTGTGTACACTGCGCCAGCGATGGGGTGTTATTTTGCTTGCTTTCTATGTGTTTGGCCCACCGCATCCTCCCCCCCAAAAGAGGAAAGAAGTGTTGATGTCATGGCTAGCAGAACTGGGACTTGGGGAAGTGACTGGCCAGAGCTCTGGGGCGTCCAGTGACGTGCCCCGCGCCATGGGTACCAAACGCCGGGCCGAGCTTCCTTGCTGACGATGGGCGAAGGGAGCAGATCATTTGGGATAACAGTCTTCTCGTTCTTTTTTACTTATTTATTTTTTTGTCATTCCTGGGCCTTGAACTCAGAGCCTGGGCGTGTTCCTGAGCTTTTTAACTCAAGGTTAGTGCTCTACTGCTTTGAGCCGCAGCTCCACTTCCGCTGGTTCATTGGAGATAAGATTCTCACAGACTTTCCTGCCCGGGCTGGCTCTGAACCCGGATCCTCGGGTCTCAGCCTCCTGAGTAGCTGGGATGACAGGCGCCAGCCACCAGCACCCGGCTTCCTCATTCAGCTTTGAAAATACAAATCAGAGCTAGAGCGTTAGCGAACTGGGGTGCTGTGGCGCCCCCTGCTGGTGGCAGCTTTGTGCCGCTGGTTGAGGGGTGCACTCCCTGTGGTTGTATCTGCTTTGAACGCAGAGGTCATAGCTTAGCGTGGGGCCAGGGGGCCCTCCTGGAAGTCAGTTGCTCGTGGGCTCTTCCCTCCCTCTGTGGGGGGGCACCCCATTCTCAGGCTGCTGGAGCTGGATCCAGAGGCACCCAAGGAGCGCGTTGTTCCAAGACACCCAGCCCGGACACCAAGCTGAGACCCGAGTTCAGTCCCAAGTACCGCAAAACAAGCCAAGGGGAAGCCCCGCCCGGAGGAAATGCGGACCTCACAGGGCGTGAAGACCGCCAGGAAGGACGGACCGCCAGGACGGACCGCCAGGACAGACTGCCAGGACGGACCGCCAGGACAGACCCCCGAGGCCTCATATGAAATACAAAACACATCCTTCGGTTTTTATGCTTCCTTTCAAAAACAGTGATATAAGGCTGAAATCGTGTGCTGTTTCTATGAGGGTTTTCCGGAGTATCCGTGATGTTTCCATGTTAACTTTACATTTCACTTTTGCAAGTCCAAAAGAGATCTATTGGAGTGGAATTGCATTAAATCTGTACATTTAAAAGTTCGGGGGGGGGGGGCTGTGTGTTCAGAGGCAGAGAGCTTCTCTGGGCATGCGCAGAGCACCAGGAGAAACATGGACTTTTAAGGGTCCATCGGAAAGCCTGTCGCGGGTGATGTCATCTCGGGCTTCGAGAGAGAGCACAGGCCCGAGGCTGGTTCCACGGGACAGCCAAACATGACTCCGCACACAGCTGCTCAGGAAGGGTTTGTTTTCCATAAACCCCAGGTGGAGGCCAGGCAGGCCCTGGATTCTGCTCTGAACTGAGGGAGAAGGGGTGGTGGAGGCCTGGCGGGAGGAGGGGAAGGGGGGTGGAGGGGGCAGGAGGCCAAGGCCAGCGCAGAGCCACTGAGGGGCGGGAGGGGCCTGGCTTCTGGGAGGAGGAAGGGAGGGGAGCCGGCAGGCCAGGTCTGCCTGTTCGGGCCACACCTGACCCAAGGCCTCCGGGGCCCGGGCGGCTGGGCGAGCCCTCAGCTCCTGTTCCCACCCCTTGGGGACCGGAGGGGGCGTCGGGCCGCTGATGTCGTCACCAGCAGGAAGGGACCACGAGAGCCGTGGATGTAAAGTGGAGTGCGGCTCAGCGGTAGAGCTGGGTGCCATCCCTGTGTACAAACCAGTGTTCGGTGCCAGCCCTTCAGGCCCCACACGGGTCCTGCTTGTCACACAGCTGTGAACGACCCCAAGCGTTTTCTTTTGCTGTTGTTTCTGAACTCGCTGCTGGGGCTTTTACAAGTTAGACTCTTGACACACACTTTCCTCTCCTAAAACCCCTTCTGCGGCTTGCTCGCGTATTGTGCGCATATTCTTGCAGGGATGTGCGCGCCCTCCCCCTCCCCTTCCCCCCTCCTCTCCCCCTCCCCCTCCCTCTCCTTTTGTCTTTCTGTTCCCTTTCACAAGCTGGGAATGAAACCCGAGGCCCCCTGCGGCTCCCTGCTGTGGTGCCAGGCTGGTGCCCCGCCCCTGGCCTCACACCATGGCTTTGGGGGGTTGCTGTTTTGTTTGCCCGTTCCTGAGGTTTGACTGCGGGCTTGCGCTTGCTAGACAAGGGCTCTACCGCGTGAGCCACCCCGTCAGCCCTCTCTGCTTGTGAGGTTTCGGACACAATCTCTCTCTGTGTCGGAACTGTGGCCCTCCCGTGTCTGCTTCCTGCGTAGCCGGGTGACAGGCACACGCCACCGGGGTCAGCGTGGTGGTTGAGATGGAGTCTCCATTGCTTTTCGCCCAGACCTCTGCCCGTTGCAAAGCTGGGATACTAGGTATGAGGGGGCTGGGAACGTGGCCTCGTGGTAGAGTGCTTGCTAGCCTGCGTGAAGCCCTGGGTTCGATTCCCCAGCACCACATAGATAGAAAAAGCCGGAAGTGGCGCTGTGGCTCAAGTGGCAGAGCGCTAGCCTTGAGCAAAAAGAAGTCAGGGACAGTGCTCAGGCCCTGAGTTCAAGCCCCGGGATGGGCAAAAAAACAAAAACAAAAACCTAGGTATGTATGAGGTCCACAGCATTCCTTTTGAGGAATCCCCCATCCGTGTCCGGACTGAGGCGGGAACACAGGGAGGACTGCCCACCACGCCTGGCACCGCACCACACGGACCAGAGGCAGAGCGTGACCGCCCGCACACGCCAGCCCCCCACGCGCGATGGTACCTCAGGAAGCTGCCCTGGGTGGGTCTGAGGAGGAAGGCACACTTCTCGCGATGCCCGTCGGCCAGTGGGCTGGAGATGCTGACCGGGGCCTCCTCCAGCGTGGCCGGGCCCACGCCCTGCTGGCAGAGGGGGCAGCGCGCGGGCACCGCGAAGCTGTAGATGGACGCCTCACAGTGGTCGAATTTAATTAAAGGCCTCCCGACCGGGGCGCGGTGCATAGCTTTGGCCTGGGGGGCTGCGGGGAGGTCTGGGGGACTTCCCTTTCCGGATGGCACGGCCGGCCGGCGAGGGTGCGGGCGGAGAGTAACCTGAGGAAGGCTGAGCCCAGCCCGGTGTGGTTAACCAGTAACCAGCCAGCCCGCGGGCCGCCTTCTTAAAGAGCTAGTCTCCTGTGCGCGCCCTGACCACGCCGCCTTCTGGGCGTTCTGGGGTGGATTTTAGCCAGCTCCCGTTCAACCTTCAAAGCCCTACTTGCTAGGCCCTCCTCTCTCAGCCTCCCTTGGTCTTTTCCTGTGCTGCCAGCATTAGACTCAGTTCTACCAGGACGATTGTTTATTTTGTTTTTCCCACAAGTCTGGGAGCTTCTTGGGTTATAGGATTGATTTCTTTCTTTTTCCAAGGAAGATGAGTTGATGCATTCCGCCCTGGGGGTAGTTCCGTGGGAGAGGGCGCTTGCCTGTGTTCAAGGCCCCTGGGTTCTGTACCTGGCTTCACAGGTAGACTCGGTAGCATCACTGGCACGCAGTGTGTTGCGCAAATACCTGCCGTCTTTCCAGGCTGCTTGGACGTTTTCTATTGCAGGAGTAAATCTGTGGAATGAGCACGCAGGAATGCGATTGTTCCAGGTAGAGAGATTGCCAGGGAGAGGGCAGAGGCAATTCCTGGGGTCTGGGGCCCTTCGGAGTCTTTAGGACTTCCCCAGTATTTCCTTTGCGAAAATTCATCACCCACTGTTATTCTCTATTTTAAAATAATTTTAAGCAACTGCACAAAAATACACAGGACGAAAAAAAAGCACTGCCTCTCATTTCTCCTCCACATTCCCCTCCAATAGTAAGTTAACTAATAATAGTAAGTTACTAGTCGTTTACTATTATTAAGTTAACCCCGTTATGGTTTGAGGTCTGGGGTTTCTGGCCTTCTAGGTGACTGTGTCATAACCCTGAGCTCGGCACCCAAATTGTGTCCCTGCTAGCGCCCAGAGTTCAGGCAGAAGCAGGCTTAGGTGTGACCTTCTGAGCAGGGGTCCTGGCGACAACAGAGATCCCTGGAGGACCGTCTCCTGCTGTGCCTGCGTGTGAGGACATGCTCAAGCACCGGAAATGCACATCCATCAGCCCCGTCGCCCAGAGCGACACAGGTGCCGGTAGCTGTCCCTCAAGGACCTGACAACCACTGGCTTCCGGAAATACTGTTGGATTGTTGGTCTTCAGCCTGGGTGTAGCTGTGTGGCAGAGTACCTGCCTAGCTTTTCCTGGCCCTGACTTTCATTCCTAGGACAGCAAAATAAAATTAACGTGTGTGTGTGTACACACTCGTGAAAAGGGAATGAGGTACATTACTTGATCTATCACCATTCTCTCAACAGACATCTTTAACCCTACAAGGTCTCTATTTGATAAAACCATAATATAAAATACATATAGGAGGTGTGTGTGTGTCCATCCCAAGCTGTCCACACACACCAGGGGCCCACGATCGCCCGCCCTCAGCCGCCTTCCTCCTGAGTAGCTGGGACCACAGTTGCTCACCACAGCGGGTGGAATTGGCCTCATTTCCTCTTTGGATGGTGCATTTCCTAGTCTATAGAAATATAATCGAGTTCCTCTATTCATCTTATATCCTACAATCTCCCTGAACTAATTTATTTCTCTTTTTTTTTTTTAAAGCTTTGCTGTCCCACGACTGGTCCTGTCCCACGCGAGTCGCTTGCTGACTCCACGGCACCTGGATGACTTTATCTTATTTTTGGGCTGGTCAGGCACTTGCTTCCCGGGGCGGGGCGGGGCGGCCTGGCCGGCGCCGGGCTCTGCCGAGGGCTGGGCTCGGTCCCCATCGCCGAAGCCGCAGCCCGGGGGTCCGGGCCCCGCTCCGGCAGACGGCGGAGGACAGAGAGGAAGGGCCGGGGAAGGGAGCGACGTGTGCAGCCTGGCCGGCCGCCGGCGGCCTGCAGGCCCTAGTGGAGGCCGGCTCGCTCCCGTGCGGCCCACCGTAGGGGACGGGACCGGGGCGGGGCGGGGCGGGGCGGGGCGGGGCGGGGCGGGGCCGAAGCAGGTGAGGCTGGGGCGGGGATTAGCTAAGGGCGGGGCTGGGGTGAGGCAGGGGCGGGGCGGGGCGGAGGTAGGGGCGGGGCGGAGGTAGGGGCGGGGCGAGAGGGGCCGAGGCAGGCGGGGCGAGAGGGGCCGAGGCAGGGGCGGGGCGGGGCTGAAGCAGGTGAGGCAGGGGCGGGGCGGGGCTGAAGCAGGTGAGGCAGGGGCTGAGGCAGAGGCGGGACGGGGCTGGGGGGGGGGAGGCAGGGGGGAGGCAGGGGCGCGGCGGGACGGGGACGCAGTGAGGGGACGAGAAGTGGGGGCCGGCGGGCACTCGGGCAGGGCTCCGGGAGGCCCCGGGGCCCGGGTGCGGCTCGCGGGTCCCGGCCGCCGGGCTGGCTCGTCCCGGAGGCGGGGGAAACGCGCTACCCGTTTCGGCGTCCGCCCCGGAACTCCCGTCCCCGCCCCCCGGGGCGGAACCAATTGTGACGAGGGCGCGGTTTCCGACCGGCGCTACAGAGCTGCTGCACGTGGGGGCGTCGTGACGCGGCTGCGCGGGTTGGGCCCGGCGGAGGCGAAGCGGCGGCGACGGCGACGGCGCGACGACGGCCCGGCAGCCCGGCCGCCATGAGCACCAAGCAGGTTACTTGCAGGTCAGCGCGCGGGGCCGCGGGGCCGCGAGTGTCGGGCCGGGGCCCGCGGACGGGGAAGCTGAGGCCGACTCGGGACTCGCCGGACGTGGCTCCGCGGCGTGCGGGGTCGAGGCCTGGGGCCGCGGCGCGGGCCCGGGGGCGGGGCCCGAGGGGCGGGGCGGGGGCGGGGCCCGAAGGGGGGCGAGGCCGCGGGACGCAGGCGGCGCGGAGGCGCGCGGCCTGGGCTCGTCGGCGGGCGCGCGCGCGCGCGGTGGGGGTGGGGACGCGCGGGGGGGAAGCGTGGGGGAGGGGACGCGCGGGGGGGGGGGCACGCGCCGGGGCGGGGCGGGGCCGCTCCTTCCCTGCGTCGGGGTTGCGGGGCGGCGGCCGCTGCGCCCCGCACCTGCGGGCAGGATGGCCGCGTGGCTGCGCATCCCCAGTTCTGCGCGCCCGCCCGCCCGCCGGAGCCGGAGCCGGGGTTGACGGGGTGCGGGGCGGGAACACTGCGCTCGCTGGGCCCGCTGGGCCGTGGCCGATCCCGAAGCCGCCGTCCGCGCTGTCGCGGGCGCGCGGGGTCCCCGGCGAGCGCGTTTCTTGCTGGCTTGCGGGAGTCGGGTGCACTGTGTGCTGGGGAAATGGCTTCGGCCTCCCTAACTAGTCTGAAGAATAAACAACCCGCATCCAAGTTGGTCCAGGAGCCACAACTTGGCTGAGAGGAAGCTCCGAGTGGAAAGTTCCTTTTTCCTTTTTCCTTTTATTTTGCTGGTCCTAAACTCGGCGAGGGCCCCGGGGGTCCCTGCGCCTCTCCGTGGCTCAAGGCTTGGCGCTCTGACCCCTTGAGCCACAGCGCCGCTTCCGGCCTTTTCTGCGTATGTGGTGCCGAGGAATCGAACCCAGGGCTCCACGCAAGCTAGGCAAGCGCTCTACCGCTAAGCCACCCTCCCAGCCCCTAAGTGGAAAATTCCTCCTGAGCAGAAAGTATTAGAAGATATTGTATAAAATTGCTTCCAGGAGCTGGGCATGGTGGCATGGCCTCACTAAAGAGACTAAGCCAGCTTGTGCTGCGTCCTGAGACGCCTTCTAAGAGAAAAGTTATGTTCATGGTGTGTGTGTGTGTGTGTGTGTGTGTACGTACCACTGATGGGACTGGAGCAGCACAGCAGCAAGACCCTCGGCCCTGATCGACTGGCTGGAGAAAGAGATTTGGGGTTGAGTAAGGCAGATACCAAGCACGCGGTGGTTGTGTGAGTGAGATGTGTATGAAGCCCGTGATGAATCTTGTGTTTAGCCCGCTCCTGTTCCCTCTGTCTCCTGTATGTTAAAATATTCTCAAACCCTCAAACACCTCCAGCTTGAATTTCCCAAGATACATTTTGTCGCAAGCTTTTTTAAGATACTCAGCTTCTGCAATTCTTATTTTGACTGGTGTTAGTAAAACTAATCATTTCTAAGGAACAGTGGTATAGTTTAGCTATGTAATAAACGCTTTTTAAAATTTGTGTTGTGTCCTCTCTTCATTAATATCCATGATTGAGAAGTAACTTATATAAAGAGTTGTGTTAGTGTTAGATATTAGGGGGTGAGCCAGTTTACTACCAAGACCCAGGTAGCTTATGTTAAGCAGTTACCAGAAAGTTGCAATTGGTGTCCACAAAAGTACTTAACACTAGCTTGGCATTCAGTACTAGAAAGTCTTTGTAAAGATGTGTGCATAGGTGAATTTGTTCTTTTTCCCTTGTATAGTTTCTTCTGTTGGACCAAGTGTTCTAGTATCATTGTGCCCTGTAAAGCAAATTCTAGCTCCCTAGAAAAACATCCCCATTCTTCTACTGTCTTGATTTAATTCTACCATTCCCGTACCAGTCCAAAAGTGTGTCCAGAAAACAGTGCCTATTTGTATAATGCTTGGTAATTGAATCTCAGTGCAAGTAGTGTCTCGTTGGGGAAAATGTTAGATTTTCCTAGAATTTCACAGCTTAGTGCAAGAACAAGAACTTAAACGAGGATCATCTTGATTTTTTTTCTTTTGTTCTTGGAGCTACCCTGACCTGAAAGCTTTTTTTCTGTTTCCCAAAGAAGAGGTCCTCCTACATATAAACAAAGAGTAGGAGGAATGTAGGGAAGAGATACTTTATTTAGTTGTTTTTCTTGCCAGTCCTGGGGCTTGAACTCAGGGCCTGAGCACTGTCCCTGGCTTCTTTTTGCTTAAGGCTAGCACTCTACCATTTGAGCCACAGTGCCAATTCTGGCTTTTATATATATATATATATATATATATATATATATACATATATATATATATGTGGTGCTGAGCAATAGAATCCAGGGCTTTATGTATACAAGGCAAGCACTCTACCACTAGGCCACATTCCCAGCCCTGGAAGGGGTACTTGTGTTTACCTGCTCATGTTTGATGGGCTTACCTTGTGCGTGCCCAGTCATGGCGTGTCCATCAGCCAGCTAGATGCACTCCACAGGGGTGGCCTGAACCTCAGCACAGGACAGTCTCACCCAGCGTCACTGCGCTTCTAGCAGCAGAAGCTGAACACCAGAGCTCATGTGCTCATAGACTCCGTCTCTCCAAATACGCTTGGAAGGGCTCAGACCTAATAATGTGCTCGTGTGAAAGGACAGCACTTGCACACCCTTCCAGAAAGGAAAAGAAGTGCACTTGAAAAGGGTGCGAAGGAGTCAGGCTTTGACAAATACAACAGAGCAAGTACTGGGGGAAATGCAGTGTTACCAAGGGCACCGGTTCATGTTGGTGGGGGGAACGCGTTGCTGGCTTTATTATGTCACGCCAAAGCCTTTTCTCTCAACTTTGATAACTCAGGAGACACTCAGTGGGTCTAGATGGAAGCCCGACGCTCGCTGTCTTGGTTTTTCTCGGGTTTCCGTTTCCCGACCCTGGGGGTGGGTAGGTGGGTGGGAGGCACTTGCTTGGTCTGAGTAGCAGCAGAGCAGTGTCCATTTTGCCTTCGTTTTGACACGCACGAGGGGTCATCCAAGATGGCCGGCTGTGGTGGAGAGGAAGGCCCTCGTGTGCACAGAGCTGGAGTGCCGCGAGGAGCCACCGGGGCCCCGCCGCCGACCCCCCCTGGCCCTCAGCTCTGCTCTCAGAGCTCTGGCTGGGCTCTTCCCGTAGCTTGGCCACCAGTGTCTTTTCCCTCCGAGTGTGACAGGTTCCCTTCATCTCCGGTCTGCTGGCCGAGAAGCTCAGCCTCCAGCCTGGAGCCATTGAGTCTTTGAAGTCGAGTTGGACAGTTGCCAGCGGGGGGCACTGCGTGATCTCACCTGTAGAATGAAGGCGGGGCTGCCCAGAGCAGAGTACGGCATACTATGGTAGAGCTTTGCCCAAATGAGCAGGTGCATTCCAGGATCTCCTGCTGCCTGACACTGAACCACACTTTAATAATCACAAATGGTCACATAACAGTCTGACATCAGCGTCTGCACTTCCCCGCCACGCTGTACAGGACTTTATTCCTTTCAACTTGGGATGGGGGCCCTACTCCAGCCATCCCAGGCCTGGCCTTCCCTCCCCGGAGCATCTCCGGCAGATGTGTGAGAAATGCAAGGGAGAAGCACGCCGAGAGCGCCCACTCTGTCTGTGTGGAGTAAGGTGCATTCGTGTTTTAAGAACCTGCAAGAAGGGCTGGGAAGGTGGCTTAGTGGTAGAGCGCTTGCCTAGCATGCATGGAGCCCTGGGTTCCATTCCTCACCACCACATACGCAGAAAAGGCCAGAAGTGGTCAAGAATCCAGACCCATTTTGTTGGACTCAGCCTGCAGGCAGTTTGCGACCCATAGTGGGCCTGGTAACTTGCGGTGTCACCCAGGGTAAAAGACCCCTGAAGCCTCCCAAAGAGAACCCCTCTGCCTATCAAGCTGCGTACTTGTCGTCATGTGCCCCCCCCCCACTCTCCCTCCTCTCAGGGCCTCAAACCGCCACCCTCGACCTCAGCTGCCTGAGTAGCTAGGACTGCAGGTGGGAGCCGCCGGTGCTCTGCTGCTGTTTTTCTTTTTGACAGTGCAGAGGTTTGAACTCAGGGCTTCATGCTTGCTAGGTGGCACTCTCGTACTGAGCCACGTTTTCAGCCCTATTTGTACTTTTACTCATTCTCAGCTTCCAAGTAGGTAGGTCGATAAGCACGAGCCTTTGAGCCTGCTCATCTAAGTTGATGGTCCCAGGAGCCCAGTGCACCCACAGTGACGGTCCCGAGGAGCCCAGCCCATCCACAGTGACGGTCCCGAGGAGCCCAGCCCATCCACAGTGACGGTCCCGAGGAGCCCAGCGCCCACAGTGACGGTCCCGAGGAGCCCAGCCCATCCACAGTGACGGTCCCGAGGAGCCCAGCCCGTCCACAGTGACGGTCCCGAGGAGCCCAGCCCATCCACAGTGACGGTCCCGAGGAGCCCAGCCCATCCACAGTGACGGTCCCGAGGAGCCCAGCGCCCACAGTGACGGTCCCGAGGAGCCCAGCGCCCACAGTGACGGTCCCGAGGAGCCCAGCGCCCACAGTGACGGTCCCGAGGAGCCCAGCCCATCCACAGTGACGGTCCCGAGGAGCCCAGCGCCCACAGTGACGGTCCCGAGGAGACCAGCGCCCACAGTGACGGTCCCGAGGAGCCCAGCGCCCACAGTGACGGTCCCGAGGAGCCCAGCCCATCCACAGTGACGGTCCCGAGGAGCCCAGCGCCCACAGTGACGGTCCCGAGGAGCCCAGCGCCCACAGTGACGGTCCCGAGGAGCCCAGCGCCCACAGTGACGGTCCCGAGGAGCCCAGCGCCCACAGTGACGGTCCCGAGGAGCCCAGCGCCCACAGTGACGGTCCCGAGGAGCCCAGCCCATCCACAGTGACGGTCCCGAGGAGCCCAGCGCCCACAGTGACGGTCCCGAGGAGCCCAGTGCCCATCCACAGTGACGGTCCCGAGGAGCCCAGTGCCCACAGTGACGGTCCCGAGGAGCCCAGTGCCCACAGTGACGGTCCCGAGGAGCCCAGCGCCCACAGTGACGGTCCCGAGGAGCCCAGCCCGCCCACAGTGACGGTCCCGAGGAGCCCAGCCCGTCCACAGTGACGGTCCCGAGGAGCCCAGCGCCCACAGTGACGGTCCCGCATTCACAGCCACCGCCAGTTGGAGCTCTGACTCTGCCTTGCAGAACTGAAATTCTGCACCCACTCAACAACTGCTGTGCCTCCTTACCCCAACTCTGAGCAACTAGCATTCCTTTTTGGTTTTCTTGTGTTAGTACTGGGGCTTGAACTCAGGACCTTGTGTTCTTGCTTAGGTTTTTTGCTCAAAATTGGCTCTCTACCACTTGAACCTCACCTGTACTTACAACTTCTCACTGGTTAATTGGAGATACGAGCCTCGCAGCTGCTTGGTTCGCCAGTACTTTATCCAGGGGGTTAAGCCTTATCTGGCAGAGAAAAACCGAGTTCAAAGTGCATCTGCCCTTGGACAGTGCTGGAGGCCATGCTGCCCATCTGTCTCTCACGGCGTCCAGCTAGAGTTCTGCCCCCAACACCACACCGCTCATTGAGCCCAGGGATCCAGTAGTTATTCCTGCTTTTAAGGCACTCTAGAGGCGAAACGCCCTGCAAAACCTGGTTGAAGCGAAGACCCGGATCCGGATGAAAACTCGCTAAAAGCAGGCTGGCATGACTGCAGTAAAGTGTCACACTCCTAAACCTTCAGAAGACCATCAAGATGAGGCGGGAAACCGTAAGAGCCAGCTGGAAACCATGTCGCCAGAGGCGGCCCATGGCTGCACGGGGTTCTCCTAGTGAAGTCATCACTGCAGTAGCCAAGGCCGTGAGACTGGCGAGGAGATGCATCGGTGCATCCTGACACATGCGTGAGCTGCGTGAGCCGCTGATGTGCTCTCAGCTGTGGGGAGGAGGTGCCTCGTGCTGGACTCCTGACACACGCGTGAGCCGCTGATGTGCTCTCAGCTGCTGGGAGGAGGTGCCTCGTGCTGGACTCCTGACGCGTGCGTGAGCCGCTGATGTGCTCTCAGCTGCTGGGAGGAGCTGCCTCGTGCTGGACTCCTGACGCGTGCGTGAGCAGCTGATGTGCTCTCAGCTGCGGGGAGGAGGTGCCTCGTGCTGGACTCCTGACGCGTGCGTGAGCGCTGATGTGCTCTCAGCTGCGGGGAGGAGCTGCCTCGTGCTGGACTCCTGACGCGTGCGTGAGCCGCTGATGTGCTCTCAGCTGCGGGGAGGAGGTGCCTCGTGCTGGACTCCTGACACACGCGTGAGCCGCTGATGTGCTCTCAGCTGCTGGGAGGAGGTGCCTCGTGCTGGACTCCTGACACACGCGTGAGCCGCTGATGTGCTCTCAGCTGCTGGGAGGAGGTGCCTCGTGCTGGACTCCTGACACACGCGTGAGCCGCTGATGTGCTCTCAGCTGCTGGGAGGAGGTGCCTCGTGCTGGACTCCTGACACACGCGTGAGCCGCTGATGTGCTCTCAGCTGCGGGGAGGAGGTGCCTCGTGCTGGACTCCTGACGCGTGCGTGAGCCGCTGATGTGCTCTCAGCTGCGGGGAGGAGGTGCCTCGTGCTGGACTCCTGACACACGCGTGAGCCGCTGATGTGCTCTCAGCTGCTGGGAGGAGGTGCCTCGTGCTGGACTCCTGACACACGCGTGAGCCGCTGATGTGCTCTCAGCTGCTGGGAGGAGGTGCCTCGTGCTGGACTCCTGACACACGCGTGAGCCGCTGATGTGCTCTCAGCTGCTGGGAGGAGGTGCCTCGTGCTGGACTCCTGACACACGCGTGAGCCGCTGATGTGCTCTCAGCTGCTGGGAGGAGGTGCCTCGTGCTGGACTCCTGACACACGCGTGAGCCGCTGATGTGCTCTCAGCTGCGGGGAGGAGGTGCCTCGTGCTGGACTCCTGACGCGTGCGTGAGCCGCTGATGTGCTCTCAGCTGCGGGGAGGAGGTGCCTCGTGCTGGACTCCTGACACACGCGTGAGCCGCTGATGTGCTCTCAGCTGCTGGGAGGAGGTGCCTCGTGCTGGACTCCTGACACACGCGTGAGCCGCTGATGTGCTCTCAGCTGCTGGGAGGAGGTGCCTCGTGCTGGACTCCTGACACACGCGTGAGCCGCTGATGTGCTCTCAGCTGCTGGGAGGAGGTGCCTCGTGCTGGACTCCTGACGCGTGCGTGAGCCGCTGATGTGCTCTCACAGTCGTCGACAAAGACCTGACGGAGATGGCCAAGTCAGCAAGCAAATAAGAGGGCGTGGAAGAAGACGAACTGTGGGTTGGTGAGAGGAAGAGGTCGGCCCGGCCCTCGGTTGTCTGGCAGCCATGGTGAGAAAGTGTAAACTTGAGCGAGAGGCCGGGGACGGGGAGCTCCAGGGGCTCGGTGCCTGCACGTCGTAGCTACAATGGAGAGTGGCACGCCAGTGTGTTCACGCCTTCTACAATGGAGAGTGGCACGCCAGTGTGTTCACGCCTTCTACAATGGAGAGTGGCACGCCAGTGTGTTCACGCCTTCTACAATGGAGAGTGGCACGCCAGTGTGTTCACGCCTTCTACAATGGAGAGTGGCACGCCAGTGTGTTCACGCCTTCTACAATGGAGAGTGGCACGCCAGTGTGTTCACGCCTTCTACAATGGAGAGTGGCACGCCAGTGTGTTCACGCCTTCTACAATGGAGAGTGGCACGCCAGTGTGTTCACGCCTTCTCGCTCCCCAGCAGCAGCGAGGCCGTGTCCCGTGACAGGGTTCCTCACTCGGGGGCACCCGTCAGGCCTACACCTTCAGCAGAAATAGAAGTCGGGGCGCTGGGAAGAGCCTGCGCCCCACGAGGCGTCCGGCACGAGAGCGTGCTGCGCGGTGCGTGCGTCTCGCCGCACCTTCCTGGCCATCGGCACTGCCCGGCCACGCGGCTCACCGGCTTCCCCATTCACGCTGCCGTGCGCTTCGCCCACGGGGACCCACGTAGAACTTCGCATGTTCTGTAATTACGCAGGTTCAGGAGTGTAGAACGTTAAGTGTTTATGAGCGTGGGAAAGGTTAATAGAGTGGGAAGGGGTTATAAAGCCTTAAAATATAAGTTAAAAAATACATAAGGCTGCTACTTGGCGGATTTTCACCTATCGTGGGGGCTTCTGGAATATAACTCTGCGATAGAAGAGGGAGCACTTGTATAGCTCCTTATTTGACTTTGGTGCATTTAAAATTAATTCCACTGGGCACCAGTGGCTCACACCTGTAATCCTAGCTACTCAGGCTGAGATATGAAGATCATGGTTCAAAGCCAGCCCAGGCAGGAAAGTTCATGCGACTCTTATCTCCAATTAATCACAGAAAAAGCCAGAAGTAGCGCTGTGCCTTAAGTGGTAGAGCGCTAGCCTTGAGCACGAGGAGGCCAGTGATAGCACTCAGGCCCAGCGTCCAAGCCCCAGGACCAGCAAAACAAATAAAATCCTTGTTTTTTACGTCTAGTGTTTGCACTATGGTGTGTCTACAAGTATTCTTGGATTCTGTCTACTGGGAGTTCTGTGTGCCTCTAAAGGTGGATGAGGTTTTTCTCTCAAGATTGGAGAAGTTGGGGCTGGGAACGTGGTCCAGTGGTAGAATGCTTGGCTAGCATGCACGAAGCCCTGGGTTCAATTCCTGAGCACCACATATACAAAAAAAGCCAGAAGTGGCGCTGTGGTTCAAGTGGCAGAGTGCTAGCCTTGAGCAAAAACAAAGAGAAGCCAGGGACAGTGCTCAGGCCCTGAGTTCAAGCCCCAGGACTGACCAGATTTGTAGTTGTCTTGATTGTTGGTGAACCTTGTGATCTTTCACTGTGATTTCCGTGTGAGGGTTCCGGGATTGTGGAGGTGGTTCCGGTTGTGCTGAAGTGTGGTTCACTGGATGGATCGCTGTCAGCCTTTGCACTTGGCAGCCGTCAGCTTGGGTGGTGCAGATGGCGAGCTGTGCCGGTCAGCTGTCAGCTCTGTGGCGTGCAGGGTGCACTTGGTCCCAGGCTGTCTCTTGCCTGGTCGGTGGCTCGCATTTATCCAGGGCTAGCTCGGGCTGGGTGTGCCGCTTGCCCTCGGGGCCGGGCTGGGGGCCTCCGGGTGGGCATGAGCCGGAGAAGGGGCGCTCGCTCTAGGTGCGGGGAGACTGTCCGCCTTCTTTTGGCAGAACGGTTTTTGGGGGCAGAGAGGGCCGTGGAGGACACGGGGTCCTCGTGCCCCCCAGTGTTGGTCCTGGGGTCTTCCGCTGGAAGCAGACGGGTGAGGGGGAAGAGGCGAGGAAGGGCCCTGGCCCCTTTGCCCTCTTCAAGGGTGGTGTTGCTGCTGGGGTGGGAGGGAAGGATTAGGGGTGCGCGCTCTGGGTCGCCTCAGTGCTGGTCTCCCGTACCGTTCCCGGCGCTGGTTCTGAGCTGACCGGCAGCTCCCTGAGGGTCTGTGCGTCTGGGTGCCGCGGTCTCGGGTTGCTGACGGTGTCGCTGTCGGCGCTGGTCGGGTGCGGGCTGTGTGGCCGCTGGCACCCAGGTTCCTCTATGCATTTTGATGCTGCACTATGTCATTTGACCCTCACGGCCTCGTGTGGTAAGCGGTATGATCACTCTACAGGTGAAGAGGGCAAAGACGAGGGAGATTGGTTTTGTGACTTAGCTTGAATCCAGGTCTCACGACATTATAGCCATTCTCTTTAAAAACTCAGTGATGATGAGACAGCATTATTTTCTCCGTGAGGAGACCCATTTTTCACATAAACACATCTATCTTCAGATAGAAACTCCTGGAACCACTAAGTGTTCTTCCAGAAAAGCTGTCATTATGGTAGACATCGGCATTCGTTTTTCAAACCAAGGGTACCGTGTATCGGCACCCCGGTAGCCGTGCGTCGCGTGTGTCTGCGGCGTGCTGGGCTCCTTGGCAGGTGGGAAACGGCGTGTGCACGCTTGTCTCTCAGGTACTTCATACACGGCGTGTGCCGGGAGGGCAGCCAGTGCCTCTTCTCGCACGACCTGGCCAACAGCAAGCCGTCCACCATCTGCAAGTACTACCAGAAGGGCTTCTGCGCCTACGGCACGCGCTGCAGGCAAGGCCGCGGGGCGGGGCGGGGCGGGGCGGGGCGGGGCGGGCCGCGGTCCAAGGGGTGGGAAGCAAAAACCTGCTTGCCATAGGAATGCATTATAAAAGCTTTTGTGTGCGGGTGTGGTACTGGGGCTTGAACTCCGGGCCTGTGGGGGGGGGGTGCTGCAGCCATGCCGGGCCACGTTTCTAGCCCCCTTTCTCCTGCGCTGCCGTCATGGCTGGGATAGACGCGCGTGCGCACTTGCCCTGGCGGAGGCGGAGGCGGGGGCTGCGAGCCGCGTGTGCTTCCGCTCTTGCCGGGCAGCTCGTGTAGACCCGGTCTAGACCCGGTCTCGCCGCGCAGGGCAGCAGCTGTGGGCGGGTGCAGGCGGCGCGCGTGGCCAGCGCGGCTGTGTGTGTGTTGTGCAGGTATGATCACACCAGGCCCTCGGCCGCAGCAGGTGGTGCGGTGGGGCCCGTCTCCCACGCTGGGCCTTCCCCAGGCCCCCACAGTCCTCACGCCGCCGACCTCGCCACGTCCACTGTGAGGATGCACACGCACGAGCCGGGGAAGCGGGAGAAGAGGACGCTGGTGCTCAGAGACCGCAGTGAGTGAGGGCCCCCCCCCCCCCCCCCGGCTCCTTTACGCCGCCCCTCGCAGGGCCGCACGCACCTCAGCGGGTGGCGGGGCCTCCTTTGCCCCTGTGGAGCACAGGAGTCGTCTCTAGGGGGGCCAGCTTGATGGGGAGCCTGCGCCCCTGGCTCGTGGGCCAGAGCTGCGTCGTTTTGCTGAGCAGGTGGCTTTCGGTAGGGAACCGGGTGGTAGGCGCGGTTTTCACTGGCCAGTCCCCACCGCGAAGCTCCGGCTCTGCTGGCCGGCCTGTGAGGCCAGGCTGCCCGCGGGGAGGTGGGGGGGCGGTCCACGGCCCCCCCTTCCTGTGCCCACACCTGTGGGGTAGAGGGCTTGGGGTTTTCTTGCCAGTCCTGCAGCTTGGACCGTGGGCTCGGCACGGTCCCCGAGCTTGAGTTACAGCTCCGTTTCTGGCTTTTATGGTAGTTTTAGTGGAGTCTCATGGACTTTCCTGCCCGAGCTGGCTTTGAACCACGGTCCTCAGATCTCAGCCTTCTGAGTAGCTAGGATTCTAGGTGTGAGCGCCTGGCACGCAGCTTCTGTGCACTACGAGCTGCTCTGCTCTGCTTGTCCTCCGTCGTGTGGGTCTTGCGCCGGTGTGTTGTGAGGGGGCGGTTCCTCTCGTGCTAGGCGTTCCCGAGTGGCGTGGGTGAGTCCGCGGGCGGGCCCGCGAGGCCCGGCTGCCGCTCTCACGCGGTGTGTTTGTGCTAAGATCTCTCTGGCTTGGCGGAAGAGAAGACGCCCCTGAGCGCGGCCGGCCCCCCCGGCGGCTGCAGTGACGCGCAGACGGGCCTGGACGCGAAGCCGCACTCGTACCTGGACGCCATCCGCAGCGGCCTGGAGGACGCGGAGGCCGGCAGCTCGTGCGGCGGCGAGCAGCCGCTGTGCCCGTACGCGGCCGCCGGCGAGTGCCGCTTCGGGGACGCCTGCGTCTACCTGCACGGGGACGTGTGCGACATCTGCAGGCTGCCCGTCCTGCACCCCTCCGACCCCGAGCAGAGGAAGGCGCACGAGAAGGTACGCGGGGCGGCTCACGCGCTCTTCCCCGCATCCTTGCCGTCCCCGCGTTCTCGAGAAATACGGAGGAACAGGAGAACGAGAACAGACCTTAGAAATGCAAAGGGGCGCGAGGTTCAGAGAGCACACGCAACAGGAGCAGGGCGCGCGTGCGCACACGCGTATGCCCGTTGGTGTGCCCGCTGTCCTCGCACGCGCGTGTGCGTGCTCACACAGCCTCCTTCCCTGTGGCTGGGTGCAGCGGGCCTGGACTCTGGGGCGTCACGCGGGTCCCGGGCCCCACAGCTCCCCTCGTGGGGGGCACGCTGCGCTGCCCACCCCGAGCGCCCGGCCCTGTGGCTGTGGGTGTGACGTGGGGGGGGGGGGCGTCCGCCTCGCCTTGAATCTGGGGCTACGGTCACCTCGGTGGCCGCCAACCCCCCGCCCAGCCCGGACCCCAGCGTCCCTCGTCCTCCGCGGCAGATGTGCATGCTGACGTTCGAGCACGAGATGGAGAAGGCGTTCGCCTTCCAGGCGAGCCAGGACAAGGTGTGCAGCATCTGCATGGAGGTGATCCTGGAGAAGGCCTCGGCCTCCGAGCGCAGGTTCGGGATCCTGTCCAACTGCAACCACACCTACTGCCTGTCCTGCATCCGCCAGTGGCGGTGCGCCAAGCAGTTCGAGAACCCCATCATCAAGTGAGTGCCGCGGGGCTGCGGCCCGCCGGGGCCTGAGCTGCAGGCCGCTGGGGCCCGCCGCGGGCCACGGGCAGCCATGGCGGCACTGCGCGCTCGCCAGCGGCCGCTCAGCTTCTCCTCTGCTTCCTCCCCTTACTTGACGATGCGTTGGACCGGTGCGCGGGAGCGGGAGCCTGCCACCCGGAGGCGTGCTCCGCCAGCGTGCGGGGGTGGGGGGACTGGAAGAGCCCAGAGAGGGTGGGAGGGCAGGGGCAGGGGGGCTGGGAGGACCCAGGGGGGCTGGGACGGGGGCAGGGGGGCTGGGAGGACCCGGAGGGGCTGGGAGGCCGGGGGCAGGGGGGCTGGGACGGGGGCAGGGGGGCTGGGAGGACGGGGGGGGCTGGGAGGACCCGGGGGGGCTGGGAAGACGGGGGCATTTCCAGGCCTGCGGAAGCAGACGTGGGCCCTCCCCCCCTCCCTCCCCGTGTGTAATGAAGCGTGGCTGGACGCAGCGCCCCGTCCCTCTGTCCCCCCAGGGGGCTTGTGTGCGAGTCTGTGGCGCTTTTCTTCTCGAGCGTCTTGCGGGGTGGCGCTGCCGGTCATGGGGTGACTGCCTTTCACGCAGGAGCTGCGCACCCCTTGGCACCCCCACCGGCGCCCCCGCACACGGTCTCTGCGGGAAGCGATGGTTCTCTGTGCTCGGCTGCGTCTCCCCGCCGGCCATGTGGGCGCCCCTCCCCCCCTCGGGTGCGGGGAAGCCAGCGCCGCACAGCGAAGTGCCGGGCGAGGCTCCATGCCGCAGGGCGCGGGTGGGGACGGAGCGCCCCCTCCTGAACCCGAGTCCTGTTTCAGATCGTGCCCCGAGTGCCGCGTCATATCGGAGTTCGTCATCCCCAGCGTGTACTGGGTGGAAGATCAGAGCAAGAAGAACGAGCTGATCGAAGCGTTCAAGCAGGGAATGGGGTGAGTTGGCCTGGCCGGGGTTCCTCTCCCGCAGGCCTCCCGAGCTGCGGGCCTGGGCTCCAGCCTTGTCGTGGTGGAGGGAGGCTGCCCTGCCCGGCGGTGCGGGCCCTGTGGCTGGCACGGCGCCCGTGGGGTTTTGACTGACGGCCGCGTGGACGCCCTTCATGTCCCAGGCTGCTCTAGGGCTGGAGCCGCCGCCCAAAGGCCCTTGCACCGCACCCGCAGGGGCTCACGCAGAGTGGGCTTGCGGGAGAAGAGGGAGCGTGCTGGGTTTCTCTGCCTCAGTGTGGGGCAGTGAGCCTTGCTGAGATGAGGGACATTCCAGAACCTTCCAGATGGAGGGCCCTTGGGCCCCTAGGGGTAGCCTGGGCTTTGCGGGGTGCAGACGGCTGGGGCATTGTGAGGATGGGGCGGCCAGGGCGCTCGTCCAGTGACCCCAGCAGGAGGACCGGGGCGCGCCTCCGGCAGCAGTGGGCGTGCGGGGGCTGACGCGGCCGGGCTCCCACCGGCACACGCGCGTGCAAGGGGTTTGTTTTCTTAACCAACCTTTCATTTTGGCCAATTTAATCTCTTATGACTTCAGATTTTTCCCCCCGTTGTTGAAGGGGTTGCAGCTGAACGTGTTCACGCGCAGGTCCAGGGCTTCTCGACTCGCACGTGAGCCCAGTGCCTCACGCACGCGCTCGGCCTCCGCGCTGCCGCCCCGCACGCGCGGCCCGGTGGATTGGGGGGGGCTCTCACGGGCCCTTCTGTCCGCTGGCTTCGAGCCACGTGCTCAGGGCTCCAAGGCCCGAGCTTCCTTGGTGTTCCGTGACACACTTGGCGAGCCAGTCACTGGCACACGGCCTCCCCCTCCTCCCCCTCCCCCTCCCCCTCCCGCCACATCCCACCCACTGCACCAGGCGTCCGCGGGCAGCAGAGCCGCCCTCCACCTCCGCGTGTTGGTGGCCACTGCAGCTTCTGAGAACGCAGGGCGAGTTCACCCGCCGTGGGCCATTTTTCCCAGGCTGCTTTCTTACCCTGGTTTTCGGCCTCCGCGCGCCGTGGCGCCGCTGGGATTCCCAGCCCCCGCTTCCGCCCCGCTGGCCAGCGCGTCCTCCGGGGCGTCGCCCCCGCCAGCGGCCCGCCGGCCTCGGGGAAGCCTTCCCTCGCCCGTCCTTTCTCCTTTGCGCGTTCGCGCCGTGGCCTTCAGCCTGGCTTCCGGGGAGCGTGGCCGCCCCGCGTGCGATCGCATCGCCTTGTGGTCATTTTCTCGGGTCAGTTAAGCTCTTACCGTCGACGTTCGAAGCGCTGCTACAAGAGCTCCATCGTTCGGTTCCAGTGTCGCATGCTAGATTTAATGGTGGCTTGGTCGCCAGCTTGCACTTGGCAGCCGACACTGCTGGGTTTGCTTCGTGCAAGCAGCTCCTCACTGCTGGGCTCGTGTGCAGTACAGTCGGGGCGCCCCCCGCCCCCCGCCCCCCCGCCGCGGGGTCCCACTCCGGTGACGGCTGCTGGCTCCATCTCCTGTGTTTCGGTTATTGAGGCTAGAAAGGAGGGTTCTCACAGGGGTTCCAGGCGTCTGCCCCGTGGCCGGGCGGGCTAGCGAAGGGGTCACTGCAGCCATTCCTCTCCCCCAGGTGCTTACTCCCACTAAGACGCTTCCTTTTGTTCCTTCTAGTGTCCAAACCTTCTTGGGTCATTTATAGTTGCACAGCAGAACTGCGACCTTGAATGTGGCTCCCCCAAATCAGGGCAGGGTGGTCCACACTCGTAACCTCAGCACTGAAGAAGCTGAGGCACAGGAGTCATGAGTTCAAGGCCAGTGTGGCCTACTTAGGGGAGACACCATTGCGAACAACGGATTAAAGGCCGCTTCCTCCATCGGCCTCCCCTCCTGCCATCTGTCTACAGGAGGCGGCGCGGGGGGCAGTGGGCTCCAGAGAGGCTCTGCCGGGCCTGCTGTGGGGACCCCAGGGCCCACCCTGACGGGCGTTGTGGGGTGCCACGGGCAGGTGGGAAGCGGGCGCTGTGGGGATACCCCTGGGGCAGGCCGCACGTGTGGCGATCTGATGTGAGAACGGGACAGACCCCGGAGCCCGTGTAGCATGCGTTAGGAAGCGGGGCCCCGCAGGGGCGCGCAGACCCCAGGCAGGGCTGGAGCTGCGCGGGGAAGGCGTGAGGCTGGACGCGAGGTGCATCGGGGAGCACTGCAGGCAGGCACGAGAACGCCGCTCCTCGCCAGCGGGGGGGTCTCAGACGCAGGGCGGCCGGGCAGCGTGTGGAAGCCAGACGCAGCCTCCAGCCGAGCACACGAAACCAGAGCGGCCCAAGTGGCGCTCAGAGACAGCGCCTAGGCCCCGAGTTCAAGCCCCGAGACCGGCAAAAAGGAAAAAACCCTCCAAGGGTGGGAAGCACCGGAGGGCGCAGCTGCCCTGCCCCGGGTGGGGCGGAGGGAAAGGCGCTTCTGTGTGGCGGGAAGGAAAGGGAGGCGCGCGTTTTGGGAACCGGGCGTCTAGAGGCGCGTGGGTGGGGGCTGGTGGGACTGGGGTGACCCCGTCCTCCGCCCCCAGGAGGAAGGCCTGCAAATACTTCGAGCAAGGGAAGGGGAGCTGTCCCTTCGGGAGCAAGTGCCTGTACCGCCATGCCTACCCCGACGGGCGCCTGGCGGAGCCCGAGAAGCCCCGGAAGCAGCTCAGCTCGGAGGGCACCGTGCGGGTGAGGAGGGTGAGGGGGGCGCTGGGGGCGGGGGGGTCCGCGGGGCGCCTCGTGACCGCCGGCTCTCGTGCAGTTCTTCAATTCCGTGCGGCTGTGGGATTTCATCCAGAACCGGGAGGCGCGGCAGGCGCCCGCCGCGGACGACGACGTGGCGGAGCTCGGGGACCTCTTCATGCGCCTCTCCGGCGTGGAGTCGCCGGAAACCTAGTCAGGGGCCCAGCTGTGCACCGGGGCGCGCGGGGTGCCCTGGTGGAGCCCGTGGCGAGCTGCCGGCGCCTCCCCGTCCTGGGCGCCAGGGCCGCTGGGAAGAGCAGGGTATGAAGGGCGTGCCTCGCACACGCGTCACTAGGTTCCTAGTCGGTAGCTGCACCTCCGCCGGGGACCGGCGCCCCTCAACTATTTTGATTGCTTTGAAAAGAAACCCGGCTCCTGTCCTTTGTGAGTCGCTCAGCAGCGGCAGCGGCACGGAGGCCTCCACCGCGGGGGACCCGAACCCCGGAGCACAGCGAGGACGCCGCCTTCCACTCCGGCGTCCAGCCGCCCCTCCGCCCTCGCTGCCCCCACGCCTGGAAACTTCCCAGCACCCGGGACGGTTCGTGCGGGACGTGACCGGAGCCGCAGTGCACGTAGCCTCGCGAGGTACAACGCTCACTCCAAACCCCGATTTTCTCTATTTTTGTAAAAGCCAAGTATTTTCCAGAGCGCGGCTGCCGCTGCGGTGCCCAGCACACGCGGGGTCCTCCTCGCCGCGGCTTCACGAGGAGCAAGCCCGGCCGTGGGCCAGGCCGAAGCTGGGGACCCACCTGGTCCTGGGGCGCTGCACAGGGAGGGGCGATTCCTTCTGAAGGAGTTAATAGCCATTAAGCCTAAATTTAATTTATTTTATTAAAATAACATAATTGATGAATTATCAGATAACTGTATCTTGTCAGACACGATAAAAACAAAATTAAAACCCCAATCATTAAGAAAACCTGAATCTCTTGGCTTTCTCGTGGACGTGATGTGACTCCGGCAGGCTGCCCGGGGCCCGCTCCACAGGGGCAACTCCTGGAAGACAGGCTGAGCGGGGCGGGGGGCGGGAGGGGCGCGGGGATGGGGGGAGGCTGCTCCCAGGTGGGCGGGTAGAGCACCTTGCACCCTGCCTGGAAAAGGCCCCCTCCCCACACCGACGAGGAGGCTCTGAAAGGAAGCCGTGTCCCTAGAGTCACGTCCCTTAGTACCAAAGCAGGCTCCTCCAGGCGGCCGTCTCGGCAGTCCTGGGCTGTTTGGTGCGTTATGTGCAAAACTGTTTGGCGGTGCACCACTGTGAGGAGAAGCCCACGTGCAAAGTCCCGTGAGCCCACAGTCAGCTGGGCTGCTCTGTGGCCGGAGCCCCGCTTTCGTGCCGCTGCCGGCGGGGCAGCGTGGGAGCGGCTTCCTTCTCCAGGTCAGAGGGTAGAAAAGAAGGCAACGTGATGGTAAGTAAGGCCCCCGCTGTCTGGAAGGCCGCAGCAGCAGCTCCTCTGGAAGCACGCACCATGCTCCCAAAGACGGGGACCGAGGTGCCCGCGCACTCCTCCCTGGCGGCCAGAGCGCAGGTGCAGAGTCGGCTAGAAGACCGGCAGCCGCGGGGACGTGGTCAGCGTGCAGGAGTTGATGTCCTCGGTGTGGGCCGCGCGGTGCAGGGAAGGCTCAGACGCGCTCCGGTTGATTTTCGGCAGCGAGTGCTGGAGCAGCTCGATGGAGGACAGGATCTGAAACGGCCATACACGGCGTCTTGGTGCCACAGCGCCCTACGGGGGCCAAGGCCAGGCTCTCCGCTCCCCTCCGCCCTCTGCCGCTCAGGTGGCGCGCGCCCCAGGACGGCCTCACCTGCGGGAAGAGGGGCCTCTCCTCCTTCACCTTCTTCACGCAGTCCGCCACCAGCCGTTTCATTGCTTTGGGGCAGTTCTTGTACAGCCTGCTGAGATCTGGGGAGGCGTACCCTCGGCCCACCATGAAGATGATCTGAGGGGAGAGTGCATTGAGAACGGAAGTGGTCCAGCCCCCCACCCCCGCCCCCGCCCCCGCCCAGACAGCGTGGCCCACTCACCTGGTCTCGGTTGTTGATGTGGGAGTAGGGCAGCTCCCCGGTCATGAGCTCGTACAGCACGATGCCGTAGGAGTAGACGTCCGACTGGAAGCTGAACGGGTTGTTATCCTGCATGCGGATCACCTCGGGGGCCTAGGGAGGCAAACGCATCCGCCCTGCCGGTGTGACCACAGCCGCCCCCTTCCACTCGCTAGGGAAAGCCGGACCTCACACCTGACACACTTGTTTGTGGTTGAGGATGTGAACTCGGGGCATTGTACTTGCCAGACACTTTTTGAACAGGTGTGTGTGCGTGTGTGCGTGTGCCATTCTTGGGGCTTGCACTCAGCCTGGGCGCTGTCACTGATGTTTGTGTTCAAGGCTAGCACTCTACCCCTCGAGCCACAGCTCCACTTGGGGCTTCTTTAGTAGTGACGTGGAGATGAGAACCTTGCAGGGCTCCCTGCCTGGGCTGGCTTCCACTGCGATCCTCAGATCTCAGCCTCCTGAGTAGTTAGGATGACAGGTGTGAGGCACTGGCCATTTGTTTTCTCTCAAGCCAACCCAGAGGTGACCTTGGTATCCGCGCCTCCCACGTGGCTGGGGAGACAGGCACACACTACCATGTCACTTGCTGGATGAGGCACCCTGACTCCTGCCTTCCCTGTAGCTAAGACTGAATAGGTCCAGCCACCGTGCCGGCTGGCAATCCCTGAACGACTCGCTCTCAGGCGCACGCCTGCTCTCGGCTGCCTCACTAGAGGGATTTCCTCAGGCTCTGGGGAATGCGCAGAGGCCGGCGTGGCGCGCGGGGTCCTCACCATCCACAGCACAGAGCCAGTGGGCTGCTCCACCTGCTGAGAGCCGCTCCAGCGCGACTTCACCGTTGCCAGCCCAAAGTCTCCAATCTTCACCGTGAGGCCTTCGTGGAGAAATATGTCTCAATGCTCGTTAAGGACTCTGCTCGCAAAGCAGTGGGCAAACTCATTTTGAAAGACTTCCCGTGCGCAGCATTCTGGGCACAATTTTAGGCTTCTCGGGTTTCAGTGCTTTGAAATTGCCCGTGGCCTTGTGATCCACCGCTCTGGGGCTGTGACCGGAGCTGTGCCGGCGCAGCATGGCGCGGTGGCGGCTTGCGGGCCTCTTGGCCTGCTTCTTGCTCTCACACAGCCAGCTTGCCTGCGCTTAGTCAATGTGAGGGGCTCCCCGCCAGTCCCTTCACGCTGACGGCTGCCATGTGGAAATCTCACTAGACTATGACCAACTGGCCACTCAGGAAGTCCCACCCCCTTCAGTCTGCACCGTCCAATGGCAAGGCATGCCTGCATGCCGGAAACGCACCGGGCTGCAGCTATGCATCACCACAACTAAGAGCGTGCCCCAGTGGGCCACGTCCTGAGCCAGCTCCTCTCAGGGGCTCCCACGCCTCCACGCCCCCACAGAGGTGAGGGGTGCACACTCAGGAAGCTTAAAGCTGGAACGTAACGGTTGTCCACACACCCTGAAGATTTGCCTCTATTCATCCTTCTGAGTCACACAGCACCAGGAAGCGGCGGGAGAGCCCTGCGTATCGAGGTCCCGTCTTGAGACAGGGTCCACTCCGCAGCCGAGGCTTGGCCTTCACCTCACCAGCCTCCTGCCTTACAGGCGCGTGGTACCACGCCTGCCGGGATTTTGCAAGTCATCTAGCATTTGGCTTGTAGCTAACTCATCACCTTTACGGACACACAATGCCCACAAACTGGAACAAGTAAGTACAACTCTTGTGGAAATGACTCCAAATCAGTATAGCTCAGAAAAAAAGAGAACCTTCCCCCCGGCGGCCCGGCCCGGCCCAGCGCAGCGCAGCCGAGGCTGGAGAGGGCAGCCGCTCCTCTGGTGCCTGCAAACCTCGCTTCTTAACCGACTTCCTCACTTTGGCCCCTTCCTAAAGTTGTGCCTCGGCCCCAAGGCTCCCTGACTCCTGAAACCAAGAGCCAGCGGCCTGCTGGACTCAAACACCAAAGGATACTGTTGGATTTCATGTCTCTGTGGATGATGTTCTTTGCATGCAGATAGCTGCGAGGGGAAAAAGAGCCAATGAGACCACGTCATATGCCTGCTTCCAGGAAAGCAGGCGGGGCCCGGCCGCCTCCTCAGCCCTCACCACTGTGCCAATACTTTAAGCATCCATTTTACTGAGTCATTCTGACAAGCCCAGTGTCCACCAACTAATGGATAAGTCATATGAGATCCATGAAATTAAGTCTCGTACATGCTCCAGCTTGGATTTACCTTGAGAAAACTAAGCCAAATAAAAGAAGCACAGCCTAGAAGACCGCATCTTAAGCTCCACACTGTCTGACTCTGCATACATGAAACATGAGAGCTAGAGACAGAAAGTGGATGCCGGGCCTGCACGGCGAGGTGACTGGAATGAGTGTGATTGGAAATGCCCTAAAATTAGATCATGATGGTCATGCTACTGTGAACATACTAGATGTTGGGGATTCATCTTGGCCTTAAGGGGGGGAAGGGCGAGGAGAGCGCTCCCGAGATGCCGCCCTTCCCCCAGCCCTGGGGCAGTGTGGAAGTGAGCCACACCTATCTCCTTCTGGTTCCGGACCCAGAAGGGGTAGATTTGAGACCATCCCCCACCTTGTGCCAGCGAGCACACAGGGCGGTACTATGGGAAGTGACTCAGCCCATGAGGGAGGTCCTTGGGAGCTGCTCTTGGACGGACAAGCTCGCCAGCCTATCGCAGCTCCTGCTCAATCCTTGTCATCATTTTATTACTGTGAGCCCCTCCCGAATAAACCGGATCGCTCTCCGAAGCGTCTCCGAGATCTGTCTGCGCCTGGCTTCCTTGGTGGGTAAGGAGGGAGGAAAAGGGGGATCTCGTTCGGCCACGTGCACCTTAGGCTAGCCCGTGTCCCTCGCTCCACCTTGGCCACCTGCTGGTAGGGTGCCCAGGGGAGAGGGTGGAAAGGGGAGCACTGATAAGGGAGTAAGCTGAGCATCCCCGCACCAGGGGAGGTAAATCTAGCCCGGCACTAGAAAAACCCCAGGTTACACACACTCAAAGGATGAATTGGACTTTAGTTTTTTCCACATAATTTGGATGAATCGCTTCAGATTCTGAATTCCCTATGAATCTGAAGACAGAAAAGCAGACTGTCAGCACTAGTGTGTGGGTCTGAGGCACCCCACGCCTTCACCCTCAAAGGGTCTTTGCCGCAAGACTTGCCCTGAGGACCGTGGCCAGCACAGAGCCCAGACGGCAGACGTAACGGAGACGCAGGAAGGAGTCATAAAGGAAAACAGATCCTCTCCAAGCGCCACCCTTCCAGCATGTCCGCCCTGCCGCAGAGCTCGGGAAGATGGCGCCTGCACCACTCTGTCCTCAAGGCTCCCCAAAAACTGAGTAGCAGCTGGAGCCAGAACATGGGCCCCGTGAGGAGCGTGCACTCGTCACTCTTGCCAGACTCCTCCAGGCCAGAGCAAAGACCACGGGTCCCACGACACAAGGCCCCACCATCGACTCACTCCATCCCCTGAGCCGTCTGCCGCGCAATGTCGATCAGCTGGAACATCTGGAATTTGGTCTCCTGGACGTGCAGGTGTTTGTAGAGGCTGCTGCCCTCGCACCACTGCGTCACGATGGCCAGGTTGTCCTTCGTCATGTACCCCATGAAGAGCAGGATATTCACGTGCCGGGTTTTGCTGGGGGAGAAGGTGCGCAGGCCCGTCTGATTCCCCACAGGCCGATGCTCCAACCCCACCAAGCGCCTCGACTCGAGGGCACTGGTGACATGAAGCACGGGACCACCACCTGTCACCAGCTGGGGTTCTGGGCAAAACAAGCCCGTGGCGCTGGCCCCACCAGCTCTCCACGGGCCTCAGGGCCCCACCATCTGTGGAGCCATGGCCCCCAGCTTGGCCCCACGCCTCAACCGTGCACCAAGGCTGCAAAGCTGGGGCTCTCACTGCAGAGGACAGCACCCAATGCCCAGAAACCAAGGGAACGAGAAAGCAAGTGCCCCTTCCTTCTCCCCGCCCCCCCCCCCCGCACATCACCACAAAGCTGCGCTGCTGAGTGCCGTGCACCCTGACAGCTGAGCAATCCAAGACCCGTGGGGCGGCCACTCTGCGATGCACCCAGCACTGAGCAACCCAGCACTGCCCCCCTCCCCCTGGCCGCTGTACCACAGCCACTCACCGCAGCACGGCAACCTCGTTCCTGAACGCTTGGAACTGCTCTGGGGTGGGGTCGACAACCTTCAGGATCTTCACTGCGACGTCGCCTGCAAAGTACTTTGTAGTCAGTGTAGTCTTTGTCTCTGTCTTTTGTTTTGTTTTGTTTTTTTGCCAGTCCTGGGCTTGAACTCAGGGCCTGAGCACTGTCCCTGGCTTCCTTTTGCTCAAGGCTAGCACTCTGCCACTTGAGCCACAGCGCCACTTCTGGCCGTTTTCTATATATGTGGTGCTGGGGAATCGAACCCAGGGTTTCATGTATAGGAGGCGAGCGCTGTACTGCTAGGCCATATTCCCAGCTCCAGTCTTTGTCTCTTTTGAGGAAGAAATGGTAACTTTTCCAACTGTACATCAGCTCAGCTGGAACAAATAGGCCAACTTCTGAGTGGAGGGGCTTCCCTAGCAGGCCTGGTGCAGAGCCACCCACAGCAGCTGAGGGGCAGGAGCCAGGGCGCGGGGCGCACAGCAGCCGTGGCTGTTGGATGCTGGGCATGAATGGCCTGGAGACCCAAGACGGCCCCACACATACGATGGACACTCTCATGAGGCACCTTTGCCTTCTAGGCCAGGCAAGAACATTCCTGTGCTAAATGCTTACTACCCCGATTGCCTTTTGCACCCCCACTGTGCTGTGACATCAACAGTTCTCATTCTGCAAGTCCCCAGCCTGAGCACACAGCCGGAAACAGAAGCCACTGGAGCCCCGGCCAAGCCAGAAACACCCGGGACCGGCTCCACTTCCTACACGCGAGAGCTACAAGTCACTGCCATTCATCATGGTGATTATAATCCACTACATAAAACCCCTCGATGACCTCAAATGTTCACAAATGAACTTGCCAAAAGAAGGCTTTGCACTCAGGAGGTTGAGGCAGAAAGATCAAGAGTTCCAGACCAGCCTGAGTTACACAGCAAGACAGTTGTCTCAAAGCCAAGAAGGCTATGCAGGGCAGCGCGAGCCATAATTCTAGTTATTTAGGAGGGAGAAATCCGGAGGCTCTCAGTTCAGGACACTCCATCTCAAGCAGTGGTCGGCATGGTGGCAAGTGCCTGCCATTTGTGTATGGGGAAGCCTAAGCAAGAGGATCGTGGGTCAGGTTGGTCTAGGAACACAGTAAGACCCTAACTTGAGATTAACCAATGAAAAAAGGTAGAAGAAGGGCTCAACTGGTAGAGCACCTACCTAGCAAGAGCACGGAAGTCCCACCCCTAGTATCTCAATAAAGACAAACATAACCCTGGGGCTGGGAATATGGCCTAGTGGCAAGAGTGCTCGCCTCATATACATGAAGCCCTGGGTTCGATTCCCAAGTACCACATATATAGAAAAGGCCAGAAGTGGTGCTGTGGCTCAAGTTGGCAGAGTGCTGGCCTTGAGCGAAAAGAAGCCAGGGACAGTGCTCAGGCCCTGAGTTCAAGCCCAGGACTGACAAAACAAAAACAAAAAACAAAACATAACCCTGAGCTTTCAGATGATAAAAGTAGGAGTCAGCTGCGGGCCCTGCGGTGCCCTTCCCTCCCTATGAGGGGTGCAGCCTCGCCTCGAGGCAACCCCCCCATCCAGCACTGGGCTTGGACTCGGGTCGATGAGCTGCAGTGAGCTCCAGGCACCACAAGAAGTGCAGGCACTGTGCCACTCGCGTGACGTTTTCAACTTCTATTTTGGTACCCAAAACAGAAATTCAGGTGCCCAGTGTGCTTCAGGGTTTTGCTCTATTATAACCTGAGTTTAGAAGAGGTAAGTTCTTTGCAGGGGCAAATGTAGCATTTTCAAGAAAATACTGCCTATATGTGCTAACACCCTAAGCCCGAGGCACTTAAACCTGACATGGAATGTTAAGTGTGTTGCCAAAACACACAAAGCACAGCTAGAGAAATTAAGCTCCTGCATGCCTTCTGGGTGAAAAGTGTTTCCATTTCAGTAAGAGCTCTCTCTCCACACATTCAAGAGTAGATTCCCTCAGGCAGAGCAGGGAAGCGATCTCACGACCTCACAATCGATCTCACGACCTCACAATCGCTGGCTTTCCTGGCCTCCCTATTCCCAGCAAGGACAGATCAGCTACTTCTCCAGACTGCAGGTGTGTTCATGTCTGCTCTAGGTCTGTACATCCCACCCACCTGCTGCATTTAAGTAGCTCCACAGCACGGCTCATGAGCAAGCGCCCCCCCCGCCATGATCGCCCCTGACATGCCTGCAGAGCTCAAACTCGCTTCCTTACTATCTGCTCATTCCTGGGACTTCACACCATGCACAGCGGCTGCTCCAGAGCACTGTCAACTGTCAACAGCACTAGGGGGCTCATCTCCAGATGTGAGTAGAGTGCTGTGGAGCGCTGAAAACGGGGGTCCCTGGACCCTGCTGCACAGGGAGCCCCAAACTCACCATGCCACTTGCCCTTATACACGGTTCCAAAGGAGCCCGACCCAATCCGAGTGGACAGCATCACTTCACTGGCTTCGATCTCCCAGTAATAGCTTGAATCTCTCTGTCCACGAGGCCTCTGAAACAAGCAGGCAGCACTCACAAACTCCAAGCCGTAGTAACGGCCTGGGAATAATAGCATCAAAGGAGGAGCAGCCAACTCAGCCTTGTAAAGTCTGTCATTGAGGAAATGGAAGCTTGGCTGTAGCAAACTGGCAAGGTGTCTGCTGCAAACAGGCCAACAATGACATGACCACTGCCCACCTCTCTCACTTGGTAAATGTGACCAGTCCCATTGCCAGTGAAGTTAAATGCCTCCCAATTCCCAACCAGTCCTTTCTCACAGGACCTTCAGTGGCGGGAGGTGCTGCTGCTAGACTCACAATTTTGTTTTTCTCCTGCATCCCGGATCCTGGTGCCCGTTCCCTTTGTACTGGCGCAGGGGTTTTGGGCTGGGACCAGCCTGTGGGGCTCAGGTTGTTGGGGCTGCTGGACAGGGCTGAAGGAGAGGCTTAGCAAATAAAGAAAAAAAAAAGTGAATAAGCCAACAGAAGATACACTGTGGTACAAAGAGAAAAAAAAAGCCCATTACTGTTTGCTAAACGAGGGAAAGTACCTGATTCACTGTGACTTCGAAGTGCATCCTGAAAAAGAAAAGGAAAGAGTCAAAGCATACACTGCAATGGCTCTTCTCTGGGGAGGAAAAGGGTTTGCAGGAAAGCACTGCAAGTCAAATCCCACATTCTCATCACCTTTCCGTGTTGAACATCTACCAAATGCCAGGGGCTAGTTTCTTCAAAAATAGTCTTTAATGAAACAATTATTCCTATGGAAAACCCCATTTTTTTTTTTTAGAAAAAACCAATATAGACAAACTATACCCCATCAAGAAAAGCTTAAAAAAAAAAAAAGTGACTGTTAGCTGGGATCTTTCCAAAGACAGCATTAAAAAAAAGGGGGGGGGGGGGGAAAGAGAAAGGGAAAAGGAAAACGAAAAGAAAAAGCCCTCAGGGGTACGCCCCCTCTTTCTTTCTGCACTGGGAGTTGTTGGGTTTGTCCAGCTAAGCACCACAGCTAGAGTCTATCCGAGTCTGAAATTACAGGAAGTAGTGCGACACACGACCTCCCAGTCCCAAACCTGAACTGCACTGTGAGAAGCACACATGGGGTTTGGTGGGAAAGTGCTTGCCTAGCCTGGATGAAGCCCTGGGTTCCCCTCAGCACCACAGAAAAAGCCAGAAATGGAACTGTGGCTCAAGTGGTAGAGAGCGAGCCTTAGGCACAAGGAAAGTACCCAGGCCCTGAGTTCAAAAAAAGGAAAACAGAAAAGCACACATGGCCGTGTCCGCAGCGGAAGGCAGAGGGAAATGACACCAGCAGGGAGCGCTGCCTGGCCTTACAGTGCCTGCTCTCTAGGGACAGGGCAAAGGCTGCCGGTGGAACAGCTTAGAAACTGTTGGGAGAACACGCTCGGTTCAGCAGCACATATACTAACATTGGAATGCTGCAGCGAAGATTAGCGTGGCTCCCGTGCAACATGAAGCATTCCGCAGTAAAGAAAAAGAAAGAGACAAACAACAGGAGTTTCCATGACCTTCCATCGCAGGAGGCCACTGTGGCTGCAAGGGTGTTTGTGGGAAAAGCTCTGCCCTTTGTTTTGAGAGCCACAGTGTTACAGACAGGCCACTCGGTGCAGCGTGGCTCTGGAGACAGGGTCCAGCCATGAGGCCCAGGCCAAGCTGGAACTCAAGACCCTCTTACTTCAGCCTCCCCAGTGCTAGGATGACAGATGTGGTCCCACATTTGGCTCTCGGGGGCATCTTGACAGAGACAAAAAGAATCATAAACCTAGCTGTTTCTCTGCTGCTTCCCCTCCCTCACCCCATTTTAGTAGCGTTGCCCGAGTATCTTCAGTTTCCTAGTAAAGCCTGGTTCAGCTTCCCCAACCTAGCCAGTCTTCACAATCACCCGGGGAGGGGCCTGAGGACAGACGCCCCGCCCTGCCGCGAGGGCGGACTGATAACCCAGAAGGGGGAGCACAGATCCTGGCTTGAGTGCAGCAGAATGAGTGCAACCCAGGTGGGCGGACGCTGGCCAGAAATGACCTGGAGCTGTGGCTTCATCATCCAACCAATGTGCTCTGTGCTTGCCGTCAAAGCAAAGCGCGATGCATGCATGTTAGCCACGACTGTATTGCCATGTGTACAAGGTTTCTTTTTTTTCCTTCCCTGTACCTCACATTTTATTTGATGGCAGTTTTTACAATTTTACCAATTTATTCCAGGAAGAATTTTTCTATAATACTGGAATTCAAATATTAGTTTAGAAGAACTGTAGACATTTGAAATAAAATAACAATGCCCAGTTTAAAATGCTGAATCATAGAGGATTGGAGGGAAGGAATCAAAATTTACTTCCAAAGTATGAGAAGGCAAAAACACAACAGTTGAGCTAGGTATTCATAATAACACTGCAGTTTTCACTTTTAATATTCCTCTTTAGAATTGGCAGGTATAAAAGGAACATATAAGAGGAACACATATAATAGAAGAAAAAACAGCTACTCTTGCATTGTTTTTAGGACTCAGTATAATAAGAAAACAAATACATGTCACAGGTTTGCACGGCCACCACACACTAATGGCGCAACAGTGTGTCCCAGCTAGCTGTGGCTCGGGATGAGCTGTGGTGGGCACGGCAGGGGCCTCTGAGTTTCTCAAGGATTAATTCTTGGCACAGGGTCAGAGCAATTACCTCCCATAGCTACGAATGAAAGATTTTTCCAGAGCATATTGATCACACTTAGGATTCTCTTGTATCTAACCAGAACACTGATGCTTTAAATGTCAAGCGAGTCTACTTTCAGTTGTCTTCAATCAGAACTGATTTAAAAAATAATAATTTTCAATACCCTTGGCTTAAAATATTTAACTTAAAGAATGTACTTTTCAGTAAAACTATACAGTAGATTTTTATTCACATGTACTCTTGACAACAAAAACGAAAACATAGAAAGCAATCTAAGTAGAGATATCAATTCTAACTCAGCAATTGCTTCACTTAGCCCTGTTAGTCACAAGAGAGCAAAGGCATGAAGAAAAATACCTACTCTTCCCCTCAAACAAAACCGTCTGGACCACGCCCTGGGAGAAGCATTCAGGCTGTTATTCTAGTCCAAAGCAATGAGAAAGAAGAATCAAGAACAAAGCAAGATTTGGAGTGTTTGCAGTTGTTATTAAAGATGAACTAGAAAGCAACCTGAACAAGAACATACCACAAAGCCAAGAGAAGAAAAAGCAGTTTGGAAACACAAGCTAGGGGCACTTTCACAACTGCCTAAATACCTGCTCACTAAGATCCTATGACTGCAGCCTTCTACTTCTAAATAAAATCACTTCAAGTCTTCTGGGAAGTTTGTAACTGCTCCACACACCCTCCATGCAGGCTGGCTGAGAATACTATCCACACCTGACGCAGAAAGCACAGCCTTTCTGCAGGAGGTTCAGCTTCTCTACCTGAGTGATGGATCTATCAGCCTGATTATGTGGCCAGGCTACAAACGTCATAAATAAAAACACTGCAACATTCCTCATGAGGTTTGGGACCCAAGCCCACCAGTGAAACTCCTCACCAGCCCCGCAGCCCCCGGGGCCCTGTTACCTCGATCACCCTGCCGTCCACAGGCAGGGTGGTGCTGACCATGTGGACGTTGGGCGTGGACGTGGACCGCTGCCTCTGGGAGAGGGAGCCTTCTGAGGAGGGGCTGGAGGGGCTGAAGGTGAAGGCGTGGGGTGTGGAATGCCTGTAGTAGGAGCTGGGTGGAGAGGAGAAAGAAAACCCCATGTTGGCATGTGGGTTGCCATGCCCATACAATCGTGCAACTAGCTTCCTCGGTAAGGTATTTCAGGAGCAAATTCAGGCACTGTTGCGTGCCTATTTTTGAAAAGGAAAATAACATATGCACTTGGTATTACACAAAAAAAGGAGAAATACACTGTTTCCCCCTTTTTAATAAATCACCTCTATAGAAGACCAAGTTTAATAGCATCTCTAAAAACCCAAACCAGACTGACCTCTGTGGAGTACTATGGCCTCCTTAGCTGCCTGGAACTTCCCAGTTTCACTTAAAAGACTAACTCAGAGAATGTGAGAGCTCTTTGGACAGATGTCGTTAGACCCACGGTGCACATGTGCAAAGCCGACAAGGTGTGGCCCGCGGTGCACCCTCCCCCTGAATGTCCCCCCCACAACCAGCACGGTGGGCTCCCGCTGGCAGCTGGCAGCAACTGGCTTTTGCTCAGCTGTACAGCTCCCCGTCACATTCACATGATGCTTGGGGATGGAGACGCAGCTCAGGGTTAGAGCACTGACCTCGTGTGCATGAGGTCCTGGACCCAGTGACCCGCACAGCAAACACAACACACCAAAACACAACAGTGGTGGCTGGGCCCGTGGCTCAGTGGCAGAGCACTCGTGGGCCTATGTGAGGCTATGGATCTGTCCCCAGCCCCCTACCCCCCCACCCCCTCAAAAACCGTAACATATAATTCCACTATCTGCATTAAACATTAGCTGAAGCTTTGTTCACACTGAGGTGTGAATCAAGGGATGAGAGGCTGGCTTTTTTCTCTTATCTTGAAAAACCACCTTCTCCACTATTCTCTATTCATGCTTTTGGAAGCCAAATCCCTTCTCCTAGTCAAAGCACTGAAGCAATCACACATGAACTGTATCACAATGATACAAACTCCTTTTTGAAGAAGCTGCCTTTGATTTCACAGGAGCCACTAAAAATTACCTCATTACATATAGATTAAAGCCAGACTTTCTGAATAGAGGCATGTTATTCAGATTCTAAATTCTTATTTAACACTGAAAAATGTGAACTCAACTAAACTCTGATTCTGAAAGCTGGTAAATGAAGACAAATTATATGCTAATTAAAAAGCCTATTAGGATATTTACAATGCATGCTAAGAAGAATAAAAATTTTTAAAGGATATTTAAATTGAAAATATTATTAGATCATTTTTAAATATACAAGTCTATATAGAATACCATGGCTTTCAAGGGTTTTAGTTTTATTAAGTTAATATATTCCGCCTGAGGCCCTTTTCATTGAGGATCACCTCACTGCTATTTGAGGAAGACAAAGAAGCTCAGGGTTGTAAAGCCTCACTGAGATCTTAAGGGAAGGAATGACACACAGCTGTCTATGGACTGTAAGAACCCAGATCCCCAGGGTGAAATGTTGACAGGATACTTCAAGAACACTATCAGAAACCGCAGGAGGAAGAGAACAAGCTATGCACACAGAATTACCTAGGTGGCGCCCGGGAGACAGACTCTCGCATCCGCCGCATTGTCAAAGACGGTAGGGCTGGGACGCCACTATCGCCAATAGTGGAATTGGGAAACAACCTAAGTGAAATCAAGGAGGGTTTACAGATTTACAGCAATTCTACAGAAAGAACAGCCTGCCTTGCCTTGCCCCTACAACTATCACTGCATGATAATGACCCACCAATATCAACACAGAGTCTAGCCTGCATTTCTCGGAAATACCAGCTAGTGTCCTGGTGTATCAACATTGTTTGTTTTTGGTGCGTGTGTATACGCATGTTTGCCCTGGCATTGGGGCTTGAACTCAAGGCCTCATGCTGCAGCTCGGGCTTGGCTTTTTCACTCAAGGCTGGCACACTACCACTTGAACCACACCAAGTTCTGGCTTTAAGTTTGCCAACTGGAGATATGAGTCTTGAGGATTTTTCTGTTTGGGCTGGCTTCAAATAGTGATCCTTAGATCTCAGTGAACAGCTAGGATTAAAGGCATGAGCAACCAGCAACAGGCCAAAGTAATTTTTCTAAAGCTATAGTATGTTATTTTACAAAACCCTTCACATTGTAGCCATTTTAAACCCAAACACAGTTTTCTCCAGAGTGAAGAAAACATCAGAAAACCAGGCACTGGTAGCTCATGCCTGTAATCTTGGCTAGCTCGGAGACCGAGATCTGAGGATCATGGATTGAAGCTTACTTGGCAGAAAAATCCCATGAGACTCTTATCTCCAATTAGCCACCAAAAAAAGAAAAAAGAAGGAAAAAAGCTGAAGTGGAACTGTGGCTCAAGTGGTATAGCACTAGCCTTGAGCACCAAAGCTCAAACACAGCACCCAGGCCTTGAATTCAAGCCCCATGACCAGCACAAAAGAAAAAGTGGGGAGGGAGAGGGAGGGAAAGAAGGAGAAGGAGAGAGGGAGAGAGAGGGAAGGAGGGAGAAGGAGGAAGGGAGAGGGAGAGAAGGAGGGAGGGAAGGAGAGGGGCAGGAAGGGGAGAAGAGGGAGGGATGGAGGGAGAAGGAGGGAGGGAGAGATAGAGGGGGGAGGAAGGGAAGGAAAGAAGGAAGGTGGGAGGAAAGGAGGGAGGGAGGGAGGGAGGGAAAAAGAGAGAACAGCAGCAACTGTGTTTACTACTCCTTTCCTAGTATCACAATCCTAACATCCCAGTAGATGCTGCTGTGCAGATGAAAAAGCCAAAGCCAGCATCTCCTCTGCCCCACACCCTTTGTTCTCTCATTGAGCCAAGTCGGCTCTTTCCTAAAGGACAGCATGTCCTCTCTGCTCACTTCAGAGCTCTAGGAGCTCGCGGAAACCAGCTCTTTCAGCAGTGTCATGCTGGTGAAGTGGATGGCTCCTGAAGCAAATGACAATCAGTAAGTCTAAAACGCAGACTTCCTGGTCAAAATGTACAAAAAGCACCTCAAAAGTGTTGACCCAAGCACCCCTGTATTCCTTGGGGAGAACTGAGGGAGTGAACAGATGAATGAATGAGTTCCTCACAAGAGCTGTCTGATGTTACTCCAGTCCACACACATAGTAGGTACTTTGGTGCTACAGTGCTCATGAAATTTGTAGCCACAAGTCTGACATCGAAACCCATTTAACAGGAACTTCTGACAAATGTCACAGAATGCAAGCTTCAGAAATGTCTTCCGGGCCTGTAACAGCAAGAATACAGGGGCAAAATTAGGCTCAATAAATGAAAAATTCCCAGAGACAAAGCAATTTCTTTAAAAAAAAAAAAAGTATACCATGAGGCTAATGGACTTCAAAATGCCTATGTAAACGATGCATGCTTAATCAGAACCTGGCAAACACTCAATAATATACATGCTTATTACTGCTATCATGTGAGGCAAGGATTCAACATGCCAGAGGGGGGGGAGGCGGGGGGAGGGAGGGGGATAGATGCAACTTACAAAGTTGTGTGTTGTGAGGGGAACATGATCCAGAAAGTCTACTTGAAGTTCTTCTCCAATCAAGGAGGCAGCATCAGTATTCCAATCTAAACGTGCTTTTTTACTGAAAAAGATTTTTCAGAACATCAGATGGAAATGTTGAAACAAGGCTCAATATGGGTACTTAACAGTAGCTGCCATTTATATTTATATATTATCTAAACACAATTTACATAATCCATACAACAAACCCATAAAGTAGGCATTATTATTCTCAAGCTAAAACTGAGAAAAGGGCTGGGGATATAGCCTAGTGGCAAGAGTGCCTGCCTCGGATACACAAGGCCCTAGGTTCGATTCCCCAGCACCACATATACAGAAAACGGCCAGAAGCGGCGCTGTGGCTCAAGTGGCAGAGTGCTAGCCTTGAGCGGGAAGAAGCCAGGGACAGTGCTCAGGCCCTGAGTCCAAGGCCCAGGACTGGCCAAAAAAAACAAAACAAAAAAAAAATAAAATAAAATAAAACTGAGAAAACTGGGGCTGTATGAAGGTAATCCTCAGAGTACAGGACCTAGGATCAAATCCAGGGTCTACAACTAGGTGTGATAGCACACACTTGTAATCCTGGCTGGCTGAGGCAGGAGGTCAGCAAATTTGAGGCCAGAGTGAGTTATCATAGAGAAACCCTATCTCAAACACAAAACAGAATCCAGGTTTACTGGACTCCAAAGCTTAGAATAAAGTTTTCTTAGCCAGGGGCCAGTGACTCATGCCTCTAATGCTAGCCACTCCGGAGACTAAGATCTGAGAATCACAATTTGAAGCCAGCCAAGGCAGGAAAGTCTGTGAGACTCTCATCTCCAATAAACTACTCAGAAAAGGCCAGAAGTGACTCTGTGGCCCTTTAAGTGGAAGAACATTAGCCTTGAACACAAAGACGCTCAGGAAGTGCCCAGGCCTTGAGGTCAAGCCCCAGGACAGGCCAAAAAAGAAATTCTGTAAAGTGGGTCATAAGTATTACTACAGTGCTAGAAAAAAATGTATTGTTCAATAGCCTCTTTCAATCTTGAAGATACATAAATGGAAAGGAACCACAAACGCACTTTTCCATTAATAAATAACAGGCTCAAATCTACAGAGCTGCTTGTACTGTCCATAAAAATAAATGTAAGCCTATGAGAAATGTAATTGTCTTTATTTATTTATTTATTTGTTTTTGCCAGTCTGAGTTCCGGGCCTGAGCACTGTCCCTGGCTTCTTTTTGCTCAAGGCTAGCACTCTGCCACTTGAGCCACAGTGCCACTTCTGGCAGTTTTCTATATATATATATATATATGTGGTGCTGGGGAATTAAACCCAGGGCTTCATGGATACAAGGCAAGCACTCTTGCCACTAAGTCATATTCCCAGCCCTGTAATTGTCTTTAAATTTTACTCAAGACCATTGTTTCTATGCCTAGGATAAAAGGACAGAAAACTGTATGCCTTTAAATAAAATTAAGCCCAATTCACAAAATAGCATCCAAACCTATCCCACCAGTAAATAATCCATCCCTTAATAGAGCTCATTTCCAATACAAGGTCACAGCAACTCCTTATCACCTCAAATCCCATTTTATCCTAGAAGAGAGGACGAAGCACACTTTCTGCTGAACCTGGAGGAGCTATCTACTGCCAATCTTCCCTCTGTCTCAATCTCTCTAGTCCTTCAGAAGTACCATTGATTGGCTTGGGGACCAACCTGTAGCTACATTTGACCAAAGCTGACACCTACTCCAAGATTTTCCTTTTACCAAGCTACCTCCTCAACTGAGAGGAATAAGCACATTGAAGGCTGACCCATTCCCTCTTCCCCATTCTCACAGAGTTGGGAACTCCTGGAATCATGAGAGATCAATACTGAAGATCAGTAACAGGCCATGCTTCTTTCCCAGAGGAGGACAAGAGACAGGAGGTAACTTCAAGTTCTTGGTGACTTATCTTCCTGAATTGTCTCCTTATAAACAAAGATCTAAAGATACACAGTACTCTACAGAAACCTAGTGTAACTGTTTGTAGTGGCCCTAAACCAGGCAACCCTTATATTCTGAAGAAGCAGCTGATGGACTGAGTTCTTACCCTTTGTGTTCGTGGAGGAGTCTGAACACAGCACAGCACTCTGGCTGGAGGCCCCTCACCTTGAGAGCTTTCATAAGGCAATCGTGCAGGCTCATTCCATTTCGCACATTGACCTACAAACAAAAGACCATCTTCAAAACCAACGAAGGCAAGCACAAGCGGGCGCTGGGGGCTCACGCCTATAATCCTAACTACTCAGGAGACTGAGATCTGAGGATCACAGTTCAGAGCCAGCCCCCACAGGAAAATCTGTAAGATTCCTATCTCCAATTAAACTGGAATGCAGATCTGCAGTGCCCAAGAACCCCCATGTGTGCTCCCCTGACTGGGATGCGGATCTGCCGTGCTTGTGAACCCCCATGTGCACTCCCCTGGCTAAAGTACTACCCTTCTGGGACCATCCTAAACCACTTAGGCAACCTTTTTCTGGAAGACTTAAGACAGAAAAAAGTCTTCAAGAACCAAGTGGGCTGGAACTGTGGCTCAAGGGGTGGAACATTCACCTAGCAAACACAAGGCTTGAGCTCAAACCCCAGGCCTCACCCTAACCCTCCCCAAGGAGGAATATGGAGATATCTGGGCCTGCCTCAACACAGGACACAGTATCGAGCTGCAAAGTGGGAGTTTTTCACAAAGCTTCGCCTTGCTTTATCACTGGCCACTGACAGAGACTCCTCTGAAATGATCGCTCTGAAGCTTAAGAGGGGTTCCCCACAGAAAGAGCACAAAAGAAGGAACTCTCGAGGTATAGTACAAGTCAATTCAGGAGGTGACAGGATAAAAGCAGAGCTTCTCCTGAAGGATCAATTAGCAAGGGAATAAAGAAATGAGATTTTCCAAACTACAGAAGCTCATTTGGCGTTTATCACAAGAACTGGGGAACTACATAGGGTCAGGGTCACCTGATTTTTTTTTCACCCCTATGAATTATCTATATAAAAATGAAATTAATATTCTTTAAAAGTTTCTTATATATACCAACTAGTTCAAACAAATGTTATCTTGGACTTATGTCAAAAATAACTGGTAAAAGCTGGGTATAGGTGGTTCATGCCTGTAAACCTAGCTACTCAGGAGGCCAAGATCTGAAGATCAAGGTTCAAAGTCAACCTTGGCAGCAGTGTCTGTGAGACTCTTATCTCCAACTAACCATCAAAAACCCAGATGTGGCACTGTGGCTCAAAGTGGTAGAGTGCTAGCTAGTCTTGAGCAAAAAAGCTCAGGGATAGTGCCCAGGCCCTGAGTTCAAGCCCCACAACCAACAAAAAAATAAAATAGGATAAACTGGAAAGAACTGTACGCTTGGGGCTCATGTCTGTAATGCTACTCAGGAAGCTGGTATCTGAGGATAAAGATTTGAAGCCAGCCCAGGAAGGAAAGTCGGTGAGACACTTATCTCCAATTAAGTAACAAAAAAGCTGAAAGTGGAGCTGTAGCTTAAGTGAGTTCAATTTAAAAAAAGAGCTCATGGATAGCACCGATACCCTGAGTTCAAGCTCCAAGACTGGACAGGCAACTGCCCCGGTGGATACACGCTGGACAGGCGACTGCTCCCTGGATATACACTGGGCAAGTGAGTCATTTCTGGAGCCCAGTGTGTGTTAGACAAACGTGCTGGGTTCCCCAAGTGAAGACACTTGGGGTTCCTGGGAAGTGCTGGCTGGTAAGCAGCACCTCCTCTACTCTACCACAGCTCCTCGAAGCTGGGCACTTGGGGAAAGATGGTTTTCCTGTCATATATACAGGGTCCCATCTTTGGCCAAAAAATACAAGAAACTGATTTTTTTCCCCCTAATAAAAGCTGTAGATGTCTAACTTCTAACTTACTAAGGTCCCAACCATATGCTGTGGTCAAACAAAGACAATAAGGACTCCATACATGGAATAAAGCACTCAAAAACAACAGTAGCTCCCTGCACCAGGGAATCAGCCACTGGGCTAATAAGACCTGAGCCTCGCGTCATAAAGGCCTAGAATCAGAAGTGCAAAATAATACACAGCTTTGTCTGGCTGCCACTGCTAATAAAAGGCAATGCGGGAGATTAAATTTAGATCTGGTTGTCACAGGTCCATGTACCTAACCTTTATGCCACATGAAGTTCCCAGGCCTCAAGGCAAACAGGTAGCAGAGAGAAAGAAGTCGGCATTCAAAAAACCCAGATTCCCAGAACACTCACAATTCCCAACTGACCTCTCACTTTAAGGTCAGAAAGAAAAATAATGAGAAACAGAAGATGAAAAACCAACTTACAGAAACTGGAGGCATGGCTCAGCAGTAGAGTGCCTACTTAGCAAACATAAGGTTTCTGAGTTCAAATCCCAGTACTTCCACAAAAAACGAAATCACCTTACAACCAAAAGACCGCTACGCAAATACTTTTACTTTTAAGAAGGAAAACAAAAATAGATTTGCTGCCCAGGCTAGCTTCAAACCACAATCCTCAGATCTCAGCCTCCTGAGTACTTGGATTACAAGCATTAGCCTCCAGTGCCCAGCACCAAGTTAATTTTAATGAGCTAGGAAAAACTAAAGGCACTTTTCAAACAAAAGTCTTAAAAATATCTCCCGTAAGTGAATATGGTCAAAGTATTTCTAGGCACTTGTGAAAGCAGAGCAATGAAACTAGTTGACATTGTTTTAAGATAAAGGGAGATGAGATGATAAGAAGACTGGTAAAGAGAGTAAGGTTGATGGGAGGTACATCACATTCTTGTATAGAAAAGTCACAACAGCTGTATAATTCATCTATGGCAATAAACAAAGTCTTAAAAAGCACCATCTCTTCTAGTCATGTATGTATGGATGAAGAAGCAGAAAGAATGCACTTGGGGCAAACGTAGTAACAAGAAGGAAGGCCAAAAGTTAGGATAAAATAGGGAATATGGAAGGAACAGTAATCTAGTTGAGACAAATACTGTACTTGGAAATCTCAACTAATAAAGATTCTCAGTGATAATGGAATTTTACCAGTCTCTAAGTTGGACCGCTGAATCTACAATGTTTTCTATAGGCCTACACAATAAATACCTATGTTTCCTAACAGGAAGATTCACATACCACTGTTCTTTGCTTATTTGGCAAGAAAACACGGATAGTGTTGTTTGTCTTAGAAGAATCTGTGAGTTTGCCATCATCTGATGCCCGGCGCTGATAGACAAACTGCTGGACTATTGTTGGAGAGATGCAGCTGGAGCCATCAAACACCGCGTCTTTGAGTCCAAAACCATTGCTGATCGCCTTCCAGGCTCCCTGTACGTGCTCCATTGATGCAGCTCAGACTTTAACCTGGAAAGAAAAACAAGTAACTTACAATTCTAGAACAAAAATACTTAATATAGGAACACAATATGAAGACTAGTTGGGAAAATACTGCTTTATGGATTTTTTTTAATTTATAAACTAACCAGAATGGTGAGAAAAAAAACCGTTAACAGTGTATTTCCATAAAATATTTTATAGGCAAGTCAAAACTGAGGGAAATGGGTTAAGGAAGTCAAGTTTATTGAGGGTTACATGGCCAGTTAAAATAAGCCAACCTGGCACTGGTGGCTCATACCTGTAATCCTAGCTTCTTAGGAGGCTGAGATCTAAGGATCACGGTTCAAAGACAGCCCCGAAAAGGAAAGTCTATGAGACTCTTATCTTCAGTTAACCACCAGAAAACCAGAAGTGGTGCCATGGCTCAGTGATAGAGCATCAGCCTTGAGCTCATAAACATGAGCTCAGGAACAGCACTCAGACCAGCACACACACCACATAAAAACAGGATATTAATGATACTGAGTATAAAGCATAATATAGTAACTTAAGTTAAAAATATAATCTTGGGGCTGAGAATATGGCCTAGCGGTAGAGTACTTGCCTCGCATACATGAAGCCCTGGGTTCGATTCCTCAGCACCACATATATAGAAAAAGCCAGAAGTGGCGCTGTGGCTCAAGTGGCAGAGTGCTAGCCTTGAGCAAAGAAGTCAGGGACAGTGCTCAGGCCCTAAGTCCAAGCCCCAGGACTGGCCAAAAAAAAAAAAAAAATATATATATATATATATATATATATATATAAAATCACTTTGAGGTCTAGGTTTATTCATCGTTTCTTCATCACTACAGAAAAGTGATGGGAATTACACAGCAAAAGGCATAAATAAGTCAGTGTATTGTAACCTTTTTCATGTCATAACAGTCAAACAAAAAGAAACATGTTTTCAAGAAACATGATGAAGTGAGCACCCAGTGCTGTTCCAGCAGAAGTGCCAGGCCACACAGGCCAAGGAATCCATAAGCCCTGAGACAAACTGGTATACTTCTCTGGCCTATGTTAAAGTATACACTCACACATACAGATAAATACAGCTAAACAATGCTAAAATGAGATAGGCACAAGTAGAAACCAGCACTGCGCTACATGGAAAGACCCTTCAGTTTCCAAAAACTAAAGTGTTCTCCTAGAAAGGTGGAAGTTAATTGTGTTCAACTATTTAAAGTAATAACTTTTTTTTTTTGGCCAGTCCTGGGGCCTGAATTCAGGGTCCATGAATTGTCCATGAGCTTCTGTTGCTCAAGGCTAGCACTCTCCCACTTGAGCTACACTTAGGCTTTTTCTGTTTATGTAGTACTGAGGAATCAATCCCAGGGCTTCGTGCACACTAAGCAAACACTACCACTAGGCCACATTCCCAGCTCAATATATGTATCTTGCTATAAAGAATAACTATTCCTCATATAGAAAGAATTTAACAGCTGGGCCACAGTGTGGAACCCCGGGGAGTCAGACTGGCAGATAACTAGGACAATGTTCCTGGCAGAGGAGCCAGTATAAGAGATCACAGAGTTCAGTATATGGGAAAACTGTATATACACAAGAGATGGTAGGGTTCAGTCAAGTACAAATACAGCTGGGGTAGCAGATACATCTCACAAAGCAGATCACATGAAAGCCTGCAGCTTACTGTAAGGACTCTGTCCTTAACTGAGGGAAATGAGAAGCCGCTGAAAGGTTTCAGATCAAGATGCATCTGACACCATGCCCATTTGTCCTAATAAAAAATCTAAAATAAGTCCCTTCAAATGTATGAAAATTTTGCTTAACACTTTAGACCTGTGATTACTGGGTCAACAGGTAAGAAATATGTGTGAAGAATGCTGCTGTCACATTTTCTTTACCTTTACACTGGACTTACTTTTTATTACTGAAGGAGATGGTCATAGATATCTATTTTTTGCCACTTTTTTTTCAGGGACAAACCCCAATAAAACCGGAAAGGGAGGGTTGTGCTGTTACTTCATCTTGGGCTTCTAAAATTTCAGAGAGTGTAGAGATAGTTGATAATGGTAACCAACAACAAACAACAGTGTGGCACTGAAGATGAAACCCAGGGCTTCATGGGCTAGGCAAATGCTCTACCATGGAACCACATCCCCATCCTATTAGCGTTCAAAGACATTGCATCAGGTCAGCTTTTTATCAACAGGTGGCTGGCTGAGTAAAGAAAGCAAAGCCTGAGGCTGGGAATATGGCCTACTGGTAGAGCGCTTGCCTTGTATACATATAACCCTGGATTCGATTCCTTAGCACCACATACATAGAAAAAGCCAAAAGTGGCAGAGCACTAGCCTTGAGCAAAAAAGAAGCTAGGGAGAGTGCTCAGGCCCTAGGACTGGCAAAAAAGAAAAAAGAAGCACAGTCCAATTCCCAAAGAGCTCTCTCATACCCATACAATAAAAGGGTCCAGAGCTGAGGAGGAGGCTTGTTTTTGTTTTGAGACAAGGTCTCACTCTGTGGGCTAGCCTTGAACTCATAATCCTCCTGTCTATACATCCTGAGTGCTAGGACTAAAAATGTGTATTACCAACCAAGCAAGTGTGAACATACACAGGTTGTCTGCCACGAAACCAACTATTCAGTAGAATGAGAAAACAAATACAAACTTAAAAATCTGTCATTTTTCTTGAAATAACATAAAAATGCTAAAATGTGGGGCAACTGTTACAGCCACATTATCTTTACAAAGGATTCTGTAATACACTAGTCACTACTTTAGATTGACCATAGGCAAACACCATAGGTCATACTGGTGTAGTCCCAAAATATGAAGCAATTTCTCAAGAAATAAAAACTACGGACTACTGAACATCAACAAGTTTTGGATGGCGCTAGAGATTTTTTTAAGGATCTTGTGCACACTAACACAAGTTATCAGCTGAGCCAAGTATCCAATCCAGATATTAACGAGTTCACATTTTGGGGGTTTTGTTACTTTGATACTAGGGCTTGAATTCAGGGCCTCTAGCTATGACTTAGGATAGCACTCTACCACATGAGCCACATCTCCACTTCCAGCTTTTGGTCTGGTTAAATAGAGATAAGAGCCTCTCAGATTTATCTGCCTGAGTTTGCTTCAAACTGTGGTCCTCAGATCTCAGCTTCCTGAGTAGATAAGATGTCAGGCACAAGCCACTAGCATCCAGCTGTTAACAAATTTCATAGACCATACCTAATAGGTTAATAACTTCTATGGTTTAAAACACATTTCTCAACTTCTTAAATAATTTGAAACTATAAGAAATTAAAGGGAAAAAGTCATATTTTTGAAAATCATGAATGCACTTGAGTGTTAAGAATGTGGGAATATGGCCTGATGGCAAGAGTGCTTGCCTTGTATACATGAAGCCCTGGGTTCGACTCCTCAGCACCACATATATAGAAAATGGCCAGAAGTGGCGCTGTGGCTCAAGTGGCAGAGTGCTAGCCTTGAGCAAAAAGAAGCCAGGAACAGTGCTCAGGCCCTGAGTTCAAGGCCCAGGACTGGGGAAAAAAAATACTTAGTGCATACTAGAAAAAGCTATGAAGAAAAAAGAAAAATAAAGGCTATGAAAAAGAGGGAGGGAGGGCTGGGAATATGGCCTAGTGGCAAGAGCGCTTGCCTTGTATACATGAAGCCCTGGGTTCGATTCCCCAGCACCACATATAGAAAACGGCCAGAAGTGGTGCTGTGGCTCAAGTGGCAGAGTGCTAGCCTTAAGCAAAAAGAAGCCAGGGACAGTGCTCAGGCCCTGAGTCCAAGCCCCAGGACTGGCCAAAAAAAAAGAGGGAGGGAAAAGCAGGCCATTGATTTTTACCTCTTACACTTTCAAGAATAAGATTACCAGCTAGGCACTGGTGGGTCAAACCTGTAATCCTAGGGAATCAGGAGGATAAGATCTGAGGATCACAGTTCAAAGCCAGCCCAGGCAGGAAAGTCTATGAGACTCTTTATCTCCAATAAACTACTCAGAAAACGCTGGAAGTGGCGCTGTGGCTCAAGTGGTAGAACAATATCCTTCAGCAAAAGCAACTCAGGGATAGCGCCCAAGCCCTGAGTTCAAGCCCCAGAATCAGAGGGAGGGAGGGAGAGAAGGAAAGAGGGAGGGAGGAAGGAAGGATTGGAAAGGCAAAGCACAAGTCCAACCCATCTGTCCTCTGTCCTCAGATAGCTGATGAGCACAGTAGCTACCACTCAACCCTCAGGTATTAGCAGCAAAGTCATCTTCTGTTGGCTTAGGCAACAGTTTGTTCTCTATTTTTCCAGTATCTGAGAGGTTCTGAACCAGGTCCCTACAACCTTCTTGCCTTCACCTACACAAAGCACACATGCCTGCGGAGCAGATTCTAGAAGGTTGAACACTGTTAGGTATGCAAACAGGGGAAGGGTCAGAAACATAAACACCATACTACATTTTGTGAAAAGCTGATTTATTTCAGAACTTAAAAGGCAGCAAATTTATTGTCTATCACAATTCCTAATAAATTGCTAAAAAGGAATCTATCTACAAAGGACACTAGTACAATCCAGAACACCAGATTGTGATACAACTTGCTTGGGCTGAGAAGCCTAATCTTAAATTAACAAAGCATAGCACTAGAGGTATCTGACAGAATTCCTGGTGATTGACTAAGGGGTGGGAGAAGACAGACCTTGAGGCTGGGAGCTGAATGGGATGCGGGGGGGGGGGGGGGGGGGGGGAGGCGGCAGCTGCTAGAGCATTGGTTTATCCTCGCTGCCTTCCCACCTCTCAATGATGGACTGAAACCTCTGAAACCACTGATCCAAAACACATAATTCCTCCCTTAAGTTGTCTATGGCAGGTACTTTGTTATAGTAGAAAGGATGACTAATACAGAAACACATTCTGACTTCCTACCAGTAGCCTAGCTCTAAAAATATCATCAGTGAATTGCTGCACTTACAGGCAATTCTGAAAAAAAACAGGGGCTGGAGGTGTGACTCAGCATACATATACTTAGCATTCAGGTGAGACTCGGGGTTGAAATCTTTTTTTTTTTTTTTTGGCCAGTCCTGGGCCTTGGACTCAGGGCCTGAGCACTGTCCCTGGCTTCTTTCTGCTCAAGGCTAGCACTCTGCCATTTGAGCCACAGCGCCACTTCTGGCCATTTTCTGTATATGTGGTGCTGGGGAATCGAACCCAGGGCCTCATGTATATGAGGCAGGCACTCTTGCCACTAGGCCATACCCCAGCCCTCGGGGTTGAAATCTTATCATCAAAGAAACATGACAAATAAGATTGATAGACAGACAGACATAGATCACAAGGTACCAAATTAACATCAAGTATACATTAGAAAACAAAGTAAACCTTTGAAACTCTAGGATGGCTTGGTAGATGGTTTTGCTTTTTTCAGTTTACCATATGATACAAAATAGAAAAGCAAGACCATCATAGTGTTAGATTAATAGAGAACAACACCTACACAAGAACTATTAAGTAACTTCAGAACAATCAAATCTAATAAGATTATTATTAAAATGTAACTACAGTCAGGTGTGGTCACTCACAACTGTAATTCCAGCTACTAGGGATCAAAGCAGGGAAGACTGAGGTTCAAGGACAGCTCAGGCAAAAAGTCAGCAAGACCTGACCTCAACAGTAGTAGTTCAAAACTATAATCCCAGCTGTAAGGACGATCTAAGTAGGAGGATCACGGTCTAGGCCATCCCTGGCAAAAAAAAAAAAAGCCAGTGATATAGCTCAAGACAGCAAAACATGTAGAGCACCTATTGAACAAGCATGAGGCCAAGTTCCAACCTATTACTACCAAAAAGGAAAAAAATAGCTATTAATATTTACAATATCATTTTAAGTGATTGGAGGGCTGGGCAACATGGCTCATGCCTGTAACCCCAGCTACTCAGGAAGCTACTCAGGCCAGCACAGGCAAAAAGTCAGCAAGACTCCATCTTAACCAAGCCCTGTGGGGTGGTACACACTTGTGATTCCTGTTACATGGTAGACCTAGGTAAGCATATGATGGTCTGAAGACAGCCCCAGGCAAAAACAAGGGATCCTATTCAAAACCAAAAAGTACAACTAAAAAAGGGGCCACGCACATCTAAGTCTCCTCTCCCTCTCTCCATCTCCCCCTCCCCCTTCCCCCCTCTCTTTGCCAGGCTTGAACTCTTAGCTGAGGCACTGACCCTGAGTCCTTTTGCTGAAGGCTAGCATTCTACCACTTTGAGCCACAGTTCCACTCCCAAATTTTGAATGGTTAATTGGAGATAAGATTCTCACAAGCGGGCTGGGGATATGGCCTAGTGGCAAGAGAGCTTGCCTTATATACATGAGGCCCTGGGTTCGATTCCCCAGCACAGAAAACGGCCAGAAGTGGCGCTGTGGCTCAAGTGGCAGAGTGCTAACCTTGAGCAAAAGGAAGCCAGGGACAGTGCTCAGGCCCTGAGTCCAAGGCCCAGGACTGGCCAAAAAAAAAAAAAAAAGATTCTCACAAGACTTGTCTACCAAACTGGCCTCCAAACACCATCCTCTTATCTCAGCCTCCTGAGTAGCTAGGATTACAGGCATGAGGCACCCCCTTGTCCCTTTTGTAGATTAAGAAAAAGTAAAATTCAAAAAGATCTATGATAATTGAAGAGGAATAAATTATTCAAATTTAAATTAGAATTCTAAGTTCTATTATACTTAGATTTAAATATAGATTTGGACCTGAAACATTACTTAATGATGTTACTATTATACTACTTTGTAAGATACTGCTTATAAATAAACCTGTTTATATGAAACCTGTTTATGAAAAATATACATTGTATCTTATATATCAGAAGCAACCTAAATTTTTCTTCAAATTTAAAAGATTTTTGCTTCCTTCCTAAAGAATTTAAATGTATTCTTAGTCAAATTTGTTTTTTTGTTTTTTGTTTTTGGCCAGTCCTGGGCCTTGGACTCAGGGCCTGCCGAGCACCATCCCTGGCTTCTTCCCGCTCAAGGCCAGCACTCTGCCACCTGAGCCACAGCGCCCCTTCTGGCCGTTTCCCATATATGTGGTGCTGGGGAATCGAACCGAGAGCTTCATGTGTAGGAGGCAAGCGCTCTTGCCATTAGGCCATATTCCCAGACCGTCAAATTTGTTTTTTTTCTAATGTGGCTGTACTTCATATCCATTAAACAATTAAATACCAAAAATATAACCTTTTATTGATACAAATATCACAATTGGCAGCAAATGGATAAGGATTTCAAGAGAAATACAATGAAGAGTCTACAAATTTCCTGTCATCTTTTGTGTGTGTATGTAACCCATATGTGCATATATGCTGTGTTGAACCCAAGACCTCAAACATTGCCTTTTTTGGTGTGTCAGTCATGGGGCTTGGACTCAGGGCCTAGGCTCTGTCCCTGAGCCCCTCCGTGCTCAAGGCTAGTGCTCTACCACTTGAGCCACAACAGCACTTCTGGCTTTTTCTGTGTATGTGGTACTGAAGCCCCAGGGCTTCAGGGCTGGGAATATGGCCTAGTGGTAAAGTGCTCGCCTCATATATATGAAGCCCTGGGTTCGATTCCTCAGCACCACATATACAGAAAAAAGCTGAAAGTGGCGCTGTGGCTCACGAGGTAGAGTGCTAGCCTTGAGCAAAAAGAAGCCAGGGACAGTGCTCAGGCCCTGAGTCCACACCCCAGGACTGGCAACAAAAGCAAAACAAATGGGCTGGGGATATAGCCTAGTGGCAAGAGCGCTTGCCTCGTATACATGAAGCCCTGGGTTCGATTCCCCAGCACCACATATACAGAAAATGGCCAGAAGTGGCGCTGTGGCTCAAGTGGCAGAGTGCTAGCCTTGAGCAAAAAGAAGCCAGGGACAGTGCTCAGGCCCTGAGTCCAAGGCCCAGGACTGGCCAAAAAAAAAAAAAGCAAAACAAATAAACAAACCCAGGGCTTCATACATGCTAGGCAAGTACTCTACCACTAACCCGCATTCCAAGCCCAACACTGCCATTCTTTATCTTCATTCCCAAACTTTTCTCCCTAGAGGTAGTAATAAATATAGGTTAGATAAAATAAATATTCATGTAATTAGAACACTGCTGAACCACAAGCCATGACTCATTAATTCTGGATGTTAAGCAATACAAAGGAATTCTTATACATCAAAAATAACTGGGCACTGCCCTAGAGTTAAAATCCTGTTGTAATATTATCTGGCTGCTCTGAGTATCTCTTTGGCTTAGAAACAAAAAAAGGTGTGTGGGGGGAGGGGGGGGGAACTGGTAACAAGAACTTCAAGTCTGTACCTGGCAACAAATGCAAATTTAAACACACTATAAAGTAGCTGATGGGGGCACACCACCTGTAATCCTAGCAATAAGAAGGCTGGGGTAGGAGGATTATGAGATTAAGGCCAATCTGGGCTATATAAGGAGAGCCTGCTCAAAATAAACAGCAACACCAAGTCCACTAAGATGTGTATTTTTAAACATCATTTGTCTAAATTTAACATTAATGGGGCTTGCCAGGCACCCATGGCTCACACCTGTAATCCTAGCTACTCAGGAGACTGAGATCTGAAAACCTGTTTTGAAGCTAACCCAGACAGACAAATTCATGAGACTTATCTCCAGCTGACCTGCAGAAAGCCAGAAGTGGAGCCATGGCTCAAGTGGTAGAGAGCTCAGAATGAAAAAGCATGAAAGTTCAAACCCAAGTATGAGCATACACTGTTAAAAGAAAAAGAAGATGCATGGGGCTGGAGGCATGGCTCGTGTGATAATGCGCCTGCATAAGGCCCTGAATTAAACCCCAGCCCTCCCCCCCAACCCTATTCTTTTTTGCAGTGCTAGAAATCAAGTCTAGAATTAGCACATGCTAGGCAAGTACTCTACCACTAAGTTCCCAAGCCTCACAGCTTGTTCTTTTAGTCCATCTCACAAAATAACCTAGGCTGCCCTTGAACTCTTTTTTTTTTTTTTTTTTTTTGGCCAGTCCTGGGCCTTGGACTCAGGGCCTGAGCACTGTCCCTGGCTTCCTTTTTGCTCAAGGCTAGCACTCTGCCACTTGAGCCACAGCGCCACTTCTGGCCGTTTTCTGTATATGTGGTGCTGGGGAATTGAACCCAGGGCCTCATGTATACGAGGCAAGTTCTCTCACCACTAGGCCATATCCCCAGCCCCATGCCCTTGAACTCTTGATCCTCCTTCCTCCATCTTCCAGTCCTGGGATCACAAATGTGAGCCACCCTGCTGCACCCAGAATGTTAGAATTACTACATGAGGAGAGCACAAAGTGTTAGCATGAAATGGTAAGTAGCATCTCTATATAAGCCATGGAGATTCTATTGGTTAGCAATTACAAATCTATATTGTAATAAATTAGGAACTCTTTTGGATCACCCTTAAACCTCCAGCCTGGGGCTGTACCAGTCTACTGGTAAGTCTTAAACACTGTTACTCTATTCCAAATATTAAGTCCCTGTTTCCAAAGTACAGACCAACTATGTGACCTTATTTAACTCTCATATTACTTACAGAAATCTCCCCATATAGATTCTACACTTTTTTTTTCTGCCAGTCCTTTGGCTTGGACTCAGGGCCTGAGCACTGTCTCTGAGCTTCTTTTTCCTCAAGGCTAGTACTCTACCACTTGAGCCTCAGTGCCATTTCTGGCTTTTTCTGTTTATGTGGTACTAAGGAAACAAATCCAGGGTTTTAAACATGCCAGACAAGCACTCTACCACTAAGCCACATCCCCAGCCCATATTTATACACTTTTTTGAGACATTATAAAATCTCATTCTAAAATCAGAGGAGAGGAGGGGAGAAAAAAGGGAAAAGGAGATACTGAAGAGAGGAAGGAAAAGGAAGCAGCCGAAGGAGGAAAATTCTAGCACTGTAAATGTCTTTCTGATAAATCAGAAGATTATAAAATTGAGGTCCAGGGCAGTGACTCACACCTATAATCACAGCCACTTGAAATCAATAATGAGAGGGCTAAGATTGTTAGTAAATTAAAAAGCATTTAATTAAGGCATTAGTGGCTCACATCTGTAATCCTAGCTATTCAAGAAGGCTGAGTTCTAAGGATCCCAGTTCAAACATAAACAGGCCATGAGACTCTTATCACCAATCCACCACGAAAAAGCCAGAAGTGAAGCTGTGGCTTTAGTAGAGTGCTAGCAGTGAATGAAAAAACTCAGGAACAGCACCTAAGCCCTGGGTTCTAGCCCAAGGACTGACACCAATAAACAATAAGAAAAAAATCTCATCATGAATTCTTTGCAGAGGGAATCAACATCTTCCACTGCCTCACCAAACTGACCAACAGAGGAAAAGAGGAGAGAGGCCTTCTAGAGGTCACATGTATAGAGAGCTGTAAGAAAGGTCGTACTAGGCTGGGAAGGTGCCTTAGCAGTAGAGTGCTTGCCTAGCACACATGAAAGCCCTGGGTTCATTTCCTCAGCACCACTTAAACAGAAAAAGCCAGAAATAGCACTGTAGCTCAAGTGGTAGAGTGCCAGCCTTGAGAAAAAGGCTCAGGAATAATGCACAAGCCCTGAGTCTGAGTTCAAGCCCCTGAACTGGCACCAAAAAAAAAAAAAAAAGTGATATTGTAGCCATCAAGGAAATAGCCAGATCCTGTTCAAAAGGAATGCATGACATGGTACCAAGGCAAAACTAGAAACATATAATGTTGCAAACTACAAGTTTACAACATTACTCAGCATGTTGTTAGCACTGTCAGAAACAAGCTAAGGGCAAGATTCTAGCCAAGAGAATTAATATGCGTACTAGCATATTAACCATTCTAAGAACGAAGATAATTTCCTTTTCTATGAAAAATGACAAGGAGGAAGTAAGGACGACAGGGAGGAGGGGAAGTAGCTCCCAAGTATCTTGCCTAGCATGCCCAACTGTAGGGAAGGAGGGAGGGAGGAGAAAGAGAAAAGAAAGAAGAAGGAAGGAAAAGAGAGGGGGAGTGAAGGAAGGGAAGGGAAGAAGGGAAGGGAAAGTGGGGGGGGGAGAGAAAAGAAAAGAAGTTAAAGAGAAAAGTACCTGAGTTTTAACTGAAATGCAAACCTGTTGTTCCAGATGTGCTGTGAGGGCAATGGGAAGGAGCCTGAGCTACTGGAACCTATTCCCTTATGGATTAAAAGCACAGCAAGTATGGGGGGGGGTGGAAATACAAAATATTTAGCTAAATAAAAATTGTATTGTGATTTCCCTTGTATTTATTCCTCCTTTAGTCTGGCCTTGGTTCATCTGACAAGACTGAGTCATCACTTTCAAGACCATGCCAAACTTATTTTAAAGGGGAGGTTTGTGTTTTTTTTTTCTTCTGGAGGGTGGAGGGATATAGGGTCTTGCCAGGCTCACCTTGAATTGCCTATATATCCCACACTGATCTTATACCCAAAATCCTCCAGGCCTTGGCCTCCTAAGTGCTGGGATTGTAAGAATGTGCCATCATACCCAGTTGTGGCCCTTTAATTCAATTGTTCACAAAACCAGAGGTAGAGGACTCAAACACAAACTGCTCAAATACTTCCTCCTCGCTCAGGCACAACAATGTGTGCAGCTTGCAAAATGCTTACACTACAGTCTCCCAACCAATCCACAGGGGTAATCTCATGTGTGTCAATATTTTGAGTTTCCTCACTGCTTTTTCTCAACTTCTGGCCACAAACTGGTAACCGCATCAGCTGACTGGCCAGCATACCACCACAAGAAATGTGCCACTCTATCCTTCCAAACATCAGCAAGGAAAAGCCACCTAGGCTTCGGAAAGTCTAGTATTTTAAATGTGAAACTTATAGTAAGTTTAAAGTGAGCTAGCTCAGAAACTACACTAAAACGATCACTTCCACAGTAAAACATATCAAATTTCATTTTTTAACTCACCACAAAAATGTTTCTCATTCTTTTCATATTCAATATGTAAACTATTTAGCAGTCCTGGGGAATGAACTCAGGGCCTTGAACTTGCTAGTCAGGTGGTCCACTTGAGCCATTACTCCGGCCCTGAACTGATTTGGGGGTGTTTGTTTTTGCCAGTCCTGGCAGGCTTGAACACTGGGCCTGGGCACTGGCCCTGAGCTCCTTTTGCTTAAGACTAGCACTCTACTACTTGAACCACAGCACTACTTTCAACTTTTTCTGTGTTTAATTATAGGTAAGAGTCTCATGGGTTTTCCTTCCTGGGCTAGCTTCAAATTGTGATCCTCAAACCTCAGCCTCCTGAGCAGCTAGGATTACAGGCATGAGCCACTGGTGCCTAGCTCCTGAACTGTTTATAACTCAAAGCTTTTCTTCTCACCTTCAAATCAGGCAGTTTCTCCATCTAGGCAGCAACTAATATCATTCATTTATTTATTCAGTGCTAATACTGGGGGGCTTGAATTTGAGGCCTTGGGGCTCTCACTTGATTTTCTTGCTCACAGCTGTACTCTACCCCTTGAGCCACACTTTCAGTCCTGCATTTTTGCTGGTTAATTGGTAAGAATATTGCCAACTTTTCTGCCCAGGCTGACTTTGGTCTGAGATGCTCAGATCTCAGTCAGTTAAGTAGCAAGGATTACAGACATGAGCCACTGGCACCCAGCCTCAATGACTAATTTTACAAGGAATAATCCACTACAAAGTACAACATCAACACCAGTACCAAAATATAAATGTGCAATAAAACATGGTTTAGAGGTGATTATTCTGATGGCCAGGTAACAATAGTTTTAAAATGGCTATATACCGAATGAAGAAGGAGGAAAAGCAAAAACATCCAGGTACTTCATTCATCTTAACTAGCTGGGACATTGGCATGTAATACATGTTTGAGTTCCCACTTTCTGTTCCACATTATTATACACCAATGCTCACAGCAGCATTGCTCAAATCAGCCAGAAGATGTAAGTACCAAATGCCCATTGACAAATGAACAAACAAAATGTGGTATATCTGTGAAACAGTACTTAGCTACAAAAAGAAGTACTGATACATACTATCAATGGACAAAATCAGCCGGACAGAAAGACTAATATTACAGTATTTTATTTTGAAGTGTCTGAAACAGGAAAAGTCAGAGAAAGCCACCACAGAATTACCAAGGGTTAGGAGTAAATGGGGAAGTTTTTGTTTTTGTTTTGTTTGGCCTATCCTGGGGCTTGAACTCAAGGTTTGGGGGCTGTCCTGAACTTTTGTGCTCAAGGCTAGCACTCTACCACTTGAACCATACCACAACTTCCAGGTTTGTCATGGTTAATTGGAGATAGAGTATCATGGACTTTCCTGCCTGGTCTGGCTTTGAGCCAGGATCCTCAGATATGTCTCATGAATAGTTAGGATAACAGGTCAGAGCAAACAGTGCCAAACAAGGTGAGTTCTGGGTGATGAAAAGGCTGTGGAAACAGAGAACAGTGATAGTGATGACAAAGCACTGTGAATACACCTACCACCACTGACTTGTACAACTGAAATGGTTAAAATGGCAAAATTTGTTATATATATTTTAACTCCCACTCACATACACAAAGCCTAAGGACCTATTCTACATTGTCCACTAGGTAGTTAATACTAGTCAACAAAGGTCACTACCTCTGCTCTCACAACTAAGGTCGAGCAAGGCAGAAGATTCTCTCCAGTTAAAAAGTTGCCTCTGTGCAGAGTCCCATCCTTACAGATGCAGGAGGTTGCCCGGCCAGCCAGAGCTGCTTGACTCAATTAGTAAGCTGTGAAGCAGGCCAATGTCCTCCAGGAGTTGGCAATACAACTCAGAGAGCCAAGTGTGAGGTAATTCTTACCACTAATCCTAAATGGTAAAGTTCTCAGTATCTTTTTACTACATAAACTATGTATGTGTATGAGAAAAAGGGAGGAAGGGGGTAAGCAAGATGGAAAGATCAAGAGACAGATAGCACACAAAATGACAGAAAATCCACCCACCCGCTCAGCTCAACTGTTTGTTGTGTAAGCAAGATAAGGTTTTAAGAACTGTAGATACTAATAGGCTCCACCTTTAAGGAGCTTAAGTCTAGACAAAAGACTTGGGGGGGGAGGGGATTCAACACAATAAACATTGTTTAGCACCTTACATTCAACAAACTGGGCTGTAATCTGAAGCCAGGCTCTATATTAACCTAAGCCTTAAAAAGTATTTGAAACAGTCCTCTAAGAGAAGAAAGGTAAACAAATAATTTAATAAAACTTTACTTACAAAATCTACAGTGCAAAGTATTAAAAGTTTTGCACAAACCATTTAAGGTCTAATAAAACCTAGTAGTGCTGGGACAAAGATCCAGCACTTTCACTGAAATACACAGCTCGGTCCCTCAGCATCTCAAACAGAAATTACATCAAGCAGAAGGCACTGACGGCACTGATTGGAACATATAATCCAAGGGGATGACAGGCTTACAAATGACTACACAATAAAGGCCATAAAAGAAGAAATGCAAAGAGCTCAGGAAGGGCCCAAGGACATTTAGAAAGAGTAATAAGGAGAAAGAAGAGCAAACGACCAGGAAATAACCTTTTAGAAGATGGTTTTGAAATGGCTCTTTAAAGAGGAACAGATGAAAGTGTAGAAATCTCTTTCGGTAGATAAGGTCCTTGTAGGTACAACTTGCCAAATTCATCCTACACCAAACACAGTAACTTGAACATAGCACTTTTAAAAATAGCAGGGTGACACTGTCCAAAAAAAAAATTTTGCATTCATTGCTTGACTTATGAAATGGTAACTCCTCTATAATAACACCTTAATAACAATAAATTTTTATTTTTAAAATGAATATAGCTTTGGAAGGGGGGGCAAGCCAGGACATACCAGTAATCTCAGCACTTGGGAGACTAAGGCAAGAGGATGATAAGTTTGAGGCCAGCCTGGGCTACACAATAAGCTAGAGACCAGCCTGAATGTAGTGATACTCTATATCCAAAAAACAAAAATAAAACCGGCCTGGTGGCTCACGCCTATAATCCTAGCTGCTCAGGTGGCTGAGATCTGAGGATCATGGTTCAAAGCCAGCCCAAGCAGGAAAGAGACTTATCTACCAGAAAACTGGAAGTGGCACTGTGGTTTAAGTGGTAGAGTTCTTGCCTTTAGCTGAAGAGTTCAGGGACAGCGCCCAGGCCAATAATTCAAGCTCCACGACAGACAAAAAAAAAAAGGAGAAGTCCGGTGTTCATACCCCCAGCACTGCCCAAAAGAAAAGCTTTTGAATACTAACTCCTAAAAATAGTATGAGGCAAGATGCAGATAAGAAAGAAATGTATGCTTTTTCTGGTGGGCAATGAAGACTCTTACAAGATTTCAGGGAGAATATTCTTGGGTTATCATAAAATAGAATACATAAGAACCCTATTACACGCCAAGGACAATAGTTCATGCTTATAAACTCAGGAGAGAGGACCTAGTTCAAGATCAGCCCATGCAAATGTTCTCTAGACCCCATTTCAACCAACTGAAAAAAGATAAAGCTGGCCATTACAGATGTGCCTGTCAAACCAACTACTCAGGGAATATGAACAGAAGCACCGGGGTCCAAGCTAATCAGAACATAAATTTGAGGATAAAAGCCAGCCCTGGCAGCAAAGTCCATGCGACTCTTATCTCCAATTAATCACCAAAAGGCCAAAAGTGAAGCTGTGGCTCAAAGTGGTAGAACTAGCCTTGAGCACAAAAGCTAAGGGACCACAACCAGGCCAAGTTCAAGCCCCGGGACCAGCACTAAAACAGCAAGGGGATGGTGAGCTTGAGGCCAGCCTGGGCTACATAATAAACTAGAGGCCAGCCAGAACATAGTGACACCACATCTCAAAAATAAATAAATAAATAAATAAAAACAGGGCTAGAGGGCTGGAGATATGGCCTAGTGGCAAGAGTGCTTGCCTCGTATCCATGAGGCCCTGGGTTCAATTCCCCAGCACCACATATACAGAAAACAGCCAGAAGTGGCGCTGTGGCTCAAGGGGCAGAGTGCTAGCCTGAGCAAAACAGAAGCCAGGGACAGTGCTCAGACCCTGAGTCCAAGGCCCAGGACTGGCAAAAAAAAAAAAAAAAAACAGGGCTAGAAGCAAGGCTCAAGTGATACAGCAAGTTGCCCTGAGAGCATGAGGCCAAGTTCAAATTCCAAACAAAAACAGAGAGAAAATGAGAGAATGTCGGGTAACTCACTGGTGAACAAAGAAGGCAGAATGACTCTGTAGAACATAATTTTCTTCAATCCTCCATATTTTGTACCATTGTTAACTATATTACTTATACAAATAACAATGCTAGGGACTAGGCATATGGCCTAGTGGTTGGTAGAGTGCTTGCTTCATATACATGAAGCCCTGGGTTCAATTCTTCAGCACCACATATAGAGAAAAAGCCAGAAGTGGCGCTGTGGCTCAAGTGGCAGAGGGCTAGCCTTGAGCAAAAAGAAGCCAGGGACAGTGCTCAGGCTCTGAGTTCAAGGCCCAGAACTGGCAAAAAAAAAAAAAAAAAACCCTCAGGAGGTAGCGATCTGAAGAATAGCAGCAAGGGCAAAAAAAGTTATGGAGGCTGTCTCAATCAATATGCTCAGTAAGGTGGTGAGTGCCTGTGATCGATCCTAGCTTTGTGAGAGACTGTAGGTCTGAGAATACCCCAGGCCAAAAAAAAAAAAGGAAAAAACACCTGCCAGGTGTCCATAATCCTAGCTACTTAGGAGGCTGAGATCTGAGGATGGGAGCTCAAAGCCAGCCTGGGCAATAAAGTGAGACTCTTATCTTCAATAAACTACCAAAAGTGCCAGCAGAAGTGGAGCATTGGCTCAAGGGGTAGAGTACTAGCCTTGAACAAAAAGAAGCTCAGGGACAGTGCCCAGGCCCTGAGCTCAAGCCCAAAAGAAAAAGACCCTACCTGAAAATATCTGAAGTAAAAAAAGGGCTAGGAGCACAGATCAAGTAGTACAGAGCCTACCTAGCAAGCACAGGCCCTGAGATTAAAAAACAAAAAGAAAAAAAAAAAAAAACCTTAGTACCAATGAATGAATGAATGAATGAATGACAATATGTACTTCAATGGCTTTTATTATTTTCACAGTTGTATATCCACCTCCACATCTATTTTGGAACATTTCAACACACCAAAAAGAAATCCCTGTCATATTACAGCTCATTCCCCACTTTCTCCAGTTCCCAGTCTACTTTTTATCTCTTGAGATTTCATTCTGGATATCTCAAATAAATTAAATGTAACACGTGGTTTTCTGTCCTAGCTTCTCTCATTAAGCACAAGGTTTAAGGTCCATCCAGGTTGTACTGTCAACCAATCCTGAATAATAGTCCCCAGTACCAAGTTTTGGGTGGTTTTTTTTTTAAAACATAAGTGCAGCCATTCCAGAAACATTATTTCATGATTGTCATTTTTCATGTCATAAATGCTTCATGTATGCCATATGAAACAAAGCACAGTATCTCATATCAAGTGGCTGTGTTGTGGTTTGGTCATTTTAATATTGTTGGACATTTTACTTCATTTACTTCAGTTGTAAATGAAACTTTCTTTTGCAAGGGGAGGGGGGGAGCTCATCAGTAAATACTGGGGCTTGAATTCAAGGCCTGGGCGCTGTACCTTAACTTTTTCCTCTCAAGGTTAGTGCTCTACTCCTTGAGCCAAAGCTCCACCTCTTTGATCATTAATTGGAGCTAAGAGTTTTATGGGCTTTCCTGCTCAGGCTGGCTTTGAACCAGGATTATAAATTCTCAGCCTACTGAGTAGCTAGGATTGCAGGAATGAGCCACCAGTACCCAACAATATTTTTTTTTTAAGTCAGACATGCTAAGTTATCCAAACTTGTCTCAAATTCACAAACCTTACTTAGGTTTCTCAGTGCTAGGATTTCAGGCATGGGCCACCAGACCAGTTATAAAGTTTGGGTTTCTTTGGTGCCAGTGCTGGGGCTTGAACTCAGAGCCTCAAGCTTTCACTTGGCTTTTTTTGCTCCTAGCTGATGATCTTCCACTTGAGCAACTCCTTCAGTGCAGCATTTTGTTGATTGGAGACAGCCAACAAAAATTAAATATAACAGGTGGAAAGAAGAGCCCTGCACAGCACACACAAGGGTCCTAGGAAGCAATAGACACGTCAGGTTCCATTAAAACACTGACCACCATTGCCTGCTGCTTCGCTGCCTGCTGTATAAAAAACGTTGTAAACAATTTCTAAATCCCCAAGATTTAAAAACTCTAAACTACCTTCAAGACTGTTTGCCTCCACCCAGTAAAAACCTTCAGAATCTGATCTAAAAATAAAACTATGTGTCAAGTGTTCTTCAGAAATACTATGTATACTGATTGGAATGCGATGCCAATTAACACATTCTGTAAGTCATTTGCCAATGAAACTTCAGATAGCCTAAGCCAAAATCAACAACAACAAAAAAACCACACAACACCCTCTTGACATTTTTCTTAAATGGCAAATTCTGTAAGTAATTCTAGAAGACAAACATATCTGAAATTAACTAAAATCATGAAATCATTAAGAGTAGCTTCTTGTGATGGCACTTGCCTGTATTCTAGTTACTTAAAAGGGATAGGATAATCTCAGTTCAAGACCAGCCTGGGCAAAAGTCATCAAGATCCAGTCTCAAAAAAAAGACAAAAAAAAAACAGGGGCATGGAATGTGACTTAGCAGAGGAGTGATTGCCTAGGATTCATGAAGCCCTGAGTTCAATTCCTTAGTATCACATAAGCAGAAAAGGCTGGAAGTAGTGCTGTGGCTCAAGTGGTCGAGTGCTAGCCTTGAGCAAAAAGAAGTTCAGGGACAGTGCCCAGGCCCTGAGTTCAAGGCTCCCTAGGACTGACCAAAAAAAAAAAAAAAAAAAAAAAAAAGCTAGGTATTGTGGCCCATGCCTGCAATCCCAGCTACTCAGGAAGTATATGTAAGAGGATCAAAGTTCAAAGCCTGCCTAGGTAAAAGCTCTAGACCCTACCTGAAAAAACAAGCTACAAGGAAAAAAAAAAAAAAGCTGAGGATGTGGCTCAAGTAATAGAACCAAGCATGAGGCCCCTGAGTTCAGACTCCCACATTACTGCCTCACAACAATTTTACTGAAAGCTAGCTGGGCACTGGTGAATCACACCTGTAATACTAGCTACTCAGGAGGCTGAGATCTGATGATCACAGTTCAAAGCCAGGCTGGGTAGGAAAGTTTGTTGAAACTCTCATCTCCAATTAAACACTTAAAAATCCACTATGAGTGAGGTTGTGGCTGAAGTTATAGAGCGCTAGCCTTGAGGACGAAAGCTCAGGGACAGCACCCAGACCGAGTTCAAATCCCAGGACTGGGGAAAAAAAGTTACTGAAAGCTATACAAGTAATTCTATCTAGTAGAAGAGGGAATATAACAAAATGGCTCAAACACTAAAAATTATAAGTGAAAACTTTAGCATGTAATCAAGGAGTTTATACTCACAACTCCTAAGGCCAGAGTAGAGTACCCATCCATTACTATTATGAAGATTACAGAGAACATAGTTTAGCCCTATACCAGAAGAATCAACTAAATCATGTGACACAGGTATCTAGTATCATACTTTGAACCCAGTTAAATGAGCAATTATAATACACATGCATACCAAAAAGTGAAAGATCTAAACAACTTTTTTCTAAAAGAACCAAATTTCAATTAATTTAGTCAAGGTAAACAACTTTCCAGCCAAACCTTATTTTGAAAAAATGACTTCCACGACCTTCCCAACTGAAAGTAAAAAACTTTTCACGTCAAAGCTTGATTTGTGGGGCTGGGGATATGGCCTAGTGGCGAGAGAGCTTGCCTGGTATACATGAGGCCCTGGGTTCGATTCCCCAGCACCACATATACAGAAAACGGCCAGAAGTGGCGCTGTGGCTCAAGTGGCAGAGTGCTAGCCTTGAGCAAAAAGGAAGCCAGGGACAGTGTTCAGGCCCTGAGTCCAAGGCCCAGGACTGGCCAAGAAAAAACAAAAAAAAGCTTGATTTGTAGTTTCATAAACCTCCCTCCTCACTGTCACATTAGTTCACTGCCTTTCAAAGACAATATTTAAAATATTCTTAGGCAAGTCAACATTAAAGCATGCAGTCTGGCTAGCAAGCTCCTCCCCAAATCAGGATTACTATGTATGCTCTATTATACTCCTAACATGCAAACAAAAGGAGTCCTTCTGAAACACTATTTTCTATTTTTAGATAAGTTACTGTTTTATCTGAAATGTAAATGTAGAAGAGCCATACATTTACTAATACACTTCTTAAAATAGTAATTTGAAGTTACTAATTATATATTCCACTTCAAAAATAAGCCTAGGGACTGGAAATGTGGCTTAGTGATAGAGTGCTTGCCTACTATCCATAAAGGCCTAGGTTTGATTACTCTATCACATAAACAGAAAAGGCTGGAAATGGTGCTGTGGAGAAAGTGGTAGAGCACTAGCCTTGAGCAGAGAGAGGCTCAGGGACAAAGCCCAAGCCTTGAGCTCAAGCCCCAAGGCCAGCAAAAAAATAAAAATAAAAAGATAAACCCAGACTGGGAATGTGGCTTTGTGGTAGAGTGCTTGCCTAGCATGCATGAAGCCCCAGGTTCAATTCCTCAGTACCACATAAACAGAAAAGACCAGAAGTATTGCTGTGGCTGAAGGGGTAAAGTGCTAGCCTTGAGAAAAACAAACTGAGTGACAGTGCCCAGGCCCTGAGTTCAAGCCTAGGACTGGCAAATAAATAAAACAAACCTAGTGCTTCTGCAAAAGTCAAATTTAACTTCCAAAAAGTATAAAGTGGTTACTGAATCTTCGGAGCAAACAAGTAGCATATTTTAAGATAAAAGCAGCTAGGTTTAGAGCACTTAGTACAATAGCATTCTTTCAGTGTTTAGACACTTCATTTGCTTTTTTTATTTTTCTGCAAAACCAAATCCCTTAAAATATAGTCAGACTTATTTCGGTTAGTTTCCTATTTCAAATGCACATAGATTTTTCCACTATTGACAAGACTTTAACAATCCCACTACAATTTATAATCAAAAACACCACATACCTAAAAGATAAGCTTTTAGAACAGAAACAGTAACAGGTTTATTTTTCCAAGAATCCAGTGTTCCACTGGGTCAAATGTTTCTGTTGGATTTTAAACAGCTTAGCTCTTGAAGTGATAAGAATAAAAAAAGTCAAAAGAATCTCAATGTTCTTCAGTGGCATACAGTCATCAAAATCTAAGAAGAAAAGCTTTAAGAACTGCCTGTGGAAGTCCTTCAACATCACAATAATCACTGGCATAAACTTTAATCACAAAGGCTATTTTAGGAACACTATGTTCATAAACCTTGTAACAGATTTAGAAGCTGGGGAGTTAATCCAAAGGCACGGGTAACTATATATGTTAATTGTAAATACTTCCATGCTACAATTTTTCATGTGATAAAATCCGTCAATTTCTATATGCTGGGAAGCATGCCTTACATAGTCAAGCGTCATTTAAAATTCAGCACTAGTAGAGAGTATTAAATTTACAGCTAACGTTATTTGTGAGCAGGAAGACTTTTTGAAGGGCTCTGTAAAAATACGGATAGGGTCCAAAATATTTGATATGAAACACTTAGCAAAAACATTAACGGGGTTTAACCTTCACCCCACCCCACCCCACCCCCTTTACTGGCCTTTGAGTCTGCCTGCCTTGCTAGGCAGACTCCCAACCATTTGAGCCCTGCCCCTAGTCACAAACAAAATAAATCTTGAATTCTATCCGCTCTAACATCATGGGGAAGGGGAGGTTATCAACAGGGGCCAAGAGTGAACACTCATTTGAAAGAAAGCCCAATTAAGTCAACCAGCTCAACACAACCGTCAAGATAGACAACTGACAGCACTCTCTCCTAGACGCTGCTGTCTCATCATTTGCTCCCCAGACCCCCCCAAATGACTTGCTGCTCCCCAACCTCATCCTAGCCTCGGAACCAGCTGCCCCCTCGGCTGAGGAGGCCCCGCCCTGGACCTCACCCGGTGGGCGAGCACGGGTCACTGCCCAGCCCCCGTGGCGTGCGGGCTCCCTCCACCCCACCCCGGGCAAAGCGGGCGGTTCTACATTTCCCCAGACCCAGGATGGGCCAAGCTCGACGAGCCGCATTGTCTTCACACCCCGCGGGGAGCGGCTCCCCGGGGCCCGGCGGGCCGAAACGGAGCCGCCAACGCGCCCCCTAAACAGCCCGGGTCACGAGGAGGGCACCGCGGCCACCCCGGGGGGGGAGGGGGATGCTCGCCTTCCTCCCACCAGGGAAAGGAGAAGAACCGCCAGCGCCCCGGAGAGACGGCAAACGATGAATGGGGCCGGCCGTCTCGCCTCTCCCCACGCCCCGACCCCACGGCGCGGGGCTCCGCGGCGCCTCGCCCCCCCAGCACCCACCCCGAGGCCGCTCCGGGTCGGAGCCCACGGGCGCGGGACGCCGAGGCGAGCGAGGCCCTCCGCCTTTGTGGCGGGCGTGCGGCCCGCGGCCCCGGCGCTCCTCCCCGGCGGGCTGTCACGGGCGCGGGCGGCCCCCGTCCTGCGACCGGCCGGAGAGGGGAGGGAGAAAGAAAGAAAGAAAGAAAAGAGGGGGGCGCCGAGCCCCGCCACCCGCGTGACACCGCGGAGGGGCGGCTCGGGCGCCTGCCCGGCGCCCACACCGGGGAACGCGCGCCGGGCCCCGGCCCGCTCCCGCGACACACGAGGAAACCCGAGCCGCGACGTGGGAACCGGGCTCGCCGGCCATGACGCGGGGCCCCGGGCCCCCCGCCCGGCCCGCGCCGCCCGGGGTGACAGCGGCCAGGCCGCGCGCGACCCGCCGCCCGGCCCGCGCGGCCCAGGCCCGGCCCCCCCCCCCCCCGCCGCCTACCTGGGGGAGCCGGCCACCCCGCGTCCGGTCGTCCCCCGGCGGCGTCCGGGCCGCTCCTCCCCGCGGCAGGCGAGGGAACCGGGGGCGGTCACATGAAGCGCGTCCCCAGCCCAGGGGACGGGGCCCCGGGAAGGCCCCGCATCGTCGCGCTCGCGCCCCGCGCCCCAGGGCGCGCGCCCCAAAGCCCGGCCAGCTGGCCCTCGCGGGGCGCCCAGCGACAGCGGCGGAAGAGCCTTCTTCACGCCTCACGCTCGCTCCCCGCTGACTCCCGCCATCTAAGATGGCGGCCTCGGCGCCCGCGATGAAGACGCTCTCGCTCGAGCGGCCCCGGCTGGCGAGCGCTGCGCTCGGCGCTCCTCCTCCCGACCTGCGGAGCCGCCGGCCCTCCGCCGCCGTGCGCCGGCTCTCCGGGGGCCGCGCTTCGGCTCGGGCATCGATTGCTCCGGCCCGGACGCGGGCCCCGCCCCCTGGGGGCGTGGCCCCGGCTTCCCCCGCGGCCGCCATTTCGGAGCCCCGGCTTCCCGAGCCGGTCGCGAGCCCGAGCCCGGCCGCCCCGCGGGGGTCGCGCCGCTCCCCGCAAGGGGGTGCCCCGCCGGGCGCGGAGGCCTGCGCGCCCCACCCCGTGGCCGCGCCGGCGCCGGGTCCGCGGGGCCCCTGGGCCTGGATTCCCGGGGCGCTGCGGGGCCCCCCCCCCGACACCCGCACCCCACTTCGGAGGCCGGGTTCGGGGCGAGCAGGGCCGGAGCTGCCCGGAGAGGCCTCGGAGGAGGACCGGGGAGGGGGTGCATGCAGTCGTTGGAGGCGCGGACCGCGCGGAGTCGGGTCACCCGGGGCGGGGGCGCAGGTCACGTGGGGACCCCCCCACCTCACCCGCGCGGGGCTCCCTGAATCCGCGCCGAAACCCGAGGCGCGAACTCTCCTGTACGCTCGCTTACATCCCAATAAAAATCCCTGTGGGAGAAAACAGTAAGTCCCTGCCAGCCGGGCCGAAGCGTGCGCCCTCCGGACGCCCACCGGGCCTCCCCACGCGTCACGCGACGCCACGCGCGCCCACACGCACCGCCGCGGACGAGCCCCGCAGACGAGGTGAGCCACGTCAGCCGGGAGAGTGGAGATCGGCGCCCCGAGCCCAGCAGCCGGGGACCACCCGCCGTCCCGTGGGATTGCCCCGCCCTCCGGGGGGTGGGCGTCGACCCGTGGGGGAGCTAGCTGGGAGCGGGGCGGTGGGAAGTGGTACCTTCAGGTTCCAGAGGCAGGAAGGCCGCGGAGCCGGGTTGAAGAGCATCCTCTCTCGGAGCTCGTGGAACAGCACAGGCCCGGGCCGTGATGTGGGACAGAAGTAGAAGCCGGTGTGACAGCACGGGGCCAGGAGGAGATGAGGCTGGCCGGGTGGAAAGCGGACAGTCGTATGCAGTGTGATACCCACGCCTTGGCCTTTCCATGCCATCCTCTCTCTCTCAGGAGTTTAATTTTAGTCACAGATGGGTTGGGAGTGTGGGCCGGCCTGGGCTGGGTGCTGGGAGGGACAGCCATGTAAATAAACAATTACTCCACCAGGTGATAGGGCTGGCACGCAGCGGAGGGAGGGAGTTACCTGCTCTACCATATCGGGTCAGGAAAGCCTCCGTGGAGGGCAGAGCTCGTCAAAGGATGAGTGGGAATTTTCCAGAAGTGAGAAGGGAAGGAGTGAAGGGCGGGGGGTGGGAGCAGTGTGGACCAGAGCACAGAGGTGTGATTAGGATGGTATGTTTGGGAAACAGCCAACAGTTCTTGGGCTGGAGATTGCTAACCAAAACCTCCCTGGGCTGAGAAGAAAAGGGGAGATCTGAAGGAGATGTCCAGCCTCACAGCAGTCCCCCTCCAGCCACGCAGATGGCCCGACCCTCCTCATACTTGGGGTGGCCAACTGTGCTATGGTGTCATGTGCAGATTAGCTAGTTAATATTAAGCTGTTAAATATTAAGACGGAGCCAAGCACTGGTGTCTTACTCCTGTAATCCTAGCTGCTCTAGAGGCTGAGATCTGAGGATCAAGGTTTGAAGCCAGCTTAGACAGATCATGGAGACCCTTCAGTTCTGCAATTAACCAGCAAAGTGCTCAAGTGGTAGATAATTAGCCTTGAGGAGGCTGGAAATCTGTCTTAGCGGTAGACTGCTTTCCTAGCATGCATGAAGCCCTGGGTTTGATTCCTCAGCACCACATATACAGAAAAAGCCAGAAGTGGTGCCATGGCTCAAGTGGTAGAGTGCTAGCCTTGAGCAAAAAGAAGCCAGTGCCTCAGGCCCTGAGTCGCAAGCCCCAGGACTGGCAAAAAGAGCCTCGAGCCAAAAAAGAAAAAAAAAGCTGAGAGCTTGAGGCCCTAAGTTCAAGTCCCAGTTCTGGCACCAAAACAAAAAGATACAAGTGCTATTATAAATAACTTGGGGCCTATACACTGGAACAATCTCTAGAAGTCAGTTCACAATATCAACCTTATAAATGCACATATCTTTTGTCCCAGGAATTCTCCCTCAGAATTTATCCTGCAGATACACTTATACCCCCAAAAAACAGCAGTAGGAAGAGACAGTGTACTGATACAGAAAGATGTCCAGGAATGACACCAAAAATTAGGCTGGGGTGTGGCTCAAGTGATAGAGCACCTACCTAGCAAGAAAGAGGCCTTGAGTTCTAATCTCATACCACAAAAGCAGAACTATAAACAGTATGAATAGTATGCTTCTTTCTGCTAAATAGGACAACATTGACCTCTAGTTTTAAATATATCTGGGGGACAAGAAACATGGTCATAGGCAACCATGATAAGTTTTTAAACTATTTGAGGGAGTTACCCAGTCAACACTTTAAAACAAAACTAACCTGGAGGGAAAATTAAACCATCTATGGGGGGGGGGGGCGGGAGGAGGAAGGGGAAGGAGACTGGGAGATGGGGAAAGAGTTGTACCCCAGTTCCTCCTCCATTCTTCCTCCCCCACAAGTCCCAGAGAACGCACTGGCATACTACCCAGACCTTCAGCGGCTAGACCCTGGGCCTGGCCAACTCTCCCTAGTAGCCTCCCTCCTGCTCCAGCTCCTGAGCTGCAAGGCCCTGCTCCCCTAGGCAGCCCCACTTCCAGACGCCCAAGTAGACCTGAGGGCTGAGGGGGCCCAGTGCACTGCCTCCCCTGGCTCCTCTCGCCTCCCGCGGGAAGTCTGGCTCCAGGCCCTCTGCCCTGCGCCTCAGCAGCTCCTGGGGAGAAAACACTTCCTCCCCCGGCCTCTCCACACAGCAGGGCTGGTACAGGCTCCAGTCCCAGCTCCCATCACTGCAGGGGAGAGGGAGTACACCTCTCCAGCCTTTGAGGGGAAGTGGGCAGGGCGGCGCATCCTCAGATCCCCTCCAGGCTGCTCGGGGCACCCCTCCCCACCCCCTCCCACATCTCCCCCACTCACTGCTTTCTGCCCCGCAGGGCTAGGCCACCCCGTGCCGTGCCGCAGGCCCGAGACCATCTGAATGCATCTCCCAGAGGTTCTTGTGCTGCTGGAAATGTAGCCCCCAACGCTGCAGGCTTTGGAGGTGGTGCAACGTTTAAGAGATGGGAACAAGTGGGAGGCAATTAGGTCACTGGAGGTACCACCCTGAGTACATGTACCCCAGTTCCTCTTCCATTCTTCCTCCTCCCCCACAAATCCCAGAGTGTGCACTGGCACACTACCCAGGACCCTGGTTATTATTTAAAAAAAGACAAGCTGGGTGCTGATGGCTTACACCTGTAATCCAGGCTCTGAGGATCACAGTTCGAAGCCAGCCCTGGCCTGGCAGGGAAGTCGATGAGACTTATTTCCAGTTAACCACCAGAAAACCGGAAGTGGCGCTGAGTGGTTCCAAGAGGCAGAGTTCTGATCTTGAGCAACAAAGCTCAGAGACAGCACCCAGGCCCTAAGTTCAAGCCCCATGAACAAACAAAAAAAAAAAGAACAAAGCTGCGCCCTGGCTTCCGGTCTGGCCTTGGGACGGACTGCTGTCACACGTGGTGCTGCCACTGGGACACAGTGGGCGGAGGTGCTCACCGGAGCTACACAGAGGCTAGCCATACGCTTGAACCTCTTCTCCTGGTCAAGTATCCAGCCTCAGGGATCCTGTTACAGCTTCTGAAGACAAGACTAACACATCCGGTCTAAAAGAAGGAAAACCCTAATCCTTTTAAATGTCTTTTCCACTTATCACCCTAATCTCTCCCTCTTGGGGCCAAACTCATCCCCAAGTGGTGTACGCGGCACTTCATTTCCACTTGCACGCCTCCACCCAGCCCTTGCAGTCTGCCTTCCACACTCATTCCCGGAAAGCCTCTCCTTCCCACCAGGAGGGTTTCCATTTGCTAAAAGACATGCCTTGCTGCTAACGCCCCCCCCCCCCCAACACTTCACCAGCCCTGCCTGATGCCCCCTCTCCTCACACCCTGGCGGGGGTGTGGAACCCAGAGCCACTCGGCGACTGGTGACTTTTCCCTGCTGTAAATCCCTGGTCCGTGGACAAGCTTCCCTGGTACCACCTTCCTCTCCGGGCAGCAGCCCCAAGTCCATGATGAATGCACGTTTCCTGCACTTTGGAGTCAGCCTCTGAACTTCCATCTCATCCAACCCCCTGTGTGCCCCGAGCATTCCATTCCCCAAGCAGCCAGCCTCACAACCCCACTGGGGCTGCGGGCCTTGTGCACTCTGTGCCGGAACTCCCCGTGGGCTTACCCTTGAATCGCTGCTTGGTGGCTGAGGTGCTGTCGGAGAGCAGAGGAGGACACTGGGGGCTCGGAGGCCCAGCTCCCTCCCATGGGAGCCACCAGTCTCTGGCTGCTCTTTCAGACATGTCCCCACCCTTACCCCACAACCTGCCCACCCCTGCATCTCCCCATCCCTACCCCTCACACCCCCCCAGTCATTGCAGCGGCAGCTCTCTACTGGGCGCATGGCGAGACGTCTAGAATGACTGCTCTGCCCCCAGCACAACCCATGTATCTGGCTCTGGGAGGAAGGAGACCTGGAGAGCCCCTTCCAGGGCCAGCACCTGCCCCGGGTGCTTCCCTGAAGTGCAGGGTGACGCCATGAACAACAAACAAGATACCAAGAGAAGCCAGGCTCAGTGGGGGCGCGGGGCGGGCGCAGTGCTGCAGTACTAGTGGCTTGGGAGGTAGAGACCCAGAGATCACAGTCGCGATGCAAAGATGATCCAGAGACTTCCTCTCAAGCAGCAGCTAGGTGTGGTCGTACCTGCCTGTTATCCCAGTGGGATGGAGCACAAATAGGTGGCAGCAGTCCAGGCCAGCCAGGGACGTGGAAACCCTATCTCCAGAGCATGTTTGATGGCTGCAGCAGGAGAATTGAGCTACCTGTACAGCTTTGACCTCCTTCCCTGTGGAGGATGGTCATCCTCTTCAAACAGACGTACGGCTTCAGAGGGACACCCCTGCAGTGGTGAGGGGGATACCCGCGCGGGCGGCTGGATCAGCCGAATCAGCCTGGTGATCAAGCAGGGGACCTGCCAGACTGCCCTCACGTCTGTGAGTCCGTGTCTTGAAAATGGCCAATGAAAAGAGAGGCTGGCGGAGTGACTCAAGCAGTAGTAGAGCATCTGCCTCATCACGCAGGAACCCCTTAGTGCGAAGGAGCAAGCAAACAAGAGGAAGGAGGGAGGGGGAGGGCTGGCCAGGTTCTACTTTTTGGTCCCCCAGCTATTTCACAGTGGGCCTGCCCACCTATGTGGATGGCTCCGCAGAGGTTCTAGGAGGGTTGCATGGCTTTGGAAAGGTCTTAACACATGTGATTCTCCCCCAAACAAGGTCACAGTGAATATACCAACCAGAATAAAGGCAGAAAGCACGTGGCAGCACCGTGGTCTCCAGGCTAACAGACCCTCTGCACGGGCCCCAGAGCTCCACAGACGAGGCAGAAGCAGCACAGTCAAGTCACCTGTCGCTGGATGAGGGAGTTGCAAGCCCATCCTGGTCAGAGGAACACGCACACACACACACACAGTCCCCACCTCAGCTACTGCAGCAGCCATCTTCGAAATGTACTGTCAGCCACACCCAAGAGTTACATCTTCAAATCCTTTAATTATCTTGTAAAGAACATCCCAGATTTGCATTGTGCTTTCAGGTGTGGATTGTGAACACAAAGGCATTTGTTGAATAGAAGCATTTAAAACACATCGTCAGTGGACTGGGGATTTTGTTCAGTGACAGGGTCTCTGCTTGGTGTACAGGAGGGGGCCCTGCATTTGATCCTCAGCCCCACAAGGAAAGAAAGACAAAGACGGTAAAATGCATCATCACAATGGCATATTTACCTCTTAAAATGTATGCCAGCGCCAGGCGCTGGTGACTACACCTGTAATCCTAAGAACTCAAGAGGTTGAGATCTAAGGATGGTGGTTCGAAGCCAGCTGGGGGGAGGAAAGTCCATGAGACCCTGCTCTCCAGTAGACCAGCAATAAAACAGAGATGGAGGGGTGGCAGAGGGCTAGCTTTGAGCAGGAAAAGCTAAGCAAGAGCTTAAGACCCTGAGTTCAAGACCCACTACCACCACCACAAAAACAACAACAACAAAAAAAAAAACCTAAAGCCAGGAACTGGAAGTGACACTGTGTAGAGCGCTAGCTTTGAGGTGAAGAGCTCAGGGACAGTACCCAGGCCCAGAATTCAAGCCTTATGACCGACAAAAAAAAAGTAAAATAAAACAAAAATGACACCAGGCATTTCACAACATGGAAGTGGCACAGGTCACCCCATCTCTGAGAAAAGGACTGACTGCGTTTGTTACACTCTGCCACTGTGAACCCCCAGCATGGAGTGTGGTAGAGGTCTGTAGACACTTCTAGCCAGGACACAAGAGTTAACTGGGGCTCAGCCCAGAGACAGATCCTAACGGAGCAAGGCTTATTGGATGACTAAAACTTTAATTTCAGGTTATGTCATTGTCACTGCTATCCAGAGTCTAAAACTGGTCATTTTCGGGGCTGGGGATATAGCCTAGTGGCAAGAGTGCCTGCCTCGGATACACGAGGCCCTAGGTTCGATTCCCCAGCACCACATATACAGAAAACGGCCAGAAGCGGCGCTGTGGCTCAAGTGGCAGAGTGCTAGCCTTGAGCGGGAAGAAGCCAGGGACAGTGCTCAGGCCCTGAGTCCAAGGCCCAGGACTGGCAAAAAAAAAAAAAAAAACTGGTCATTTCCCATCATTGGTTCACGTGGGCTAATGACAGCTGGATAACCAGGCCCAAGATGAGCTTGGCTTGTGGAAACCAATGCACCTTCACCCCATTTCTCTTGTTCACTCTCCATTATCTCCGTTTACTTTCGTTTACATTAGTGAACATGATTGAGTAGCTGCTACATGCTGGAAGCCACAGATTGAGCTGACCACCGAGGTGGTAGAGATGCCACGGAAGGGTCCTGGGCCTCACGGGACTTTACTGGGGAGTGCAAAAAGGACACACGAGGGGCTGGGAATATGGCCTAGTGGTACAGTGCTTGCCTCCTCCTATACATGAAGCCCTGGGTTCGATTCCTCAGCACCACGTATATAGAAAAAGCCTGGGGCTGGGAATAAAGTGCTTGCCTCATACATGAAGCCCTGGGTTCGATTCCTCAGCACCACATACACAGAGGAGGCCAGAAATGGTGCAGTGGCTCAAGAGGCAGAGTGCCAGCCTTGAGCAAAAAGCCAGGGACAGTGCTCAGGCCCTGAGTCCACACCCCAGGACTGGCGACAAAAACAAAAAGAACACACGAATCACATGCAAGACCCTGAACCACAGAAGTCTATGCCCTGTTCAGAGTCTCACACAAAGAGGGTATCATTGGAAAAATGGTTTGAAGGGCTTCCTGGAGAAGGTGTCCAGGCAGAGATGACAGCACAAGTGAAGCCCTCTGGGATGAAAGAGACAAAAGCCACAGAGTGAGGCAAGTCAAACATGGAACAGGAAATGGCCTTTTGTGCACAGAAACAGAATACCCAGCAACCCCCAGTTCTGGTGTTCACACCCCGGTGAAATTTCCTGCTCCATCTTCTCGGGGTGGGTCTGCATGGCCAATACTCAATGGCAGACGTAACTGTATGACCATTCCAAGGCTGGAGGCTGGAGATGATGGCAAGAAACTCACCATACAGAGCCTCTATTTACAATCAGTGTAATCTATTCATGCAATGAGTGAACACGGGCTCCGATATAGTGAATAGCTGGCCTTCATTAAGAAAACATAGCCGAGCACCAGTGGCTCATGCCTTGTAATACTAGCTACTCAGGAGGCTGAGACGTGAGGATTACAGTTCAAAGCCAGCCGGGGCAGGAAAGTCTATGAGAGTTCCCGTCAACCCTCAGAAAACCAGAAGTGGAGCTGTGGCTCAAAGTGGTAGAGCGCTAGCCTTGAGCAAAAAGAGCTCAGGGACAGTGCCCAGGCCTCCAGGCCTTCTTGAGTTCAAGCCCCACAACTGACAAAAAGAGTGAAAGAAAGAAAACACAAAGCTGGGCACCAGTGTTTTCTGCCTGTATCTTAGCTACATAGGAAGCCGAGATGAGGAGGATTGTGGTTCAAAGCCAGCACAGGCAGAATAGTTCAAGAGACTACTTTTCAACCCATAGCTGTGTTGGAAGCTGAGAGGTTAGATTGTGGTTGGGGGGGGAGGGGCGGGGGGGAAACAACAACCAGGGCTGGTAAAGTATTAAGACTCCATCTCAACAGAAGCTGGGCGTGGTAGCACATGCCTGTCACCCTAGCACCTGTTTTCTCATCCCAGGGAAGCCTAAAACAGGTGAGTCATAGCTCAGGCATGTGCCCAAGCAGGAAGGTAACCTCAGGGGGAAAAAAAGCCAGCACAAAAAAGAGCTCAGCAGTAGAATGCCAGCTTGGCAAGTGCAAGGCCATGAGTTCAAGCCCCAGACTGCCCAATAGTGAAGAAAGAAAGCACCAATATACGCAAAGTGAAAATCCAAAACAAAGGTTAATCCTGCCGGAGAGTCACAAGGCTGAGCTGGGATAGCAGGCATGTCTAATATTTTCTGTACTGTTTTATTTCTGCTTTTCTTTACTTTTACTTTTTTTAATTTTGTGTGTGTGTGTGTGTGTGCGTGTGTGTGTGTGTAGCCATAGCACTACTTCTGGCTTTTTGATGATTAATTGGAGTTAAGAGTCTCACAGACTTTCCTGCCCAGATTGGCCTTGAACCATGATCCTCGGAGCTCAGCCTCCTGCGTAGTTAGGATGACAGGCGTGAGCCACCAGTGCCTGGCTCATGCTTACTCCTTTCTGTATTTGTCCTTCCTTATGTAGAAGCAAAGCATCACCCAAGCTCAGAACTTAGAAAATATCCAGAATCCGTCTGCACAGACATCTCTAGCCTCAACATCTGGCAGGTGGGTGAGCTAGCCGCGGGGCGGGGCGGGGGGGGGGGGGTGTCCTCTGCCTCACATGCAACTGTGGATCTGAGAACCCAGAGCTGTAGAACTGGGTCACCCGGGATCAAAGCGCAGTTCTACCATTTACAAGCTGTGCGCCCCTGACAGACACCTAGCTCTCAGAGCTCTCCTTTCCTCATCTGCAAAAAAAAACAATGAAGAATACACACTTCCGGGGCTGGGGATATGGCCTAGTGGCAAGAGAGCTTGCCTTGTATACATGAGGCCCTGGGTTCGATTCCCCAGCACCACATATACAGAAAACTGCCAGAAGTGGTGCTGTGGCTCAAGTGGCAGAGTGCTAGCCTTGAGCAAAAGGAAGCCAGGGACAGTGCTCAGGCCCTGAGTTCAAGGCCCGGGACTGGCCAAAAAAAAAAAAAAAAGAATACACACTTCCTATGCTGAGGGAATTAAATGAGAGGAGAGAAGGAGAGGCTGTCATCTACTAAGGACTCTGTACATGTTCCTTTTCCCCACCTCTCAAATAGCTTTTCTACACTTTTGATTATTTCTGTTCTACAGACCTAGAGCTGAATAACTGGCCCAACCGGTACAAGCATTTTTACTGGCCTTCATCTCCAATGCCCCTTTGTTTTTCTTAAGGATGCTCATTTAATGGCCACAGCAGCAGCCGGTGTTGCTGGTTTCATTCCACTTTGCCAGTATAAGATATTACTACTGTCTTTGGCCAGTCCCTGGTAACTCCCACCTATAACCCTAGCTACTCAAGAGGCTGAGATCTGAGGATTGCAGTTCAAAGCCAATCTGGGCAGGAAAGTCTGTGAGACTCTTATCTACAATTAACCACCAAAAAGCTGGAAGTGGAGCTGTGGCTCAAGGGGTAAAGTCCAAGCCTTGAGCAAGAAAGCTCAGGCTGGAGTTCAAACCTCAGTACCAGCACATATACACACACACACAGGATTTAGTTTTTTCCTCTGGTTATCAGGACAAAAAAAAAAAAAGTAAAATACTTATCACTGTTTCAAGTTGTACTTCTTTGATGAATCCTGAGGGTGAATATTCCCTTATATACACATTTCCTGCTTTCTGATTTGTCTGTTCATGACCTTTGTCTTCTGGGTTGTTAATATTCTCTTATCAATATGTGTGAATTATATTTTATGATAAAAATTATTACAATAACTTCTTATGATCTATACTGGCAGCAAATATTTATGCCCAATCTCTTGTCTGCCTTTTTTTTTATTTATGTTTGCCGGTACTGGGGCTTAAACTCAAAGACTGGGCACTGTCCCGTAGCTTTTTTACTCAAGGTTGGCATTCTACCACTTGAGCCACAGTTTTACTCCTGGCTTTTTGCTGGCTAACTGGAAATAGGAGTCTCCCATGCTTTCCTGCTTAAGCTGGCTTTTAGCCACAGTCTTCAGACCTCCGCCTCCTGAGGAGCTAAGATTAAAAGCTCCAAGCTGAATTTCCATTTTGAAGCCGTTTTAGTTTTACTGTCTTTGTTGTGTCTGTTACCATTGTGATAGTAGTTTGGGAGACTTTTTATGCATTTTGTTTTGTTGGCGTTGGGAATCAAACACATTTGAACGTGCTAAGCACATACTCGATCACCAAATTCTCAGCCCTAGGGAATTGTAAGCCTTGGAGGTCTTCATCTATATAGTTTATGAGGCAAGCACTCTTGCCACTAAGCCATATTCCCAGCCTTTCATCTATATATTTTTTTGTTTTATTTTTCCCCAGTCCTGGGGCTTGAACTCAGGGACTGGGCATTGACCCTGAGCTTCTTTTGCTCAAGGGTTACACTCTACCACTTCTGGCTTTTTCTGCCTATGTGGTGCTGAGGAATCAAAGCCAAGGCTTCATGCATGCTAGGCAGGCACTCTACCACTAAGCCACTTTCCCAGCTCTTCATCTATATCTTAATGTTGTTTTTTCCGTTATGACTTGCCCTATAGCCTTTTCTTCCTTTTATTTTATTTTCTGCTTTTTGGTAGTACTGGGGATCAAATCCAGAGCCTCATACAGGCTAGGCAAGCACAGAGCTACACTCCAGCCATATTCTATGGCTTCTATGCTGTTCCCTCTGGAGGATAACTATTTTTTAAGCCAAATATTGAATTGAGTTTCTCCAAGAGATGTTGAAATCCCACCCTCTAGAAACTTTGAGCATAAGTTAATCTAGAGACAAAGTTTTTGCAGGTATAATAACTAAGATGACAGGAAGGGAGGAGGAGGGGGCACTAACCCAACAGAACTGATGTTTTGTTTGTTTGGGATTGATTGGTTTGACTTGGTTTTGAGATAAGATTTCCCTCTATACTCTTTTTTTTTTGCCAGTCCTGGGCCTTGGACTCAGGGCCTGAGCACTGTCCCTGGCTTCTTTTTGCTCAAGGCTAGCACTCTGCCACTTGAGCCACAGCACCACTTCTGGCAGTTTTCTGTATATGTGGTGCTGGGGAATAGAACCCAGGGCCTCATGTATTAGAGGCAAGCACTCTTGCCACTAGGCCATATCCCCAGCCCCCCCTCTGTACTCTTGACTACTCTTCAAATTGTGATCCTCTTATCTCAGCCTCCAGAGTGCTGGGATTACAGGAAGGTGCCACCATGCGCAGCTCGGCCTACTTTCTCTATAAAAGAAGAGAGTCTCAAGCAGGAGGCTTGAAGTGCCACAGAAGTTAAGAGTCTCAGAAGGAACTTGGCCCATCTGTCTTTAGGATGTGACGTGACTGCACCAAATTAAGGTCAAATTCTCCTATTAACATGAGAAGCCAGGGGGAACCAGCTGGAAACAAGAGCTGCATTACACAGGGAAGCACGGGGCATGGGACTGGGCCGGCATACTCCCTTCCCAGCAACCAGGAAGAGGGCAGCCAGTTTAATCTCTACTTTGCAAGCTACATTAAGACAACACTCAAGGGAGTAGAAGATGTAAATGTAAGAAATGGAGGCCTGAGCCAGGCGCCAGTGGCTCACACCTGTCATCCTAGCTACTCAGGAGGCTGAAGTCTAAGGATCCTGGTTCAAAGCCAGCCTAGGCAGAAAAGTCCACGAGACTTTTATCTCCAAGTAGCCACCTAAGAATGGGAACTGGAGCTTTGGCTCAAGTTGTAGAGTGTGCACTGGCCTTGAACAAAAGAAGCTCGGGGTCAGTACCCAGGCCCTGAGTTCAAGCCTCAGGACTAGCAAGAGAGAGAGAGAGAGAAATTATTAAGAAGAAACTCAGAAACCACCAGAAAAATAGTCGAAGCTGGTTTAGGAGTGAAGCTCAGTGGTAGAGTATGACCAAGTTCTAGGTTTAGCCCCCAGCAACACAACCCCACCCCCCACCCCCCCAAGTCACAGAGAGAAACAGACAATGTCAGCTACCATCCTAAGGAGAGAAGGGGGAGGGGGCAGTGAGCAAGCACCCCCACTCCTGCTCTCGCCCGGGGTGGACAGAGAGAGTCAAAAACCAAACCTCTGGGCCTCCCAGAACCAGACACACCCAGCAAGACAGAGGGTGAGGGCCTCGGACTAAGTAGGATTCGCCGGCACGCTGCTGCGCCGAGCGAGCCCTGGGAGCCTCATTCGCGCCCCGTCCCCGGGGCCTGGGGTTAGGAACAGCAGCAGCGCCGGGGCTCGCGCGGGGATCCCCGCGCGCTGTCCGGAGGGGGTGTGCGCGCGTGCGTGGACGGCCGCCGGGGACGCAGGGCGCTCCCCCGCGCCAACCGCCCATTCCGACGCCTCGGCCCGTCCGTTCTCTCCTCTCCTCCCCCCCCCCCCCCCCCCGCGGCCCGGGGAGTCCGCCTGCGTCCCCCGAGGAGGAAACCCAGAACCCGAGGGGCAGAGTTACCTGTCCAGAGTCACCAGGCCGGCGAGGGCCGGGCCGGGCCGGGCCCCCCCCCCCCGCCCCGGGGCAAGCGGGCGGGGTCCTCGCCGGCGCGGCCACGGTCGCTCAGGTCCCCGGAAGATCCAACCCGGGGGGCCCCCCGGGGACGGACGGGGACGCGGACGCCGGGGCCGGGCTTGCCGCTCCGGGGCCGGGCCACACTGCGCCCACGTGACAGGCTGATTTATAGAGAAGTCGGGGAACATTCCCGCACCCGGGTCCCCACCCCGGGCGGGATTCCTAAGGTGGGGGAGCCGGGCAGGGGAGGGAGGGCCTGGCCCTGCCCCCTGGGAACCGAGGGCGGGCGGGCGGGCAGGCCGGAGCGCAGGCCGGCACCCTCTCCGCGCCCCCCCCCCAGGCCTGGCCCCGTGTCCCCCGCCGCCCCCCCCAGCCCAGCCCCCTCCCGTGTCCCCGCCCCCCCCTTCGGGGTCCCCGTGCGTGCGCTGGGGCGCGCGGCGCACCGCTCCGGCGGCCACGTTGGAAGCGCTCCAAAGGTCCCAACCTAAAATAGCGCGCTACCCTGTTATTTTCGTGGCTGGAGAGAGAGAGAGAGAGAGAGAGAGAGAGAGAGAAGTGCTCCAAAGCAAAGCAAGTATTTTTATCCCGGGCTTGGCTCAGAATAGCAACACCTATTTACTCGGAGGGTGGAGGCGGAGGGCCGGTTCCAGGGCTGGAGACTATGGGAACCGTGGGTTGACCACCCCGAGATCCTCACCCAGAAACCAGGGCAGGGCGGCCGCGCCCCTGTCCCCAGCCCTCAGCCCCCACACACCTCATTTTCTGATCTGCTCAGCCCTCCAACCGTCTATCCGCATTTCTCGTGCATGTTCACTGCCAGTCCTGGGGCGTGAACTCATGGCTTGGCTGCTGTCCCTGAGCTTTTTTGCTCCATGCTAGTGCTCTACCACTTGAGCCAAATGGCCATTTAGGGTTTTTGTGGTGGTTAACTGGAGATAAGCATCGCACGGGGACTTTCCTGCCCAGGCCAGCTTTAAACCGTGATCCTCAGATCTCAGCCTCCCGAGTGGATGGGATTGCACGTATGCCTGTGCCCTGCTGAGCTGCCCCGCCTCCGCCCCTTTCCTCAACCTTTTCTTCCCTCCTCCACCAACAGCCCATCTTTCTTGAGCCTGTCCATAGCTGACCAACAATAAGGACCTTACATCAGCGAGACCATAATCCATCACAGAAGTTGCCTGTGGAATAGCTCCGTGCAGAGCCTTTGCCCAGCATGCACAAAACCCTGGCCTCAACCCCAAGACTGAGAAGGAAGGAAAGGGAAGGGAAAGAAGGCAGGAAGAACTTTCCCAGGCCATGTGGGTCACAAAGAAGAAGTGGCAAGCTAGATACCACTGGCTCACACCTATAATCCTAAAATACTCAAAAGGCTGAGATTAGGAGAATCGTGATTCCAAGCCAGCCCAGATAGAAAACTATGCAAGACTCCCAGCTCCAAAGAATAACCAGCAAAAAGCAAGGCTGGAGATGTGTCTCAAGTAGTTCAGCACCAGCTGAGCAAGCACAAAGCCTTGCGTTCAAACCCTGAGCTGAAGAGAATGAGATGGAGGAGGAGAAGGAGGAGGAGGAGGAGGAGGAGGAGGAAGAGAAGGAAGAGGAGGAGGAAAGATGAAGAAGGAGGAGCAGGAGGAGGAGGAGGAAGAAGAAGTTATATCTGATATCTAAAGCTTATACTCCAAAAATTGCCCCCCCCCCCAACCTCCCTACTCAAAGCACAGAGTACAGGAATCAGTAGCTTCAGTCAAAGGGAACTTGTCAGAAATGCCCAGCCTCGGAGATCCAATTGCCTGCCCCTGCGGATCAAAAGCTGCCTTTAACAGGACCCTACCAGGCAGAACCCCTTCCCTCTTACCTTCCCTCCCCTCTCCTCTCCTCCCTTGCCCTCCCTGAATCAGGACAACGGAGCCCCCTTGCCTCCCAAACCTAGCTTCTCAGGCCTCAGAGAGCTCTGGTGTAGCAGCAGCTTTCTGCTTCTTATTTTCTGACTTCAAACCCGAAACTTGAATGGAAAGCAAACTCACATATTTGCATATAGACTTTGCATTTGCATACGATTTGCATGGTTCCAACCTCTCTGGGTGCTCAGGACCATGGAGTTTCTTGGCAGGCTGGACATTCATGGCTAACACTGGGAAAGACCTGGGCAAGCTGGGATGGTTGGCTATGGGGAACCCTCTTTCTCCACAACTTAAAGTTCATGCTTAGCCCAGTCATTCTGAGCTTAGACTTCCCTGGGCAGCTTCGCTGAAAGACGCCTGCTCATTATCCCAAGGACCAAGCGTGTGGTGCTGGCACCTGGCAGGCATTCAGCATCATAACATGGCAGAAGGCGGGAAGGATGAAAGCCATCCGGGGGGACAGGGAGGGGCGGGAGCAGGCCATCTTAATAACCAGCTCTTGAGATAAGGAACCATCCCAGGCAACATTCATTCATTCTTGTGTTTCCACTTCATGGCCTGATCACCTCCCACTAGCCCCCAGACACACGAACTTGGGGACACACCAAGCTAGAGCAGTCCCCATTCCCAAGGGCTCTCCATACATCATTCTTTCCCAGATTTCTTTGTCCCTGATCTTCTTGTGTTATATTTCCTATTTTCTGCTTTTCTTTGTTGTTGCTGCTGCTGCTGCTGCTGTACTGGGGATTTTGCTCAAAGCCTTATTCTTGCTAGGTAGGTGCTTTACCACATGAGCCATGCACTTATTCTGTGTAAGTGCACATGTGTGCAAGTGCGTATACATGTGTATGTGTACCAGTCCTGGAGATTGAACTCAGGGCCTGAGCACAGTTCCTGAGCTGTTGTGCTCAAGGCACCACAGCTCCATTTCTGGCCTTTGGGTAGTTAATTAGAGATAAGAGTCTCATGAACTTTCTTGCCCTGGCTGGTATTGAACTGCGATCCTCAGAGCTCGGCCTCCTGAACTGGCAGGAGTTGTTTTTTGTTTTGTTTGAGGCTCAGATTCTTCTGGTTTGTGAGGCAGCTTTCTGTCACTGTGACAGAATACCTAAGACCATCAAAAGGAGACAAGGTTTATTTTAGGGGTGTCAGTTCCTGGCCACATGACCCCATTGAATTGGGTCTGTGGGGAGTGGCACATCGGGGTAGAACACAGCAGGGAAGAAAGAGACAAGGTCTCCAGACCCTTTAAAGACATGCCCAATGACATCACCTTCTCCCACTAAGCCCTGCTTCTTGAAGGCCCCCACCCCCTTTCAACACTTCCCCAAACTGGGGGCCCAGTCTTCAACACCAAGGCCTCAGGGAGACATTTGAGATTCAGACTGTAGCAATATGCAAAACCGTGTGACAACAGAAAGGGTGTGACCATCAGCTGTGGGGCAGAGGGCGGGAGGCCTCCGGAGGGGATCACTGAGCTAGATATGTGTTGGTGACTACTTCCCCACAACCCCTCAAACTTACCAACCTTTTACTATCATCTGTTTTGTCAACAATCCTGAAAACTTCCATTGCATCCCAAACCTCGGGACCTGTTGTCGTGGTTGTCAGTTTGGCTTGTTGGTGTGTGTGTGTGTGTGTGTGTGTGTGTGTTTTTTTACTACCTGATGTCTCTGAACGCTTACTCCGCTTCTGAGTTGTGTTTGGAGTCTTACATTTGGAACCCCATGAATCTTACACCACGGCCAGGGAAGAGAGCAGCCAGGCCCGGGGCGCAGTCCGCAGTGTGCAGCCCTGCAGCTCGCGCTCCCCTCGGAGGAGTTCCACTTTCTCCACTAAAGGTCAGGGACGCCCAGGTTCCAGGAGTTAACCCCTACCTGGCAGCTGCAGACCCAGGGCTCATCAGGGGAAGACTCTGAGGAACCCAACTCCTCAATGTGTTCCTTGGTTGCTAGGAAACCGCACTTCCCTGCTGCTCATTGGTTAGTGCCCCCTCTAGTGCCCACGAAGGGTAAAAGCCTCTACAGCATAGCAGGCACTCTTATTGCTGAGCTATACCCACAGATTGTAAAACATTTTTATTGTGAAATGTAATCAATACACAGAAAAGTACACAGGGTATATGCCCAGGATGAAAAAATAGTTAAAAAGGCCATTTGAAACCGTGATGCCTCTGCCCTCTCAGTTACCATCGCTGGATGGACGAGAAGCCAGGTGACTGGATCACCAAGGGGTTTTCTGTTCTGCCTCTGCCCTTTTTTTTTGTGTGTGTGGGGGGGGCGGGGGAGGGCCTTGGGGCTTGAACTCGGGGCCTGGGCGCTGTCCCTGAGCTCTTTTGCTCAAGGCTAGCTCTCTACTACTCTGAACCACAGTGCCCACTTCCAGTTTTTTGAATAGTTAATTGGAGATGAAAGTCTCATGGACATTCCTGCCCCAGCTGGCTTCGAACCACGATCCTCAGATCTCAGCCTCCTGAGTAGCAAAGAGTACAGCTGTGAGCCACCAGTAACTGGCTCCTCCTAAATTCCGGGATTACAGTTGTGCACTGCCATTCCTAGCCAGAGTGATCTTTCTAAAATTTATCTTTCAGGGCTGGGAATGCGGCTTAGCGGTCGAGTGCTTGCCTAGCATGCGTGAAGCCCTGGATTTGGTTCTTCAGCACCACATACACAGAAAAGGCTGGAAGCGGTGCTCTGGCTCAAGTGGTAGAGTGCTAGCCTTGAGCGAAAAGAAGCTCAGGGACAGAGCCCAGGCCCTGAGCTCAAAACCCAGGACTCTCTGCCATTCCTCTGTTCAAACTACCTATGGCTCCTCACTGTCCTCTGACAAAAATCCCAGATAATTAGCCTAGGTTTCAAGGGCTTGCTAAAGACAGGGTTAGTTCACCATGTGTGCCCACCGTGCTAGCCAGCTCTCTGTGCCTACGATAAACACCTAGACCATCCACTTACAACGAGGAAAGGTTGATTTGGGGTGGCAGTTTTGGGGGTTCCAGTCTGTGATCCATTGGTCCCTGGGGAGCCAGCAAATCATGGAGGGAGCCCAGGGCAGGGCAAAACCTCTCACTTCATGGGCAGAACTCAAGAGAGAATGGGGAAGGGGCTGGGGTCGGATAGAGCTTCCTCCCTAAGTCCCACCTCTAAAAGGCTCCACCACCGGGCAGGAGCACCGCCCTGGGCCTGGAGGAATGCAGTGTGGGCCCGTCCTTCCCCCCCTCAGCCCTGAGCCCTCAGCCTCCTGGGCTGGGAGAGGGTGCACCGGGCTTCCGCCCCTCCTCCAAGGCACTTGGCTGCGCCCTTGGCTCTGTCAGTCTCGGCCCAGCTTGGCCCAGCTCCCCAGCCCACCCCACCCCAGCTCTGGTCCTGGCCCAGAACCTCTGGACCCAACAGAGAACCCCAGGGGCAGGAGGGACCCGGGGACAAACAACCACTGCTCTCTGGGCTTCTCCCCTCCTCTCAGCCCGACCTGGTGACATGGCCTTGAGCTCCCCTCAGACCCCTTCTTCCCTCTGCAAGGGTGGGGGCAGAAGTCCCACACACAGGCCCCCCCGGAAGGGTCCGGATGGAAGCCCCGCCCCCGGCATCCCCAGCTCCTGCCCCTCCACGTCCCCGCCCTCCCGCCAGGACCCCGGGCTTTATTTTTGGACCACACTGGAGCTCAGGAGTCTGGTGGAGATGTAACCCAGGCCCTGGGCTGCCACTGCCCTCGGGTTCTAGCTTAACAGAGCCAAAGAGCCGTCCAAGGTCAGAGCCAGGAGAGGCCCAAGGTCAGTGCTGGGGCTGGCCCTTGGGAGGCAGGTGCCCCTCAGCCGCGCTCCAGAGAGAGGAGAGGAGGCGCGAGGACCCTCAGCCTGACCACCAGCAGAGCTGGGATCGAACCTGCGTCCTTGCGGTGCAGTCAGGCCGTGGGCTTCCTCTCTGGCTCTCTCGTGTTCCACATCCCATTTTCCTTTTCTCTTTCCTTTCCTGGGGGCGTTGGTGGTGGTGGTATTGGGGCTTGAACTCAGGGCCTTTGCAGTCTCCCTTGGCGTTCTTGCTCAAGACTGGCCCTCCACCACTTGAGCCACACCTCTGCTTCCGGCTTTTTTGCTACTTAAATGGAGATAAGATGTATCTGCCCAATCTGGCTTTTAACCGTGATCCTCAGCTCTCAGCCTCCCGAGGAGCTAGGGTGACAGGCGTGAGCCCCCGGCGCCGGCCCAGACACACGCCCATGCGCAAGACACCTGAAGGAGCACTTAGCGAGCTCTTTTCAGTACAGGGAAGATCGTGTTTATTTGAGCCGTATTGGAGTCCAGGACAACAGGGCGGACACTGGGTGACAGTCCCGACATCGTGTCTGCACCTGGTCCACCTGGGGCTCCAGCCTGGCGGCTCTCTGGCCCAGGACGGCCGTGCAAGCCCTGGTAGCTCATCCGGCCTGGTCAGGAACCAGGAGCAGGGCCAGATGGCAGCCCGCAGGGCCGGGGAGCAGTGGCATCCAAGAGTCTTCCTGTTTTCCAGACGCCGTGACGGGCTCTGGGCCTTCTGTCCTGACAGCTGGATTGCATCGCACCTGCCAGGCGATGCCCTGCCCCGCTGGTGCCCAGCCAGAGCCCACAGGAGGACAACAGCTCTGTGGCTTGTCCTGGGTTGGCCTCCCGGGGGGCTCCCAACATGGCGCTCTGTCCTCCGGGCTCAGGGGTGCAGCCGTGGTCAGGCTGGGGCCCGGCAGAGGCCTCAGTCCGTCCTCCTGACCCCTGGAAGGCAAAGACGGCAAGATGGCCCGAGCTGCCACCAGCGCTGAGGTGCTGCCCCCCCCCCCCCCCCGCACGCTCAGCTCCCCGCGGGCCTGGCGTGAGGAAGCCTGGGCCATGGGGCGCGGGCCTGTCATCCTAGCGACGTGGGGGTGGGGTGGGGGGCTGAGCTCTGAGCATCGCCACGAGCGGGAAAGTCCCTGAGACTCTGATCTCCAGAGAACCACCCAGAAGGCAGAAGTGGAGCCGAGGCTCGCGGGGTAGAGCCCTTGTCTTGCGGCTCTTCCGTGTGCGCGTTTGTGCACCAGTACTGGGGGGGGGGGGGGGGTGGCTCTGAACTCAGGACCTGGCGAAATAAATCCCCTGGAACCCGGGAAGAATGGAGACCTTACCCAGCAGCCTGAGCTTCTGAAGGAGGGGGACGAAGCCTTGCAGCACGCTGTGGATCCGGTACACTGCGCGGAAACGGGGGGCAGGGGACAGGCCGGTCAGCGAGGGGTCCCCCTCCCCAGACCCAGGCAAGCACCCGACCCACACAGACCAAGCCGCCCCAGGGCTGGGCCAGCCGGAGCCGAGGTGGCAGCAGCCACGGGCAGGGCAGCAAAAACAGACGTGGAAACACACACACACACACACACACACACACACACACACACACCGGGGGTGAGGCATGATGGTTCACGCCTGTAATCCCAGCGCTTGGGAGGTTAAGTAGGAAGGTTGAGAGCTCAAGGTCAGGCTGAGCTACACAGCAAGAAATGTGTCTCAAAAAAACCACAAACACCCCAAGGTTTAGATGGCGCCTCTTGGTGAGCATGGGCAGCTCCTCCAGCCAGGAGGGCGTGGACTTCTGTGGGGTCCCGGTGGGGGGCTTACCCAGCCCGAAGTAGATGCCGACCGTCTCCAGGGAGGCGAAGGTGAGCAGGCCGACACCGAGGGACATGAACCAGTCTGCAAGGGCAGCAAAGGTCAGCCTGCAGGCCCCACGCGCCCCGTTTCCCCCTCCCCCCCCCCCCCCGGGCCCCCGTGCTCACCTGCATAGTAGTGATAGCACACCAGCAGGGCCCCGATGCCGAAGCAGAGGAGGACGAAGTGGAAGAACTCGTCTGTGGAGGCAGGGGCAGGCGGGTTACTTCCTTCTCCACCTCTCTTTCCCTTTCCCTTGTGGGGGTGCTGCGGACGCTCACGCTCGCCGCCTCACAACCCTTTCTTGAGTTGTTTTGTTTGTTTGTGGAGATGAGGACCTTGCTTTGTGTCAAGCCTGGCCTCTGACTTCATGATCCTCCAGCTTCACGGCCTCCCAAGTGCTGGGATTACAGGCATGGACTAGCTATACCAGCTTCTCTTGTTTGTCCTTCCTTCCTTCCTTCCTTCCTTCCTTCCTTCCTTCCTTCCTTCCTTCCTTCCTTCCTCCCTCCCTCCCTCCCTCCCTCCCTCCCTTCCCTCCCTCCCTCTCTTCCTTCTTTTCTTTGGGTAAGTCATGGCCCTTGAAATCTAGGCCTAGGCACTGTCCCTGAGCGCTTTTGTTCAAGGCCAGTGCTCTTGGTTAGTTGGCGATAGGGGTTTCGGGACTTTCCGTTGTCGGGATGGATATGCGAAACAATTCAAAGCTACAGACTCATCAGAGGTGCTGGGAGAATCGGAGCCGGTGGTGGAGGCAGCAAACCGTCTGCACCAGAGGCCCTGCCCTTTGCCCCGTGGGAGGCTCCAGGCAAAGAGCACACAGTTCTCTGGCTTTCCAGGGGCCCTGTCAAGGGGGATGCAAACCCTGCTTCAAAACAAAGTGAAGGGACCAGGCACGGTGGTGCAGCCCTAGAATCCCAGCAACTCAGAAGGCTGAAAGCAGGAGATTTGTGAGTTCTAGGCCAGCCTGGGCTCCATAGCAAGATCCTGTCTTAACACAATATAAATCAGTGGATCCAGGAGCGGCTGGCAGCACAGGGCTCAATGGTGGACGGCTCGCCTAGGATGCAGACGGCCTTGAGCTCCCTCCTCGGCAACCACGGGGCCGGGCGCTGTGACACAAGAGGAGCCAGAGCACCCGCGGGGTAGGACCGCTTAGCTTGAGAGAGCTATAGGGTGCACAACAGATGTGGCCAGATGTTCCAGGCCACCAGAGCAGTGAGTGGGTAGAAAGCTGGATGAGCCCGGCGGCCGCGGCTCTCACGTAGCCATTTCCTTACCATCTTTCTTTATGTTCTGTCTTCGGAGGAACTCTGAGGCCTCCACTTCCCCTTGGGAACAAGAGGGAGGCGGCGTTAGTTTTAACAGGGATAGCAGGCAGGACTTCTCTGCTTTGATGAGTATTCTGTGTGTGTGTTGGGGGGGGGGTGCTTCCACTAGAACTTAGCCTTTAGCTACTGCTTGAGCCACAGCTCCACACACAGCTTTTTGGTGGTTTCTAGGAGGTAAGCGTTTCACAGACTTTCCTGCCTGCGCTGGCTTTCGATCTCCATCCTCAGATCTCAGCCTCCCAAGCAGTTAGGATGACAGCGCTCGGCTTGAGAACGAACTCCTGGCTAATGCTTACGTGTGGCCAGAGGGGGCTTGGTGCAGCAGCAGCTGAGCCGACGGTAGAGGCGGGGTGATCATTCTTGCCACACACACAGCGCCCCCCCCCCCCCGCCTCCTTCTTCCCCCAGCTTTCTCCCCTTCTGTTTCCCTTGCACTGCAGGAATCACGGTGACAGCCTGACAGCGCCAGGCCGCCCTCCTTCCCGCCTGGACCTGGCTGCCTCCCGCTGCCCTGTGAGCTTGTGCGTTTACCGCCGTCCGACGCCGAGCCTCTTCTCTGGAGTTCTGGAAAGGAGAGGAAGTCGGCATCAGGGCTGCGCCACCTCGGGCCCCGGTCAGGCGCTCCACCAGCCTGTCCCTGGTCCCCAAGTGATTCTCACGGCCATGCACCCCCCCCGGCCCCCCATAGCTGGGTCTAGTGGAGGAAAGCCGATGCCCAGGCCTCCCACCCTACCCGGACACGCACCCGGTTCCCCAGACAGCACCATCTCTCCCTCGGCGCCCGCAGCACCTGTGTGGGAACCGCCCGTCAGCACAGCGACTCTGTGGGCCAGACTAGAACATTCCACACCCCCCGCCAACCCTGGGGAGCGGATGCTCAGGGTTTCCCCTGGACGCCCCCATTTCAGGGAAGGTGGCAACCCTGGGGCGGCCATGCCTGGGATCCAGGTGACGTGATGTTGTGGTCCTGGGGTTTGAACCCAGAGCCTCATGCTTGCTACGCAGGCTCTCTACCGTGTGAACCACACCCCCAGCCCTATTTGCTCAACAGTCCAGTGTTTCCAAGAGGAGCACCCGTGACACTGAGCCCATTTGACTGATTGGGAAGAGCAAGGCCCAGGAGAGTCGCGTGACCTTCAACCAAGTTACGGTGCAGCACAGAAGGCCAGGGACCTCAAGACACCTGCCCCTCTCCTCCCTGTCACCAGCCACGACTGTAACTGTACTCCCCTCCCTTCCCCCCGCCCCCCTCCCTTCCCTTTCTACAGGCTGGGCTACGTAGGCCCAGGCTGACCCCTGATCTTCGTGCCTCAGCCTTCCCAGTGCGGAGCTCTCAGGCATGTACCACAACGCCCATTTCCACCTCTGTACACGTGCGGGAGTTAGCGCAAAAATATTCCCGTGGCCTCGCTTCTGCCCCTTAAAGCCGCCTGCTTCTCTTCTCCAAAGCCACTGGACAGGCAGTTACCTCCATAGACCTGCAGCTCATCCCGTACCCCATCAAGCACCCCATGTTCGGTACCTAGGTGGAGACAAACCTCTGTTAGTTCTCCCCGGACCACCACCGCCTCCCACAGGTCAGAAGTATAGCTGACATTGTATCTGATCCCCACAGAAATCCTACGAAGAGATTAGTACAGGGCTACCTGTTACACAGACAAAGCAAGGGAGGCATAGGAAGTTCATTCAGAACTGGCATGGGTGGCTCACGCCGTAATCCCAGCCCCTCAGGAGGTCGAGATCTGACTATCACAGTTCAAAGCCGGCATGGGAAGGAAAGTCAACGGAGACTCGTGTCTCTAAAAAGCCAGAAGTGGAGGTGTGGCTCAAGTAGTAGAGTGCCAGCCTTGAGTGGAAAAGCTAAGGGACAGCACCCAGGACCTGAGTTCAAGACACCGTACCAGCACAAAAGGAAAAAAGAGATTAGCCAGGCATGGTGGCACATATCTATAACCCCAGCACTTGGGAGGCTGGGGCAGGAGGATTTTGAGGCCAGCTTGGGTTACATAGAGAAGACCCTGTCTCAAAGAGGGAAAGGGAAAGACACACAATTCCACCATGACCCTTCTGATAGTCTCCCGTCCCGTCTCCCTTGCAGCCATAGCTAACCGTAACGAGACCTACAGGAGATCAAGTGAGGGGTCTGACTTGCTAGCTACCATCAGGACTGGGATGGCGCTTGCTTATCTTTGTCTCTGTGATTGGCTGGAGCTTGGACGCTTTCCCGGCTGTGTCCTGCCGGAAAGAGAGAGTGCGCAGGACGGCACACGGACACTCAGCCAAGGGGCAAAGGAATCACGGGTGAGGCCTACCCGCGGCGTGGCTCCCGGCGAGGCGCGCGGCCCCCGGGCTCTGCCGTCGTTTCCTGGGACCTCTGGGGACTCGGTCCTCATCGGCACTGTCTGCAGGGAACGAGACAAGCTGTAGGTAGCAGGGTGTCTGCCCGGACGGAGCCAGGCCCATGCGCTCGGGAAGGGGGGGGGCTCTGGCTTCTCAGCCCTTCATCCGGGTGATGTCTGAGGTTGGAGGAAGGAACCATGGTTTGGGGACTGGGGATGATGTAGCATGTAATAATCATGTACTATTTCTGTGAGGGGTGTGTGCGTGTGTGCGTGTGTGGTGTGTATACTAGTGCTAGGGCTTTTGACTGAGCAACCGTGTGGTACCCACCGCCCATCTCCTGAAGGTGGCGCTGTGGCTCAGGTAGAGGCTCACTCCCTGTGATGATGCGCGCCCTTGACTTCTATTCTGTTGTTTTGGGCAGTCCTGGGGCCTGAGCACAGTCCTTGAGCTTTTTTTTTTCTTTTCTTTTCTTTTGCTCAAGGCTAGCACTCCGTGGCTTTGAGCCACGGCTCCACTTCTAGCTTTTTGCTGGTTAGAAATAAGAGTCTCATGGACTTTTCTGCCTTGGGGGAGGGGTGGGGGGGGGTGGTGGAACGGGAGACATTTGGGAATAAGAGGATGGAGCCCCGGGCCTCCTGTGTGCTAGGTAAGTGCTCTACCACTGAGCTGCAGCCCCAGCCCCAAACACCTTTGCTATACCTGAAGAAGAGGAGGAGGAAGAGGAGGAGGAAGAGGATGAAGAGGAAGAGGAAGACTTGTCTCTCTCGTATTGCCCTGGAGAGGAGAGTCCCGCCTTCCCATCTTGCTTGTGGCAGGTTGTCTCTCCATCTGGGAGACACACAGACAAGGCCATGAGATCTGCCCACCCACCCACCAGACCCTTCCCATCCAATAGGGATCCGCCCTAGTTCCAGTCCCCTCAGCTTGAAAGCGCTGGGGGACAGACTGGAGCCAGCGCAGGGCTGGATGTGCGCACCAGTAAACCAGCTAGTCTGTTTCAATGGGGGGGGGGGAAGGGGGGAGGAGAACCACGGTGTCACGTGACCTGCTGTGCTCCCTCCCCCTCCCCTCAGGCTTCCTCCTTTGCCCCAAGGGCAGAGGTGCAGTCCAGACCTCCTCCGTGGAATCCTCCGCTGCTCTCTTCAGCCTGGGAAGAGGGTCCTGAAGTCTCCATGGCTTTCCCTGGAGGGGCAGCAACAGCAAGCAATTCATTTCAATTAGTGTGCTGGACACACCGGAGCTTGGCAAGTAGATAGTAAACCAGAGGAGGAAAGCCGGGCGCTGTGGCTCAGAGTGGTGCAGCACTGTTAGGAGCCAAGGAGCTCAGAGGCAGCGTCCAGGCCCTGAGTTCAAGCCCCATAACCAACCAACCAACCAACAAAAAACCCTTTTTTCCTAAAAGATTGTTTCATTAGACTTCTGTGGTGAGTTTCGCCACTCCTCTTCCACAGAGAGGAGAAACTGGGGCTCCACGAGTGGGCGTGCCTTGACTCTGTTTGGACTTCCAAACCTTACATTCTGCTCTGGAAACTCTGGAGAGCGCAAACCCTGCTCCTGGGTCCCTGTGGAGTTGTGGGTCTGAGCGGTGATGGCGAAGGCAGGCGTTTGGAAAAGGTCCCTGTAGGACGCTGTACTCTGCTTTCCTGAACTTCTGAGAGGTCACTAGAGATGGGGCCACAAAACACCTGTGGCCTTGGAAAATCACATAGCTAACCTCAGCGAATAGGTGCCCACCCCAACCCAAATACACATAGCTAGCTACCCTGCTGGGGCCATTGCCCAACAGCCAGATGTTAGCTGGACACATGCATGACCCCCAGCTAGAGACTACATTTCCCAGAATCCTTTGAAACGGGGGTGTGGCACATGGCCATACTCCCACAGTGAAACAGAAGCACATGATACGCACTGTGGTATGCTGAGAAAAGAATAGAAACAGATATGTGTATACACACACACACACTATATGTTTTGCTGATGTAAGAAAAGGTGCAGTCCACAGTGGCTCATAAACAATCAAACATAGTGTTCAGTACTGTGAATTCCATATGCCTGTAACTATTGGCGGTTTAATGCCAAATTCCACTACTAAGTTTTAATTTTTTTTTTTTTGCCAGTCCTGGGCCTTGAACTCTGGGCCTGAGCACTGTCCCTGGCTTCCCAGTTCAAAGCCAGCCCAGTCAGGAAAGTCTGTTGGATTCCTATCTCCAAATAACCACTAAAAAGCTGATGTTGTGCGGTGGCTCAAGGGGTAGCCGGTCAGTCAGTCTTAAGTAAGAAAGCTCATGGACAATGTCCATGAGTTTAAGCCCCAGAATAACAGAAAAATAAATAAATAAATAAAAGCAGGAAGGCAGGCCAGGTAAGGGATGGGAGAGGGGTTTAGAGTGGTGGGCAGCTAGCAGAGGGCTTCAGGAGGTGCTTTCAGACTTGAACCTAGAAGAATGAGTTTAGTTCTGACAGAATGGCCCAGGCTGGGGAATACTGTGTGAGACCAGGACTGTAGCTGGGGTTGATAGGAAGAAAGTTCTTTTTTTTTTGGCCAGTCCTGGGCCTTGGACTCAGGGCCTGAGCACTGTCCCTGGCTTCTTCCCGCTCAAGGCTAGCACTCTGCCACTTGAGCCACAGCGCCACTTCTGGCCGTTTTCTGTATATGTGGTGCTGGGGAATCGAACCTAGGGCCTCGTGTATCTGAGGCAGGCACTCTTGCCACTAGGCTATATCCCCAGCCCCAGGAAGAAAGTTCTTGAAAGAGAGTCGCTGGGGTGAGGTAGCTGGAAGGGTCACGGGGAATAGCATGTGCAAAGGCACAGAGGCAAGAGGCCATGCTCCACCCAGCGAGCAGTGCTCAGGAGTGGCCGGTGGAGGCCTTGAGACTCCCCCAGCATTTCCTGATGCCCCCCTACCTCCCACCAGGCTCTGCCTCAGGGCCAGGACCTCATCATACAACGTCAGGGGGCACGCTCCAGTTTGAGCTCCTCCCTGGTCCTCCTGGGGGGGGGGGTCTGCCACACTCGGCTTTGTCCAAGGTAGGGATGAAGGCTGCTGATTCGCCTCTGGGTCCCCCATGTCCTGCCCAGGGCTGAGCAGAGAGTGAACAGGATGGAGGGTGTTGAATCACAAGCATTTTCTACCTGCCAAGCAGTGCTCTAAGTCGCCCAGCCCCACAAGGCTCCCTGGGGTGACGCCCATTTCGCAGGTAGAGAAGAGACCCTGAGGCACAGACAAGGCAAGACACTTGCCCAGGAGCACACACCAAGCGAGGGCTGTTGTGTCCACGCCGGGACACTTCCTCCCCGGCTCTGGCATTGACACCGGGAAGGAAGCGGCGTGGTCCCCGAGTGGTATGCAAACAGGGCTGACTTGGCTTAGTGTTTGCTGAGTCAGGGTACGGCTTGTGTTAGGGACCGTCTCGCTAGGTCGCCCAGGCCGGCCGGGAACGCGTTGGCTCAAGCCACCCCTCTGTCTCAGCCCGCGGGTAGCTGGGACGACACGCATGGAGCAGGACTCTGGTTCTCCAGAACCGACTCTAGCAGCTGAGCCAGCAGGAGGGGCCAGGTGTGAACTGCCACACAGGTAGGACCTGAGGTGGCCCCTTCCCATCCCATCCCTCTTCCACCCAATATTCTGCTCTGAGAAAAGAAACGTAGCTTGTTAAACTTGACAGACAACCAAGGCTGAGGAACACACCCGGGCACGGCGCCCATGCAGCTGTTTCCATACCGGCGGAGAGATTGCCGGGAGGAGCCTTCAAACCTCAAGTTCCGAGGACTTGGCTGGGGTGTGGCTCGGGGGTAGACACTTGCCTAGCATGCACAAGGCCCTGAGAGCCATCCCCAGCATCCCAAAGGCCATACACAGGGTGCACCCGCGGCTCACACCTGTAATCCTAGCTACTCAGGAGGCTGAGGTTTGAGGACCGTGGTTTCCAGGCCCTGAGTTCAAGCCCCACCACTCACAGAAATAAACGAAAACCACCACCGTACATAGTAATTGGTTTCCTTAGAGCTACTATGAGCCATAGGGAGGCGGTTTCTGTTTTGGGAGATACCAGTTTTCTGGTATTGGAGATAACAGTTTCACAGATTTCTCCCGCCCAGGCTGGCTTTGAAGCCCGATCCTCCGATCTCAGCCTCCTGAGTAGCTAGGAGGACACACGTGAGCCACCAGTGCCCAGCTGGCTGGAAGTCTTGATCCTACAAGAGGCTGATCCTACAAGAAACTCACGTGCCTGACTTCCCAGCGCTTTCAACCCCAAAGCCCAACCCTGCTGAGTCAGGGGCGGCCAGGGGCTCGGCCCCTGCCTGCCTTGTCTTGATGAACTGGATTTTCCCTTTGTGCCATGCTGGCAGCTGCTGCCGGGGCTCCCGCTGCTACAGAGCCTGGCTCAGAGCATGCTCGCTTCCTTCCCAGCTCGCTGGGTCCTCCTACCACCCAGGAGGAAGGCCGAGGGCATCGTGATCCTGTTTTACAAAGCCCGGAATCTGCCTCCCTGGTTTATCCAGAGACAGAGGCTGCCCCCCTGCTTCCCTCTTCTGCACTGGGGTGTCCCCGGCCCCTCCGCTCTGCGTGTCCCCCCACACCACCCTAAGTCTGCACGTGGGGCACGGGATTTGGTTGTTTGCTTGGTGGTATTAGGGTGTGAGCACAGGGCCTCACACTTGGTAGGCAAGTGCTCTACCACTTGATCCACACTCCAGCCCTCTTGCTTTCAGATCATCTGCAGCTTGAAGTTCACCTTGCCTGGGCCGGCCTCCAACTGTGATCCTCCGGGCTCTGCCTCCTGAGTAGCTGGGGCTACAGGTCCACACCACCAGGCCCGGCCCTATAGCAGAGTCTTCTACAAAGCAACTGCTTTAGGCATCAGGTAGGTCCTCACGGCGGACGCGGCATGTCACCACCCTACGTGGGGTCCCCGCGGCCAGGAAACGCACACGGAGCATTGCTTCCGGAGCAACACGACGTCTACGCCATGACGGGTGGTTTTCCAGGTAGGTCGTATGCAAAGGTCCCGGCGTGCAGCCCAGCCCAGCCACAGAGCGCACTGCGGGGCGCAGGATGCTCCCCTCACCTGCTCCCTGCTGCTGGGAGCCGCAGCAGCGAGGGTTAGGCCTAGGCCTCTCGCCGACCGAGGGGAGGATCCGAATTCAGAACCTAAAGCGTGTCTCCCCTCCGTGTAGGGCACCAGGGCGCCCTGGCAAGGGTGCAGAATCGTAAGTGGAATTGTCCAAAGCTGGGAGGCATCTGCCGCTGACCGAGCCACAGGAGGATGGAGAGTTCCAAACCAAGTCAGTGATGCAGAGCGAGGCCCCGTCACCAAACAAACAGCCGACCAACAAACAGCCCAGGAAAACAAAGAAACAAAAAACCACAAGACCTTGGATGGCCATTGTTCTAGATTCTCAGCCTAAGCTTGACTCTAGGAAGCACGGCTGGCTCCTGCTTTGAGTTCCAGCTAATCAGAATTCATTCTGGGTTTAGGGAGGGGTCTGCTCCCAAAAGATGTTTCTGGAGGACCCAAAGATAAACCTGATGATGAACAGTTCCTCGAGGCTTTCCCCGGTTGTCTTGACTCGGTAGAAGGCCTACTTGGGCACTAGGTACAGAGCCCACAACTGCTTCTCTCCCCTCCCCTCCTGGAATCTTCCTCTTGGCTTTCTTTTTTTTTTTTTTTTTTGGCCAGTCGTGGGCCTTGGACTCAAGGCCTGAGCACTGTCCCTGGCTTCTTTTTGCTCAAGGCTAGTAGTCTGCCACTTGAGCCACAGTGCCATTTCTGGCCATTTTCTGTATATGTGGTGCTGGGGAATTGAACCCATGGCCTCATGTATAGGAGGCAAGCACTCTTGCCACTAGGCCATATCCCCAGCCCCTATTTTTTTTAATATTAATTTTTTGTCAGTCCTGGGGCTTGAACTCAGGGCCTGAGCACTGTCCCTGGCTTCTGTTTGCTCGAGGCTAGCACTCTACCTCTTGAGCCACAGCGCCGCTTCGGCTTTAACTGTCTATGTGGAGCTGAGGAATTGAACCCAGGGCTTCATGCATGCTAGGGGAGCACTCTACCACTAAGCCACATTCCCAGCCCCTCATTGTTTTCTTTTGTTCTGTTTCTCCCTGTTTAGTCTGTCTCCCTGTCAGCCTATTTGTCCCCCTCTGTCTCCTTGTCTGTTTCTCTCTCTCTCTCTCTCTCTCTGACACACACACACACACACACACACACACACACACACACCCCCCAAGTCCAAAAAGGATGTGACCAATTGGCCAGTGCAAGTGCTGAACTCTGAACTCTGACACAGGGATTCAGTCCTGCCTCAGCCCCTCGACCGCCGTGAGCCCTCCAGCGAGTCTCTTCGGGGCCCCAGCGCCCTCGCCCGCCACCCAGCAATTCAATGACCAGCAAGCAGCTCAGGGGTACCGCAGCCAGGTGATCTGAATGGCTGTTCCTCTAGAGACGATTCACAGAAAACGGCTCAGCACCGCTCCTGAGGGAAATGCAAAGCAAAACCACGGCTATGTGTGTGTACTTGTGCAGAAATGTCCCAGTAAGCCGGGTGCTGATAGCTCACGCCTGTAATCTGAGCTACCAGGAGGCTGAGATCTGAGGAGAGCGGTTCAAAGTCAGCCTGGGCAGGAAAATCCATGAGACGCTCATCTCCAATTAACCACCGAATAACCAGAAGTGACGCTATGGCTCAAAGTGGTAGAGCACCAGCCTTGAGTCGAAGAGCTGAGGGACGGCACCCAAGGCCCTGAGTTCAAGCCTGAGTTCAAGTTCAGTAGGCCCCTGCCCTTTCTACAGCTAACATACATTAATGAAAACGAAACCTGCAGCGATCCCACATCACATACGCCAGGTGGTTAAATAAGACACAGATATAAGAACAAGGTTTGGTCAGGTGAGAGAAGACCGGGAACTCCTGTTGCCCACGGGAAGGCAAAAGAGTACAGTCACTTCAGAAAACGACTTGGCAGTTTCTTAAAATGGGGAGCAGAGAGTTCCTGGCGGTCCTGGCCCTTCTTGTCCTCCATGCGCAGTTAGGAGAGTTGGAACCTTCCATCCACACAGAGACTCATACCTGAAGGCACACAGCGCCGTCATTCTGAATGGCCCCAAAGTGCTGATAGCCCAAATGTCCATCCCCAGCACTGGAGCCACAAGGGGACATTCGGCCCGGGGGAAGATGCGCAATTCACACTTGACCTTGGATGGACCTTGACGCCTTCTGCTAAATGAAAGATTGCAGCCGGAAGGGACCCGACACCATGCAGCCAACGCCGGTGACACGCGCACAACGGCCACGTCCACCCAGACCAGCCGGCCAGTGGTGGAGGGGCGGGGAGCCAGGGTGCTAGGCGTCCCGAATTAGACAGGACGGTGGCCCAGCTCGGCGCACACAGTGAAAACCACAGAGCTCGCCCTGTGAACGCGTGAGTTCATGGAATGCGAGTCCCACGTGCCTGAAGAAACAAAGTGACACCGTCCACGGGCGGCCCTCCGCCCTCCCCCCGGACAGGGCTGGGGGGGGGGACCCCAGCAAAGGCGGCCTAGCAGGCGGTTTAGAAGTTCATTCCGGAGGGGCCCATTCCTCCCAGATCTCCACGCACGCACACATGCGCGCACTGAGACTCCCCCCCTCCCCCGCCCCCCTCCCCCACCCAACAGAAGACAACAAGACGCACAGGACTTCCCTTTCAAAGGAGAAGAAGCTGGCCGGGTGCCCAGAGCCAGGTGGCTCCCCGCAGAGGCAGCCTCAGGAGGAGGAGGACATCCCGGAGGAAGGATGGCCCAGCCGCCCCGGGACTGCTGGCCCCCCCTGCTGGGACCACCCGGCCCGCCCGGCAAGGGGCCCTGCATGTTCTCCACCCGGGGGTCTCCACCTGCCCGGCCTGGCTCGGCCTCCGGGGGGGGGGCGCCTGAGATGGTGGTGCTGGGGCTGTGTGGCCGCTCGGTGGCGGGGCCAGGAGACCCCAGTGACGAGGCAAGACCCTGCAGCTCACCGAGGACACGGAGCCACACCTCCAGCCCTTCTAGAGATTTCCCCCAACCTCCCCCAGCAGCCAGGGACAGGGCTGGAGCTGGTCACCCACCGTGGCCAGGGGCAGGCTGGTCAAAACCTCAAAACAGCTCCGGGTGGCGTTTGTCACTGAGGCCAGAGCTGGGGTTCCAGGGACGGCTGGGAAGGAGGGCCGTTCCTCCCGGTCCCCTTCCCTCCCCTCCCACCCTGCCCATTACCTGGGACCCTGCGTGGGGACAGCGAAGCCAGCGGTGCGCAGACTGCGTGGATGTGGCCCCGGCAGCGGGAGGAGAGGCGGCTGCCCCGTGACAGCCAGGGGGGCGGGGCCGCCATGACGCGGCCGGGGGGGCCCCACCAGCTCACCGGGGTGGCATTCCTCCCTGCCATGCTATCTGCCCCCAGGCCTTCCTGTCTGACTCGCCTCTCCCTCCTCATCAGCACCCCAGGAAGGGAAGATGGCGGGGGGGGGGGGGTGCTGTAGCTGCCACAGGGCTTCACCGGGCACTGGGTTGGGCCAGCCGGGCCACCCTGGGCAATGCCAGGGGACGAGGAGGGGGCGTGTCCCAGATGCCCGCGCCCCCGGGGGAGGGGCTGACTCAGCACCCAGCCATGTCTTCCAACCAGCCCTTCAGGTTAGAAGACGCGCTGACAGATACACGGGGCTCCTGAGGCTGACGAGGTTGGGCAGGTGCAGAGACGGAGGCCAGGGGTGTCAGGAGCCTGGCCTGGGGGGGGGGAGGGGTAACCCCACCTAAAGCTGGAGGCAGTTGTGGAGGTCAAGCTATTTGGCTTGTATAGATGAGGAAGCATGGTTTCAGGGTAACCTTCCTTCCCCCTTCCCTCCCTCCCTCCTTCCCTCCCTCCCTCCTTCCCTCCCTCCTCTCCCTCCCTTCCTTCCTAGCTGTGCCAGCTTCTGCTCTTCATTCAACTCCTCTATCACCAAGAAAGCAGAACAGGAACTCCCCGCCCTTGGGAAAGACAGGCAAGACCCAGGAGCAGGAAATCTCTGGATGGCTTCCTGGAAAGAAGAGTCAGTCATCCAGACCAGTTTAGGTTCCGGGCCCAAAGTCTGACACTCATTCTTGACTCCGTTCTCCTACCTTCTGGGCGTATCCCACCCATCTGGAACGTTCTATCGGGCCTCCTTGATCTATCCCGAATCCAATCGCTTCTCCCACCTCCACCGCCACCAACCTCACCGGTGGCCCCTGCTCCAAGTCCACCCCAACCCGACCTGCTCCGACAGGGCGGCCAGGCCGGCTGGAGCCTCTCCTGGGAAGCCGGGCCACAGAGCCCGACACCCAGACAGCCGCGGGGGGTCCCACGCCAAGTCCGCGGTCTGCTCGCCCCCCGGCTGGGAGGGCATCTGGTGAGAGGAGACACTTCGAGGGCAGGGTCACAGCCCGTTAGCGGCCCGGACGCGGGTGGCGAGAGGGACCCTAGAGGGAGCCAGAACGGTCCGTTTTCACCTCAGCACAGGCACCTGCGAAAATCCCTACCTTCCAAAGAAAAGCTAGAAACGAAACCGAACAGGACCGGCCCAAAGCCCTCTGTCCCCGCTGGTATGTAAGGGGAAACGCGAAGACTTCAGCTGGTGGAAGACGGCCGGATAAAGTTAGTCGTTCTTGAGCCAGGTATGGTGACTCGTGTCTGTAATTCCAGCACTTGGAAGGCTAAGGGAGAAAGGTTGAGAGTTCAAGGCCCAGGCTGGGGTACATAGTGAGACTGTGTAACAAGACAAAATAAGGGGGAAAAAGTATTCTAATAACATGCTTCAAGACCAGCACTCACAGAATCATCTGGAAGCCCAGCCCGACGGAGGATCAAAAGTTCTGGGTGTGGGGTCTACAAGCTGTATTTATGGAGCCTTCCCTGACCCCGCTGATGCTTGGGAACGAGATGTCTCTTGTTACCTACAGGCAGCTCTCTACCTTCCACTACCATCCTACTTCCAGCAGAAGCCCCCCGCCCCCTGCAGCCTCAGTTTCCCTTTCTGCTCAGCACCTCATTGTCTGACAGATATACATACCACCTTCGGGCATTTCCTGTCTCTCCATGTGGCAGGTGTCAAAGGTCAGGATAGACCTGTCCAAGGCACCACGGAGACCCAGCTCAGCCTCAGCTCTGTGTGTGTGTGTGTGTGTGTGTGTGTGACTCACGGGGACAGCTCCCCCGTGCTGGGGCGCAGCTGGCAGCCCTGGGGAGCCAGCTCAGCAGCTCAGCATGCTATCCGGCTTCCTGCATTCCAGATCTGTCCACCAGACACCTGACTCAGCAGGCACATGTGCTCTGCAGACAATGGTTAGAGAGCTCGGCCTCAGTTTCCCTGTATGAGCAACATGAGGCGGCCTCTCCTCTCCCCGGAGAGGGTGTTTGTGTGTAGTCCACCTTTGCTGTACGTTGGCATCTCTGTGATGAACCGCGGAGCCTCCCATTAGCTGCGTAACAAGCATGTGCCTACCTGTTGCTTGGGAAGGGGTCTTAAGAATAGTCTGTCTTGGCTAGCTTCGAACCACGATCCTCCTGATCTCAGCCTTCCAGAAAGCCACCAGGGTCCAACCTGAAAATGAGTTTAAAAGAAAAGCGAAGGCTGAAGATGCAGCTCAGTAGTACAATACCCGTTCTGACAAGAGAGGAAAGGAGATGAAGAGTTCGGAGGCCGAAGCAAGAGGATCATGAGTTGGAGGTCGGTCTGTGCTATCAAGGGAGACCCGGCCTCAAAAAGCAAACAGGGTTGAGGGCGTAGGTCAATGATCCAGCCCGTGCCCAGCATGCATGACGCCCAGGACCTGATTCCCAGGGCCCGAGGAAAAGAAATGAAAAAGAAAAAATCACTACATAACATTCTAAGTTGTAAATATTAATGTATCACATTAAAACTAATGTACTAAAATGCTCTTGTAGATAGAAAGGTTTAGGCAGGGACATGTAGACAAAAGCTGTGCTGGAAGAGTTGTAGTGTGTGTGTGTGTGTGTGTGTGTATGTGTGTATGTGTGAAAGAGAGAGAGAGAGAGAGAGGGGAGAGGTGGAGGGACGGAGGGAGCCCTCTGCAGGGCAGAACTGGGTCAAGGACAGCAGGGAGGGAGAAATTCAAGAGACTTCTGGGCTCCTATAAGGCATCTTTTTTTTTTTTTTGCCCGTCCTGGGACTTGAACTCAGGGCCTGAGCGCAGTCCTCGAGCCTTTTTGCTCAAGGCCAGTGCTTTACCACTTGAACCACAGCTCTACTTCCAGTTTTTTGATGATTAACAGGAAATAAGAGTCTCACAGCCTTTCTTGCCAGGGTTGGCTTCAAATCACAATCCTCAGATCTCAGCCTGCTGAGTAGCTAGGATTACAGGCGTGAGCTACCAGCACCGGCCCATAAGGCATCTTTGACTCAGCCTGGGGAATTTGAATGTCGACTGCCAAGCAGATCCCTTCAGGAATTACTGTTATGTTTGTCCGGCTTGATGATGGCATGATGGCGTGTCTGGATTCATCTTGGAGCAATGAAAGGTGGAGAAGAAGCAGGATCTGTCCGAGTCGCTAGCCGGGGAAGCTGGGAGACTGGGAGGGCTTCCACTCTGTCCACCGTCCAAAGGTCTCATAACCCAGGTCATCCACAGTGTCAGAGGCCGAGCTGCTCTTTGGAAGCGGAAGCGTCTGCCTGCAGGTTCGCCTCTCTGCTTGAGGCCAGTGGGGCAGCACATGGCTATCAAGCTACCATGGGGACCTAGGAGGGGAATGTTCCAGGCCTCCAGCTGTGGACCCTCCAGCTTGGCCGTCCCTCCTGCAGTGGAGGGTCTGCTAGAGCAAGCTCTGTTCTACGGAAGACCATGGACGACTTAAGAATAAGGAAGTGGCAGGGCTAGGATGTGGCTTAGTGGCAGGCCCATGCCTGGTGCTCTGCTCTGGGTTTGAGTCCCAGCCCCAGAAGGAAAGTGTAGATTCTTGGTCCTCATGAAAAACACACAGGGCATGCCTTAAACTTACGAGTAAGGAAAATAACGATTCTGGGTGACGCCTGGATCCTCACTGGGAATATGAGACAAAGTTTTTGAGCGGGTAAAGGTGGCCCCCAAGGTGACCCGCCTACTTTGCCGGATGCCTGGGTGCTGCAATCTGCCCGAAAAGAAAGAAAAGAAAAGGAAAAACACACAGGGAGGGAGGGAAGGAGGAAGGGAAATAAGTAGCATGAAGGGAGTGAAGCAGGAAGGAAGAAAGGGAGGGAAGAAGATCAAGAGAAGGGCTTAAATATTGCCCAAATTGTTATACAAATTCAATGCAATACCTATCAAAATCCCAGCCACATTCTTCACTGAAATAGAGAAACCAATCCATAAATTCATATGGAACAGCAAAAAACCTAGAATAGCCAAAGCAATTCTAGGCAAAAAAAGCAATGCAGGAGGTATCACAATACCTGACTTCAAGATCTACTACAAGGCCATCATAACAAAAACAGCATGGTATTGGTATAAAAACAGATCGGAAGACCAATGGATTAGAACTGAAGACCCAGAAATAAAACCGCACTCTTACAGCCAACTGATATTCGACAAAGGAGCTAAAGATATACAATGGAATAAACATAGCCTCTTCAACTACTGGTGCTGGGAGAACTGGGCAGCCATATGCAGAAAACTCAAAGTAGACCCAAGCCTATCGCCATGCACCAAGATCAACTCAAAATGGATCAAGGACCTCAACATCAGACCTGAATCCTTGAAACTACTGAAGGACAGAGTAGGAAAGACACTAGAACTTATAGGCACAGGAAGGAACTTCCTGAATAGAGTCCCAGGGGCACAACAAATAGGAGAAAGACTCGACAAATGGGACTACTACAAATTAAAAAGTTTCTGCACAGCTAAGGACATAGCCACCAAAATAGAAAGACAGCCAACGATATGGGAAAGGATATTTACCAGCACAGCAACAGACAAAGGCCTGATATCGGTCATCTACAGAGAACTCAAAAAACTAAGCCCCTCCAAGCCCAATAAACCTATTAGGAAATGGGCAAAAGAGCTAAAGAGAGACTTCACAAGAGAAGATATAAAAATGGCAAAGAAACATATGAGGAAATGCTCAACATCCCTGCTAGTAAAGGAAATGCAAATAAAAACAACCCTGAGATACCACCTCACCCCAGTTAGAATGGCCTATACTCTGAACTCAGGAAACAACAAATGCTGGAGGGGCTGTGGGGAAAGAGGAACCCTTCTCCATTGTTGGTGGGAGTGCAAATTAGTACAACCACTTTGGAGAACAGTATGGAGGTTTCTCAAAAAGCTCAATATAGACCTACCCTATGACCCAGCCATACCACTCCTAGGCATCTATCCTAAACAGCAAAATCCAAGATATCAAAAAGGCATTTGTACTACCATGTTTATTGCGGCACAATTCACAATAGCTAAAATATGGAAACAACCCAGATGCCCCTCCACAGACGAATGGATCCAAAAAATATGGTACTTATACACAATGGAATACTACATAGCGATTAGGAATGGTGAAATATTGTTATTTGCAGGGAAATGGTCGGAACTCGAACAAATAATGTTGAGTGAGACAAGCCTAGAACACAGAAAACAAAGGGGCATGATCTCCCTGATATATGACTGTTAACAAAGGGAGACGGAGAGACAGTAGAGACCAAGTCTGTGAATACTGTATATGTTCTTGATACATTGTATATTGCATATATGTCAACCTGACCTAGACAAGGGATAGAAAAACAGGTTGTAAGATATCATAAGAAATGTACACACTGCCCTACTATGTAACTGCACCCTCTTTGCACAACACCTTGTAAAAAAATTTATGTCCAATTAATAAAAAAAAAAAAAAAAAAAAAAAAAGAGAAGGGCTTAAGAGTATCCGGCGCTTCGCTGGTGGCACTGGTGGCTCACGCCTGCAACCCTAGCTACTCGGGAGGCTGAGATCTGAGGACTGAGATTCAAAGCCAGTCTAGGCAGGAAAGTCCCTGAGACTTATCTCCACTTAACCAGCAGAAAGCCAGAGTGGAGCTGTGGCTCAAATAGTTAAGCTCCATCCTTGAGAAATAAAGCTAAGGGACACTGCTTAGTCCCTGAGTTCAAGCCTCAGTATTAGCACTAAAAAAGAAAAAAAGAAGAGTATCTGGGGCTCCAAGTGTGTGAAACAGGCTTATTTGTGGGTTGCAGGGAACATTTTCCAGACTCGCCCTGAAACTCTGAGGCTCTGAGCAGGGACCTCCCTGCTGGTGGTGTGTGGCTGGGCTCAGCCTGGGCAGATGTCCAGGACACACCTGTCCCATGGGTGTGACAGGCAGGTGCACAAGTGGGAAGAGGTGAGCATGTGTGCCCCGACACTGGGTGCCTGCTTTGTTTTCCTTTTTTCTTTTTTGCCAGTCCTGGGGCTTGAACTCAGGGCCTGAGCACTGGTTTCTGTTTGCTCCAGGCTAGCACACTACCTCTTGAGCCACAGCGCCACTTCTGGCCTTTTCTGTGTATGTGGTGCTGAGGAATCGAACCCAGGGCTTTGTGCATGCTGGGCAAGCACTATACCGCTAAGCCACATTCCCAGCCCCCTTTTCTTTCTTTCTTTCTTTTTTTTTTTTTGATCAGTTGTGGAGCTTGAACTCTGGGCCTGGGCGCTGTCCCTGAGCTCTTCAGCTCAAGGCTAACGCTCTACCACTTGAGCCACAGCACCACTTCTGGTTTTCTGGTGGTTAATTGGAGATAAGAGTCTCATGGACTTTCCTGCCCAGGCTGGCTTTGAACCGCCGTCCTCTAGAGTAGCTAGGATTACAGGTGTGAGCCACCGGGACCTGGTAGTGCCTACTTTTCTGAGATAATGGCTTAGCCCCTCCACACTTCCCCCCCCCCCCCGCCTTCTGCTTTCCCCTTCCATGGCTCTCTTCTTCTGCAGAGAACTAGACTTCTGCAGAGAAACAGAACCAATACAATAGAGAGACATATAGAAAGATTTATCATGGTTAAGGCTGAGTCTCACAGTCAGCTGACTGAAGGCCGGGAAGCCAGGGCTGGAAGTCCAGACCTGAGGACCAAGAGCAGCAATGTCTAAGGGCAAAGCGGTGGGGACACAGCCTCATAACCCTCCTATCTGGTTCCCCACACCCTGCCTGCTGCCCACCGGCACTGCGGGGCAATCTGCTTTTGTATGTCCATGGAACCAAATGCCGATTTCTTCTACGGACACCCTCACAGACACACCCAAAGAAACATTTTACCAGCTGCCTGGGCACCCCTTAGCCCAGTCGAGTTGACACCTGAAATTTTCCATCACAGTCCTCTCCATCCTTCTCTCAACTACGGTACACACCACACTGTGTGGTAGCTGTTGGTCATCGTGTCTCTCCCCCACTAGCTGTGACGATATAAGAAAGGAATCGCTCCCATTCACTGCCTTGCTGGCCGTGCTCTAGCTTTTCTGCTAGAGCATTGCCTCGTAAGGTGGCTACTGTCGGTTCCATCTTATAGAGGTAGAAACTGAGGCTGAGAGCTTAGTCACTTCCCGAAGATCTCACAGCTAGAGGGACTTACATGCAGCTTGTCTACTGGCAAGGCAGGAAGGCAGATCACCTGTGTGTCCCTGTGTCTAGCTGACCTCCTAGCTCTTTTGGGAACTGCCTGAAGGGACAGTCATCCCTCTGACCTTTGACCTTCCCACAGGCTGGACTTGTTTATCCTTGCCCAGACACCTGCCTACCTCGTCCACCCCCAATATTGCTCATTTCAAGCTGCAAACAGAGTGGTAGAGCATCCTGGCACTGCTACAAAGAAGAAGCAGAGCTAGGATTCGAACAGAAGCCGGCAATGCTATGTCCAGACCATCAAACACGCTCAAGGGATGCACAGAGCAGACCCACTGGAGTCATAAGATGAGGCCCGGTGTTCTGTGAAGAGCCCCTGTCTCAAAAGTGTGCAAGGCGAGGGCTGGGAATGTGGAGTGCTTGCCTAGCATGCATGAATCCCTGCGTTCCATTCCTCAGCTCCACATACAGAGAAAAAAGCTGGAAGTGGGCGGGGCGCTGTGGCTCAAGTGGTAGAGAGCTAGCCTGGGGCAAAAAGAAGCTCAGGGACGGTGCTCGGGCCCTGAGTTCAAGCCCCAGGCCTGGCAAAAAAACAAGTGTGCAAGGCGGAGCTTCGAGGTGCACGAGGCCCAGTGGGCGCAGAGACACGCCCCCTTCGAGCCACGCCCCAACGACCACGCCCTCTCAGCATCCCCTTACTCAGGGGGAGTGGGCCACGCCCACCACGGGGCCACGCCCCCTCGCCCTCCCTTCTTCCGGGTGCGGAGGGCTCGGGAGCTCCTGCCTGCGGGGGACCTCAGTGGTATTAAAGCCACGCCCCCACCAGCCACGCCCCCTCGGCGTCCCCTTACTCCGGACGGCGGGGCCCTCGTGCCAGCCCGCGGAGACCACGCCCACGCCGTAGGTCACGCCCACCAACGGCCACGCCCCCGGAGCCGGCGGCTATTTCGGTCTCGGGCCTGCCGGGGGCGGGGGCGCGCGGGGGCGGGGTGGTGGGGGAGGGGCGGCCGCGCCGCCATATTCGCTCCGGCCCGGCGGCCCGCGGCGCAGCCACCATGAGCACCGCCGCCTTCCACATCTCCAGCCTGCTGGAGAAGATGACGTCCAGCGACAAGGACTTCAGGTGCGCCCGGCCCGCCCGCGGACCCGCCTCCGGGGAGTCCGGGTCCCCTCTTCCCTGGGGCCGCCGAGTCCGCGCCTCGGGCCCCGCCTGCGGCCTCTAGCCCGGCCTCGCCGCCCCGCCCCTCGGTGCCCCTCGATGTCCCTCAGTGCCCCCCGAAGCCCCTCGGTGCCCCCTCGATGTCCCTCGGTGCCCCCCGATGCCCCTCGATGTCCCTCAGTGCCCCCCGAAGTCCCTCGGTGCCCCCTCGATGCCTCTTCGATGCCCCTCGGTGCCCCCCCGATGCCTCCTCCATGCCCCCCGAAGCCACTCGGTGCCCCTCGTTGCCCCCTCGATGCCCCCCGGTGCCCCTCGATGTCCCTCAGTGCCCCTCGAAGCCTCTCGGTGCCCCTCAGTGCCCCCTGATGCCCCCACACCGACCTCCCTGTGGAGATCCCGGCCTCCTCTGCCATTGAAACCACCCCCCTCCAGGACCACCCCGTTCCCCAAGGCACCTCTGCCGGGGTCCCAGGCCCTCTCCCCAATCGCCTCTCCCTTCCGCGTCCCCTCCAAGTATCCCTCAGCCCCGGCTGTGCAGGCCAGAGGTGGGTGAGTGCTTCTAGGCTCTGTGCCACCCCATTCCCCCACAGTCTTTGTCCCACGCACCCTCTCCAGTACTGCAGCACCCCAGGAACAGAGCTGAAGAGAACAGTGAGGCTAGGGGGAAACTGAGCCTCAGCCTTGACAATCTGATGGCCAGTGGTGGACCCTCCTGACCTGGTAGGGCTTAAAGACTCTTGTAGCGACACCCCGCCCCCCTTGTCGAAGGTATTGTCGTTTTTATTCCCACCTGACAGATAGGCAAACAGGTTTAGAGGTGGGAAGGGCCTAGGTGCAGTCTCAGAGCTAGTCCACTTCCTTACCTTTCCTAGCTCTGCCCCCCCGCCCCCCACCAAGTCTTCCTTAAGCCGGTCCTCACACCCTTAAGGGTCCTCCACTTCCCAGGCCTTCCGCACGTTCCCCGGCTGTGTGCTCCTGCACACGTTACTTCACTCCTCTGAGCCTTAGCCTCTTTCTGGGGCTAACCGCTCACGGGGGGGGGGGGGGGGGGGGGGGGGGATGTGATGGGCACCAAGACCTGGCCACACGGGAACCTCATGATCTGCCCACCGTGCTTTCTCTTCTCTGCACCTCGGCCCTCCCCGTCCTCTGCCATTCCCACGCGGGTTGAGGCACTTTCCTCTGTTTCTGCCGTGTCACCTTTGGGCCCAGGAGAATCCTGAACTCCGGGACCCCTGGGACGCAGAGGACTCAGGTGTTCAGGGCATGTTTGAGGGTTGCCAGACTGTTCTGTTCTCCAGGGGTTTGGAGGGGTTCACTGGCTTGTCCAAAGTCACATGGCCTGCCCATAGCCTAGGGCCTTGTCTCTTGGGCCCCTGGTCCCTGTCCCTGCAACAGGAGAGGGAGAGGGCCTGAGAAGCCCTTTTGGCTGGGCCCTGCCATGAGGACACTTAAAACCACTCCGAGCCAATGAGAACGGGCCTATTTTTAACATCTGAATACCAAGAGGCTGAGTCCTATCCACCAGCTGTCCAGAGCTTGTGGGGTCCCGGGTTTCAGCTGAGTTGCCTTTAGGGCATCGCTGGGTTGACACTGAGAGCAGTCTCTGGCTCCTGGGGGGGGGGGGTGAGGGAGGAGCACTAACTGCAAATGGGGTCCTTGGCTGGGTGGAGGGAGCCAGGAGCCCTGTTCTGAGCACTTGGTTTGGTTTGTGGGCAGGAGGCTGCTTGTTCTGTCGTTGCTCAGGCCCCAACAAACTGGAAAGGTCTTGCAGGAATTTCCAAATCATGTTTTGAAAACAAAAGTTGAGGCGGGAGGAGACCCATCTGCTGGGCTGATTCTCCACCCAGTTTGCTGCGCAACTTCTCCGAACCCGGTTGTCCCATCTGCTCTACATGAAAAGCCGTAGAGTGTACTGACACCCCCAAGGATGCTATGACAAGGGGGGAGGGTGCAGAAATAAAAACATCCATCCCATTTATAGGTGGGAAAACAGGCGTGAGAAAAGGAAGCAGCTGGTAAAGATGGATCTAGTTGATATTGGGCAAGACTGGTATATTTCAGCCAAGCTTCTGTGCTGAAGCTCTTATCCACCCATGTGTACCTTCACACACACACACACACCCCCCCCCCCATACACACCCCGGCTTTGTTCCTCTCAGAGCTAGGTGTCTGAAATGTAATGGGATAGTAAAGAGTTTCTAAGTTCTGAGACAGCTGTTTGGCTCCGAGGCCTGATGGTTGCCGTTTCCCATCCTCTCTCTCTGACCCCACTCGGCCCCATAGCATCAGAGAGGCTCAAATCCAAACCTCCATCACCTTGCCATGCCCTGGCGGTAGGCGTCGCCCACCATGCCATCCCCTCCCGGCCTCCAGCCTGGCTCCTTGCCTTCTTGGAGCCGCTTGAAGTTCCTACAGTGTTGAGATCCAGCGGCGGTGGCAGGCACGGGGGTGGGGGGCCGGTACAGGGCGGGAGCCCAGGGCCACCCCTCAGGGCTCATCAAGGTCAACCTCTGGAGGCACCGTGCTTCCGTGCACGTCTTCCGGGAACCTGGGAGCTGTTGGCAATGTCCTCCCCGTGTCCAGGTTCATGGCCACCAGTGACCTGATGTCCGAGCTGCAGAAGGACTCCATCCAGCTGGATGAGGACAGCGAGCGCAAGGTGGTGAAGATGCTGCTGCGGCTGCTGGAGGACAAGAACGGCGAGGTGCAGAACCTGGCTGTCAAGTGGTGCGTGCGTGTGGGCCTCCCGCGGGGGGACCCAGACCCTGCGCGGGCCGCAGCCTCCGAGAGTAATACTCGGGGAGAAGAGATGTGCGAAGCAGCTTTTGGGCCCCATTAGAGGCAGACAGTGGCTCACCTTGGATTGTGCCAGGCACGCTGAACCAAGGGTTCAAAGCTCAGCTTACATGTGAGGTGAACCCAGAAGAAAGTAGGGAAGTGACTGCAGGCAGGAAGGGGAAGACAGACAGCAAAGATGTCTTCTCAAGCAAGTGGCAGCTGTCCCAGAGTCCTGAGGTTTGAACTCAGGGCCCTGTGCTTGATAGACAGGGGCCCCGCTGCTGCGCCACACATCTGGCCCTTTCTCTGCACTGGTTGTTTTGAGGTAGGTGTCACTCCTGCCCAGGGCATGCGCCTGGACCGCAGTCTGCCTGTTTCAGGTTTAATTGCGGCTGGGAGGACAGGCTCATGACACCACTCCCGACCCCTCTCCATTGAGATGAGTCTCACGGACTTTCCTGTTGGCGCTGGCCTCCCATCTTGGTCTTCTTTCTCTGCTTCCCACTTAGCTAGGATGGTGGGTGTGAGCCACTGAGTTGGTACACACTGGGGGCTCCTGGGACGTGGAGTCTGCCCGTGCAGGGGTGAGGAACCCCCAGGCTGTCAGTGGTGGGTGGAGGGCTGATCCTGCAGGAGGATGGAGGATCCAGGGACCCTTCCCCACCCCTGCTTCCCTCTCAGCCTGGGTCCTCTAGTGGGCAAAGTGAAGGAGTACCAGGTGGAGACCATCGTGGATGCCCTGTGTGCCAACATGCGGTCAGACAAGGAGCAGCTCAGGGACATTGCCGGCATTGGCCTCAAGACGGTGCTGTCTGAGCTGCCCCCCGCAGCCACAGGTACCCAGGCCCCAGGACCCGGCGCTGCTTGACCCATCCCAGCTTGTGGTTAGGAAACTGCTAGCAGCAAGGGAGGCTGGGAAGGGAAGTAGGCAAAGAAGAGGAGTTGGGGTACACAAGCCAGTCCAGCAGCTCCATTGGGAGGCTCCTAGTTTGCTCAGACTTCTGGTCTGTGGCCTGCTGGGGCCCCGGCGTCACTGGCCACGGGCCACCTGGGCCTCCCGGGCAGGACACAGGCCATAGGCTGCCTTTCCCCAGCCCGGCCCCTCCACACACGCCTTGTGCCCTGTGCAGGCTCGGGGCTGGCCATCAACGTGTGCCGGAAGATCACCGGCCAGCTCACCAGCGCTATTGCCCAGCAGGAGGATGTGGCTCTGCAGCTGGAAGCCCTGGACATCCTCTCTGACATGCTGAGCAGGTGAGGGGAGGGGAGGGGACCCCCACCCCCCAGGGAGCCGTCCGGAGGGCTGCACACCCGCCCCTGTGCTCGGCAGCCCCGAGGGCAGGCCCGCGGCCGCCATGGCTCAGCAAAGCACCAGGTGCTGGGCCGGGGCAGGGAACTCGCTGCTCCTCGGGAGGCCACCTGGGCCGCGCATGTGCAGGATGTGCAGGCACTCTGTGGGAGCCTCCAGACCAGCGGGATTGGGGTACCTGTAAACCTGTGTGGAGATGTATGGGGGGGGGTGGAGAGGCTGGAGCCAGGCCTTTAAGAGCAGTTGGGCCTGGGGTGGACTGGCAGGGGGCCGTGGAAGGGAAGACCACCTGGCTAGAAAGCAGAGACAAATGTGGGGTGCAGGGGTCTGTGCCAGCTGGGTGCTGGGGCTGGGGTGGGGTCTGTCCTGCGCACCCTGGCAAATTGCGCTGACCCTGTCACATAGTAGGTGAACGGAGACGCAAAGGAATGCAGCCTGGGGGGAGTGGGGGCAGGAGAGAGGGGGCTGGGGTTTGGGGGGGAGGGCTGGGGTATTGGGGGGAGGGGAGAGGGCTGGGGTGTTGTTGGGACAGAAAGCATGTGGTGTGAAGGCGGTGGTTGGGTCATTCCCTGGGGCTCTGCCTGTGCCACGGGCACCGTGGCTACGGGGGGAGGGAGGCAGTCCTGTGGTGCGGGTGGAAGGGGATTTGGGTACCACGGCACCCGCGTCTCCACGGGCCTTCTCAGGCGGGAGGCTGTGCAGCTTGGCTGGGAGCCCTTGAGAAGCCCCCCTGCCCTGCTTCCTCCTCTGGGATGGGTGACTCAGCCCCCTCACCGCGGAGGGCGTCTTTCCCTTCTCTGCGGGCCCCGGGTGGTAACTCCCGGGAGGAAGCCTGCCTGCAGTGGCCTCTCCGCCTCCCTCACCCCCCTCTGCCCCCCAGGCTGGGCGCCCCGCTGGGCATCTTCCACGCCAGCCTGCTGCACTGCCTGCTGCCCCAGCTGAGCAGCCCGCGCCTGGCCGTGCGGAAGCGGGCGGTGGGGGCGCTCGGCCACCTGGCGGCCGCCTGCAGCACCGACCTCTTCGTGGAGCTCGCAGACCACCTGCTGGACCGACTGCCCGGGCCGCTGGCGCCCGCCAGCCCCGCTGCCATCCGCACCCTCATCCAGTGTGTGGGCAGCGTGGGTCGCCAGGCCGGCCACCGCCTCGGTGAGGGGCGAGGGGTGGGGAGGCCCTCCCGGGGGGCGGGGAGGGGCCGGGAGGAGTGGCGTGCGTGGGTCGACAGCCGGGCCGTGGCCACCGCCTCGGTGAGGGACCGCGGGCCGCTGTGGAGCCAGTCAGAGCCAGGCCGTGTGGACAGAACTAGCCCACCGTGGCTCCCACTGGTGGGTTCACCCCAACACGACCCTTGGGAGTGTGGGCCTGGGAAAAAGGCCTGCACACACCCAGGGCTGGCCGAGCAGGAAACGGCGGGGTGCTGTTGGGGGTCCCCAGGGCAGCATGCTTCTTGCTCTGTGGGGAAGACAGCAGCTCGAGAGGGTCCTGGAGATCCTTTAAAGCCTAGAGGCCAGACCTGTGAAGGCAGCACTGTCTCCCCACTTCTATCGGGGGCTCACACCCCATGCAGGAATAAGGCAAAACCATGAGCCCTTGCTCCTTACTGAACGCCTGCCCCGTGCTAGGTGCCAGGCGAATGCCGTCCACATCTGCTGTTCTTCCTCACTCCCTTGCTGCCTCCCCGCTGTGGGGCTCTGTAGGTGGAGTCAGGAAGTGTGTGACAGCCCCAGGCCCTGTGACACACTGGGACACTTGCAGCCAGGCCCCAGGCCGGCCTGCTTGTGGAGCCTGAGTTGATGGGCAGTGGCCCGGGCTGAGCGCCGTGCCGGCGATCCTGGGCGCGCCCGGCTCCTTCAGTGGCACTTGCCTTGCAGGAGCCCACCTGGACCGTCTGGTGCCCCTGGTGGCCGAGTTCTGCAGCCTGGACGATGACGAGCTCCGGGAGTCCTGCCTCCAGGCCTTCGAGGCCTTCCTCAGGAGGTGGGTGCCGTGCACGGGCCCGGGGAACCGGGCAGCACGCGGGCTTCCCAACAGTAAGGTCTCAGGACTCAGCCTTGCGTCCCCCCCGCAGGTGCCCCAAGGAGATGAGCCGCCATGTTCCCAGGGTGACCAGCCTCTGCCTCCAGTTCATGAAGCACGACCCCAACTATAACCATGACAGTGACGAGGACGAGGAGCAGATGGAGACGGACGACAGCGACCTCAGCGAGACGGGTGGGTGGCGCCTGTCACCAGAGGCAGGGAGGGGCGTGGCTTTCCTGGAGTCCCCTGGCCCAAGTCCTGATGCCACCTCCATGGTTGCACCGGTCACAGCGAGGGCGGTTCTGCAGGTGGTCCTTTATATCCACTGTTCTGTGCCCACGGATTCAACCAACTACAGACGGAAAATACTGCATCTGCACTGAACACGTGCAGCGTTCCCTGCTGTCGTTAACCCTTAACGATGCAATGTAAATGCTATTTCCATCGCGCATAAGTTACGTGAGATGTGCTGCGCTGTGTTTAGAAGATATAGGGGGGAGGGGTGTATGCAGGTGTCAAGCCCCTTTCTAGAAGGGTCTTGAGTGTGCTTGGGTCTGACCCTCCAAGGGGTCCCAGAAGCCGTTTCCGCAGACACTGAGGCCCGTGATAGCGGTTGGTCATCTCGGGGTGTCCACTGGTGTCTGAGCTTTGTGCTTTCAAGTTCCTCACAACCACTTCCCCTCCCCCCCCAAAAAACAAGCAGTGGCAGTGACTGAAGTCACACGTGGTGTGGTGTCCCCACGGGGGGCTGAGGGGAGGCCCTGGACTCCTGGTCCAGGCCGGTGCCGCCCTGGCCCGCGGGAGGCGCTCGCCCGAGGCGCGGCTGTTCCTGTCAGGTGTGAGCACCCCCCACAGGTGAGGCGCTGCGCCGTCCTTCTCCCCGCACGCAGCTGTCTGGGGCCCGGGGTTCCACGTGTGTCTCGTTCCCACCCCAGAGAGCGAGGACGAGTACAGCGACGACGACGACATGAGCTGGAAGGTTCGCCGGGCGGCCGCCAAGTGCCTCACGGCCCTGATCGCCTCCCGGCCCGACCTGCTGCCCGACTTCCACTGCAGCCTGGCCCCCGTGCTCATCCGCCGCTTCAAGGACCGCGAGGAGAACGTCAAGGCCGACATCTTTGGGGCGTACATCATGCTGCTACGACAGACACGGCCCCCCAAGGGGTGGCTGGAGGCGGTGGAGGAGCCCACCCGGACCGGCAGCAACCGCCACATGCTGCGGACCCAGGTGAGCTGTGCCCCTGCCCCCCCCCCCCACCTGCCCACCCTCCACCCACTGCTCTGTGCCTGGACACTGGGGGGGGGGCAGTCCGGCTGGAGTCCCTGTCCCCTGTCCCCCACCTGCCCAGCTGTTTCCCGACAGGGCTTCTGGAAGGCGTAAAGACTGTGTTTTATTCTAAGAGCAAGCGAGGGACGGCAGGGGTGAGGGGACGCGGGGGGGTGGTGGTGGTGAGGGGATGGGAGGGGTTTTTTTTTTGGCCAGTCCTGGGCCTTGGACTCAGGGCCTGAGCACTGTCCCTGGCTTCCTTTTGCTCAAGGCTAGCACTCTACCACTTGAGCCACAGCGCCCCTTCTGGCCATTTTCTATATATGTGGTGCTGGGGAATTGAACCCAGGGCTTCATGTATACAAGGCAAGCACTGTACCACCAGGCCACATTCCCAGCCCAGCAGTCGGTTTTCGGTGGCACGCTAAGGTGTTGCTGCCGGGCTGTGTGTGGGACAAGCAGGCATCGTGCGGCTTAGGCGTCAGAGCACGAGGTTGAGTTCCCTGGGATGGGCACGGAGGAGCGGGAGGGGACACGCAGACTTCTCCAGGCTGATGTCGCGTGGCCTTTGTAAAGGGCCTGTTTTCTGTTACTCTAATCCAGTCCCAGTGGGTGTCAGTGGTGCTCTTGGGAGAATGTAGCAGAGGCAGGGAAGCTGTCCGGGGGGCAGAGGGGGGTGATGGGAGGAGCGCTGGCCACGGCTCCCTCTTTAGGGCCTGGGTGACCTTGACCCAGCTCTCGGTCTCTGTCCCTGTGGAGTGGACAGGGAGGGTTCCGACGTCTGCGCGTTGTGCCCGGTGCCAGGCGGGCGAGAGGAGGAGGACTGCCAGGCAGATGTCCTGTCCGTGCGTCCTCTCCCTGGCCAGTCCCTGAGCTCGCACCTCACCTGCCCACAGGTACCCCTGGTGATCAAGGCCCTGCAGCGGCAACTCAAAGACCGGAGCATCCGGGCCCGCCAGGGCTGCTTCAGCCTTCTCTCGGAGCTGGCGGCTGCCCTCCCCGGGAGCCTGGCCGAGCACATGCCCGTTCTAGTGTCAGGTAGGCAGCCTGCAGCTGGATGTTTCTTCTCCGGGCCTCTCCCAGGACCCAGCTTCCCGCCCGAGTTGAGCCCCTAGTTTAGGCTTAGTCCGCGTGCAGCAGCTTGGGGTGACTCTGCAGCATCCCGAGGGAGTCCCCAGCCTGTTCCCTCCGCCCTGGCCCCCACCAAGCAGTGGCCTCTCGGAAGTTTGTGCGGAAAATCAGGTGCTTTGGTTCAGCCCAGGCACCTGCGGCCACTCCGTTCCTGCTTTCGTGAGGGCTGTTTGGGGTCTGGATCTAGGGCCCCCTGACCTCTGTACCTGCCCTGCAGGCATCGTCTTCTCCCTGGCTGACCGCTCCAGCTCCTCCACCATCCGGATGGACGCCCTGGCCTTTCTGCAGGGGCTGCTGGGCACAGAGCCGGCCGAGGCCTTCCACCCTCACCTGCCCACCTTCCTGCCGCCGGTGCTGGCCTGCGTTGCCGACTCTTTCTATAAGATTGCGGCCGAGGCTCTGCTGGTGCTCCAGGAGCTGGTGCGGACGCTCTGGCCGCTGGGCGGGCCCCGGACGCTGGACCCGGAGCCCTATGTGGGGGAGATGTCCATGGCTGTCCTGGCTCGACTCCGTGCCACCGACCTGGACCAGGAGGTGAAGGAGCGGGCCATCTCCTGCATGGGCCACCTCGTGGGCCACCTGGGTGACCGGCTGGGGGACGACCTGGATCCCACCCTGCTGCTCTTCCTGGAGCGCCTGAGGAACGAGGTTACCCGCCTGCCCGCCGTCAGGGCGCTGACGCTGGTGGCCAGGTCCCCGCTGCAGCTCGACCTGCAGCCCATTCTGGCGGAGGCTCTGCCCATCCTGGCCTCGTTCCTGCGCAAGAACCAGCGGGCGCTGCGCCTGGCCACCTTGGCCGCCCTGGATGCCCTGTCCCAGAGCCAGGGGCTCAGCCTCCCCCCGCCTGCCGTGCGGGCCGTGCTGGCCGAGCTGCCGGCCCTGGTCAGCGAGAGCGACATGCACGTGGCTCAGCTGGCCGTGGACTTCCTGGCCACGGTGACCCAGGCCCAGCCCACGTCGCTCACGGAGGTCAGCGGCCCGGTTCTGACGGAGCTGCTGAAGCTGCTCAGGTCCCCCCTGCTGCCCGCCGGCGTGCTGGCGGCCACGGAGGGCTTCCTGCAGGCCCTGGTGGGGACCCGGCCCCCGTGCGTGGACTACACCGAGCTCATCGGCCTGCTCACGGCGCCCGTGTACGACCAGACCGGGGACGGCGGGATGGGCCTGCACAAGCAGGTGTTCCACTCGCTGGCCCGGTGCGTGGCCGCCCTCTCGGCCGCCTGTCCCCAGGAGGCCGCGCGCACCGCCAGCCGCCTGGTGTGCGACGCCAAGTCGCCCCACTCGAGCACGGGGGTCAAGGTGCTGGCATTCTTGTCCCTGGCCGAGGTGGGCCAGATGGCGGGGCCGGGCCCCCAGCGGGAGCTGAAGACCGTGCTCCTGGACGCCCTGGGGTCGCCCAGCGAGGACGTGAGGGCCGCGGCCTCGTACGCGCTGGGCCGCGTGGGCGCCGGCAACCTGCCGGACTTCCTGCCCTTCCTGCTGGCGCAGATCGGGGCCGAGCCCCGGCGGCAGTACCTGCTGCTGCAGGCGCTCCGGGAGGCCCTGGGGGCCGCGCAGCCCGACAGCCTGAAGCCCTACGCCGAGGCCGTGTGGGCGCTGCTCTTCCAGCGCTGCGAGGACGCCGAGGAGGGCACCCGGAGCGTGGTGGCCGAGTGCATCGGGAAGCTGGTGCTCGTGAACCCGCCCTTCCTCCTGCCCCGCTTCCGCAAGCAGCTGGCCACGGGTAAGGGCGCGGGCGTGGGGGGGAGGGTCCCCGCATGGCTTACGTCACGCCCAGCGCCGCCGTGCCCACCCATCGAGGCAGAGCAGCACAGAGGCGCGCCCTGCCCTCCTCCAGCAGAGGCCTTGCCGCGCCCCTGCAGAAAGCCCAGTCGCCCCCACGCCGGGGAGCCGTCTCGGGGCGCCGGCCCCGCGCTGAGCGTCTGTACTGAGCACGTTCAGTCCTTTTTGTTGTTGTTCGGGTGCTGGTTTGAGGGCTTGAACTCGGGGCCGAGCCTGGGTGCTAGCTGTGAGGGTTTTTGTCTGCTTTTTTGATCAAGGGTAGCACTCTACTGCTTGAGCCACAACTCCACTTGGAGGTTTTTGGTGGTTAATTGGAGCTAGGAATCTTACAGGCTTTCCTGCTTGGGCTGGCTTCAAACCAGGATCCTAGCTCTCCACCTCCTGAGCGGCTGGGATTGCAGGCGTGAGCCTCCAGCACCCGGCTCCTCTCTCCTAAGTAACACATCCTCACGGCTCTTGGTGGGCCACAGAACGTGGCATGCCGCAGGGGGGACTTGCGCGTCCTTGGGTCTTGTTCCACGGGGGCGTTGGAACCCGTCCCCTGAGGGTACAGGGAGCAAATCCGCCCCGGTGGGGCAGAGCCTAGCGCTCCGGGCAGTGGCTCTCGGAGGGGCCCAGACCGCAGGGCGGCAGGGAGCACACGCCAGCCCGCTCGTGCCAAGAGCCAGGCTGCGGGGAGGACGCGCCCGTCACCGAGGGGCACGTGTGTGTGCGAAGCCTCCCAGACAAGGCCACAGGTGAGCGCGAGGGGGGTGCCGGCAGACACGACGCAGGTCACGCGCTTTGTTCCCGGGAGACCGACGGGGCCCGCTTGGGGTGCCCGGCTCCTCGGGCGGCCGCCTGGCCCTCGTCGCTCACTGAGGGGACACACGTCTGTCACTTCACATGGAGCCTTCGGCTCCCCGGCCACATTTCCTTCTTCCCAGGGCCCAGCTCCGAGGCCCGCGGGGAGCAGGCTCCCGGGATCCCGGGTGCCCGGGCCACACTCCTCCCAGCCGCCTCCTCTCCGCCCTCTTGTCTGCTTGGTCCTGTTGTCCTGGTCTTTGGTCCCCGTAGTCCGAGCGAGCTGTTCAGACGCGATTCAGACACGCGCCATGTGCTTCTTCACTAAGGGAAACGCCCTCCCCTTCCTTCAGCTTCTCCACTCGGAAAGCGGGCGGCCAGGGCGAGGGGCTCCCTCGCTGCGAAGCTGGGCGGTGGTCTGAGCCGTGTGGCCGCCTTGGCCGCCAGCCTGCCCTCGCGCATCTGCCCCTACCAGACCCTCAGGCCTGCCCTCGCGCATCTGCCCCTACCAGACCCTCAGGCCTGCCCTCGCGCATCTGCCCCTACCGGACCCTCAGGCCTGCCCTCGCGCATCTGCCCCTACCGGACCCTCAGGCCTGCCCTCGCGCATCTGCCCCTACCGGACCCTCAGGCCTGCCCTCGCGCATCTGCCCCTACCGGACCCTCAGGCCTGCCCTCGCGCATCTGCCCCTTCCGGACCCTCAGGCCTGCCCTCGCGCATCTGCCCCTACCGGACCCTCAGGCCTGCCCTCGCGCATCTGCCCCTACCGGACCCTCAGGCCTGCCCTCGCGCATCTGCCCCTTCCAGCCCCTCAGGCCCGGCCGGGACTCGCCATCCGCCGCGTGGCCCGGCCTGTGAGCGGGGCCTCTGGAGTCCCGCGTGGCCCGGCGTGTGAGCGGGGCCTCTGGAGTCTCGTGTGAAGCAGATTGCTAATTCTTTTTATCGTTTTAGTTCATTACTTCTGCTTTTGCCAGTCCTAGGGCTTGAACTCAGGACCTGGGTGCTGTCCCTGAGCCTCTTTGGGCTCAGGGCTAGCTGGCACTCTACCGCTCGAGCCACAACACCACTTCCAGCTTTTTCTGAGTGGTTTTTTAGAGATGAGAGTCTCACGGACTTTCCTGCCCAGGCTGGCTTCGAACTGTGATCGTCAGGTCTCCGCCTCCTGAGTAGCTGGGAGCACAGGCGGGAGCCAGCAGCGCCCTGCTAAGTGTTTGTCATTATGTAGGAGGATTGAGAGCGTGAATGTGAACCCCGCAGTGCGGTCTCCAGGCCGAGGGGGAAGGCCTGTGTCCCCAGCTCCCACGGCCTTCCTCTCTCAGCACGAGAGGAAGAACTGGACCTGGCCCAGGCCGCGGGGGAGGGGTGGTCTCACGGGTGGGGGGCCTCGAGGTCAGCACCCCGGCCACCGCCACCAGCCACGCCCTCATGTCTTGCAGGTCAGCCGTACACCCGGAGCACAGTCATCACAGCCGTCAAGTTCCTCATCTCGGACCAGCCCCATCCCATCGACCCCCTCCTGAAGAGCTACGTGGGTGAGCCCTCCCCACCTCCCCTCCCCCGTGCCCCCGCACTGCACCTCAGCCCGGGGCCCCTGCTCACGGTGGACGCAGGGCCCGGTTACCACGGAATGCCGGGCGGGCCCAGCATGCCCCTTTCGCTCCTGAGTCTGTTTCCTCGTTCATTCAATGGGCATGAGGCGTCGTGGAGAGCATCTTAGACATCCCAGGGGCCGCCAGAGGACAGTGCCAGAACACACAGATGAGCTCTCTCCACCGTCCCTGGCCAGAGGCGCCCCGGGGCCTTCCCTGGGAGAGGCCATGCCCACCCTAGGCTCTGCGGGGGGAGGCTCCTCACCCCGCCCGAGCCTGGAGTTGTCTGCGTGCTGGGTGCTCACCACCTCGGTTGATTTTCTGCCTGTGAGCGTAGGTGATTCGTCTCGTCCCTGGCTATTAAATAGCAAGCTGGGGCTGGGGATATGGCCTAGTGGCAAGAGTGCTTGCCTCCTATATGTGAAGCCCTGGGTTCAATTCCCCAGCACCACATATATGGAAAATGGCCAGAGTGGCACTGTAGTTCAGTGGCAGAGTGCTAGCCTTGAGCAAAAGGAAGCCAGGGACAGTGCTCAGGTCCTGAATTCAAGGTCCAGGACTGGCAAAAAAAAAAAAAAGTCAATGGCAAGCTGCGTGAGACCAAAGGGTCAGCGAAGAGGCCACACTCTGAATTGGGGAGCATGTCCTAAAATTCCAGACAGAGCTGACACAGCAGGCACAAGCCACGCGCCTCCCTGCCGGGATTTCTCATCCTGACTGAGCAGGGCCCTGGGTTCCATCCTCAGAACAATAAAAAAAATGATTAGAATTTTTTTTTTTAAGTGGGGTGCTGGTAGCTCACACCTGTAATCCTAGCTAGCTATTCAGGAGGCTGAGATCTGAGGTTCAAAGCCAGCCTGGGCAGAAAAGTCCCCATGAGACTCTTATCTCCTATTAACCACTCAAAAACTAAGAAGTGGAGCTGTGGCTCAAAGTGGTAGAGCACTAGTCTTGAGCAAAAGAGCTCAGAGACAGTACTCAGGCCCTGAGTTCAAGCCTGACGACAACCAGGGGGAAACAATGCCAGAAGCGGAGCTGCGGCTAAAGAGAGTGCCACCCTTGAGTGAGAAAGCTCAGGGACAGCAGCCAGGCCCTGAGTTCCAGCCCCGGGGGCCCTGGCGCCCACGCACACACAAGCACGCAAAAGCAGGGCGCTCTACTCGATGGCGAGCTCCTGCCTCCCACACGCAAGGCCCTGACCGGGTCCCTGTGCTCCCCCAGAATAAAACACGACTTCTCCCTGTCTCCGCCCCCGCGGGGTCCGGGCTCTCCTCCCGTTTCCGGAGCCTCACGTGGGTCAGCGCCAGGTCAGTTGCCCCTGTGCAGGGCGGTGTGCCATGTGGGGCGCTTTCCAGACCGCCACCTTGCAAGTCTGAGAAGCCGCCCCAGGTCCCACGTTCCCCCCGTGTTCCGGAGGAGGCCGCGGGGCCCCGGCGTGCGCGGCGTGGGTGTGGGCTCGCAGCGTCACTGTGTCTCTGCAGGAGAGTTCATGGAGACCCTGCGGGACCCGGACCTGAACGTGCGCCGCTCCACTCTGGCCTTCTTCAACTCGGCCGTGCACAACAAGCCCTCGCTGGTCCGCGACCTGCTGGGCCACATCCTGCCCCTGCTCTACCAGGAGACCAAGGTCCGCCGGGACCTCATCCGAGAGGTGCGCGCACAGTGGGGTCACTGGGAGCCTGGCGAGGGCCCCACGGTCCCCCGCTCTCCCGGGGAGTGGCCAGGGCCAGGGCAGGCTGCTCCCCTTTGAACCCTAGTTTGTCGCAGCAGAAGGAGCATTGGCACCCCTGTGTCATTGAACTGCAGGAGGCCGGGGGTGAGGCCGTGCCCCCCTGCGCCAGCGACCTTCCCGCATTTCACATGTCCCGTGTCAGCGTGACCCCGCAAGGGGAAAGTTCACACCTGATCTCAGGAAGCACACACTGGCCAGGCGCCGTGGTGCACACCTGTAGTCCTAGCTACTCAGGAGCCTGCGCCCTGAGGACCGTAGTTGGAAGTGGGCTCAGGCAGGCCAGAACTGAAGGTGGGGCGTAGGTGGTTGAGTGGCAGCCTTGAACAGAAAGCTGAGAGAGAGCATGAGGCCCCAAGTTCAAGCCCCGCACACCACATGAAAGCTGCCTCCAGGTTGTCTGCGGAAGGCTTGTGTGACATTAGACTTAGGTCCCACCCCTAAGCTAACCCATCATGGATATGCAAACACTTCAGAATCCCCCAAGTGCCTGCCAAGGCCAGGGGCTCCTGAGGGCCCGTCTGCCCTGTGACGGACCCGCTTGGTGCCTCACACTGGGGCCCCTTCCCCAACCCTCTGGGGGCCTGCCTGTCCGCAGGTGGAGATGGGCCCCTTTAAGCACACGGTGGACGACGGGCTGGACGTGCGCAAGGCGGCCTTCGAGTGCATGTACTCGCTGCTGGAGAGCTGCCTGGGCCAGCTGGACATCTGCGAGTTCCTCAACCACGTGGAGGACGGGCTCAAGGACCACTACGACATCCGGGTAGGGCCCCGCCCCCGCCAGCAGGCGGCCATGGCTCCCGAGTGTCCACCGCAGAGCACCCCCGGCACCCCCGCCAGGGAGAACACCATTTTTTGTGTACTGTTTCTTTTCTTTTTTTTTTTTTTTAATGGCTCACGTACAAAAATGGGACGTTTGCCATTGTAACGTATTTTCCCCTTGATGCTGGGGATCGGACCTGAGGCCTTCAGCACGCTAAGTGCGGCCACCACCACCACCTGCCACCGTGTGAAACGTCACCTTCCCAAACTCCGTCCCCACCAAACCTGCCGTCCCTCACTGTGACTCGGGGTGCTTAGGGCAGCGCCATCACACGGTGTTTTTCTCGTGGTGGGCTGCTTCTCTTAGCGTACTACACACGCAAGTTCCCCTGTGTGTCTGAATAATAGTCCACCGCCACTCGCGCGTTCGCATGGGCGTGGGCACTTTGTGGTGGCCCCTGTGGCTACCGGGAGCAGTGGTAGGGGGCATGGGCCCCTGCGGAGTCCTGGCAGTCGGCTCTTTGGGGTGCATACCCGAGAGGACCAGCCTGCTTGGGCGGCAGTTTTGCTTAGCTTTTCAAGGATGTTTTAAATCACTTCACTGTGTCCGTGAATCACTCTGTTAATGCAAAACCTATTCAGTGCTGTGGGAGCAGATTTATATAAGACAGAAGCAAATAAGGAAGTAATAGCCAGGCACCCGTGGCTCGCTCCTGTAATCCTAGGTACTCAGGAGGCTGAGATCTGAGCGAGCATCATGGTTCAAAGCCAGCCCGGGCAGGAAAGTCTGCGAAACTCTTATCTAATATACCATGCACAAAAAGCTGGAAGTGGTGCCGTGGCTTAAGTGGTAAAGTGCTTGCCTTGAGCAAAGGAAGCTCAGGAACAGTGGCGCTGTGGCCCATGTGGTAGAGCACTAGCCTTGAGCAAAAGAGCTCATGGACAGTGCCCAGTTCAAGCCCAGGACTGGCAAAACAAACCAACAAACAGGAAAAAGAAGTAAGAATTTCCCAGACTTGTCTGCAGGGGAACGACTGTGAGAAACCTCAGGGTGGTTAACTTATTCAGTCAGCCAGTGCGGGGGCGTGCGGCAGCACTGAGACCGCACCCTGCGCTGGTCTGGGCTCTGGGTTTTGGAAGGTGTTTTTGGTGGTGCTAGGATTGTGAAGTCAGTCTCGAGCTTGCTAGGCAAGGAACTCTTCCACTTAAGTCAGGTGCCCAGCCTCTCTTGCCTTCGTTTTGCAGGTAGGATTTTACTCCTGGCTTTTTGCCTGAGTGGCCTTGCGGTTCCATCCTTCTGCCTCTGCCTCCTGAGTAGCTAAGATTGCAGGCATAAGCTACCATGTACAGATTTTTGGGGGGTGGGGTGAGGGGTGACAATGGAGTTTGAGCTCAAGGTCTTCCACTGGCTGGCTAGGCACTTTGCCGCTTGAATCACATCCTAGCCCTGCTTTTCTGGTTATCTTTGGAGATAGCAAACTTTTCCACCCAGGCTGACTTCGAACCACCATCATGACTGAGGGCCAAGCTTGCTCCTTTAGTAGCCCCACGCCCGAGGCCCTCCCAGAGCCCTACCGGAGCTCGCGGGGCCTTCCCCAGCCTTGGGATCTGCTGACTCGGCGGCAGCTGAGCGCAGGCCGGCCCCTGCCTGGGGCCGGGAAGCTGACTAAGGGTGGCTGGCGACCACAGGCCAGGCGACCATTCTCACGGTCTAGACGGGAAGCTGAGGCCCAGGAAGGGGGCCGCCGTGGACAGGCCCCCGCGGCCCTGGGATTGGTCTGGACTCGGGCTTTCCCGTTTTCTCTTGGGTAGATGCTGACCTTCATCATGCTCGCCCGCCTGGCCACCCTGTGTCCCGCGCCCGTCCTGCAGAGGGTGGACCGCCTGATCGAGCCCCTCAGGGCCACCTGCACCGCCAAGGTAAGGCCCTGGTGCAGCCCCGGCCACGGCCTGGGCCCCGGGGCGTCGCTGGGGTGTGCGCAGCGCAGGGCAGGTGAGCTGCTGCCCCGGAAGTGCTCTGAGCTAGGTTAAGATGCAGCTATTTTCTCACTCATTAAAGCACACGCACGCACCCACGCACGCACCCACTCCCTGCCCCAGGCTTCCACTGATGCCAAGGGCGCATTGAAGGCCAGGCCTCGCTCCTCCCTGTCTGCTCCCGTGCCTGCTGGGTGGGGCAAGGCCCCCAGACCCGAGCGTCCCAGCCTCAGGAGACCCCGGGGAAACTACAGCGTTGGGAGTGGAGCTGGTGCCTCCAGGGGTCCCGCAGGGCCTGCTTGATGCAAGGGCAAGAATTAACCAGAAAGAGTTGTTTACAGAGCAGGGATTGTCTGTTTTCCAGATAGGCTTTGCTTTCCCTTGCGGTCTAGGTTGAGTGGCCCCAAGCCCCTGGGTTCAAGTCCCCCTCCCCCCTGACCCTCCCATGGGACTGGAGGTGCATACCACCAGGCTTAAGCAGAGACTTCCATGGAGCTTTCTCAGAAAATGAAATGTTGTGCAGATAAAAGCAAATTAAGCCTAATGATTCACTCGTTGACACCTGCCTTGTACGTTTAAATTTTTAACACATGCTTGGCATCAAGTCAGCCCTTGGGGTTGGAGGCGTGGCTCAGTCAGTAGAACACCAGCCAGTGAGCAAGTGTCAGGTGCTGAGTTCGATTCCCGGTCTCCAACACACACACAAAGCTCATAAAAATGGTAATTAGCTGAGCTCTGATGGCTCTATCCTGTAATCCTAGTAGCTACCGAGCAGTGATCAGACGGATCACAGTCCTAGGTCAACCTACACGTAAACATGAAACCCTGGACTATGGCATACACCTCGTAGTGGCATGTAAACAGGCAGATTGTGGGCCAGAGCCCTACTTAAAATAACCAAAGCAAGTTCATTCCTGTAGTCCTGGCTACTCAGGAAGCTGAGATACCTGAGGATGGAGGTTCAAAGGTAGCTCAGGCAGAAAAGTCTGTGAGTCTCATATCTAATTACCAAGAAAAGGCTGGTAGTGGAGCTATGGCTCAAATGGTAGAGCTCTAGCCTTGAGCACAAAAGCTCAGGGATAGCGCCCAGGCTCGGCGTTCACCTCTCAGTACACGCACCGATAAAAAAAGAAAAAAGGCAGCTCACACCTGCTGTCCCAGTTACTACTCAGGAGGCTGAGATCTGAGGATCACAGTTCAAAGCCAGCCCAGGCAGGTCAGTTGGCAAGACTCTTCTCTCTTTAAGTAGCAAAATGCTGGACTGCAGGCATGACTCAGGCACTGAGTATTAGCCACAAAAAAGCTGAGCAAAAGTGCCAGGCCCCAAGCTCAGGTCCTGGTACCAGCACCAGAAATGGAGGGGGGGTGGAGGTGAGAGCGGACACAAAGGCTGGGTTGTAGAGCATCTGCCTAGCAAGCCCAAGGCCCGGGGCTCAACAGCTAACACCAACACCACCGAAAAATGACTGGGGGCCGGGGGGACCGGGAGAGAACATGGGAAGGGGCGACACTGTCCAGAAAGAAACGTGTTCATTACCTGACTTAGGCAACCAAAACCCCTCTGCACATCACTTTATTTTTTTGCCAGTCCTGGGGCTTGAACTCCACCTGGGCACTGTCCCTGAGCTGCTGCTTTTGCTCATGGCTAGCACTCTACCACTTGAGCCACAGCACTCTATTTTTTCTGTGTACGTGGTACCGAGGAACCGAGCCCAGGGCTTGATTGCGCGCTAGGCAAGCGCTCTACCGCTAAGCCACCTTCCCAGCCCTGTGTATCTCTTTATAGTAACAATAAAAAGCAGCAACACAAGAAACACATTCTCAAGGCCACTGAAGGCCACCAGTTTTCTTTGAGCTGTGCTGCGTGCACGGGCTAACGCTGTTCAAAATCCTCAGCTTCCCTACCCAGAGAGGCCCCCAGAAGTGTTTCCTGGGGTCACCCAGGCCTGGGGTCGCCATCCGGAGCGCACACCCACTGCGCTGATTCTTAGGGGACGAGCCGGGACAGGGGCTTCATCCCAGAGACTGGGGTCTCCGAGCAAGGGCTTTAGCGAGTTCTCCAGCCGGGAGTGCTCCAAGGACAGGCGGGGCCCACTGTCCGGGACACAGCCGTGCTGGTGACCTCGCTGTCAGAGGGTGAAAATGTCCAGAGGCCACCCCAAAGCTGCTGTGGGGCAGACACAGGCGCGGGGAGGCGGGCCGCGGCCGGGAGCAGCTCAGCTGATGCCTCCCCCACCCCAGGTCAAGGCCGGCTCTGTGAAGCAGGAGTTTGAGAAGCAGGAAGAGCTGAAGCGCTCGGCCATGAGGGCGGTGGCTGCCCTGCTGACCATCCCCGAGGTGGGGAAGAGCCCCATCATGGCCGACTTCTCGGCCCAAATCCGATCGAACCCCGAGCTGGCTACCCTCTTCGAGAGCATCCAGGATTCTGCTCCGGCGCCCTGCACGGACTCCATGGAGCTCAGCTAGTTCTGAGAGCCCCGGCAGGCAAGCCCAGCCCCCCTCCCCCTCCCCCCAGGGGCTCAGGCCCCTGGTCCAGTGCCTTCCGCAGGGACTCCTTCCTCCTGTTACCTCAGTACCACGCCCCTTGAGGCCGGGGAGCCCCCTGGCCTCCACACAGCTGGCACCCCAGTGCCTTGGCAGGCCTCACCCCCCCCCCACCTGCTGGGCCGGCTGGTGGCCGAGCTGCTCTAGTGCTCTAGGCCCGGGGCTCCTGCCCCAGCCAGAAAGCGTTATTTCTGAGACCCGCACAGGTTCTTCTTGCCTGAAGGCGGGGTGGACAGAGGAGCCTTGACTGTTTCCGTTCTAATTTCATCACTCCCCAGGCATGACCACTGGCTCCTGCACTTTTGAAAATGTTTCTAGTTTTTTAGTATTGAAGACACAATATGACAGGCCAAAGTATTTTCCTGTGATACCTGAGGTTAATAAAGCTTCTAAGTTGTTAATGCTTTCCTGTAGTTCCTGAAGCACACTCCCCACGCCCAGCCTGAAGCTCAGCATGCGACCTGTTCCTTCCACCGACATCTAGGCTAGGTTTTGGCCAGGAGGCAGGCAACCCGAAGACCCTGACCTACTGGAACTTAGGGGCAGAATCGTCCTGATTTCCTTACACCTTACATTCAAGGGCCACACCTCCACCCATCACCTGTCCCGCCAGGCCAGAACACCATCCTGGCAAAAGAATCTCAACAGGGCATATGGTTAGGGCCCTAAGCGAATTCTGAGGGCTAAGGCTGTACTCAGACCTTGGCATCACCGGGCATTCAGAGTACCGGACAGGAGGCCTGGCTGTGGCCAGTTAGGAAGCAGCAGAGGGAAGGAGACTGAAGGATGTCTTCCGGTACCCAGCAGTCTACAGCATTCTTGTGGATTTGTCCGCAACAGCACTAATATGGCTCACACCTATAATCCTGGCTACTACTCAGGAAGCTGAGGTCTGAGGTTTAAGATCAAGACAGACAAATCCAGACTCAACCCAAGCCTAGAACCAAGAAAAAGCAACACCAGATAGTTTCCGTGGTTTATTTAAGCACAAATAAAAAGTGTATGTGAGCCATCTATTCGTTCTCCTCACTGCGCAGCCTGGCATTGGGATTGGTGACTCTGATGGCCAGCTGGGCTGCTCGTTCCACGATGGCTTTTCGGTTCTTCGAGGAAACGTTGTGGGCGATCTCGGCACAGTAAGACCTGGAAGAGGAGCGAAGGAGCCATTCACCACCACGGGTGGGGCTCTAGAGCCCAGCACCAAGGGCCGTGGGGCCAGACACAACCAGGGGCCACCAGAGTCACGGTACACCACGGAGCAGGCTCTCCCTCAGACTCTCGTGAGCTAACCCAACTCCAGACAGCCCTAAGGCACTTTCTAGGGCCTTCCAGTGACCTTTCAGAGCTCTGCCAAGGGCGGCTCAAGTCTGAGTGGAAAGCAGCACAGCTCCAGAGGCACCAAACAGCTCCTGCAGGTCTGCGTCACAAACCCAGCACAGCCCCCAGTTCCCACGAGGACTCGCTGCGCGCAGCGTCTCAGCCGCGGGAGTCCATGTCCTTCCTCGCCCACTCAGTCCCTCCGTGCGCACCCACGCGGGAGACACAGCACGAGCACCACCTCCCCGAGCGCTTCCCCCGCCTTCCAGACCAGCGCCACAGAACTCGAAGGCCAAAACCAGCCATTCCTACCGACGTTAGACACACCCACGTCCACACACAAAAATGTCAGCCGTGCACGCCACAGGCACTCCCTTGCCACGCAAGCACCGAGCTGTGCGTCAGAGAATTCTGCTTGCCATTAACGCCTACATTCATCCTTTCAAAGAGAGAGTCCAGCCCTCGTAGCTAAATGTTCAACCTAAAACCTAACCAAGTGGGAGCACCGGCTTCCCGCACCCGTCTAGTGTCAGCACCGCCTGAGGAAGAGGCCTCGCAAACTCACGCCGCGGCCACACTGCCGCCTGCTAACAAAGGACGTTCCGCCCACCTTCCTCCTCCTCCGCTGGGGTCTGAGCCGGGCACGCTCAGAGCCGTGTGCGTGTGCACACGCGTGTTCTGTGACATTCCACACGCTCTTGCCCCGTATCTCTGCACCCATGGAGGCCAAGCTTCCTGTCCACACCGCCTCACAGCCCCCACCCAGCACAGCACCAGGTGTCCCTGAGGTGTGAGACACAGCTCCCCCCCCCCAGTCGACCAGCAAGAGGCATTCTGCGTGTCAAATGAGTCCTCGTTCTGGATTCCTACTTCCTTCCTTCTGATGCAGAGGAACCATTGTGACCCCAACCAACATGCCTGAACACAGAGGAAGCCCTTTCCATCCCCCCCAAAGCCCCATCCCACACGCCTGACACGAGGAGGCCCTTCCCACAACCCCCCCCCCCCCGCTCCAACTCACTTGTTGCACATGAGTAGCACTTCCAGCTCCTTGACGTTGTGGACCAGGAACTTCCGGAAGCCACTGGGCAGCATGTGCTTCGTTTTCTTGTTGCTCCCATAACCAATGTTGGGCATCAAGATCTGGCCCTTGAATCTCCTCCGCACCCGGTTGTCGATGCCCCTGGGTTTCCGCCAGTTCCGCTGAAAGCAAACATTCAGGAGGGTTAGTCTCTGCAAGCTGCCAACTGTTCCTTTCGGGGAGGAGCTAAAAACCAAGCAGCGGCTGTTCTTAACAGGGCTTCCTACAGCTGGATCTTTTTGCAGGAAAAAAAAAAATGGGGTCAGGCACTGATGGCTCACACCTGTGTTCCTAGGGACTCAGGAGGCTGAGGTCTGAGGATCACGGTTCAAAGCTGGCCCAGGGAGAAGTCTGTGCCGCTTTCTCTCCAACACACCATTCAGAAAAGGTGGAAAGTGGCATTGTGGCTCAAGTGGTAGAACACCAGCCTTGAGCAAAAGAAGCTCAGGGACCAAAAGAGCCCCAGGATCAGCATGCACTAAAAAAGCTTCTGCCTGTAACCAGTGGAGACAACCTCAACCTCACTCCCGAGCATGGAGGTTGAAGAGGGATGGGGTGAGATGCCAGGGCAGGGCTCTGAACGCCCCGCCCAGGGCCCTTTAACCACCTCAAGACAGCACTTCAATACCAACTTTCAAGTTCAGACGGGGGGAGGGGGGAGTGGGGTGGAAGGGATGGCATAACTTTCTTCACCCAGGAGCACCTACCTTAATCTTGACATAGCGGTCTGACTGGTGGCGGATGAACTTCTTGGTCCTCTTTTTGACGATCTTGGGCTTCACCAGAGGTCTGAGGGCAGCCATGATGCCTGTGGGAAAGGGGCAAATGCAGGTGAGGGAAGGACTGGAAGGGGGACTTCCTGCCTGGGGCAGGAGTAAGCGATGTCGCAGAGTGTCTTCCAGTCACCAGCTATGGAGCCAGCTGGGAATGGAATGGGTGCCCCTGCCAGGCTTGCTTTCCCTCCTGTTTCCGAAGCTGGCAGAATACTAGGCACTCTGCAGACGCGATCCCAGGAGGTTCGGGTCACCTTCACACTCCAAATCCCAGAGGGGGCACCAACGGCTGACCTAAGACAAACCTCAGGCCACCAAGACTTCCAACCCCGTGACCCTCTCAGCTCAGAATCTCTCAGCTCTAAATAGGGCGATGCAGGGTGCCCGGCACAGGGCAGTGCTCACTGCTAGTCCCTGCCTCGTGCTGCCTCTGCCCTGCACAGCCTCCCGCTGGGGAGCACTCGCTCCTCCAGGGCAGGGTGGAAAGACCCCCTTCCTCAAGCCGGGCGCCGAAGGCCCGTGCTTGTAATCCCCAGGTGCTCAGAAGGTAAAGGTCTCAAGATTGTAGATGGTGCAAAGCCAGCCCAACTCACCACCAGAAAACCGGAGGTGGAGCTGTGGCTCAAGGTGGTACAACGCTAGACTTGAGCAAAAAGAGCTCAGGGAGGCCTTGAGGTCAGACCCCACGACCCACCTTCCTTACGTGGCCACCCCGGCTCCCCAGCACACTCTTCCGGCACGGGGGTTTGAACTCAGGGCCTCAGATCTCAGTTGGGAAGGGCCCCATCTCCAGCCCTCGGGTACTCCGCCCGGGCCAGCAGCCCCTCGTGGTCCGGCCCGGGCCGGCACCACGGCCCTCCGGGGGTCAGACCAGAAGTCGGTCGCTGCGACTGACCCCGGGCGGCCGCCGTAGGAAGGCCAGCTGCCCGGGAGGCGCTGCGCGCCCCGACCCCAGGCCGCCGCCCGCCCGCCCGCTCCTACGCGCGCCCCGGCAGGCCGACGGCCGCGACAGCCGCGCGGCGGCCGGCGCGAGACCGAGGGGCCCCCACCCCGGGGGCGCGAGGCCCGAGCGGGGCCGCCGAAGGGCGGATGGCCAGCGATGGAGACTCACCGAGCGGGAGAGATGGCAGCCACCTCCGTGGGCAGCGCCGAGGAAGAGGAAGGGGAGGGCGGCGCGCAAGGGCTGATGGGACGAGCCTCTAGGTCCTGGCAGGGAAAAGGGAAGCACTTCCGGCGTCGGGTCCGCCCAGAGAAAGGCGTATCAGAGAAGCAACGCCGTCAGGAGATAAAGCGCCGTGCCCCCGTGTCATAGGAGACACGATATGGAGCCTAAACGGTGTCGTGCCTTCCCTCGGGACTCCAGAGACAACTTAAAATGCTTTCTGAGCGAAGACCTGGGGTGGGGGGGGCACTTCCGCCAGGAGTGGAAGCGCTTGCCAGCCTCTGGCCCATTTCCGGTGGCGCCGCCGCGCCTGCGCGTGCGCCCCCTGGCGGCCGGGAGGGAGCAAGACAGCCTTCCTCGTGGCGCCGGCTGAGCACCTGCAGTCCTTCCTCCCTCGGCGTCTCCCGGCCGCTGCCGGTGTACAATGGCCTACCTGGCGTCTGCATCGCACCTCCCCACGTCTCCTGTGTGCTCGAACCCGTTCTAGAGTGGTGGCCATACCTAAGGCAAGGTAAACGCGCCGTCAGGTGTCACGCAGTGTTGTTTAGGAGAGAAAAGTCTGTGCATGATTAAGGCAGGTAAGAGTTTCTTCCAATATTTGTTTTTTTTTGGGGGGGCGGGAGGGGGCAGTATACTTGGATTTGAACTCAGGGCCTGTACTCTTGTCAAGCGGGCTACTGCCATCACAGGTGAAGTGCGGCATGGCACTCAACTCCATCTCTCCTGAACCGCTGTCAAGGCCAGTAGCATCTGGGTTGTATCAGACTTGTAGAATCAGGGTTTTCCTTTTGATTCCTTCTGAACTTTGGTTTCACAATGAAGAGTAAGATTTAGTTTGTGTGTGTGTGTGTGTGTGTACGTGTGTGTGTGTGTACGTACCAGTACTGACTCTATGTACCAGTACTGACTCTGGACCTTGTGCCTTTGTTGTTGTTGTTGTTGTGGGGCTTGAACTCTGGACCTGGGTGCTGTCACTGAGCTCTTCAGCTTAAGGCTAGGGCTCTACCACTTGAACCACAGCACCACTTCCTCTTTTTTTTTTTCTTCTTCTTTTCTGGTAGTTAATTGGAGATAAGTGTCTCACTGACTTTCCTGCATGGGCTGGCTCTGAACCATCCCAGCCTCGAGTAGCTAGGATGACAGGCATGAGCCACCAATTCCTGGCAAGAAGAAGTTGTAAACCTGGTAGTTTAGCGAAATGGTTATGAGACAGGATAGGTCAAGGAAGGCATGGGAAAAGGAGCCAAGCATTCAGAGATAAGCACTGGATTAGTGAAGAGCTTGGTTGAAAGCACGCACTGTATGCTGTTTGCCCACTCGCCCAAATGTCCTGAAAACTGACTAGAGTATGTTAAAGAGCCACGTTCCCGTGATGATGGGACGGGAGGAGGAGGGCAGCGCACGCTGGGCCTGGGGTTACGCGGCTGGCAGGCAGAAGGGTTGGGGCCTGCATCTGTCAGGTCTGTGACTACCCTATACTTCAAGAATGGGACCTGGTGCATGGAAACCCGTTGCTAATGGCAACCCACAAGATGCTCTCGGGGAAAGGTTTTGATGGAGTCAAGGCTCCGAAACCTGAGAACCTGACTTGACTTTGCAAAGATGCAAGAGATTTGAGACCACTAACTCAGTGCCTTAGTTTTCAGGGATAAGGAGGTCGCTGCCATCTTATTTTACAGAGGAGAGCCCAAGACACCCCAGGGCGGACCCCTGCTGACCCCTACCATCCCTCCTCCCCCTGCCTCAGGAGGTCCACATGCTCCCCAGCCAGAGCCCTGAGGAAGAAATCACCCCAGCCACCCCAGAAGAACTCCCACATGGTTTATTGTGAAAGGGCAAAGGTCAGGAGAGGGAAACAATGAAAAGATTCTATGTCCTTCCGTGGACATAACCTGACACTTTGGGAGTGTTCAGGGGGAGCTGGCCCAGAGCAACCACAAAACACCTTCTGTGTCTAGCACTCGGGCACAGGGCACCCCGTCCCCGGCCTGGATGGTGGGGTGCAGCAGTCTCCTTAGGTGATGGAATACACCTTGGTCGTGTCGTAATTAGCGTAGGTGACATAGTTCCTGTCCCCCAGCGGCCACGAGCGGTTGGGGTGGTAGGTGGCGGGGTAGGCGTGCCTCTTCTCTTGGACACAGCTGAAGATGGCCAGCTTTCCGTCCCCGGCCACCGCGGGCAGGTAGAGCCGAAGCTTATCGAGCAGATGGCCGGGCCAGAAGAAATTGGGGTGGGTGTGCTGAGCAGCACGGGGACTCTTCTTTAATTTCCTGGGAAGAGAGGGGACACAGGGAAGATTTTCATGGCCGACAAGCCAAGACCGCAGCCCCTTCTCGGGTCACACCCACGGGGACTCGCGTGGAGATGCGGCCGTGTGCGGGCAGCGGCGTCTGTGGCCTCGGGTCCACGGCGAGGGCAGCTGTGACCCCCGGAAGCTGCCCCTGACACCCAAAATCAGGATCTGCACCCATGTGCTCTCGAGTTTGAACTCAGGGTTCTGGGCCTACTAAAGCCAAACCTGCAGCCTTTGGCTCTGGTTATTTTTGAGAGAGGGTCTTGGCTTTGTTCTCTGAGCTAGCTTAAAGCGAGACGCTCCCATTCGCGCTTTGTGCTGTGGCTGGAATGACAGGTGCTCACCCCGTTGCCCAGTTGTGTGTGTGTGTGTTTGCACGTGCACACACCAGTACAGTTTGATCTCAGGGCCTGGAGTTCTCACTTGACTTTTTTTTTTTGTCAGTTGTGGGGCTTGAACTCAGGGTCTGGGCACCGTCCCTGAGCTCTTTTACTCGAACCTGGAGCTCTACCACTTTTGAACCACAGCTCCACTTCCAGTGTTCTGCCCAGGTTGGCTTTGAACCTCAATCCTCAGGCCTCATCCTCCGGAGTAGCAAGGATTGCAGGCGTGAGCCATTGCGCCTGGTGCCCAGCTCACGTGTCTTTTTTGCGCATGCCTGGCAGTCACACCTCTAGTGTGGTAGTTTGCTGCTTGCCTTGGCTCCCTTCAAACCTTGACCTAAGCCCATGGGATCGTTTGAACTTTTCATCTAGGCTAGTCTTGAACTTTGGTCTTTTCCATCTCTGCCTCCTGAGCAAACAGGATCGGACGGCCCCCAGCCTCTAGAGGCATTTTAGTACAGTGCTTGGAGTCGAGCTGCTGGAGCCAGCCTTGCTGGACGGCCATTCATCAGCTTTACTCCTGACCGAGAGGTCACGGGATCTCACTCCTGGGAATCACGCAAATAGCGCCTGCCTGGGGCCCTTGGGTGCTCAGTGCCTGGGGCCTGAGGGGATCAGTGCCTGGGGCCTGCAGGTGCTCAGTGCCTGGGGCCCTCGGGTGCTCAGTGCCTGGGGCCTGCGGGTGCTCAGTGCCTGGGGCCCGTGGGTGCTCAGTGCCTGGGGTCCTCAGTGCTCAGTCCTGCTCCCAGCTGGGGGGAGTGGGGCGCAAGCGGGGAGAGCTGTGCTAGGAGCACGGGCAGGCCCTCCTTGGCTTGAGTGAGGCCAGCCCCCCCCCCCCGCCACCTCCTTCCCGATGGGGTGATGATGCTACAAACCCGGCAAAGTCTTCAAACTCTTTGAAGTCCATCTTCTTCATTTTCTTTGGTGTTTTCCTGATGGAGAAGGGGGAGAGAGCGCATTTTGTTAGAAAGGGGGAAATCTAGGCTAATGGAGCCTTGCAAAGCAGACTGGAGGCAAAAGGAGATGCCTTTCTTTTAATTAATTATTAGTTTTGAAATGGAAGCCTTAGCTGATTGGTTCGGATTTCTGCTTACAGCTCGCACTCTAGCACCTGCGCCACACGTCCAGCCTTGCCTCCTGGCTGGTTAATTGGAGGAATCCCCCCTCCACCCCCCCGTTCCCGACCAGCCCGCCCGCCCTGCTGGCTTCCAGGCCTCACACGCTTGCTTAAGTAGCTACAAGTTCAGGTTATCAGCCACCAGCACCCAGCAGCAGCGAGTGACCCCAGCGACCATAGTGACCAGCCAGTCCAAGGTGACAGGTTGGGAAACACTGCCAGCCTCCGTGTCCGCGGCGAAAGGGGGCGCAGGGGCAGGGAGGAGGCGCTCACAAGCTCAGCTTGTCGATCTTCTTAGCCGCGGGTTTGAGGAGGCCCTGGGCCCTGCGCACAGCCAGGCTCAGAGGGAAGAGGAGCCAGTCCTGGTAGTACCCTCCGGGCTGCCGGATGGGGATCACTTGCTCCTCCTGGTACACGATCTTGTCTCCGGGGTACAGCAGTGCTGGGGGTGGCAGGAGAAACAAGCAGATTTGTTAGCTAAGATCTCTTTCCCAAGACTCTGTGCGTGTGTGCGCATGCGTGCATGCGTGTGCGTGCATGTCAACGCTGGGGTTTGAACTCAGGGCCTCACATTCTCATCTTGCTTTTTCACCCTTGAGCCACACCTCCACTTCGGGCTAGAGAATTGGAAATAAGAGTCTCGTGGACTTTGCTGCACAAGCAGGCTTGGAACTGCAATCCTGAGACTGCGGCCTCCCGAGCAGCTAGGATTTCCGGTGTGAGCCACCAGCGCCCCGCCACGCTCCCAGTTTTGATAGTATTGGTTGTCTGGGGAGCGTAGAGGTGAGAAGGGAAGGGAAGGGAAGGGAAGCAAAACTAACATTGCCAAAGACATGCCTGGTTTTTAAATGTTTTATACAATGTGACGTACATTGTTAAAAATAATAAAGTAATTTTACATACATAAAAAACAAAAAGACTTTTGAAAGGATGTTTATTAAAATATCAGTAGTGACCAACTCAAGGTAGGGGGGAATATTAATTTTTATGTTTTTTTACAAAGTGATTGAGGGGCTGGGGATATGGCCTAATGGTAAAGTGCTCGCCTCGTGTACATGAAGCCCTGGGTTCGATTCCCCAGCACCACATATATAGAAAATGGCCAGAAGTGGCAAAAAGAAGCCAGGGACAGTGCTCAGGCCGTGAGTTCAAGCCCAGGACTGGCAAAACAAAACAAAACAAAAAAGTGATTGAATCTGGTACCAGTGGCTCATGCCTGTAATCTAGTCCTAGTTACTCAGGAGGCTTAAGATCTGAGGATCTGGGTTCAGAGCCAGCCAAGGCAGGAAAGTCTGTGAGACTCTTATCTCCAATCAATCAGCAAAAAGCTGGAGGTGGAGGTGTGGCTCAAGTGAAAGAATGTGCAAGCCTCCCCTTGAGAGACAAGGCTCAGGGACAGCACCCAGACTCTGAGCTCGAGGGGGAGGGGGAGGGGGAGGAGGAGGGGGAGGAGGAAGGGAATCCCCATGTCTTGGCGAGGCGGCCTGGCTGTGCCGGGCGTGTGGGGAGAGCCAGCCCCCCCCCCCCGCCTTGGCGGGCGCTCTGCTGGTGTCTTCCTGAGGCCCCGTGACAAGGCCCCCCCCTCCCTCACCTCTCATGAGGACGTCCTCCGTCAGGGGGATGCCGTAGGCCTCGCACTCCTTCCAGCACTCCAGGTAGACGAGGAAGGCGTCCCTGCGGGCCTGGTTGATGAGCTCCTTCATGTCCCCGGCCACGGTGGACGGCAGGCAGTGCTCGTCAAAGGGCCTCTTCCCGCAGCGCACCAGGCGGCAGCACTCCGAGTACTGGATGGAGGGGATGGGGACCTGGGGGCGGGGGAGGGGTGTGTCCGCCAGGCCATCGCGGCCATCGCTGGCTGCCAGAGGCCCAGGAGGGGCTGGGGCAGAGCAGGTACAGTGGGGCTACAGCTCAGGTCCCTCAGTCAGTGGCTTCTGTTACCCTACAAGCGGCACCTGGCCGGGCAGTGCTGTGTGTGTGTGTGTGTGTGTGTGTGTGTGTGTGTGCATGCAAGTGTGCAGGTCCTGCTGGGAATGACTTTGCACCCATTCTCACTGGCTCCCTCTCCTCTATTGTGTGTGTGTGTATGTGTGTGCGCGCACACGCACGTGTACGTGCCAGTACTGGGGCTTGGACTCAAGGCCAGGGCCCTGGTCCTTAGCTTCTCACTCAAGGCTGGTGCTCTACCACTTGAGCCACACCTCCGCTTCCAGGCTATTTGCTGGTGATTGGAGCTAAATCTAGTGGACTTGTCCGCCTAGGCTGGCTTTGAACCTTCATCTTCCGATTACAGCCTCCTGAGTAGCTAAGCTTATAGGCATGAGGCCCCGGTGCCTGGCTGGATTCTCTTGGTCAGCTTCCGGGGTGCTAGGATGGTAGGCGTGCGCCGCCACCCCCAGCCTGATAAACGTTTACTGGATGAACTACTTGACGCGCGGGGCCCCGCGCCCGCCTTCCCTCTGTGGTCACCTTGCGTCCAGGAGAGACAGGGCCTGCTCTGACTGCTGCGAACCTTGCCACCCCAGCCCCAGCCCTCCCCCTCTATCCTAAATGTCTCTACCCCAAGGACAGCTGAAGATGGGCTAAGGACTGTCTTCCCCCAGCATGCCCACGGGGAGGGGGGTATAGAGTAAACCTCCTTTCTCCGCCCGTCGCCATGTCTCCTCGGTGGCCATATAGGGACGAGGGACACCCAACTTCTAGGCTTTGGGGGTGGAGTCTAGGCCTCTGGATTCACTCTGGTCACAAATGCCTTCCATCCTGAAGCCGGGCCCTTCCATGCAGGCTCCCATGGGGACGCCCGGCCCTGGTCCCCGCAGGCAGAGAGACAAAGCTGGCCATTTCCCTGTCATCAGACAAGGGCTGGGGGCTTGCGGCCCTCCAGGGCGGTGCCGGTGGGCATGCGGGGCGAGTGCCCCCCCCGCCCCCTCCCCCCCCCCCCCCCGTACCTTGCAGCGCCGCCTCCGCTCGCGGTAGCGTTTGCCCACGTCCTCCATCTCCTCCAGCGTCAAGGGCCGGAACTCCGGCCCTGTGTCGATCTTGGGCACCTGCAGCAGGTCCATCTTGGGGGGCCCTCGGGCCGAGTCCGTCCTGGGCTTCTTGAGTGAGCTCTTTAGGGGAGCTTTGCACTTAGGTTGGACGTAAGCTAGAGTCAGAGGGAAGACATAAGGAGGGATTGGGAGCACGCCCAGCCAGTCAGCCCTGCTGCCAAACGGGGGCCAAGCCAGCCTGTGCCCTTGTCCTGCGTGGCTGATGTGGCCCTCCTCCATCCCCACGGCACCCGTCACTGACACGCCCGGCCCCTACCTCCTGCCCGCCATGCGCAGCCGGCACCAAGTGGCAGGGAGGACCTTCACCAGGCGTCTTCGCCAAGTGTCGGCCACATCACCTCTGCCTCCACACTTTCCAAGGCATCAGGAAAATAACCGACGTTGGCAAGGACCGGGGAGGGCAGGTTGGAACGCTCGGACCCCACTGGTGGGAATGCAGACTGCTACAGCCACCGTGCACATCCTAACGATTTTGGAGGCTGAACTAAGGGAGGATCGTGGCTGGAGGCCAGCTTGGGTGGGAAAGCTTGTATATCCTTTCTCGACTTACGGCTGGGTGCAGTGGTAAGAACCTGGCAGCCTAAGCTGAGAGACCATCACAGTAGAACAAGGCCGGGTTTGACGGCACACGCCTGTCATCCCAGCTACCAGGGGACGTCCAGACAGGAAGCAATATCCAACCCGAACCAGCAAAAAGCAGGGTTGTAGGCATGGCTCAGTGGAGGAGCACCTGTCAAGCTCAAGACTCTTAAGTTCAAACCCCAGTACTGTTAATTTTTTTTTAATTTTAAGGAAGTTGAAGAAGATGGGATTAGGGAGTGAATATGATCAAAGTATATTATGTACAGTTCTACTGCTTCAGCCCCCCTAAGTATGGGATTACAGATGTGTGCTACTATGCCTGGCTTTGTTAGCTCTGTGTGTGTGTGTGTTTTACTGGAGTTTTGAACTCGGAGCCTCACGTTTGCCAGATAGACACCCTCACCGCTGCTCCACATCTTCAACGCCCCCTGTGCACTGGTTATTTTTGAGATAGGGTCTTGCGTCCTGCCCAGGCACATGCCTAGGCTAACAGGTGCCCAAGTCACACCCAGCATTTTCCCATTGAGATGGGAGTCTCATAGACTTTTCTGCCCCTGCTAGCCTGCAACTGTGATCCTCTTCATCTCCGCCTCCTGAGTGGCTAGGATTATAGATGTGAGTCACTGGGGCCCCGCTGTCATTTGCCTTTACATGGACACCAGGGTAGCTGAGTCCTTGAGAAACTGTCTACTTCTATGCTGATCTCTGGGCCTGGTAGTGCCAGCGTTGGCTAACAGATAGCCAACTAAAACTTGAGCACACACTTAGGACTCCCACACAGGCAAGGCCTTAAGGAGGACATGCACCCTGGGGGCTGAAGCTCCTTGGCTGGCTTGTAGACCACTGCTTGTAGGTGTTGTTCAAGATGTCTATGGTGATGGCATTCTGTTTCCCGAGAGAACTGAGGTAGATGAACAAGTCTTCCAGCTCCTGATTCTTCAGGGGGATGCCAATCTGAGGAGAGGAGAGAGGCCACCCTAGCCAGCCAGGCTCCCATCCAAACAGAGCTTCACGCTGCTAGGAAAGCATTCTACCACTAAGCCACATTCCCAGCCCACTCCAGGCTTTTTGGCCGTTAACTAGAACGAGTCTCACAGACTGTCCTGCCCTGGCTGGCTTCTAGCTGCAATCCTCAGATCTCAGCCTCCTGAGTAGCTAGGACTAACAGGCCTGAGCCTCTGGTGCCTGGCCAGAATTGCATTTTTACTTTTGTTTCCTTGTAGTCAACTGGCAGTATGAATGCACCAGTAAGAGAGGACCGGTACCCCACGGCATAGGCAGGAGCTTGTTGGAAATGTGGCATGCTGGGTACTGCGGAGACACTGAGTCAGAGGCTCACATAGGGTTCAAATGCCAATGCTAGCTGGAGAAGCCTAGAAGCACTGCAAAGCCTGGGCTCAGTTCTGAAGATTCTTCCCACAGCTGGGTTGTTTTGAGACGGGATCTGCCAGCTTTCCGCTCATATAGCCTCTTCCCCTGCTCCCCAGCTCTGAGGATGGAACTCAGGGCCTGGGTGAGCCAGGCCCTGGCCTACTGCTGAGCTGTATCCTGGCCCTACAGGTCTTCTAAGGTCAGACCATGCAGACATGGGCTAAAGATCTGCTTTGGCCATGGTCCTCACCCTGCTTCTTGCTGTCTGGCTGTACGGATGGAAGGGATGGAAGGCGGAAGGCCTGAGTAGCCCCTTTGTCTGTCTGCTAGCAGGTCAGAACCTGGGGAGGGAGCTTACCGCCTTCAGCGTCATAATGAACTCCTCCCTGGAGATCTTCTGGCCCTCGCCACGGTTCGCCTGCTCAAACAGATCCATGATCTTGATCTTGTGATTGCACAGGAAGGAATACACGACTGCCAGGGAGCCAGGCTTGGGCAGCCGGAGCTGGGGCAGAGGGTGGCGCACCGCTCGCGGTCTTTTCTGGAAGAGGGGAGAAGGGAACGGGAGAGGTCAAGGCAGGCAGCCGGTGGGCGGTGGCTGGGAGTGGAACTCCCGGCGGAAGGCAGCGTACACACGCTGGATGGACGTCACAGTGACCCCAGCAAGAGAGGCACAATTACGTTTACCTTAGTATTAGTTTTAGTATTTATTTATTTTGCCAGCCTGGGCGTCGTTCCTGAGCTCTTTTGCCCAAGGCTAGCGCTCTACCACTACAGCACCACTTCTGGTTTTCTGATGGTTAATTGGAGATAAGTGTCTCATGGACTTTCTTGCTCAGGCTGGCTTTGAACCAGGATTCTCAGACCTCAGCCTCCTGACTCTTACTTATTTTGCTGGCTCTGGGGCTCGAACTCAGGGCCTGAGCGCTGTCCCTGAGCTTCTCTGTACTCAAGGCTCCCTCTCTACCACTTGAGCCACAGCACCACTTCTGGCTTTTTCTGCGTATGTGGTACTGAGGAATCAAACCCGGGGCTTCATGCATACTAGGCCAAGCACTCTACCACTAAACCACATTCCTAGCCCTTATTTTAAGACAGGGTCTTACTGTGCTTCTCTCCTGGACCTCAGGGACACTGCCCCCCCCACCCCAGCCTCTTGAGTAGCTGGGACTACAGACATGTACCATTGTACCTGGCTTATCCCCATTTCACAGATGAGGAAGGTGAGGCCCAGAGATCACACATGGGTTCACATCCAAGTCATCTGACCTCTCCTCCCCACTCCCCCTGGCCAGGAGCTTCCGGTGTTTTGTACAGCGCTGGTGCCGCCTCCGCCTCCCTCCGCCCGCCCGCCTCCGCGGGTCTGGCCTTTCTGAGCTGCTTTTCCTGCCTGTCTTCTTCAGGCTCCTCACCGCGCCCCTCTCACTAGCCTGGGAGAACTGCGGGGTACTTGAATGAGAACCCGGAGGGTGCGCTCCAGGGCAGCCCCCTCTCCCCATTCTCTGTGAACCCCGGGGTGGGACTCGGTGGCTCCCTTCCGAGATGTAAGACGAGATGGTGTCAAATGCCTGGAACTGAGGCCTTCAGAGGCGAGGCGCCTGGGGCCCCCTGGTCCCCTCCCCACGCTCTTTCCTGGATGGCTTACGGGGGGGACAGCAGTGCGAGGCTGCACGGACCCCCCCCCCCCCCCGCACCTAGGGGAGACCTTGGGGTCTCCGGAGCGGCCATGTAGGTGACCCAGCCTGGAAGCCGCGTCTCCTGCCTAGGGGACGGTGGCCCAGGCGCACGGCTAGGCCTGAGCCCCGTCTGCCCTCTGTGAAATGGGGGTGCGCCATCAAGAGACACCAGAGACCTGAGACGGGCAGCCCCCGCCCCTGGCCAGGAGGGCTGCTCACCATGGCGGTCCTGAGGACGCTCGGGTGCCTCATCGCCCGCGCGCCATGCTGGTCCTGGATGTCCTGTAGGATCTTGCTCTCCGACGGCGTGATGTCCGCCTTGTTGTTGAGCCACCGCCTCACGTTGCCCAGCGACTCCAGCTGTTTCCGCAGCCTCAGCCTCTGGCTGAGCCAGGTCTCCCTGTCCAGCGGCTGCTCTTGGAGAGCCTCAGGCTCCGAGGCGTTGTAGCTGGGGAGGGGCTGCGGGGGAGCCGGGGGCCGGGCGCCGGGGCCGCGGGGCTCCTGGCCGCGCTGGGGAGGCAGGACGATGATGCGCCGGCGGCTGCGGGGCAGGCGGAAGTCCTTCCGCGTGAACTGCTGGAAGCAGTGAGCGATGACCAGCTCCGGGCGGAAGGTGGGGCTTCGGACGGAGTCTTCATCGTCCGAAGGGTCCGGCTGGCAGAACCCTTGGGGGAACAGGGCTGGAAGGAGAAGAGGACCGACGTCAGGAAGGAAAGAGGCTTTGGCACCTGAGGCCGGGCTTCGTGATGGCCCGGCAGCAATGAAACGAGGAACGTGATGTCACGGCACGACCGTGACCACGTGTGCCAGGCCGAGGGCTCTGGCACCTGGTCATACAGAATCCCCCTGGTCTGCAGCCTTCAACGCTGCCAGGGCCAGCCTGGACCTCAAGCCTCCTGTTTACACACCCTGTGTGGTCGCCAGGCCAGGCCCCCACTGTGCCCAGATATTGGGTGAGAACTTTTGCCTGGGCTAGGATTAAAGCACAGCCACTCACTACATATATATATATATATATATAATTTTTTTTTTTTTGGCCAGTCCTGGGGCTTGGACTCAGGCCTGAGCACTGTCCCTGGCTTCTGTGTGCTCAAGGCTAGCACTCTGACACTTGAGCCACAGCGCCACTTCTGGCTTTTTCTGCGTATGTAGTGCTGAGGAATCGAACCCAGGGCTTCATGTATACGAGGCAAGCACTCTACCACTAGGCCACATTCCCAGCCCCCCACTCACCATTTCTTATTCTGTCATTGTCCCTTTATCACCTCTGAAGCTGGGGCACCTGGCACCTGGCAGACTGCTGAAAGAAACTCGAAGACTAAAGTTTCCATGCGTCTTCAGCATGGAACTCGTTAATGTCTGGAGAAAGTGGCAGAGTGGAGGGCTCCGGGCACAGGGGGCTCCCGGACAGCAACGAGGCCCGTCCCTCCAAACAGGTGAGGCACGCAGTGTGCGTAACCTGCCCCCACCCCAGGGGAGGTGCGTAGTGTGACACCCTCCCCCCCTCCATCTGCGGCTTGACGCCTTGCGGGCGCTGCCCTGGACATAGTCATTTCATAGGCATCGTCCTTCACTGGGTTCTGGGAATGCAAATGGGCGCGCAACACGCCACAGAGGCACCTGGGACGCAGCAGCCCCCAGGTTTGCATTAGGCGCTTAATTTGAGTAGAAGTGATTGCCACGGCTACACACACTGCACGGTGATTGGCTGAGCGCAGCCACGGGCTGGGAGGAGATGGGGACAGATTGATGGCCACAGGGAGGGGCTGGCCGTGGGGATGAGGGTTCCAGACACTTGGCCTTTTCTCCACCTGTCCATAGCCCAGGGTCCCAAATTGGAAGTACAATCAATCCACCCATCCCAATTTCCCCATAAACTGTAAGATCTCCACACACGGCCTGATCATTAGGCCTCAGCTTTCTCATCCAGTCAACAGGCCCTGAATACAAGAGGGTTTTAAGAAGGCAAGCAAGTCACAAGTAAGAGGTGGGGCAGTTAGTATGCTTTGTCCTCTCGGACAGGGTGCCCTGCTTTGAAATTTCTGCCCCCCGAGAATCACTGTATTACTCAATTCTTGAGATGTCCATCTAGGAAGAAAACACAGTCTATCCTACAACACCTGTGCATGCGAAATGAGAGACACTGGACCTAAAGACACTGCAAAAGGGCCAGAAGAGGAAACTCTACACACAGAACGATTACCAAGGTACGATGAGTGGGTGCGATGGGTTAGGATGAACTGCTGGTAGGTCTGGGGTTTCTTTGGGGGTTGGTATGCCTGCTCTGGGATCAGAGAGTGGTAACGGTTGCACAACAATGTAACTGTACCAAAAACGCACTGAATTTCTAGGGATGGAAACCCTAGCCTTGTGCAGGCTGGGCAAGTACTTTACCACTGAGCTACTCCCTAGCTCTAAATATTGAATTTTATGTTATATGAATCTTATCTCACTAGAGTTACACAGCCAGGTGTAACTCACACCTGTAGTCCAAGCTATGCAGGCTCAGTTCTGAGGACTGTGGTTTGAAGCCAGCCCTGCAGAAAAGTCGGTGAGACTCTTATTTCCAATTAACTAGCAAAATGTCAGAAGGGGAGGTGTGGCTCAAGTGGTAGAGCATTAGCCTGGAATGAGAAAGCCAAGTAAGAGTACAACGCCCTGAGCTCAAGTCCTAGTATCAGCACGCACACACGCGGGCACACACATACAGTTACACATAGTGGTTCAGGGTACAGGACTGTAATCCTAGCATTCAGAAGGCTATGGCAGGAGGACTTTAAGTTCTAGGCCACCCTGGGCTACATAACAAGACTGCCTCAAAAAACAATAAAAAAAAACCCTAAAAAATGAAAACACAAAAACTCCATGAACGTTTACCCCTTCACTAAGGTGCAGTAACAACTGGAGGTGTCACTCAGTGCCCTGGAGCCGCCCTAACAAATCTTGAAGGCAGGCGTTATTTCAGCACCTGTGTGTGTGTGTGTGTGAACTTACAACGATGTTAGTCAGGCTGCACTATTCCATCTGGAGATGAGGGGACACATACAGGCCGTGCATCTTCACCTGCAGCGAAGCGGAAGGGCCAGGCCTGGAGCCCGGGCAGCCGGGCTGACACCTGCATACCCCCGCTGCAGACAGAATGCATCTCCACTGCCCTCACTCTTGATGGAGGTGGGCGGGGTCCTGCCCTTCACTGATGGTTGGTATCGGACACTTGGTGTCCAGCCTGGTGTGGCCCAGGGCTTCGGAGACCCCTCTGTACCTTTACAGCTGCCGTGTTTGGGTGGGTGGCTCCTCCCGCCTTACCCCTTGACTTCCCTTCTGTTACCCTCTCTTCCAGGGAGGTGCTCTAGGAACCTTTTCATCTCTGTTCCTCTCCAGATGAAAATGTGAGGGGTTATTAAGAAGCCAGTGTTCGGGGCTGGGGATATAGCCTAGCGGCAAGAGTGCCTGCCTCGGATACACGAGGCCCTAGGTTCGATTCCCCAGCACCACATATACAGAAAACGGCCAGAAGCGGCGCTGTGGCTCAAGTGGCAGAGTGCTAGCCTTGAGCGGGAAGAAGCCAGGGACAGTGCTCAGGCCCTGAGTCCAAGGCCCAGGACTGGCAAAAAAAAAAAAAAAAGAAGCCAGTGTTCGTCTTGGGACGGGAGGCGGTGGCCAGTGTTCCTGTTCTCTGGCTGAAATCCCTCCTTCTGCCCCAAACGGACACATTTGCTCACCAAAGGGAACCAGCGGCTAGCCTGCATCACACCTTATCCGTTCCGTTCAGACACCGGCCTACAAAAAGGCAACTTCCCAAACAATGGATTTATTCTTCCTTTATTCAGTCAACTGAATTTTCAAGTTAAGCCTTACAATGGTAATCAGAAATTAAGACAGTTTAGGATTTTGTTTGGGGAGCTCGTTCTAAGGTAAATGCTTTAGTACTGCTACCTGTAATAAAACCGCATAAAACAAAAAAGATCTCAACCCGAAGATGAGATGCGGCATCTCATCAAGGAGGTTGAGGTCAAGAGCAAGAGCTGATCCAGTGGGGCCCATAGGAAGACATTCATTCCCACGACTACATGGCAGCTGGGTGGCAGGTACAATCTGAAGATCCAGTGTGGAATCAAGAATACAGGATGCCAGGAAGTGGCCTGTGGCCAAGCGGTGGAGCACAAGCCTTGAGCACAAGGAGGCTCAGGGACAGTGCCCAGGCCCCGAGTTCAAGCCTCACAACCACCACCACCAACAAAATGATAAAAAAAAAAAATACATGATGCCGAAGAAATATTTTTTTAGTTAGCTTTTTGTAAAGTATACGTTTATTAATGACTGACACACAGTAAAACCTTCTACTACTTTGTGCTTCAGTTTTAAGAGCTGTGTTAAGCATAACCAGCCACCCTTTTAGGCATAGGGATTCTAACTAGTCCAACTAGAACCAGTGCTGGGATTTGAACATGCACTTCCTAAGCAAGTGCTCCATCACGTGAGCCGCCCCCAATCAGCCTTGCTCAGTATTTTCTTACAGTGCCCACCACTGGTGGGCCTTTGATGCTGAATGTTCTAGAATGTATTTTGTTAAATGGAAATGAGAGTGGACATTTTGAGTGGGAGAAGGTATAATTTAATTTTCTAATAACGCCTTAAAATGGCAATTGCTAATACATGATTTAGGATCTTTTTGTTTAGTGATTTCTGCCTAGAATGGATTTACCAGTATTTGAACCATAACATTGCCAATCTACAATAAAATGCAAACTCTTTGAGTGGTTACCTAACAACTGCATATAGTAATAGCTTAAAAACAGAAAGTCTGACCTGTCTTCTAGCCGTAATACTGGTAGTTTATAAAAGCACCTCCATGTTCACATTTCATTACTGGAGAAGTCATATAGTTTTAAAATTATTATACAATAATAATTTATGAGAAGCAAATCTCGAGCTGGGCAATGGTAGCTCAGACCTTTAATGCTAGTTACTCAGGAGGCTGAGATCTGGAGGATTTGGGTTTGAGGCCAGCCCAGGCAGAAAAGTTCTCACTAGACTCCATCTCCAACATAGCCAGCAAAAAGCCCAACTGAAGACACGGCTCAAATGATAAGTGCCAGCCTAGCAAGTGCAAGGTCCTGAGTGCAAACTCTAGTATTGCCAAGAGAAAAATTTCTTTAAATCTCAAAGTATGTTCTAGAACCTTCAGCAATAAAGATCTAGCAGTGGCACCTACATTTATGAAAACACACACTGGGCTTTAGAATCTGTATGTCTGGAAAAAGGGCTCACTGGGTTGCCTGGAGCACTTAAAAACAACCACAACGCCGTGCAGAAAGTACAAGTTAAAAAAAACCCCAACTTCCAAGGGTTTAAGACAGACTTAATTTTCCATGATTTTCCCAAAGCCAGTCATGATATTTATTTAATTTGTGGTCTTCAGGGTGCACCTGCAAGAAACAGAACACATTAGAAGACAGAGACCTCATGTAAGTTAGTCATAAATGCATTTGAAAAATTGGCTTTTAAAAGTTTGGTGAGGAACAGGGCTTTAGAATATACACCGGTGACACCCAATACTCTTCAACCTAGTAGTGCTCAGCAGTGTTTAGCACTGTACTTTATGGGAAGGCAATCCTGTACAGTTTACAAAATACCCCTCCCCCCATTCAGGACTGACCCAGATCTGGAACAGGTGATGAAAACATGAGGTGAACGTTAACATTCCACTCTCGAGGCAAGCACTTTTTGCCACGAGGCCATATTCCCAGGCCTAACATTCCATTTTCTGTAGAAGGTTCTGGGCCCTGAGAGGTTCAACAAGCTGCTTAAGTCACAATGGATTGCTCTGGTAGAACAGGGGCAGGTGGGCCTGGGCATGCCCAGGAGGCCCTACTGGCCGAATGCTGAGGGCAGCCACATGCACCAGGCCACCTGCCAGTGCTCCCAGGGGCCGCTGGGCACACAACCACGGGACAGGAAGCTGGGGTGCTACCACGGTGAGAGATGCTAGGAGAAACTCCGCAAGCTCAACCGTGTCTGCTGTCCTCCCGTGGTGTCCTTTCGACAGGAGACTAAGCCCGCCGGGGCTTGGAGACCGGGGAAGACAGGAGCAGAGCCACAAGTGACAAAAGCTAGGGGTGGGTGCGAGGCCACATCAAGTTGTCTTTGTGAACCTGGGAGTGTATGTGGATCCTCTGCGCCACCTGCTGCTGCTGGGGCAGGGATGGCCACAGACCTGTGTTCAGTTAGGTGGTCTCAGCCCTAAGGGCAGATTTTCTTTGCCTCAGACCCACGTGCGGGATATGTTAGGGGCTGGAAGCAGGCCTCACCTGCTTCCACTCATTGACGCAGAAGATCCGGTAAGAGTCATTGCCGTACTTCCCAATGCCGTGGAGCTCAATGGGATACTTCCACTGCTTTGTTAGGTACTCATCTGAAGAACACAACATCCCGCAGGGGGCGGCTCAGCAGGGGGCGATGGAGGCAGGATGGGGAGAATGCCCTGTGAACACCCTGCTTGGGATGGCTCTTCCGGCCTCTCCCTGGCCCTTGTGTGCTAACCAGGCAGAGGCAAGGACTTCGACATTCTGCCCCAAACAGACCCGGGGCTGTGTCAATAGGAGGAGGAGGTTTGAAGGAGTAGACAGCTTTTGTTTTTTAAGACATTTTGATTTCCCTTAGGTAGCTGTTCAAAGGGGTTGCCATTACGTACACAGTTTAAAAATGCCGTCATCATGCAGGACATTGGTGCTCGCGCCTGTTAATACTCAGGAGACCCAGATCTGAGAACCTCGGTCAGAAGCCAGCCCCAGCACTTCCAATTAACCATCAAAAAGTTGGAAGTGGAGCTGTGGCTCAAGTAGTAGAGTGCTAGCCTTGATCAAAAAAGCTATGGGACTGTGGCCAGACCCTGAGTTCAAGCCCCAGTACCGGCACACAAAAAAAGCAACTATCTTTCTTGAGTTGAATGATTTCTATTAATGTAAAATTTTAATGTGTGGCTCAGATTCTTTAACTCATTTCCTGCATGGGGTGCCAAAAATGTGTCCTCTATTTCTCTCTATTGTAACTCTCATTAATACTAAAATTCGTACTAAAACTTAAAAAAAAAAAAGGTATGGGTCTCATTAAATAGGTACCATTTTCCCCCTTTGGGAACAGAGGACCATACCTGAGAACTTGATAATGGTTTTCGCACGGAGATCATAGAGACCGAGAGGCCGAAGGAGTTCTGACAGGTCTCTCCAGTCTGCAGCTCTTGCGACATCGGCTGAGGGGTACTTCTCTAGAAACTTCCAGAGCACAGGGATTGCCATTTTGCCTGGGAAGTGCAAACAGCCTGTGGTTACAACCTGTGGAGGCAAACAGCCTCCAGGAGGGCTGGTTTCCTGGTCAGGCAGTCTCTCTTCTAACATATTTTTTTGTTGTTGTTGGTTGTAGGGCTTGAACTCAGAGCCTGGGTGCTGTCTCTGAGCCTCTTTGTGCTCAAGGCTAGCACTCTATCACTTGAGCCACAGCCCCACTTCCATTTTTTTGAGTGGTTAATTGGAGATAAGTGTCTCCAGAGGACTTTTTTGCCTGGGCTGGCTTCGAACTATGATCCTCAGATCTCAGTCTCCTGAGTAGCTAGGATTACAGGTGTGAACCACCAGTGCCTGGCTTCATTTAGAACTTTTATTTGTTCAGTCACGGACAAAAAAAAACACTGCCTTGAGCCAGCCGTCACTTTCAGAGTCAAATACCAGCACTGTCAATCCTTCTGGTTAACAGGCACATTATACTAAAACTGGCCTTGGACGGAATTAGCTTGTAAATAATCAGGCCACTAGCAATTTAGAATGTGAGGTACAGAACTAGAAGCATGGCTCAAATAGTAGAGCACCAGCCATGAGTGAAGGAGAATACAAGTCCTGGAGTTCAAATCCCCGTACTGACCCCCACACAGTCCTCTCTCACAACACAAGGTATATTCAGTGAGAAAGAAATGTTCACGGGGACACAGAAATGTTCATTTTTTGCTGATTACCAAAACTTATCTGCAAGTAGAAAGGAAATGTCAATCTGCCCCCTAATGACCAAAAGGACTTGGATAGCATTTTGTCTTTACCGATTTGTTGTTTTTGTCCCAATCTTGAGGCTTGAAACCAAGGCCTAGGTGCTGTCCCTGAGCTGCTCTTGCTCAAGGCTAGCATTCTACCATTCGAGCCACAGTTCCATTTCCAGCTTTTTTTTTTTTTTTTTTTTTTTGTAGTTTATTGGAGATAGAGAGTCACAGACTTTCCTGCCTGGGCTGGCTTCAAACCTCAATCCTCAGATCTCAGCCTCCTGAGTAGCTGGGATTATAGGTGTGAGCTACTAGCAGCTGGCATGTGGTTTTTTTGTTTGTTTGTTTGTTTTTTGCCAGTTCTGGGGCTTGAACTCAGAGCACTGTCCCTGGCTTCTTTTTGCTCAAGGCTAGCACTCTACCACTTGAGCCACAGCGCCACTTCCAGCTTTTTCTGTGTATGTGGTACTGAGGAATTGAACCCAGGGCTTCATGCAAGTGAGGCAAGCACTCTACCATTAAGCCATGTTCCCAGTCCATTTAGTCTTTCTTATGGGTAAAGAGTTTGAGCGCAGAGAGGAGAGCCTTAGCCAATACCACAGACTCAAAATAGACCTTGAACCCAGGACTCTAAACAATTCAGTCTTTTTCTCCTTTCTAGTCTCTAAGACACAAGTGAAAAGAATCCACAAACCCGAGGTGCGGTTGAGAAATATAGTTGCAATGAGGAGCTTCCATGGGTCGTGGAAAAGCGTTTCTTGAACAAGATTAAAAGGTGACCGAGGAGGAGTCCATTTCTTAAAGGCTTTGCGTCGTGGGGGGCTAGGAGCTGAACAGAAACACACCATCAGAAACGTGTACCCCCAATACACATACACCAATGCTCTGAGTGGGGAACTTACCTTCTTTGTTATACTTGTTGGAAAAATACAGGCTTGTTTTCCTTTTTTCTATTTGTGCTTGTGGGATGGCATTGTCTGAAAAGGAAAAGTGGACACTGTTTATAGAATCTATGGTTATGGCACTTGGGAGTAAGATCTAGCACTTGGGAGACTGGGCAACATAGGAGGACAAGAGAGACAGAGGGAAGAAAAGGAAGAAAGGAAAGGGAGGACGGGAAGGAAGAGGAGAGAGATCTTGCATATGATCCCAGGTCGAAAAATGCGTGTATGTAAATACATGTACACATAGAGACTAGGAATGAAATAAGCCAAAGCAGTTAGTGAGTGCTAACTTTCGTGTTATAAACTTACCAAAATATCTGCACTGAACTCTTAACATACTTACCAATATAAGGTTTACAAAGAATCTGCAGCAAAACCTAAGCTCTGGACTGGAGTGCCCCCTGAATGGAGGTGAGCGGTGCTACCTGGCTCCTCGGTTTTCCGGTTGTCCTATTTAATGCTCGTTTCAGCCGCACACTCTGAATTTGAATGCCAGCTAATAATATCTTGCATTTACATAGTGTGAAGCCATTATTTTCACTTCTCATCTTAGTGTGTGTGTGTGTGTGTGTGTGTGTGTGTGTGTGTGTGTGTGTGTGTGTGTGTGTGTATTTGCCAATCCTGGGGCTTGAACTCAGGGCCTGAGCACTGTCCCTGAGTTTCTTTTTGCTCAAGACTAGCACTCTGCCACTTGAGCCACAGCACCCACTTCTAGCCTGTTCTGTTTATATGGTACTGAGGAATTGAAACCAGGGCTTCATGCATGCTAGGCAAGCGCTCTACCTCTAAGCCACATTCCCAGCCCCAATATTCATTTTTTTTTTGAGACAGGGTCTTGCATTGCAGCCTAGGCTGGCCTTGAATTCGTGATTCCCCTGCCTTTGTCCCCTAAATCCTGGCTTTACAGGTGTGATCCACCATGCCCGCCTTGACTTTACAATATTCTTAATGTGAAAAAGGGACTGGTGAGTTGTTACTTCCATTTTATAAAGGGAGAAACTAAGGCTTAGAAGTGAAACACTGTCCCCGAACGATGCTGGGCTGAGAATACACTGGAACAAGAACCTTGACAGCCAGTGCTATTTGCCACTCTGGTTTGCCTAAGTAAACCCAATAGAAAGTAAAGAAGAGGAAAACCGCCCTTAGGAGGTTCTTGGAAACATCTTCCATGGATTCCTGTTAATAATCACTCCCTGGCTTCCTTTTTGGCAAAGACAACAGGGGAGTCCTTCCTGTTTCACTGAACACCAAGATATAAGAAAGGTACTTCATCTGGCATCGAGAACTAGACTTTTGTAAGTACAGGATGAATATTTCCATCTTAGTCACCAAAGTATGCTCTAAATATTTAATTCCTCCATTATACTGGCAATAAATCTACATAAACCCCAATGCTTTCTTTAAGAAGCTCCAGTCTTTAAAGGAGAGACTTGAAGAATTCTTATGCATTTACTAGGGACATGTGGGCATTTCTTACTAAAGGCAGGTTCCAGGCACAGAGAGGACCTAAAGGTAGGGTAAGACAGAGCAGGGGTGAAGCCTAACCTCCTGTTTCCACCAATTTGTCCAGGTAACTTCCCCAAAGGGTTTTAAGTAAAATTACTATTCTTTATGAGAGTTATTCATTATATCATAATGGCATAATGAATGACTAATATAGAGCTGCTCAAAAGATCTCCTTTTTATCAATTATTCACAGAGGTATTATAAAGGCAAAATTGCTAAGCCTGGAACCTGTATTAAAAGCATATTACAAATAATACATGAACTACATGATTATACCTTTGAATTATTTAGAGCTCTTAGGCCTGCTGGAAAAGCATTATGTTATATAAATAGAAGGTCTAAATGACTGTGATGGGTTTGAAATTAAATTGGAAGTCACGCATCAGGAGTGAGTAACAGGAGGAGTGTGAAGACACACTGTTCTCGGTCAGTTCATGCAGAAGAAAGAATCTTCTCCAAATTTTTCACAAGGGAAGCCTTTCAATTCTCCATGGCACATTCACATTACTGTCTGGGGAAAGGCTGGGTGGGGGTGGGCTCCGAGGCCAGCCCCAGCTGTTGCTCCAGGGAGATGGTGGCAGGTGTGACTAGCTGGGCATCCCGGCAGTCACCAGCCGGCCCTCTCTGTGTCATGACCAGAGACAGAGTTTTAGGATCACCTGGGAGCACAAACCTGGCACCTAACGCTTGTCCTTCCGTATATCCATGTCATAACCACGTCCAGGCATGAAACATAAGACCTGGGAGTGTGAACTCCCACGCTCAACAGCATGCAAGTGTGCAGAATACCTGGGAGCATTTTCTCGGAAATCGGGCTGTTCTTGGCCTGTGAGCAGTTGAGCATTTCAGAGCCACATTTTAAAACGTCAGTATGCAAATGCTGCTTCCTGTCCCCATCGGCTGCTTCTGTTCTGATCTCCTCCCCCGTCCCATCGGCTGCTTCTGTGGTCGGACATGATTTGTTTGGGATGCCAGAAGTGATTTGTTCAACATGAAAGTCTGATCCTGAACTCAGAGAGGTCTCTTTGACAAGGCTCCTTTCTTCCCCGGTCACACGGAGGGGCTGGTCGCTTGCTCTGGTGTCAGGAAGGCAGGACGTTCTGTCAGGCTGGCTTTCTTGTGCAACAGGCTCATTTCTGGCACCTGTTTGATCAGATACAGATCCTTTTTTTCTCTTACTTTGAACAGAATCTGGAAGATGCTTCCTGCACCCTTTTTTGGTTTTCTTATCTGGAATTTCTTTCAAAACAGTCACCTTTCTTTTGGACTTCCTTACCTTCCTGAGCTTAACATCATGAACAACTTCATCTTCTTTCAAAAGTAAATGGGTGGGATTACAGGTTGACAGACCTCCACCATTTCTTTTCCTCCTGCTTCGTGTCCTGAGGTTCAGATTTGAAACGTCACTTTCCTTTTGCAGTTGGGAAGACAGAGCTGCCAGGCTGCAGTCTTTATGTTCTGACTTGATGATTCTTTCAGACAGTACAGTAAAATCAAAATCTTCTGGTTTAAGAGAAGTGTCTCCATTTTTATGAAGATAATTAGCAAGTGACCTTCTGGATCGGAACTTCTGTCCTTGTGGGCTGAAAAATGATGTTAAAGAAAAGGTGAGCCTTTAAAAAAGAATCCATCCACATTTCAAATTTCCAATTCATTATTTCCACATTTTTGCCACTGATGTTTGTCATTTGAAAGTTTAAAAAGTGATTATAAAGTATTAATCTATTGGTACTGGGGCTTGGACCTTGTTCTTGCTAGGCAGGCTGTCCATGTAGGCCACACCCCTGTCCTTTTTTGCTTTAGTTGTATTTGGAATAGGGTCTCATTCTTTGCCTCACACTGGCCTTGGACTTTGATCCTCCTACCTATGGCCCTCCTTTGCTGTATCTGGCATTAGAGATGTGCCTTGCACTCCTTACTTACTGCTGCAGATGAGGTCCTCTCTAAGACTTTCTAGGCTGGCCTTGAACCACAATCTTCCCAATCTCTGCCTCCTGAGTAACTATAAAGTGCCTTCTTGAATGGATTTCTCTGTGATAGAATAAAACTTACCCATAGAACCCAAGGGCAAGTGCACCATCAACCATTCACACTACCAAAAGTATCAAAATGTATGCAATTGTGCCTAAATCAACGGCTAGAACTAACCACTAACACTGATTAGTTGTTTTTGGTGATGGTATTAGGGGCTTGAACTCAGGGCCAAGGTGCTTTTGCATTCAAGGCTGGCACTCTACCACTTGAACAACTGCTCCACTGCCAGCTTTTTGGCAGTTAATTGGAGATAATCTTACAGACTTTCCTGTCTGGGAAGACTCTGAACTTGGATCATAATCTTAGACCCCTGAGTAGCTAGGATTTCAAGTATGAGCCACGGGCACCCAGCTCCACAGTGGTTATTAAGACAAAAATAAGTCAACATTTCTGCTATGGCCTTCCCACTACCTGTCTAGAAAATATTTACCACCCTGTATGCTTACCCGATAAAGTACACATCAAATCTTCCTGCTGTTTTCCCAGCCAACCTTTGCTTCACAACTCGTTCCCATCCACAGGGGACGGGCCTCTGGCCCGCTGTCACCGTGGGACCCCCGAAGCCAGTGGCGGCGGCGGCTTCTGCGGGACAGGCTTCTGGGGGGCCACCCTCAGGGCTTCTCCTTAGGGTCACCGGAATTTCAGCTCCACCCGCGTTTCCCAATTCCACAGCAGCTACCTCCTCACTGGAAAATCAAGACACAGCGGTGGACTCGTCCACAAGTTCTTCTCCTCGGCGTATTCAGTGCGGACCACAACAGTGTGGAAACCGCACGGAATACTCGGGTGAAGGTGGGGAGGGGGGTGGAGTTGGTATGGGCGATGGCGCCCTGAGCGTCTTCGGTAGGAAGGAGGCGCTATCGTTTAAAGCAGGCTCGGAGGGCTTAGCTTCTGAGAACAATCGGGAGGATCAGCGTGGTCGTCTTCCCAGGGCCCGCGGCCACCCCCCAACCCCCGGAGCCACCTCCGCCTCCTTCCCCGGCCCTCCTTCCTTCTCCCCTCCCCCTCCCCCGGTCCCGGGGAGCGCCTCCACGGGGCTGCCCCTCCCCCGCCCCCTCTCCACAGCGGGGAAACTGAGGCCCGGCGGCCGGGCGGGGGCGGGGCGGAGAAGAGAACCTGCCTGAGATCGCCGAGGCCGTCCCCACACGAGACCCCCGGGCTGGGACTCGCCATCCCAGCCGTGCCCGCTGAGGGGCGTCCGGCTGCCGCACGGGGCCGGGAGGCGCCCCGCCCCGCCCCGCGGACGGCCGAGTTACCGCGGTGGAAAGCGGCTCACAGCGCCGACCGGGAGCCCGAGCAAGGCACGAAAAGCCCCGCGGAACCCACCGCGCTTCCCCTCCGAAAGCCGCTGTTTACCTGGCTCCGCCAATCAGATCCTTCCTTGCGAAGTTGCACCGCCCACCCACCCTCCTCGACCAATCGCGGCCTTCTGGGCTCCTGTTCCTCCAGCGCTCCCGGCCCCTTTGCGCGCCCTCTCTTTAAGACATGCGCACTCGGAGCTACACGCGCGCGTAGCTTTCTGCGCATGTGCGTTGCCAGGGGTAGCGCAAGTAGCCGAAGTGGCTGGCGCGGTGGGGCCTGTGGCCGAGGCCGGGAGGAGGCGCCCCAGGCGTGAGGGACGCTGCGATGAGGACCGTGGTGACGTGGAAAGACAAGAGCGATCAATGGTGAGGAGTGGGACAGGCGGGGACAAGAGGGAGGCCGAGCCCGGGATGGCGGGAGCGTCGGCCTACGTGACTGCCGTGGTTGCCGGGACAACCAGGGCAACAGGCCTGGAGCCTGGGGCCTGGGGCCTGGGGCCTGGGGCCTGGGGCCTGGGGCCTGACCCCGGACCCGGGCCTGGAGGCTGCCGGGAGAGGCTCTATCGGGGGGTGCCGCCGCAGAGGCTTGAATTGGGGGCACAGGGTCGGGTGGGACGGTCGTGCCCTGTTGGGGAGGCGGGCTGTGCATGATCACCATAGTTTCCCTTCTCCCATCCTCACCCCCCTGCCCGTCCCCGGCAGAGTTTCTCAGTCTTACAACTTCGGCTTCATCCGTTTTCGCTTGAATATGATTTAAGCTTGACATAGCAACGTGATGACTGTAAGGTCACTTGGCGGATGAAAAAAAAAGTCAGTGTAGTTTGCTGCAAGTGCAAGGTGAGCAAAACATCACGCACGGAGAAACAAACGTTAACTACAAGGTTGCAGGTGGATACTGTTGCTAGGCCACCTTTCCAACCCAAGTCCAGCCGTGACCCAAGCTGGATAGTGCCAGGTAAGGGCAGCCTAAAGATGAGCATCAGGTCAAGACGGTCTCCTAACTGGAAAGTTTGAGAATGGAAAGCACTTATGTTTTAATAATTCAGTGTTACTTATTGCCCCATTCTATTTTCTTACATTGTCGTGTGTGTGTGTGTGTGTGTGTGTGTGTGTGCATGCTATTCCTAGGGCTTGGACACAGCCTTTGGGTGCTGACCCCTAGATTTTTTGCTCAAGGCTGGCACTCTACCACTTGAGCCTCAGATCCACTTCTGGCTTTTTTGCTGGTTAATCAGAGATAGGAGTCTCATGGGCTTTCCTGCCTCAGCCAGCTTTGAACTTCCATCCTCAGATCTCAGCCTCCTAAGTAGCTAGGATCACAGGCGTGGGCCACTGGCAACCAGCTCCTATTCCATTTTTATCACTAAGATTCAACGTGGAGCAGTACATCTTGGAAACTACTGACTTATTCCATAGTCCTCCTCAGCCTGCCTTTTATATCTTTCTGGATGATTATTTATATAGATGTGTATGCATATACATGTGTATTTCGGCAGTGCTGGAGTTTGAACTCAGAGTCTCCAGTTTGCTAGGCAGGTGCTCTTATCACTTGAGAAACATTCCAGTCCTTGCAGTCACTCATTTGTAGAATGGAGTCTGTCCTCTGTCCATGTTCGTCATCCTTGGACACCCCACCCCTCATATTGTTTGTGTATCCAGTGTCACTGGATGGACAGACACATGCCTTTGTGTCCAGCTATTGACTAACATGAGGTCTCGCAGCCTTAGCCTGGGCTGGCCGTAGGTAGTACTGCTCCCAATCTTTACCTCTTGGGGTACCTGGGTGAAGTGTCACCCAGATGATGGAGCCTAGTGATGGAGCCTAGTGATGGAGCCTGCAGGGCCAGCCTAGGTGATCTTCTTAGCATCCCGGAACAGCTTTGTTGACTCTGGGACAGAGTAATTGCCATCCACTCTGAGGCCTTTCTCTGTGCAGCATACTTTTCCCGATTTCACATTGGAATCTTTTTATTTATTTTTTTTTTTGCCAGTCCTGGGCCTTGGACTCAGGGCCTGAGCACTGTCCCTGGCTTCTTCCCGCTCAAGGCTAGCATTCTGCCACCTGAGCCACAGCGCCACCTCTGGCCGTTTTCCATATATGTGGTACTGGGGAATCGAACCCTGGGCTTCATGTATATGAGGCAAGCACTCTTGCCACTAGGCCATATTCCCAGCCCCTCACATTGAAATCTTAAACATCCCTCATGACTTCCTTTGGAGATGGTTGCTCTCTCTCTCGTGTACTCTGTGCTAGTAAGAGCTAATACATACTATGTGCCACATGCTGGCCAAGAACTCCTGTCCTCTGCCTCATTACCTCCTCACAGCAGCCCCTGAGGTAGGTGCTAGAACTACCTGTTTTACAGATGAGGACACTAAAGCACAAGAGAGCTTACTTTGCTTTGCCAAGGTCACAGTAACTGACCAATGGAGCCATCTTTCAAGCTCAGAGTTCCTCACTCCAGAGCCCCTATATTAATTTCTTTCATATTATAAAGATGGCCAATGTAACTGGCCTTGTAGGAATCAGGCAAGGAACAGAAATGGGAGGCATTTAGTTGCTTTTTTTTTTCCAGTCCTTGGACTTGAACTCAGGGCCTGAGCACTGTCCCTGGCTTCCTTTTTTTTTTTTTCCTTTCAAGACCAGCACTCTACCACTTGAGCCACGGCACCACTTCTGGCTTTTTCTATATAGGTGGTGCTGAGGAATTGAACCCAGGGCTTCAGGTATGCGAAGCAAACACTCTACCGCTAGGCCATATTCCCAGTCCATTTAGTTGCTTTTTTGCCAGTCCAGGGGCTTGGACTCAGGGCCTGAGCACTGTCCCTGGCTTCTTTTTGCTCAAGGCTAGCACTCTGCCACTTGAACCACAGCGCCACTTCTGGCCATTTTCTGTATATGTGGTGCTGGGGAATTGAACCCAGGGCTTCATGTATATAAGGCAAGCACTCTTGCCACTAGGCCATATTCCCAGCCCACCATTTAGTTGCTTTTTTAAAAAAGCAGTATTAGGATTTGAGTTAGAGGATTTTTGTTGGCTAAGCAAACACTCTACCACGGTCCTCTTTTTCCTTGGTTATTTATTATTTTTTGGCCAGTCCTGGGACTTGAACTCAGGGCCTGAGCACTGTCCCTGGCTTCCTTTTGCTCAAGGCTAGCACTCTGCCACTTGAGCCACAGCGCCACTTCTGTCCATTTTCTATATATGTGGTGCTGAGGAATCGAACCCAGGGCTTCATGTATATGAGACAAGCACTCTACCACTAGGCCATATTCCCAGCCCTCCTTGGTTATTTTTAAGATAGGGTCTTACTTCCTGCCTAGGTCCTGGGATTATGACCCACCTACTTTAGGTTTCCTTTAGTTGTTGGGATGATAGGTGCATGCAACTTCTCTCTGTTAAGGCAGAGTCTCATGGAGTTTTCTTTTCGGGTTGGCCTTGAACTTCCTTCTTCCATTTTTAGCCTCCTAAGTAGTTAGGATTACAGGCATGAGCCACTGGTATCCAGCTGTAGTTGTATTTTGAACTACTGTTTTCGCTAGAAATATTCTTTTAATTTAGCAGTGGTACTGCAGATTGAACTCAGGGCCTTATACTTGCTAGGCAGGTGCTGTACCACTTGAGGCATTTCCCCAGTCATTTTGCTTTTAGTGTGTTTTCATATGGGGTAGCATTGCTTTCATTGTAGCTGGTGTGTGTGTGTGTGTGTTGATACTGGGGCTTGAAATCAAAGCCTTGCACTTTTGCTCAGTTTGCTTGCTTATAGCTGATGCTCTTATCACTTGAACCAAGCTTCCAGTCTGGTATTTTGCTGGTTAATTGGAGATGAGGTGTCAAGAACTCTCCTGCCTGGACTGGCTTTGAGCCACAGTCCTTTGGTCTCTGCCTCCTGAGTAGGATGACAGGCCACAGGTGCCCAGCTCATTGTAACTTTTGATAGAGATTGAGGAAAAAGCAAAATTCTGAATTTTCACAGTTCTCCTCATAGCATAGGCTGATGGTAACTGGCAGTTGAGCACTTGTCTTTCTATGTCGGGGGAGGAGTGGCGGGCGGCAAGGCGCAGAGCTCTGCTCTGTGCGGAGGGGCGTCTGTGCTCCGCTCCTGCCAACAGCAATTTGGCCTGGTGTGCTCAGATCCTCCTGTTTTTATCAAAATCTAGGAGTCTGAGTTCTTAATGTGAAATGTCCTAGTTTTAAAATGTTGGCACTTAGAGGGAAGAAAAAGACCTAGTAACACGCCACGTGGGCCCGACAAAACATGAGTTGGCCAAATGCAGGCTGATTTGCTCTGCTCTCAAGCCCTGGTACAGGATTTCGCTCACTCGTCCCGTCTGTGGTATTCGAGTCTGTCACATGTAGGAGTTATTTTTTAACCTGTTTATCCCAGAAGTCTATAAACCTTAAAAAACAAAAAAGCAGTGGCTCTGTCATCTTTATTTTCTGACGGTGCTGCGCCCGGCGGGGTCCCTGGTGGGGGTTGGTGTTTGCTGGGTAGACGCCATCCCCGAGTGAGGGAATGGAGGTTGGTTATCCGGGGCGGGGCCTGTTACAGGTTTGGACGGGTCTGGAATAGGAGGCGTGGCAGTTCTGTAGACCTGCAGATGACAGCCCCGTCGCCCGCTGATGGCCCAGAGCAGAACAAACACAGGCGAGAGCGATGGGAAATAGAGGGCAGAGCTCAGAGCTCCTGATGTCCCTGTGACTGGCCAGCCCTCCACAGCCCCTGCCCTGCGGCTTCTGGAATGACCTTGGCATCAAGGCAGGACTTCCTGGGCCCCTGCTCTGATCTGTCTCCTGCCTCTCATAAACCTGCAAGGGGCGGCTCTGCTTGGTGGTCCTCCTGCTGTCTTCCCTGCAGCCCGCTGACATGGAGATTTATGCTCCAGAGTTCAGCCAAGGACTCCATTTTCCCACGAAGATCTTTCCCACGTGCTGTCTTGCTTTCTCCTCAGAGGCACTGCTGCCATCCCTCCCAGCCACGAGGCCTTGCAGGGCCTTCCTGCAGCCCGGCTGCCACCCTCCCACCCCACCCCACGAGATTGAATGAAGTGATATACTTTGCCCAAGATTCCACATAGCTGGGTGTGGTGACACCTGCCAGTAATCCCAGCTGTTTGGGAGACAGGAGTTGGAGGATCTTGAGATCAGCCGAGATTCCAAAAAAATAACGATTGGGGATGAAGCTCAGTGGTAGAGGGCTTGCCCATGTGAACAAGGCCCTGGTTCCCTCCTTCGTGCCACACACACACGCACGCACACACACGCACGCACGCACACACGTGCACACACTGCAAGTGGGTTGGCTGTGTGTAGGTTGAGTAGGATTTAGAGAGACTCCTGCAATGACTGGGTGGAGGGCTGGCAGAGGGCAGTCGGTGGGATTTAGCCTCCCTCTCTCTGCAGTGGAATCCAGGGACATACGTTTGGACCGTTTGTCATCTTCAGAGGCCGCATGGCCACACAGCGGGGCTTTTGTCCTGGTGGGGGCGACAGACGACACAAAGTCTAGAGTCCTTCCCAATTCTCAGTTTCCCCGATTCCATGGTGTAAGTGAAATCTTGTCTGGCGTTCAGTTGCGTTCAGTGCCAGGCACTGTAGGTCCCCGGATGTATAATGTAAAACCTGGCCATTTCCCTTGAGTTGTACAAGGGCACGATTAAAAAGACAGTGCCTGGAAGCGGTGAAAATGTGAGGGGCTGTGCAGCTGAGAGCGAACCCGAACTGTGCAGTTTATCTTACGGTTGGGCGCGAGTTAGATGTGCACTATGTGTTATATGTGATATATGTTTAACAATGATACTTTGGAGAGGAAAGTTTCAAAAAGGTCAGAGAAAGTGAACGCTGACATCAGAGAGGAAGGCACTTCTGGCTTAGCCCAATGAGAGGGCCCGCATGACCCGCTAACCCAACCTGAAATAACACCGCAGAAGCAGCGGCCTCAGGTGTGTGAGGCAGAAAGCCACATCTCCAGGGTTATTGGGGAGAGACGCAGCCCCCCCTCGGAGCCCCTGCCCCATCTCAGCAGCGCACGGGCATTGGTGCTCTGCAGAAGGCTGGCAGGTGCCCCCCACAAGGTGCGAGGGAGCCCATCTATCCTTGTTAGGCGGATGAAGAGAAAATTCAGATAGGAGGCCTCAGTTCCCCCAACCCACCCCATTCTTGTCTCTTCCACTGCTTCTCAGAGTGTGAAATGTGTTGAGATTCCTGGACTCAGAGAAAGAAAGTGCTGGAAGCCTAGGTCTGTGATCATGGAGCAGGGGGGAAGGAAGCTGGAGGACCAGGGCCCCACCGTTGCTTTTGTCCTGTGTGCCTGGCTGCAAAGTGGGCAGCTGCCCATGCCCAGCCCCCCTCAGCGCGCTGGGGGCCGCGGGCAACCCGCCCCTCTCGCTCCCTCATCCTCGACAGTGGGCTGACGATGCCCGCGCCCTCCATTCATGACCTGCTTGTTCCAGGGAGCTTCTGTCCGTGGTGGAGTCAGAGGTGGGGGTGGGGAAGGTAAGTCTCCCTCGGACTGCACAGCGACCACAGTTGATATAGCGTACTTCCAACGCGGCTCAATGAATAGACTGGTAGCATTCTCACGACGCAAAATGATCAAGTTGTTGAGGAGATGGTTATGTTAACTTGCTTCGTATAATCCTATTCATAGATCAAAACATCACATTGTACCCCATAGATACACATATTATTTGTCAAACACTCCTTTCCGCTGTGTTTCACCCAATTGAAGAGGTTCTTGATCATAAAGTATCAATGAGAGCAGAAACAAATTGCTGTCAATGAAATCAGCATGTCACCAAGTGCAAGATACGTCCCAAACTCAGAGATACTGACGTGCGAAGAAATGGAGGCACAGAATTCTTGGTGACTGCGTCCTCTTTGCACCGCCCCTCTGGTGGGAACTTCCTGGAGGACAGGAAGGGACTCGGCTCTGCGCACCTTGCACCTGTTAATAATGCCTGGCAACGCAGGCACTGCTCCCATCGCTGCGTGGCTCTCCTTACCCTCACGCCTGCCCCCAGGCTGTGTAGCCCTTAGGTATCAGACAAAGAGTTAAGTGCCCTAGAGGTTGCGCCTTTGAAGCATTCCTGGCGTCTGGCTTGCCCGGGAGGAAACCGGGCTGCAGAGCCGACCAAGCCCTTGGTGACTGAACAGCTGCCAAGGGGTGGTGGTTGCACGGAATTTGCAAACACATGCAATTCATTGCTGTTCTTTTTCTCCTCATTCACGCAGTGTTGATAGTGGAAACAAAAGTTGGCTTTCCTGGCTATTAGCAGACTTCATCATTTTGGTTCCTAATTGTCTTTTTGTCTCGTCTTCTGTTTAGTATCTATGACCTCACGTTTAAGCCTGATGGAACTCAACTGATTGTGGCTGCAGGAAGCAGATTACTGGTAGGATTTTGTCTGAATTTCCTTTTTAAGTGCTCTTGTTCCCTCCTCCCTCTTGTAAGTACTCTGAAATCTGACCCTTTTTCTTGAGATAAAAAAGGCCAGGGAGGAAAAACCACTCATTACTTTTTAATGGGGAAGGAAATGGGTTATTTAAAACAGGTAAGCAAACTGTCTATCAGCTAGGAACTTGTGAACAATGCCTCCTTTGGAGTCATTCATCTTTCTCTTTTTGCTCGAGACACCATGAAGTAGTTGAAGACAATGAATCAAAATGCCTTTGAAACTAGGTGGGTGTTAGTTCCTACTTAGTACTGAAAGATCTAAGCAGCAGGATTGAGGGGGGCGCCTCCTTGAGAAGCCAGCTACCCTGACCTAAACTTTCAGGCCCTGGCCCACCTTGGCTCCATATGCATGCCGTGCTGTCGTTAGTATTTGCAGAGGTTATCAGCTCGCCCTGGAGCCTGTCTCAGTGGAGAAAAGTAACCTCTAGAGAGAATTCCGTTCGACCTAAAAACCTGTGTGATCTTCCTTCCTCCCAGCCCCTGTCAAGTCCACTTCCTCTTCATGGTTGTCTCTAGATAGGCAGACTGACTGATGTCTGTTTTCCGCACGGTAACTGCAGTGTTAAACCGTGGTTAAGTTGTTCCGCAGACTTACTCTCTCCAGGGTAAATAGTCCAATCCTTTCAGCTTTCCTCATAGATTTTCTTCTGACTGTGTGGGAGTTTTGCCCTGACTCCTCAGATGGTATGTTTTCTACATTTCCATTTATTTATCCATGTTACAGAACCATAAAATATCCTAAATCCGTATTACAGCTGGGTTTTGTAACACTTCTTCCTACTTGCAAACCGAGCAGAGTCTGTGGCTTCCTCCGTCTCAGCAGCAGACAGAAACCATCTCCATGATGTGGGGTTTTGGGGTGGCGCTGGCCCTCTGTGCGTGCCGGCTTTGTGGAGGTGGGCCTGGCTTGATTGGCAGAACGAGTGGAGGTTGGAGGGAATATGCAGGCCAGCGCGTCCGGACCTGATGTCAGAGGTCTTCCGCTTCTTGCCTAGTGTTCCGTCTAGTCCTTCTGGTTTTGCACTAGTCTTTCTCGGATACAAATTTAGGACCTTGACAACTGTTTTCTTACAAAAATGAAAATAATGGTAGCAATCCTACAGGAATCTGAATACTTGCTGTCACCTAGGTAATCTACACGTTTCTCTCCCCCTCCCCTCCAACCCTTCATACTGCCCCCCGCCCCCCTCGTGTTTCTCGGGCTTGCTCTCAGGGTCTTGAGCTTGCTAGGCAATGCTCTGTCTGTGAACTACACATCCAGGCCTTTGCTGAGCTGGACAGGATCTTGCTTCTCGTCCAGCCGCACCCCAGACCATGACCTGGCCACTTGAGGTTTCTGGTTGTGGCGCCCAGCTTCTTCCTTGAGATGGAGTCTTGCGGCCTTTCTGCTTAGGCTTGCCTGGAACTGCGATCCTCTCAACCCCAGCCTTCCACGGAGGGAGAATTGCAGGTGTGAGCCACCAGCCACCAGCTCACTTCGGTCTCTTTTTGACAGGTTTATGACGCCTCTGATGGCACCTTGCTTCAGCCCCTCAGGGGCCACAAAGACACCGTATACTGTGTGGAATACGCAAAAGATGGTAAGAGGTGGCTGTGGAGTCCGTGTCTGTCCTGACCTCGCTTTGCGTGTAGGCACGCCCTCGGGGGGGTGGGGGTGGCAGGTGAGTACAGACCATGGGGCCTGGAACGGCAAGATTGGGGGGGGGGGCGCTGCTGCAGGCTCGGGGAGCAGGGAAATGAGGGGAGACAGGTGCCAGGTCATGCTGGCCACTGTGAGGACTCCAGCTTTGCCTCTCGTTAGATGATGAACTGTGGATGGGCTCTAAGCAGAGGAGGGAGGCCATGGCGCTTACGTTTTACGTGTGTATTGGAAACAGCCTTTGAGAGGTGAGGCTGGGGCAGGAGGACGAGCCAGGAGCTTCTCCCAGGGGAGCAAGGAGCGTGGGGGCCTCGGAGGGGGACGGGGTCTGGATTCTGGAGTGAGGGTAGAGCCAGGGGGATCTCACGAGAGGCTAGACTTGAGGTGTGGAGAAAGAGGAGGCGCGGTGACTCCCAGCTTTTGACCCAAGCCACTGAATGGATGGAGCTGGGCCCTGCATGGCCGGGCCGGGCCTCAGGCGGAGGGGCTCACAGTGCAAGGCCCAGAACTCAGCTGTGGCCGTGAGCTCGCGTCCTCTTTTCCTGCTTCTCTGAGCTGCACAGGCCGGGACTTTTGGGAAGAAGTGGATGTCGCCAGAGTGGGGAAGGCCAGAGGGCAAGGGAACCCAGGCTCTGTGCGAAGGGGCCATGAGATGCATCAGCCTAGGAATGCCGGCTGAGCCGTGAGCAAGGCGGGACCGTGCCGAGGGGGTGGGCAGGGAGAGGGGCTGGGGTCGTGGGGACGGGCAGGGGGAGGTGGGATGGTCCAGCAAGTTGGGGGGATGGGTTGCTGCGGTGAGGATTAGTATACCAGCTGGATTGGGACGAAGGGAGGTGGTGGTTAGAGGATGGATTGAGACCAGGAGCTAAAAATAAGTGCTACCCCACAGCCCAAGAAGCTCCTGGGCCCGGCCGCCCGGCACAGAGCTGTGCGTTCAGCTGGGCCTGGTCGCTGCACCTGTTTCCTGCGTCTAGCAGTTAGGAGGCTGGAGACAGCATTCAGTGGCCGAGGCCCAGAGTCACAGACTAGAGTGGCAGCATTGGAAGGAAACTTGGAGCGCTCGGGCGCGGTCTGGCAGGCAGGCAGGCCTCCTGGAGAAGCAGCGGAAAGCCGAGGACCGTCTCTAGAAAGATGCACAGACTGCGTGCAGACAGACGCAGGGCCAACTGACTTCCCGCTTCCCTTAGGAGATGAGGGAAAGAGTGCCCGGCTAGGGCGTGCGGCAAGTTCACGCACGCCCACACATACTTCTTTCTCCTCTGTTCTTTTGAAATTTGCTCTTCTTGGGGCTGGGAATATAGCCTAGTGGTAAGAGTGTTTGCCTCATATACATGAAGCCCTGGGTTCGATTCCCCAGCACCACATAGATAGAAAAGGCCAGAGATGGCGCTGTGGAGAAGCCAGGGACAGTGTTCAGGCCCTGAGTCCAAGTCCCAGGACTGGCCAAAAAAAAGAGAAATTTGCTCTTCTTTATCTTGTGACTTTTCCCCCCTGTGGTACTGGGTTTGAATTCAGGGTTTCATGCTTACTAGTCAGGAGCTCACTCACTGAGCCACACTCCTAGCTAGCTGTGGCTGTTTGTGTGTGTGCGCGTGCTTGAACTCGGGGCCTTTGCGTTCTTGCTTGTCTTTTTCGCTCAAGGCTGGCACTCCACCACTCGAGCCGCACCTCCACCTGTAGAGACAGTAGGACTTTCTTGCTCCGCAGTCAGCGTGGCGGTTGTGTTTTTCTGTGTGCTCTTTGCGCTGTGGCACCGTTATGCACTGGAGGAGGTGGGTGTGAGCCGGCGTCTCCCAGCACCGGGGCCTCGCGTCCTCTCGGCTATCAGCCGGCAAGCCTCTGGCGCAGCCTTTCCTCCTCCCCCAGAAAAGAGAAAGTCCTGGCGCAACGCGAGGCGCAGCGACGGAGCGCGGGCTGCAGGGCCCGTGACCACAGAGCCCTAGATCTTTCTAGTACATCATCCTGCCTTGTAGTGATGCTTATCTTAGGCGTGAGATGGCCTTCCACCCTCTGAACTAGTCTTGCCTCGTTTACACCTAGACATTGAAATGCACTGAATTAATTACTCTGTCTGCTCCTTTCTGATTTCTCCCATAAGTTTAATTAGTAATTAATGAGCAACCATGGTACAAAAGTGCCTAAGACATCATTTCTTTATTCAAGGAAAGCAATATGAAGCAACAGTAGTAATTTTGAGCATAATTTTATACCAGGCAGTGTTCTCAGCACTGTGTGTGTGTGTGTGTGTGTGTGTGTGTGTGTGTGTGTGTGTGTGTATACTCAGTCTTCCCATGAACTGTCAGGCAAATACATTTTTTGCAATCTATTCAAGCATGTTTATTGAGCACCAGCCATGCATGGGAATTGGCTTCGAACATGACTGTACACCACTTATAGCCTCTAACGGATATACTATACACAGCTATAAAACTATTTGCTTTCTTCCCTCAGACACACTGTAGCCAGGCTGGCCTTGAACTTGGATCCTCGGCCTCGGCCTCCTGAGGGCTGGGATTGCATCTCCGTTTTTTTAGCTGAGGAAACAAGAGCAGGGAGGTAGTTGGCAGCCCGTGTCCGGGCACACACACCGGGTGGCATCACTCAGCCCGCAGCTGCTGGCTGCTGTCACCTGCTGCCACTGGGCGGGGAGGCCGGCAGCAGCGCCCTCTGCTGGTGGTGGGGGCAGTGAGGTCTGCTGGAGATAGCGCCGTGGTTGACCACCCCAGATACGAGGCGTTCTCCCCACTGTGCAAGTGTGTGCTCACCCCGTAACCCACCAGCACCGGAGGGGCATTTGTGGTCCTAATATTCCCCCCCCCGCCCCATGGCCATGTGAAGTAGAACAAAAATGCCCCTCTGGCCTGTCTCTGTGCTTCAAGCCTTTCTCTCCTTCAAAGCGTGGCCATTGCTTTGGGGTAAAGGGCAAGGTTCCGCTGTGGCCCTGAAGACCCTAGAGGTCCTTCCTCCTGCCCTCAGTGCCTGCTGGCTGCCTCCCAGCCCCCCCCTTCCTGCCTCAGGGCCTTTGCATATCCGTCTTACCCATGGGGATGTGTCTTTCTCATTTCTCTGTACTTGGCTCAGCTCTGCTCATACTTTGAGCCTCCCAGGAGATGATGAGCAGTCAGACGAGAGGAGGGGGCTCGCGGTTCCCCCGGGCAGCACGGTGACCACAGGCAGGAGGAATGTGTATTTCGCAATTGCTGAAAGAGCCCGTTGGAAATACGCTCCCAACAAAACGGGGAAGGTCTGAAGCGAGGGGTATGATAGGTTAGTTAGCTGGATGTAATCATTTGTCAGTGTGCATGTATCTCAAAGCCTCACGTGTGCTTCGTAAAATCATGCCATTATTTGTCAGGTAACCTCTTCTTACCGCATTGTGTTTGTGCTGCGGTGAGGTAGTGTTTGCTACATCTACTAGTGTCAGTAGGTGTGGAGGATGTATGATAATGGCTGCTCAGTCCTTAGTCTGGACCACGACGCACGCACCAAGTCGTCTCCAGTACATCTGTGTGTACTCAGTGCCAGACGCAGCAGGCTCGGAACTCGAACCTCCTGACTCCCGGCTGCCTGAGAGCCGCACTGCGAGCAGTCACAGAGGGGCTGGACTGGCAGGGGCTCAGCAGGGCAGCGGGAGCAAAGCCCGGGGTTCCGTTCCTTCCCCTGTACATACACACACACACGCACACACACGCACACACGCACACACACGCACACACACTCACATAGAGAAGGTGACACTTACTAGCTTCCATTAGAACACAGTGTCCCATGCCTCTGTTTCTTCTACCCAGGAACCCAAGGCAGGAGGTCCTACTGAGGTCGGAGGGTCACAAGTTCGAGGCCAGGCCTGGCCACATAGTAAAACTATGTGCAAACAGCAGCAACATCACTAACAACAAAAACCTAGTTTTCTAAGAAATACTCTGGAAATGCTGGCTTAAAAGGGACAGTGCTCAGGCCCTGAGTCCCCAGGACTGGCAAAAAATAATAATAATTGTGATAATTTTCTTAACACAGGCAAACGCTTTGCTTCTGGATCAGCTGACAAAAGTGTTATTATCTGGACATCAAAACTGGAAGGCATCCTGAAGTACACGTAAGTGACCCTCTCGGAATAGTTCACTTCCTGTTTGTTTGTGTTTTTTTTAAAAATGATTATTTATTCTTTTTTTGTTTTGTTTTGTTTTTTGCCAGTCCTGGGGCTTGAACTCTGGGTCTGAGTACTGTCCCTGGCTTCTTTTTTTCTGCCATTGAGCCACAGCGCCACTTCTGGCCATTTTCATTGGATTGCAGGGGTTTTGGCATGGTATTTCTTTTTCTTTTTTTTTTTTTTTTTTTTTGCCAGTCGTGGGCCTTGGACTCAGGGCCTGAGCACTGTCCCTGGCTTCTTTTTGCTCAAGGCTAGCACTCTGCCACTTGAGCCACAGCGCCACTTCTGGCCGTTTTCTGTATATGTGGTGCTGGGGAATTGAACCCAGGGCCTCATGTATACAAGGCAAGCACTCTACCGCTAGGCCATATTCCCAGCCTGGCCATTTTCTATACATGTGGTGCTGAGGAATCAAACCCAGGGCTTCATATATCTGAGGCAAACACTCTACCCACTAGGCCATATTCCCAGCCCTTTGTTTGTGTTTTGATGTATCTTTTTTGCCAGTCCTGGGCCTTGTACTCAGGGCTTGAGCACTGTCCCTGGCTTTTTTTTTTTTTTTTAAACTCATGGCTAACACTCTGTCACTTGAGCCACAGCGCCACTTCTGGCCATTTTCTATATATGTGGTGCTGGGGAATCGAACCCAGGGCTTCATGTCTATGAGGCAAGCACTCTTGCCACTAGGCCATATCCCCAGCCCTTGTTTGTGTTTTGAGACAGAATCTCTCTGTATAACTGAGACTTGCCTACAGCTTGAGATCCGCCTGCCTCAGCCTCTTAAACGTTGAGGTTCCAGGCATGCACCGCAATTGCAGCCAAAGTGCCTTAGAAAAGATACAAGGAAGACACGTTTTTCTCCAAAGAGAGCTTGGTAGGCGGGGAGGGGTAGCCGCTGCCGATCCGCACTTGCGAGCTTGGCCAGCCCTGGGCGGGGTGTTTCCATGAATGCATGTCAGCTCATCTGCACCACACCTTCCAGCTGGGGTCCCCAGCCCGGCTTCCTCCAGCGTCTCTGTGTGCCCCACCCCCCCTTCCCATGGGGCCTTCTCCCCATTGCTGCTGCCCCAGTCCGCCCCTCTCGCTCGCTGCCGGGCCGGACTCTGTGCTTCTCCACTGTGGCATCCTTTATGTTGAATGTCACCTATACATGGGGGATTGATCAGTAAAGCTCCTGAAAGCCCCCGAAGGACAGATGCTACCCCGATTTTGCTAACCCCTGTGTTACTGGCGCCCGGCGTCATGCCTGGTACACAGTAGGAATTCAGCAAACCATTTCTTTTGAACACACACAATGCCACCCTACCCATATTTTAGGTCCAATCATATGAAGTACATCCACATTATTCTGCAACCAAATTTCGGAAATGAAGGTCCCCAGATCTCCTCCTGTGTGTGCGTATCTGAGCTCGGGCCTTCCCCGTGCGAGGTGGGTTCTCTGCTGCTCAGGCTACACGTCCAGCCCCTGGAGCTCTGGTTGTTTTTGAGATACAGCTTCTCACTGCCCAGGCTGGCCTGGACTGCGATGTTCCGGTTTTACACTCCCATTGTGACTGCTGGTGGGCGTGTGCCGCTGAGCCCAGCTGGCGGTTGAACTCGCCTGGGCGGGACGCTTCGGTGCGATCCAACCCAGCTTACCCTCGGGAGCAGGTGGGATGGCCGACCTAAGCCACCGGGCCCAGCAGAGCTCTCTTCTTGTAGACCTTTAACTGGACACCTCATGACCTCCCTCCTGCGCCTCCCCTCAGTCTGTGCCACCCACTGTTCTGCTTTCTTCGCCTATGCCTCCTCTAAGTGGAGACACGTCGTGTCTGTCCTTCTAAGAGCGAGTGAGTCGTTTCGCCCGGCGCGACGTCCTCACGGTTCACCCACGTTGTGTTGTGTTGTGCGTCCTGGTTATTCCATTGTAACAGACGCCACATTTTGTTTGTCTCTCATCATTTGGTGGGTATGTGGGTTGTTCTGCCCCTTGGCCATGGTGACTGATACTGCTCTGAGCATGGGTGTGCAAATCAACAAGTGATGATTCCTGTCAGTCCTAGGGCTCCAACGCAAGGCCCGGGTGCTGTCCCTGGATTTTATTTTCTTTTTCTCAAGGCTGGCCTCCTATCATTTGAGCCACAGCTCCACGTTGCCTTTTCTGGCTAATTGGAGAGAAGCGTCTCACAGACAGACGTGTGTGCCTCGCCGGCCTCCCGCTGCACGCCTCAGATTGCAGCCTCCTGAGGAGCAGCTAGGGTTACAGGCGTGAGCACTGGCACGCGGCTCGCGCGAGCGTGCTGCACTGTCCGAGTGAGGCACCGGCGGAGAGCCAGGCTGGCAGGCGAGCGGTGCCGTCTCAGGATTATTCGCCATTTCCAGATCTTGGCCCCCACGTGCTCGCGAGCCTCCGTCCTGTATTTCTAGGCTGCCACGAAGCAGCGCAGCCGCCGCCGCTCAAGCACATGCTCCGCAGCTGGCCGGGGCCTTTCTGTCTTTCGCACATCAGCTCCCCAGTGGCCGCAGAGGGGCCGGGCTGCTTTCTGTGGGTCACGGCAGACGCCTGCGCCGTGAGTTCAGTCTCCAGTGGAGGCCACGGAGGCGTCAGCGGTCCGCACCCTAACGCCCCACGCCGCTTCCCTTGCAGGCACAACGAGTCTATCCAGTGCGTCTCCTACAACCCCGTCACTCACCAGCTGGCGTCCTGCTCCTCCAGCGACTTCGGTAGGTCCTCATCCCCAAACATCTCCTCCCGGAGCCACAGAATTCTGGGCCCCACATGCTGAGACCCCGTCAGGACTCAGTGTGCTGTCCTGCGAGCTCGTTCCCCCGCCTGATGCTGCCCTTGAATCTGGCCGGAAGCTGACAGGGCCAGGGCGGTCGTGGTGAGCGGAGGGGAGAGCCCGAGCGCGGGCACACCTGGGGCGTAGCCCTGCCCACCCTGGTGAGCGACAGGCCAGCGTGCCCACACTGCCTTCACCTCATTCACCCTTTCAGCCTTGCTTCGGGTGCAGTGTCCCCGTTGCTGCCCCCGAGGGCCGCGGCTTCAGCCCTGCCTGGCATCTCGTGGGGGTGACAGGGCCGCGTGTATGGAGGCAGGCAGGCAGGCTTGTAGAGGGTCTCCATCCAAGGGTGATTCTGGCCGGCACTGGTGCTCACGCCTGTAATCCTAGCCACTCAGGAGAGTCCAAGCCAGTCAGGCAGAGAAGTCTGCAAGATTCCATCTCCACTTAACCAGCAAAACACTGGACTGGAGGCATGGTTCAAGTGGTAGACAGCCAGCCATGAGCGAAAAAAACTGACCTGGACCTCAAGGCCTTGAGTAAAGCTCAATGCTGGAGTAAAGCTCCAGCATTTAAATAAAAAAAAAAAGGTTGACTCTGGGCCAGATACAATAGATCATGCCTTATAATCCCAGCTACTCAGCCTGGGCAAAAAATGAGGGAGACCCCCCCCCCCCATTTCAGCCAAAAAGCCAGGTGTCCTACTGTGCGCTTACTACTTATGAGAAAAGCATAGGGGAGGCTGGAAGTCTAGGCTGGCCTGGGTGTAAATGTAAACTTTGTTAGTAAAACAAATCAGAAAAGGCTGGGGACGGGCGGCGGCGGGGGGGGGGGGGGAGGCTCAAATGGTAAAGCGCCTGCCTCGAAAACTCAAGGCCCCTAGTTCAAATCTCAGCACCACCAACCAAAAACCGTCAGTTCTGGTTTCTAGCTCCATGTGTTGTGTCTCCTTGGCTAAGTGGGACCGAGAGACTTGGCAGGGTGCAGAGCCAGTGTTTCGGCTTTCTCATTGTAGAGTTCAGGCTTCCAAGAGGGAGAATTTAAGCAAGAACATCACGTAATTAAATCAGGAAGAGACTGTCATCTGTTTACGAAATTAAGCATTTCTCTCCCTGTGAGGCCCTCATGTGTGAGTTTACTTGGGGGAAGATGGATGTCTCCTGCCTCCAGCTTGTGGTGTTGGGGGGCAGGTAGGATACATGAAGACACATGGGGGGCACCGTGGAAGTGTTCCAGAACGAACCCCTCGTTGATCTGCGTGCCAGCTCCTGAGGGGTTCTGTCCAGTCCCACCTTGCTGACCAGGGGTGCAGCGGTCACTGGAAGTCTCCCAGCTGGCGAGTAAGGAGCGAGGCTCAGAGCCGGACAGGCAGCCGTACCCAGCCCCGCTCTGGGAGGCGGCCTTGCAGCCGGAGCTCAGGGCGGGCATGGCGAGCCCCCGCGTGCACAGCCGGAAGCGTGGCGAGGAGCTGAGAGCAGAGCGAGCGCATGCCACCTGGCGCGATCCGCGCACCACCTTTCCCTGCCTGCTCACACTTGACAGCCCAGGCAGAGCAGCGCTGGTGTGTGGCGTCTGGACACGCACCTGTTGCCGGGCCGCTGCGCCCCACGCGGGGAGTGGCTGGCAGGAGCCTCCCTGGACGGGGCACGCGCGGCCGCAGAGGCCTGGCCTGGCTGGAAACGCACGGGCACTCTGGCTTCTGTGCCCGCCTTACGAGGAGTCCCAGTGAGCGCTCGGTCCCGAAGCCGGCTGCACCTGGCCGGTCTTCCTTCTTCCTCTTTAGAAAGAGTCCTAGATTCCCAGTCAGCCGCAACGGCAGCACTGCGCAGGCTCGTGTGCGCTTTATCCAGAAGATTCTTCTTATGTAACGGCTAGGGTGTGTGTATGTGTAGTTGTCACTTGTTGTGTCACACGTGGCGAGTGTGTGTAGTTCTGTCACTTGTGTCACACGTGGAGTGTGTATGTGTAGTTGTCACTTGTGTCACACCTGTCGAGTGTGTGTATGTGTAGTTCTGTCACTTGTGCCACACATGGCGAGTGTGTGTGTATGTGTAGTTGTCACTTGTGTCACACGTGGAGTGTGTATGTGTAGTTCTGTCACTTGTGTCACACGTGGAGTGTGTATGTGTAGTTGTCACTTGTGCCACACGTGGCGAGTGTGTGTATGTGTAGTTCTGTCACTTGTGCCACACGTGGCGAGTGTGTGTATGTGAAGTTGTCACTTGTGTCACACGTGGAGTGTGTATGTGTAGTTCTGTCACTTGTGCCACACGTGGCGAGTGTGTGTGTATGTGAAGTTGTCACTTGTGTCACACGTGGAGTGTGTATGTGTAGTTCTGTCACTTGTGCCACACGTGGCGAGTGTGTGTGTATGTGAAGTTGTCACTTGTGTCACACGTGGAGTGTGTATGTGTAGTTCTGTCACTTGTGCCACACGTGGCGTGCCACCACTGCCATACAGAAGTATCCCGTCATCTCATGGATGTCTCCTACCATCACACTCGCCCTCCTCAACCCCCGCCACCCCAGCCCAGGAGCCTGTTCTCCAGCCGTCAGCCTGTCATTCCAGAATGTTCTATGAACAGTCGCAGGGCACTGCGACTTCGGAGACTGGCTTTTTGTCCCTCAGCATAAAACGCTGGAGGCCCTCCCGGTTGTTGTGGGCGTCACGGCTTGATGCTTCTCGTCGTTGAGCAGTATTCCAACCGTGCTCCCATTGCCATGTATTGAAGGGTTGTGGTCTCCGGAACAGAAGTCTGTCTCCAAGCACAAAGCCAGCAGCAAGATCACCTGCTGCAGGTGAGTTGAGAGCGCTCTGAAGCCAGCCCCTGCTCCTTCCCCTCCTGAGCGGGCCTCGCCAGCTGCTCATTCCAGACAGCAGGGGGCGCTGCAGTGCCTTTCTTCTTGTGTCTCTGCGGGGAAAGAAAGATCAGTGAGCCAGGAGACCCCAAGTTGCCTTCACTCAGGTAGCCGGCCACAGGCTCCTCGCCGTGCGGCTCTGCTGAGCCGAGATTCGGGAACCGTGTGGGGCTGAAGTGCTAGCTTTGAGGCTGGGCCCCGATCCCAGGTCAGATTCTGTTACTGGCTTGACAGGGCGTCCATGAGTCACCCCCGGGGAAGGCCTGCAAGACGCCCAGCGCCCAGCGTGCGGGAAGCACCTGGTCCCTGGGCCTCGCCTCTGAGCATGGCTCTTTGATTCAGCGCGCGCTCAGGGCCCGCTGCCTGGCGAGGCCTGCGCTAGGTCTAGGAAACACCGTGGCACCGGGCTCGTCACAGGCGCTCGTGCCCCCGTGAGGCTGAGATGCACGGGGGAGGCAGGCCTGGCCCAGGGACCCAGTCGCAGGGTGTCGTGGAGGGGAGCCGGGGGGCTCCTGGGCGTCCCGCGGCTGATTCCAGAAAGAGCTGGGACTTGCCGCCGCGCTCAGATGAGCAGGAGCGCCGGTGTCGCAGGGGCCGCGGCCCACGCTGCGCTCCAAGCCAGGGTGAGTCTCACCGGCCTTTCCTTCCGCTTCTCTCCCTCTCCCATGCCCGTGTTGGCCGTGCACCCAGCTGGACCAATGACGGCCAGTACCTGGCTCTGGGGCTGTTCAACGGCGTCATCAGCATCCGGAACAAAAACGGTGAGGAGAAAGTGAAGATCGAGCGGCCAGGGGGCATCTACTCGCCCGTCTGGTCCATCTGCTGGAGCCCGTCCAGGTACGGGGGCCGCGCGCGGGCTTCCTCTCTCGACTCTGCCCGAGAGCCCTGCGCTTTGAAAGTCTTCTCCCGCCACTTGACCGGTCTCTTTGGAATCTGTTGCGTTGAAATAGTTTTGAAAGAGCTATCTTGAGTTTTGGCACGGATCCCAGAGGTTTTAGCTAAGCAGATGAGCTATGTAGGCCAGGCGAAAAAGGAGGTGTGAGCGTTGTGCGTGCGGATGCATACATGAGTGGAATGTGTATGTGTGTGTGTGTTTGTGCGCACGCGTGCGCACGTGTGTACAACACAGGACCATTTCCCTATTGTAGCCGAGATTTTTTTTCAGCTGTTCCCTATAAGTCTGGGCAACGTGAGTGCGCACCTGTTAATAAAGAGCTCTCCCATGAGCTGTCATTGTTGCCCTTGCCAAAAAAAGTGCAAGTGAAGTCTACAAGAGTCTCGAAAGCCCAGCGGGGCAGCTCAAAGCTCACACGCTCTTGCCGCCTGCACCCAGATGACTCTGAGGGTGAATTAATACCTTCACAGGCTCTTTGTGTAATCCCATAATATTATTAAACCGCCTGTATCCCCCACAGAGTCCTCTGAAGGTAAATTAAAGGACTTGTTTACCAACCCGGTGTCATTTTACAGGTGGGCACCCACTTGATTTAGGAGGCCATTTAATTCTGTTGCCTTCCGCACACCAGGTTATTATGCTGCTTCCTGGATAATTCTGTCAGCCCAGGTTGGATCATGCGTACCTAATGCCGTCCAAGGCCATTAGCCTACCCCAGAGTTCCTGCTGTTTGATTTTGTGGCCACAGATGACTGTGTGGCTTCAGGCCGCCATCTTTAATTCATGAGAAGCAGGATGCCCGGTGTGGCCGGTGGCCGTCCTCTTCCGGGCAGGGCGCAGGGGCCCCTTGACAGGGTTGGGCATGCTAGCGCTAGCCTAGGTGCAGGCGATGTGATTGTGAACCGCCACTTACTGTCTGCAGCCGATGGGAGAATTTCTGGATGAGCAGAGAGACGGAGGATGCTGAGGATGTCATTGTCAACAGCTATTTTCAGGAAATCCCCTCCACTATGAAGTCAGCAGAGTACAGTAGTCAGGGTAGTGAGGCAGAGGAGGAAGAGCCGGAGGAAGAAGACGACAGTCCCAGGGACGACAACTCGTGAGTGTGTCCCAAGGGGCAAGGAGCTCCTTGGGAGGGCCCAGGCCTGTGTGGCTGCCCGGGCCGGCAGAGCAGGGCCCCACCACACACACGCACCCCGAGGGGGGCACCCCCGGAACCAGGAAATGCCACAAAGGACAGAGAAGGCTCGGCCTCTCCATGAAACCTCATCTCTTGTGTTCTCCTCAAGCTCAGCCTATTCCCGCAGTCATCTATACCATTGTAGAGCCAGCTCCACCCAGTAACGTTAGAAATTCTTCCAAAAACGTGACTTCTAGCCCCTGTCTCGTATCACTACGTGGATGTCTGTACTTAACGCTGCCCACGCGTGAGCCACCAGCACCGACACAGGGCCAGGGCTGGGCTTTTGAACTGTGTTTGGACTTGACTACTCGGTTCACCCTCTGGCCGCTTCCTGCTAACCTCCCTCTCGACCCTTCCCATCCCCCTTAGTTCTGAATCTGTGCCTGTGGCTTCCCCCCCCCCCCCCAGCAGGGTTTCTGAACAGAATGGCACTGGCTGTGCCTGTATGGCTAGTCGTGCTCTGCGACTGCTATGGGCTAGTCGTGCTCTGGGCGACTGCTAGGCCCTGGGCTCTGCAAGCTGGAATTACTAAGGACCAGGCAGCCCTGGGTGGCTTGAGGCCCCGCCCCGAAGGCTGGGAGTGGATCCCTTGAAGTGGATCCCCGGCTCTGGCCAGCTGGCAGCCCTGCCCAGGGCTGTCTCTGGGTACTGGGCCTGTCCTCCTTTAAAGGGGGCGTGGTCAGAACACTTTCCCTGTGCGGAGTCCCCAGCTGAAGGGTGCCTGACTCGTGCTCACTTGTGCTCGCTCAATGCATGACCAGGTTCCCTCTGTCCCTTGAGGAAACAGATTGGCCCTGGGCATCGTGGCCCCCTGTGTTGATCTCAGCACTTGGAATACTGATATAGCAGGGTCGTGAGTTCCAGGCCACCTTGGGCCACATAGAGAGACTATCTCAACCCCCCCTCCCTGCCCTTAAGAAACCCCAAAACAAAAAACGAAGAAACAAGAACGAAAGCCAAGCAGTTCACACTTTCTCAGTGTGAGAGCTGTCTCCCTCCTCCGTCCCACATTTCACAGAGAGGTGCTCCTGGTCCCATGGGGCCCTCAGCCCCCAGGAAGCACTGGGGGGACGGGTCCCCCAGGCAGCAGTGTGCCGCCCCGCCCTCCAGCTCACGGCGGGTCAGTGCAGCGGCTGACGGCCAGGCGGGCCTCAGCGGAGCTGCGCCTTTGGCTCCCTGCCAGCCCGGCCAGGGCTTTCTTTTCCTGTTTGTTAAGCTGTTAGGGCTGCACTCCTCCGCAGGCCGTGACCCCCGTAACCTCCTTTGTCTTTTGTTGATTAGAGAGGAACACAACGACATCCTGGCGGTGGCGGACTGGGGACAGAAGCTTTCCTTCTACCAGCTGAGCGGCAAGCAGGTAGGTGCCACTGCAGACACCCAGGAATCGCCGGGCGCTCTGGCTCACGCGTGTAATTCCAGCCCCCCAGGAGGCTGAGCCCTGAGGATCGCAGTTTGAAGCCAGCCTTGGCAGGAAGTCTGTCAGACTCTTAGCTCCGATTCACCAGCCAAAGCCTGGTAGAATGCTACAAACAAAACCAGGGAGAGCACCCAGTCCCTGAGTTCGAGCGCCAGGACCAGCACACACACACACACAAATGAAACAAACGCAGGTACACGCGTGCGCAGCGTGCCTTCTCCCCGAGGAAGCCCCATTGTTAGCGTCTGCGCACTGGGGCGTGCTACGAAGTCTTGGCTTGTGTCCCCCCGGGCTGCCAGTCACCCCGCCCCCCGGTGAGCACAGGGGAGCCGCTGACAGATGGGCAGGCACCTCTGCCCATCAGAGCACAGGGTGGGCGCACGTAGCCCCAGTGTGTGAGCCGCAAGACATTGGCCACGGCACCGTTGCCCTTCTCGTACTTGAGTGAGAAAAAGACCCAGGTAGTTGATCATTCAGAGCTGCTCGGTGCTTCACGGCCCATTTCCCAACACGCTTGTTTATATTTTTTTTGTTAGTACCAGTATTTGAACCCAGTACATGCTTGCTAGCCAGGTGCTCCAGTGTTGAGACACACCTCCAGACCCCTTTTCTTTGTGCTGGTTATTCCTTTTTGGTTCTGCTGAGATTTGAACTCAGGGTCTTGTACTTGCTAGACAGGTGCTCTTACCACTGAGTCATGCCTCCAGCACTGCTTTTTTGTGCTAGCTCTTTTGAAGTAGGGTCTCGCTTCCTGTCCGGGCAGCACAATCAGCCTGTCATAGCTACGACACCAGGCGCATGCCACCATGTCCATCCTTGGTTAAAGGGGATCTTGAGACCCTCTCTGCCTGGGCTGGCCTCCGCCCCCAGTTCTCCCAGCCTGAGCCTCCCAAGTAGGTAGGATTTCAGGCCTGAGCCACCGGCACCCGACGTCGTACTGGTTCCTTTTGAGATGGGGTCTTGCTTGGCGCGGGACATGAGCTTGGGTGGCCATCTCCCTGTTTGAAGGTCCCTAATGTGGATGGGATGGCAGGCATCACCTCCTAGCCCAGCTCCAGCTTCTTACACTGAGATGGAGTCTCCTGCACTTGCCTGTCCCAGCTGACCTGCGACCACGATCCTTCTGGTCTCGGCTTCCCACGTAGCTAGGGTGACAGACACGCACCATCAAACCAAGCGTTGGTTCGAGCTTTGTTAAGTACTAGAGGAACTTTTGGTTGCTAGGCAGTTGAAATTCCTAAAAAGGAAAGGAAAGCGAACATATTAAACTTATAATTGTGGTTTAAATTAGTTGAAGGAAGTTAAGCTGAAACTGGAGCTCACTTTTTAATCTGCTCAGCATTGTATTCACCAAGTAGAGCCACCTTCAGTTACTAGATTCATAAAACAGAAAATATTTGAAAATGGTACTAAAAAACAGGGAAAAACCTTCTTTCTAGAGTTATTTCCTTAATAAGTTGAATGATGGGGCTGGGAATATGGCCTAGTGGCAAGAGTGCTTGCCTTGTAAGTTGAATGATGAATAAGGGAGAGTGTTTTAAACAGAATACACTCAGCTTTGTGAGATACATAAAGAAGATGATAGAAAGGAGCTTCAGGCAAGCCATTGGCAAGGACAGTCGAGGAGGAGGGCCTGTAGGAGAAAGATGGCCCCTGGCCTCCAGCTAGGCCAAGAAGCCAAGCCTCGCCGTGGACTCTGATGGCCTTTGGGCACGGGGATGGGGAGGAGGAGGTGACCAGGCAGAGAGGCCTGTGCTGGTGATAGGACAGCGGGAGGCGAGGCCCCGCCGTCCGGCCTTCTCACCACCCCCTGCTGAAGCCCATAGGCAGAACCGCCCTGGGGCGTGGCTGCTGTCCTTCACCAGTGGTCCTTCCCTGGCGCGTGTGCTCTTTCCTCAGGTCGGGAAGGACCGGCCGCTGAACTTTGACCCCTGCTGCATCAGCTACTTCACGAAGGGAGAATACATTTTGATGGGGGGGTCAGACAAACAAGTGTCCCTCTTCACCAAGGACGGCGTGCGGCTCGGGACGATCGGGGAGCAGAGCTCCTGGGTGTGGACGTGTAAAGTGAAGCCTGACTCCAACTATGTGGTAAGAAGGAATCGGCTCTGTCAGGCCTTGGCTAGAAAGAGGCATGGAGCATGAGCCAGCCAGGTGGGAGGAGGGGCTGTGTCTCCCCGAAGCCACGCTTGACCGGCCGCCCTCTTTTCCCACAGGCCATAGGCTGCCAGGACGGCACCATTGTCTTGTACCAGCTGGTCTTCAGCACGGTCCACGGGCTCTACAAGGACCGCTACGCCTACAGGGACAGCATGACCGACGTCATTGTGCAGCACCTCATCACTGAGCAGAAAGGTGGGGGGGGGTGGGATGGCAAGAAGTGCGTCTCCACGGGCTGGTTTTTGTTGTTGTTTTCCTTAAGGTGGTACTGGAGTTTGAACTCAGAGTCTTCTGCTTGTTTGGCTTGGCTAGTGCTCTACCACTTGAGCCATGCCTCCAGCCCCACTGTTATTTTGGAGATGGACTGTCACAGACTTTTCTGCCTGGGCTGGTCTTGAAATTTGATCCCCCAGAGCTCAGCCTCCTGAATCGCAAGGATTCCTGGAGCTCACGGGAGCCTCTTCTTCTCTCGAGGCAGCCTGTCCCGGGCAGTGCCTGTGGTTCCCAGTTGTCCAGTGGGGGGGTGTGGCCGGCTCTTAGGTGAGCGCCCTCTAGAAGCCAGGGGCCATCAGTACAGGCAGAGGCGGGGAGACTTACTCAGCCCGTGGTGGCAGCCCTCAGCATTGCACTTTCCATCCTCAAGTGTAAGCTTTAGACCACAGGGATGGGCTGGGCTGGGGATATAGCCTAGTGGTGAAGTGCTTGCCTCGTATACATGAAGCCCTGGGTTCGATTCCTCAACACCACATATATAGAAAAAAGCCAGAAGTGGCTCTGTGGCTCAAGAGGTAGAGTGCTAGCCTTGAGCAAAAAGAAGCCAGGGACAGTGCTCAGGCCCTGAGTCCACGCCCCAGGACTGGCAACAAAAACAAACACAGGGATGGGCTGGGCCAGCAAACGCAAGGCCCTGAGTTCACTCCCCAGGTCTGCCAAAACATGGTCACGTCGTCTACAGCTCTGGACCCCAGCGCCCCGCAGAGCCAACCACACGTATATGAGGAAATCTGTAAAGATCTTTTTAAAATAAGAGCATCTGACTTTAATTGCCAGGAACATTAAGTAAATGATGGCTTTTAATTTCTCTGCCTTCCACCTTCTTAGCAACCTTATGTTAGAGCCTGATTTTTTTTTTCTTTTCCCCTCTGACAGTTCGGATTAAATGCAAAGAGCTTGTCAAGAAAATTGCCATCTACAAGAATCGATTAGCTATCCAACTGCCAGAGAAGATCCTCATCTATGAGCTGTACTCAGATGACTCGTCAGACATGCATTACCGGGTGAAGGAGAAAATGGCCAGGAAGTTTGAGTGCAACCTCCTGGTGGTTTGTGCCGACCACATCGTCCTCTGCCAGGTGGGCCGCAGCCTGAGGAGGGGCCGCGCCGGGCCGCTTCCCGCCTCCCCCAGGCACGGTCCCCGCCGCATGGCTTTAAAAGTCACCAGGAAACCCACCCCTTTTCATCCATCTGGGCCTCGTTGACTTTTGCTGATGGGCGCCCCGTGGGCCGGGCTCTGCGTGCGTCGTGACCGGAGACGATGCTTGCGTGTTGTAGAGCTTCTTGTCACATTGCGACTCGATGCATCTGAATGATTTAAATTGAATGTCCCACGGAATGAAGATAAATTTGCTTTTATTTATTTTTTTGCCAGTCCTTGGCCTTCATCTCAGGGCCTGAGCACTGTCCCGGCTTCTTTTTGCTCAAGGCTAGCCCTCTGCCACTTGAGCCACAGCGCCACTTCTGGCTTTTTCTGTTTATATGGTGCTGAGGAATCGAACCCAGAGCTTCATGAATGCTAGGCAAGCGCTCAACCGCTAAGCCACCTTCCCAGCTCCGATAAATTTGCTTTAATAAGCATCTATACATAAAAATTTATATCAACTCAGTAGTCAAGGAAATTTTACTTCCTGAGAGATTTTTTTTTTTCATAGAGAAAAAAAACACTCTCAACATAGATTTCTAGGAAACTGGCAGGCGTTTGGAAAGATTTGGGGAAAACCCTGGAAGAGGTGGATCTGGGTTCACCGAGACTGGTTGGAAGTGATAAAATGGGACGGATCCTTTGGGAATCGCCATAGTGTAGAATGCGGATGAAGTGTGGAGGTCTAGAGATTCCAGCACAAGCTAGAGGACGGGTGTGGTCACGGAAAGCCTTGTGTGAGGGATAAAGATGGCGGGCTGGGGAGGAACCAGGGTTGGCTAGCCACCGAAGGCGTCGGTGTCTTCCTCCCCAGGGTAGGGAAGCCCCCTGAGGGGCCTGGGAGCCTCATTCTGCAGAAGGCCCGTGCTGAGCCCGGTTTGCTTCCCAGGAGAGGCGGCTGCAGTCTCTGACCTTCAGTGGAGTGAAGGAGCGCGAGTGGCAGATGGAGTCTCTCATCCGGTACATCAAGGTGATCGGAGGCCCTCCCAGAAGGGAGGGGCTGCTGGTGGGCCTGAAGAACGGACAGGTGAGTGCTCCCTGCTGGCTCCCACCGGCCCGATTTCCTGTGCGCAGACGAGGGTGACCTGCCTCGTGGTGGCCCGAGGTGGGCCGCCCGGGAAGGAGAGCTTGCCGCATCGCAGGCTGCCCCACGCGGCCTCTCCCGAGGGCAGCCTCGTGGCTGCCATCGCTGGCCCCGGGGCTGCACGTAGGATGGATCAGTGGCTAAGGTCACCCGGAGGGTGGGGGATTTGTGGGGCCGCAGCTTTAGTGGATTGCGGGAGAGGGAGAGGGAGGCGCGGCGCTGAGGTCAGATCGCTATTAGGGCCGGGCTGGATTAGCGCAGGTTCCAGCCTGGGCCCCAGGCAGCTCTCCGCGTCCTCATGATGCTACTTGACGCAGAAAGAGTCTTTTAGGCAAATAGACGTGGGAAATTTAGATCGAAAAAAGTTAACTCTGCATGTGTGTGTGAGTGTGTCTGTGTGTTCTTTGCTGAAAATAAGACAAGTTCTATGTGGGCTCCATAGAAATCTGAAAGTGAAAATATAACTGCATTAGCCTGAGCGCCAAGCTGTGTAGCAGATGGCTTGTGACTGAGGCTGGTCGGGTCTTTGCTGGGGACGGACATTACAGAACGTGAGCTCGGTGGGAGCTGTCAGAATCCCGCCAGAGTGAAGAAGGGCCTGCTTCCTCCGCCAGCCCTCACGTCTCCAGCAAGGCCGCAAGCAGGGCCTGCGGGGGTCAGGTTGGGCAGCTATCACGTATCTCACTCGGCTGCTGAGTAGCTGTGTGACCCTGGGCAGGTCATTTTGCCTGTCTGAGACCCACGCCTTACAAACGAGGATGCCATACCTTCCCCGGGGCTGTCAGAAGCCAGGACGTCACTAGACGGGAGCTGTCAGCAGCAGCAGCAGCAGCATTGTTTCCACTAGCTGCCCTGCCAGCACTCCCTGGGCCTCTCTCCGAGTTAGTTCATGACTCAGAGCCGCGCTCCAGAATCCCCTGCAGCCTGCAGTTTGAGTCATGTCATTAACAAGTCCCCGGTCTGAGTAGACGCGCGAGTGAAGTTTGGCCTAGTTGGGGCCCGTTGTTACTCGGCGACCTCTGATGAACCGCGCTGTGGGTCTCCCGAGGATGCGCCTGTCCCTCCCCCGCCGCCTCCCTCCTCCTTCCCTCCTACGGAGTCCTTTCTCAGAGTTAGTGGGAGTTGTTCTGCTGGAGCACATGGGGCTCCAGCAGCCTGGCGGCGGGCCAGGGGCTGGTTGCCATGGTGACTCACACTTTCTTAAAATTGTTCTTCTCTGAAATTTCACCAGATCCTGAAGATCTTTGTGGACAATCTCTTTGCCGTCGTCCTGCTGAAGCAGGCCACAGCCGTGCGCTGCTTGGACATGAGTGCCACCCGGAAAAAGCTGGCCGTGGTGGATGAAAACGACACGTGCCTGGTGTACGACATCCACACCAAGGAGCTGCTTTTCCAGGTGGAGTCTCCGGCTCCTGCAAGGGGCGCTGCGGTCCTGGGAGAGGCAGGGACTGCAGGGCCAGCCTGCAGCCGCCCCCTGGCATGGCGGCGGGGGCTGGGCCAGCCTCTTCGCTTGTTTGTTTGTGGGTAGGTAGGCAAATAGCCCCTCTCTTACATCGACTATGAGCAGTGAATGAAGTGATAACGGAAATCAAGCCGACGGGCCGGTGGGCCGGAGGGTCCCTGCTCTAGGTCTGCCTGTCCTGTGCGTGACGTGAGGCCCAGTAAGGGGACCCAGTCAGCTTTGTCACCTGCAGGCAAGGAATCACAAGGAAGCCGTAGAGCTGGCTCAGTGGGAGCTGGGGGGGGTGGGGGGCGTGTCTTTGGGATAGGCATTGCCGGCACACCTTTTGTCCTGTGGCTAGCAGTGTGTCTGTGGGGAGGAAGGCCCAGTGGCTGATGAGTTAGGGCTACCCGTCGCCTCTGTGGGCTTTGTGAGTCGGGGCTGGTTTTCCCCCAGTGGGTTCTCCATCACTGGCCCCTGCGTGTGCTAGCTTCCAAAGTAGGTTTCCAGTGTCAGGGTGGAGGGGCCTGGAGGAGAGGCACCGCCCTTGGGCCAGGTGACCTGGTGGCAGCTGCCACCGCAGAAGTGACTCTCAGTTCATTCCAGCCTCCACCACAGAGGAAGCTGAATGGCCTAGGGAAAGAAAGCCTGTCGGTTGCCTTCCAGCCGACCTGGGCTTGGGTCCTGCCTGTGCCATTTGCTGTGTGATCGTCAGCAAGTTAATGAACTGCTTTTCCCTGCAGTGAAACTAGTAACTGTCCCCTCACAGAATTGCTCCGGGAATAAATGAGGTGCCTCTAGGGTGGCGCGGTGTGGGGCATGAAAGGGGCCCTCGTCGTTGCTTCTCTTCTCCCCGGCCATGGGGATACCCCAGTGCTCCCCCTGCCTGCACCCCTAGCTGGTGAGCTCTCGGTGTGCTCTGGGCCTCGGGCCACGTGACCGTGGCAGGGCATGCGGCTCGCTGCGCCCGCAGGCTCTGTGGGGGACGAGGGCAGGTGGGACCCGGGCCTTGCCCGGGACCTGGAGCATGCCGGGTCGCGTCTGCCTGTGCGTGCTCCTCGCCACCCTCGCCCGCTCCTCATTCCAGAAGTCAGCCGTGCTGGCTTCAGGAAGCTCTGCTGTCCTCCCCTAGCGACTGGATTCTTAGTGTGTGAATTGTAAATGTAGACAGCATATTATTTTCTAGTTTTGAATAATAATCCCTGATGATCATTTTCTTATTACGAAAATAATCCAACAGGTCTTCCTGACAAACATAGGCAAACAAAAAACCAAGAAAACAAAAAGTACCCACAATTCCCTCTACCCAGAAACAACCCTGTCAGTCCTTTGGGGTGCGGCCCTTCCAACTGTCTTCACGTATGGGATAGTTGTTTGTTTGTTTTTGCGGTGCTGGGGCTGGAACCCAGGGCTTTGGGCATGGTAAGCAAGCATTGTACCGCCGGAGTCACCTCTTAGCTCTATTTATTCCTTAATTGAATCCTACTTTGCTGATTTTCCATTCACGATGGTGGAAGAGGCATCGTTTTTTGAAGTAATGCGTATTTGGAAATCGCATCACTGCCTGTATCTCGAGGAGGCGGCCTCATCCCCTTCGGCCTGGCACCTTGCCCACGCTTCGCCCCCTGCGCCCTCCCGTCAGCGTCTCAGTCTCCCAGAGGGGATCGATGGGTGTGGGAGAGGCACCGGCGGCCGGGGCGGTCCTCACCAGCTCGCCCCATCCCCGCCCCCAGGAGCCGAACGCCAACAGCGTGGCCTGGAACACGCAGTGTGAGGACATGCTGTGCTTCTCGGGCGGCGGCTACCTCAACATCAAGGCCAGCAACTTCCCCGTGCACCAGCAGAAGCTGCAGGGCTTCGTGGTCGGCTACAACGGCTCCAAGATCTTCTGCCTGCACGTCTTCGCCATGACGGCCGTGGAGGTGCCGCAGGTAACCGGCCTGGGTGCGGCAGTGGGCAGGTGGGACGGGGAGGCCGGGCCCTGGCGCGCGGGGCTCTGGGAAGAGGCAGCGGTGACGTCATGCCGTCTCCACCTCATGCAGTCCGCGCGTCTCTAGCACGCAGCTCACCTTCACTGCGTGCTTCCTTCTGATTCTCTTCCGGGTAGTGGGGGGGGGGGGGGCAAGGCAATGCATCAGCAGGAAGGAAGCAGTCATCCAGTTGAGAGCCAGCAGAACTGGGGGGTGGGGAGTGGATGTCTAAACACACAGGTGGGGTGTGTGTGTGTGTGTGTGTTTGCATGTGAGAAAGAGAAGAGTGTAGAGAGAAGGGCTTTGGGGGCTGAGGTCTGTGAGCCAAAAAGGGAGCATGGGACCTGCGTGAGCTCCCTGGGGCCTGGAGTATGGCGCCGGGCCCTGGGGAGGGCAGAGGTGGACAGGAAGGCCCGCAATGGCAGTCGGCCTGGTGGCTGGCCTCGTCGCAGCGGCCCTGACTATGTGCCACCGTCTCCAGTGACCCATGCTTGCTGTAGAGCTATCATAAAACAGATCAACTCTGAGGACAAAGACGCTTGAGCCCCAGAATCCCATCCTCATAGAACCGTGTGTGTGTGCGCGTGCGCACGCGTATCCCATCCTCATAGAACTGTGTGTGTGTGCATGTGTGTGTACTCACGCACACACGCCGGTTCTGCTTGGCTTTTTCCGCTAGAGACTGGTGCTCCACCACGGGAGCCACACCCATCTTGGCTGTTTGCTAGTTAACAGTCTGATTTGTCGCCTAAGCTGGCTTCAAACTGGGATCCTCAAATTCCAGCCTCCAGAGTAGCAAGAATTACAAGTGTGAGCCCTGGAACCTGGTTCAAAGAATCATTTTTAATGTAATTATTATTTTAAATTATTTCTATTGAGACAGGCTGGCTTTAAACTCATGATGCTCCTGGCTCAGTCTCCAAAATGCTAGGGCGGCAAGTGTGCACTGCTACACCTGAGAATCAGTCCCAAAATACCTGGGATTGCATGCACTCGGACTTATGTCTGTACATATGAGTAACACGCATGCCCTATAATTATGACTTTAGGCATTTCTTTCTTTTCTTTTTTTTTTTGCTGGTCCTGGGGCTTGAACTCAGGGCCTGGGTGCTGTCTCTGAACCTCCTTGTGCTCAAGGCTAGCACATTACCACTTGAGCCACAGCACCACTTCTGGCTTTTTCTAAGTAGCTTGTTGGAGATAAAACTCATGGACTTTTCTGCTCAGGCGGGCCTTGAACCGTCATCTTCAGATCCCAGCCTCCTGAGTAGTTAGAGTTATAGGCGTGAGCTGCCAGCACCCAGTGACTTTAGGCATTTCTAAACCGAAGTGGAATCATGGTATATGGATTATTTTTTTACTTTTATCTGTAAAAGCATTTCTACTCAAAGATGAAATCTCTGGTTTTATTGTGCTCCATTTCCTGGGTGGACCCTAAGCAAGAGATGGAGACTTTTTATCCACCTTCCTTAATGCCTTCAGTGTAACCCAACATGGAGATATTACTCACCCATCCCTTTTTGTAAGTCACTGGCTGTAAATCAGTATTGGGCTTTTGCATCCAGCCATCTGCTAGACACGTGGTCTCGCCTCAGCGAATGGACTTGGAGCGTTTTTAAACAGGACGTTGACTATTGACCTCTGAGTATGTTAAGAAATAAGTCAAGATTCCTTACACACTTTGTCCAGTTTCTGCTTCTCGGGGTGGGGGGAGGGGGGCGTGTGTGCGGCTTGGGATGGCGTAACTGCTGGTGTGGCCCTCCTCCTCCTGCCCACCCCAGCTTTGTGGCATCCACAGCCCTGGGTGCGGTCACAGGATGCTCCTTGGCCTATTGACCGTCACCCACTGCACATTTAAACTGTTGCTGGCTCTCTGCTCCTGTACTAGCCAGCATCTTGCCAGCTCTGTGTCTGTCTCCACTGAGCTCTGTGCTGTCCATTCTAAGAAGTGAAGCTGCTGGGACGAAGGCCGCGGGTGACCCATCCCGCCGGCCTCCACTCGGCTGTCTGTCAGTCGCGGGGCGCGTGCGTAGCCGGCTGCGAGGCCTTACTGACTTTCTGAAGGGCTTGCTAGGGCCGTGCCTCCTACCGTGCCTGCCAGAGAGCAGGTATGGAAGCAATGGCCTCGGGGTCCAACCTGAGGAAGCAGAGGAGGGAAAGAGAAAGCAAAAGAGACGCCCAAAGGGCTGGGAACGTGGCTTAGCGGTAGAGTGCTCGCCTAGCATGCACGAAGCCCTGGGTTCGATTCCTCAGCACCACATACACAGGAAAAGGCCAGAAGTGGCGCTGTGGCCTTGAGCAAAAGAAGCTCGGGGCCAGTGCCCAGGCCTTGAGGTCAAGCCCCAGGACGGGCAGAGAGAGAGAGAGACCCAGGGGCAGCGCAGGCAGGTGGCGAGCGCGCCCCTGTGAAGACGCCTTGCCATGCCCCTCTCCCGGCCGTGTCCCCCTCTCCACCTCGCATCGCCCGCGCCCCGCTCCTCCTCCACTCTGCCGCTCGGGACGTGCTTAGCCAAAGGCTTTTCCCCAGGACTGCCATCCTGGTCCCCAAAACGAATGCAGTGTTCTGCTCCCTGGCTTCAGCGGGTGCCACGGGACTTCCTCTGCCAGCAGCCAAAGCCTGGCGTGGCTGCCCGGAGCCTTCCAGCCGCGGGGGGAGCGAGCGCGGGCCGTCCCGGGACAAAGGCCGGCTATCTGTGGCCTCAGCCGCCCGCCAGCCTGCGGCTTGGGCCTCAGAGGCGGGACAAAGCCCAGGCTTGCTCTTGGGAGTTTTGGTTTCCTTTTGGAATTGACATCATCTTGTGCAAGCACTGGGTTGTCTGAGCTGCCAAGTAGGGCAGCGAGGCCGCCGGGCTCGCGGGCGTGGTGACTGCCCATCTGGAGGAAGGGGCGCCCGGAGGGGCCTCGTGCCCGTGCACCCCGCGCCTCCTGGCAGCCCCTGCGGCAGCCCTCAGCCGCCCTGCCGCACGGGGGTGCCTGCCTGGGCCGGGCCCTCCGTGGTGAACCGGGGTACATTTATCTGTCTACCGAGACGGTCTTGCCATGTTGCCCGAGCTGGTCTCAACATTGTCAGCCTCGGGAATAGCCGCAGATACCGGCCGCATCACGTGGCCGGCCCGGAGCGGGGCTAATTATTCCCATCCGCACGTCTCCTCTGCCCTGAGTCCTGTGATTATTTCTCCTTACTCCAGATGGCCATAAAATAGCAGGAGCCACCAACGGACTCGATTGGACCGAAGGGTACTTGCTAGCGGAGCCTAGGAAAGAAAGCGGGGCGCGGGGGTTGGGCACAGGCAGAGGGGGCCGGCCCGCACGGAGAAAACATGGGAGGAAGGACCGCGCCTAGCCCGGGTCACTTTCAGAATGCCCGAGCCGGGCAGGGCATCTGGGCAGAGGAAGTGGCTTTCCCCAGGAGGAACTGGCTCAGATGCAGCTCTAGCTCGGCCACTCCCAGCCCGTACCCCGCTGCACCCCTGAGGGAGGAAAAGGGGGTGCCCGGCAGGATGGGGAAGACAGGCCTGCTACGGGAGCCGCTCGCCCTGCTGTCACGAGACAGGCAGCTTAAGGCAAAAAAGAGTTTCCTTCAGCGCTGAAGCTAAAAAAAGTCGGACCGGAAATTTCAAAGACAAAGGCCCCAGATGGAGAAAACAGCGCTTGAGCTCCACATTTGGGAACCATTAGCGCAGAGGTAGCGGCTGATTGATGTTCACAGAGGGGAGACCCGGGCCCCCGAAACACGTTAGCCAGTGGGACAGGGCCTTTCCTGAGACCCCTGGGCCCAGCTGACTCGCCCTGCGGCACGCACATAGGCGTGCGCACACACGCATGCACACGTACACACACGCACACACACACGAGAAGGGGCAGAGAGCGAGCATGCACACGCACAGGACCTGGAATCAGATCACCTCGTGCACCAGTCTCAGGTCGCCCCTCTGCCAGGGCCATGTTCACAGCCAAGTCAGGGCCCGGTCTGTGTTCAGGGGACAGGAACCCGCTGCATGGCCACTGGAAGAAGCGCAAGGGCATTTTGAAGCTGCAAAATAGTCACTAGGAACTAATCACAGGCATTTAACGAGATGGCCCTTCTTGGAGGCAGTTGGGCCACGGCACCAAAGAATGAGGAGACTTTCCTCCAGAGCCTTCCTGGGTGAGCTGGAGAAATGGCTGGCCTTTCTCAGACCGTGGCTCTCTAGGAGGACACCATCCCAGGAGGGGCGGGCATTCCTTTAGTACAGGGCTGGAGGCCTGCTGGGGAAGGCAAGTACCACGACAGCCCATGGGGTGTCTGGACAGAGGACAGAAAGCTCACATTCCTCCCCTTGGGCTGGGAGAATGAGGGGCCAGAGAAGTTTCTAGAAGAGTGTCACTGCACGATACTTTTCTGTAGGGTGGAGAGGGGCACGTGGGCCGGGCTGGGCAGGATGTTGTCACGAAACCGCTGCACATACCCGAAGTGCCCCGGTCTCCACCGCTCTGAAAAGCGTCTTCTCCCTCTGATGAAACCTGCAGTCTGCGCCGATGTACCAGTACCTGGAAAAGAAAATGTTCAGAGAAGCCTACCAGATCGCCTGCCTGGGCGTGACCGACACGGACTGGCGCGAGCTGGCCATGGAGGCCCTCGAAGGACTTGAGTTTGAAACTGCGAAGAAGGTAGGCACCCAGTGAGCTGCGTTGCCAAGGGTTGGTCCTGGGGGCGGGGGGGGGGGCTAAGGAGGCGAAGGGGCCCAGGTGACGTGGTGGGCAGCTCCTGCGGCAGTTGCAGCGTTAGACTCGCTCGGGTTCTGATCTCAGGGCAGCCCCTTCCTCACTGTGAGACGAGGCCGGCTGGTGGCGTGCTTTCTAAGAAGGCTTCCATGGAGGGTTCCGGGGGGTGGGGGGTGCCAGGCCCGGGAGCAGCGTCTGGTAGGCTCTGGCTGTCAGTTTTATTAGCGATTATTTATGTAACGTGTGGATAAAAGCCTGGTGCGTGATAGGCACTCAATAGAGGGTAGCTTTTATGATCGCTGCACGCACCAGGCCATTCATTTCCACACTTGCTCTCAGCACTCAGCTCAGTGCGGTGGCGGAGAGCCTGACCACGGTGGGACTCTCCCCACAGGCCTTCACGCTACAGTTCACGGCTTGGCGCATCGTATCGCTCCTTCCCTGCCTCGGTTCAGTGTGAGTCACAGATGGGTGTTAGGCTTTTCATCTAGGACCTGAGGTAGAGGAAGGAATGGCTTCCCACCCCTCCCGTCCCCTCGTCTCTTGTTTTGCCCACGCTACTGGACAGGTACGGAAGGAGCTCCCGACAGGCGTGTGGTCCCACATGGTGCTGGTCGGGACTTGTATGCAAGAGAGCCCAGCTCTGTGGCCCTGGGCAGGCCACTCCTGTGGGAAACATGGACGGTGAGAGGCCCTGAGGCCTAACGCACAGGAAGCCGACACTGGAAATGGCTGTGCGAATGCTGACCATATTCTAACAAGGCCAGGGGATGTGGTTCCGTGCTAGAGCCTTGCCTAACCCGTCCAGGGCCCCGAGCTCCATGTTCCATCCCCAACACAAAGAAGGAAAGTGGTTAGTACGTACACTGATCACCTACCTCGTGTTGTCAGGTCTGCTACGCGGGCCTGGGGGGCTAAGTGTGGGTGATAGCCGAGAGCTTTAGGAATTCCCTGGAGGAGCTGCACCTGCCCCACCCGGAAATGCCAGGAGGGAGGAAGAAGAACAGGTTTCCTGGGATGTGTGTCCTCCGCTGTAGCCGGGGGCGACGTGGATGGGGGTGACCTCCTTAGGACGCTTAGGAGCCCAGCTCTGTTAGCGTCACTCCACACCGCCTGCGCGGCGCCCTGGCTGAGAGACTGCTGAGAAGCTCGAGTGGACGGAAGCACAAGTAGAACACGACCCTACATCCATTCACACCCCGTCCTGCATCCCGAAGTACTCCCTGGGCGTAGAAAAGATGGTGTCAGAGTACAGCAGTCTTTTGAAAAGCGCTGACAGCTATTTTAGTTGACAAATGGAAATGGTCTGTGTATTTTAAAGACCGTAATCTGGAACTTGGGATTGTGCTCCAGTTCTGAATCCCCAGTCTCTGTGTGTGCTGCTGCGCTGGGCATGGCCACTAGATGGCGGAGGAGAGCTACTCCGCGCGGCCTGCGCCGGCCGCCCGCGGGCTGCCCTGCCGCCCACTCCTCTCCGCTGAGGTCACCCACCGACCTTGTGACTCTGACCACTCGACCTGCACCTGGCCGTGCGGATGTGGCGGGGCTAAAGGGACGCAGAAGGAAGTTTCTCACGGAGAGAGCCCTGGGAGGGGGCGTCACTGGCTTCCCGGGTCACAGGGAAGCCGCTGGAAGCCCCAGAAGCTGGAAAGCCCCAGAGTCAGCGGGGACCTCGGGGCGCCAGCCACGGCCACGGCCCCACGCCCGAGAGGCACCTCCGACCTCTAGTCCAGGAGGTCACGTGTGAGAGCACAGCGGAGTTGGCGGGCGTGGGGCCCGCCTTGCCCTTCTCCCTGTACAAATCGCTCTTCAGGAACGCCCACCTGCTGGGCCCCCTGCTCAGGAGGCGGAGGCGGGAGGGTTGTGGCCTGGTCCAGTGTACAACCAGCCCCGGGGCAGCATCATGCGACCTGTTTTAAGAAAAAGAAGAGAAGAAAGGAAAAGAAATGAACTTGCCAGCTCCCCGCTGTGCGTGCTTCACTTAATCCCGCTGCCCGGCCTGCGCTCAGTGAATGTTTCCTCGAGGGAGTTCCTTCATTGACCCGTTTCATCCGCCAAGCTCCCCTTCTCCCAGTGTGGCGCTGAACGGGGCAGTGGGAGAGAGGCCACGCAGAACTCATCTCAGGCCCCCGAGGGGACGCCAGGCCTGGGGGACGCAGGGATGACGTCACGGGGCGGTCCTCTCAGCGCCTCCGGAGCGCGGCCTCCGCTGGCCCGGACGGGACTCCCCAGGGCTCCTGGGCCCGGGCCTCCTCCAGTCATGGCCGCCTTTCATAGGACAGTGTAAAGGCCCAGCTGGGCGGCCGCAAGCCACGTGGGGGACCCGAAGTGGCGAGAGCAGCCTTGCGGGTCAGTCTGTCTGCCCCTAGAAACGCCTAGCAGCCCAGGGGTTAAACCAAGCGCAGGCTGCACTGTTGGGGTTTGCGTAAGAGTTTGCCTTCCAGAGATTTGGAGTGATTCATTCCCTCCCATCCCCCTCCCTCAAGGGCCTTCTTCCTCTTTGTCCCCCCCCCCCCCCATTCTGTGAGCTCTGTGTGCTCCGTGCCCTGTGTGCATGGCACCGTCAGGGAAGGGGACTTGTCTCTTGGTCCCTCTCCAGGGCGCCATGTGTGCGCAGCTCCTGCCCCTGCGTGTCGCCCACTCCCGCTGAGGCCCCTGGCTCTGATCCCGCCTTTCCCGCGCACCGCGGTATCAGGGTTTTATTTCACCTAATACCAAATGATGGATGCAGCCCGAACTTCTTTGCACGGACTAATCTTGAGGATGAAGCGCGCTTGCTGGGTGGCAAACCTCCCAAACACAGATGATTAATCAATGCTCGCTTCCCCTCCTTGCCGGCTCCAGCCAGCCGCCCACCGTGGAGACGGAGAAGGCAGCTGACTCCCTTCTCTCTTTCTTTCCCGCAGGCCTTCACCAGAGTCCAAGACCTGCGGTACTTAGAGCTGATCAGCAGCATCGAGGTAAACGCAAAGCCAGCTGTCTTCTCCAAACAGGCTCCCGTGGGGGGGGGGGGACAGTGGCCGCACGGGAGGCCCCGCCCCCGAGGAGGGGTGTGGCCTGTCGCTTGAGGGAGGATGAGGCGGGTCTGCCGTCCTCCCCAGGATGGTGAGGGTGAAGTAGACCCTCGGTGCTGAGCTGGGTCTCGGGGTGGTGGCTAGCTGCTTTCTGTCCCCGCCCCACGCCGCCGCTCCGCCCGAGGCCCCGGGCCTTGCCCTCGTCTGTCAGGCCTCGAGGCCTGGGGGGGCTGAGGGAGTTGTTTCTAAGCGCACCCTGGATGGGTGGTGGTAGGCACTATTTTTAATTTCTGTGTATCGCAGTGCTGTCTGACTGTCTGTAAAAAGGCCTACATTTTTTTTTCTCTCCTGAACAGATTTATTGTGAGGCTAAGGGAATGCGAGACACATTTGAATTCCCAGATGGAAGCAGGGAGGAAATTAGCAAATGTCTTGTCCCTCTAGTTCAGTTCAGCATAATAAACACCTGTCATCGGCCCAGCCCAGGAGGCAAGGGCTGAGGAGGGGAGCGGCCGGCCAGGGCTCCCAGCCTGCTTCCCTGTGAGGAGCTTCCATTTCCTGTGTCCTGGGCCTAACCCTGTGTGCACTGATCTACATCCTAACCCAGCTACCACTGCCGTTGCTGCTAGCAGAAGGGCTGAGGGGGCTGAGGCTCCGGAGGCCACGTCCCCTCCCCAGGGGCCCCTGCCCAGGAGAGTGCCACCCCTTCCCCACGTTGGCTGTCTGTGTGGGAAGGGACTGCCGTCCCCCCTCTGGGGTCTGCGCTCGGGCCTGGCACTTGGAAATCGGCTGGCCAGGGTCCCAGGGATCTTGATCCAAATCCACGGAGCATAATTTTTCTTTACACAGTAGTTGGGTTTTGTGAGGACAGCGCCCATCATTCATCATTTCCTAGCTTCAAATGTCTCTTCGAGGTGGCTCTGAACTGGAAAGTCAGTCAAACCATGTAGGTGTGTAGGTTGAAGAAAGCAAAGTGCTTCCTTCTGAGTGCTCCCAGGCCGTAGCTGCTTGCCTCTGGGTGGTTAGCAGTGTTTTAGGGGGCTGTTGCCCCTCAGGAGTTCCTTTCCTTGAGGTGAGCTGGTGGGGCCCTGCTCACTAGAGGAAAATCTGCCGGACAGTCATCTCCCTGCCGAACACAGGCCCAGGGCCACGCCGGGCGGCTCCAGGCCTCACTTCCGGGCCTCCCGAAGCTTCCTTTTTTGAAATCCACTTCCAGGTTTTAATTCATTTCTAGCCATTAGGAGTTCGTTTATTTGGCTGGTGAGGCAGACCTCTGTGAAGGTTGTGTGTGTCATTGGAGAAGCCTGTTGCCTCCAGCTGGTCCAGGAGTTTCTGCCACCCTAAGCGCAAAGGCGGCTGTTGGGGCCGGGGCCGTTGAGTGTTTACAAACACTTGCGCTGTAGACTAGTGAGTGTCCCCCAACACAGGAAGAAGGGTGTGCGGGCACGCCCTCCACCCCGGCCCCGCTGAGTGTGCACGTGTGGCACATCTGCCCCTCCCCACACACGCACACGGGGGTGCCGTGCTTCCAAACAGAGCCACGGGAAGGGAAGAGCAGAAGGGCGTCTGAAGGTCTGTGTGACCTCGACTTTGGCCTTGCCTCGAGCCTCCCTGTCTCTCTTGGGCCAGCGCGCGTGCTTGAAGCGTGATCCGGGACTGGGCGAGTGTCTGGCGCGTGGGGTTCTGTGATCTTCACGATCGCCATCTCGGGAGAAGGCCTAGACGTTCTCCCTCTCCGTCACCATCCTGGGTCACAACTCCGCCAGCCAGGGGCCGGGGCGACCTTGGGGCTTCGGGACATGAGTGGGGGCAGCGCACGCTGTCCAGGCGGCCCGGTCCGTGCCTTGAAAGCACATGCAGGAAAGCAGTGCTGAGGAATTTCCAGCAAACAAAGGTTTGCTTTTTTTTTAGTCAGTTGTCTGGAAAAAAAATCTGCCTTTGTTGTCCAGCGTCCCGGCAGAAGCGTAGGGGGACCCGGCGGTGTGGGAGCCGAGCGTGGGCTCCGCTCGAAATAGCTGCGGCCTTTGTGCGGGCTGCTTCCTGCCCGTGGCTGTGGGGCCACTTCCCGTGCTTCTGATTTTCCAGGAGAGGAGGAAGCGGGGAGAGAGCAACAATGACCTGTTCCTGGCAGATGTGCTCGCCTACCAGGGCAAGTTCCACGACGCCGCCAAGCTGTACCGGAGGAGCGGGCACGAGAGCCTGGCGCTGGACATGTACACCGACCTCTGCATGTTTGAGTATGCCAAGGTAACCCGCGCCGCCGCAGAGGCCTCGGGGAGGGCGCCGGAGAGCAGCGGGCAGAGCGCCCTCGAGGGCGCTGTTGCCACCCAGCGAAGGCTGGCCAGCGAGGGCCGGAACGGGGCAGCTCGCAGCATCAGCCAGGGCGCTGGGCGCCGCTGATGACACCAGTGTGAGGCCGTCTCCAGCCGCGTGCCCACAGCCACGCAGGACCCTGAGTGCCCTCAGCCCAACAGCAGCCCCGAGTGCCCTCAGCCCGACAGCAGCCCCGAGTGCCCTCAGCCCCGCAGGAGCCCCGAGTGCCCTCAGCCCAACAGCAGCCCCGAGTGCCCTCAGCCCCGCAGGAGCCCCGAGTGCCCTCAGCCCCGCAGGAGCCCCGAGTGCCCTCAGCCACGCAGGAGCCCCGAGTGCCCTCAGCCCAACAGCAGCCCCGAGTGCCCTCAGCCCCGCAGGAGCCCCGAGTGCCCTCAGCCCAACAGCAGCCCCGAGTGCCCTCAGCCACGCAGCAGCCCCGAGTGCCCTCAGCCACGCAGGACCCCGAGTGCCCTCAGCCACGCAGGAGCCCCGAGTGCCCTCAGCCCGACAGCAGCCCCGAGTGCCCTCAGCCCGACAGCAGCCCCGAGTGCCCTCAGCCCGACTGCAGCCCCGAGTGCCCTCAGCCCGACTGCAGCCCCGAGTGCCCTCAGCCACGCAGGAGCCCCGAGTGCCCTCAGCCCGACAGCAGCCCCGAGTGCCCTCAGCCCAACAGCAGCCCCGAGTGCCCTCAGCCCCGCAGGAGCCCCGAGTGCCCTCAGCCCCGCAGGAGCCCCGAGTGCCCTCAGCCCGACAGCAGCCCCGAGTGCCCTCAGCCCGACAGCAGCCCCGAGTGCCCTCAGCCCGACAGCAGCCCCGAGTGCCCTCAGCCACGCAGGAGCCCCGAGTGCCCTCAGCCCGACAGCAGCCCCGAGTGCCCTCAGCCACGCAGGAGCCCCGAGTGCCCTCAGCCCGACAGCAGCCCCGAGTGCCCTCAGCCACGCAGGACCCCGAGTGCCCTCAGCCCAACAGCAGCCCCGAGTGCCCTCAGCCCGACAGCAGCCCCGAGTGCCCTCAGCCACGCAGGACCCCGAGTGCCCTCAGCCACGCAGGAGCCCCGAGTGCCCTCAGCCCCGCAGGAGCCCCGAGTGCCCTCAGCCACGCAGGAGCCCCGAGTGCCCTCAGCCCAACAGCAGCCCCGAGTGCCCTCAGCCCGACTGCAGCCCCGAGTGCCCTCAGCCACGCAGCAGCCCCGAGTGCCCTCAGCCACGCAGGAGCCCCGAGTGCCCTCAGCCCCGCAGGAGCCCCGAGTGCCCTCAGCCCGACAGCAGCCCCGAGTGCCCTCAGCCACGCAGCAGCCCCGAGTGCCCTCAGCCACGCAGCAGCCCCGAGTGCCCTCAGCCACGCAGGAGCCCCGAGTGCCCTCAGCCACGCAGGAGCCCCGAGTGCCCTCAGCCACGCAGGACCCCGAGTGCCCTCAGCCACGCAGGAGCCCCGAGTGCCCTCAGCCCGACTGCAGCCCCGAGTGCCCTCAGCCACGCAGGACCCCGAGTGCCCTCAGCCCCGCAGGAGCCCCGAGTGCCCTCAGCCCGACAGCAGCCCTGAGTGCCCTCAGCCCGACAGCAGCCCCGAGTGCCCTCAGCCCGACTGCAGCAGCCCCGAGTGCCCTCAGCCACGCAGGACCCCGAGTGCCCTCAGCCACGCAGCAGCCCCGAGTGCCCTCAGCCACGCAGGAGCCCCGAGTGCCCTCAGCCCGACAGCAGCCCCGAGTGCCCTCAGCCACGCAGGAGCCCCGAGTGCCCTCAGCCCCGCAGGAGCCCCGAGTGCCCTCAGCCACGCAGCAGCCCCGAGTGCCCTCAGCCACGCAGCAGCCCCGAGTGCCCTCAGCCACGCAGCAGCCCCGAGTGCCCTCAGCCACGCAGCAGCCCCGAGTGCTTGCGTGGCTCCCCAGTGCCCGATTGCTCGGGCATGGCGGGCCTCACCGTTCCGGGCGGGCGTGGTAGCTCCACAGAGAGGGGGCCGGGGAGACCCCCCTTTGGCCCTCGGGGTCTTCCTCACGGTTAGTCTCAACAGGGGTAGACCTTGGCAGGCCCCTGTGAAGAGCCCCGCCCAGGGAGCCCCAGGGGAGCCCAGACATCCACGACCCCGCGGCGCGCGTGGGTAGCGACGTGGCGGGGAGGGGGAGACGAGGCGGGGAAGAGGCGGCAGAGCCTCGGGGTCTGAGGTAGGGAGGACGGGAGCGCCGAGGCGGTGTCCACGGAGGTGGGGATGAGCCAAACACGGCCCGCGGCCCCGCTCGGCGAGGTGCGGAGAACCCGCGTGGGGCCGGCGGCGGCGGCGGCGGCCCTCCACCTGTCCCCGCACGGCAGCCGAGGCGCCCAGCCGCAGCCGGGGCGGCCACGCACCGCCATCGCCCATCGCAAGCTGACGGTGGAGAAAAGAAGCTCGGCTCTTTCCTCTCCCCCCATCTGGTAGCTTGTGCCCGGCTCTGTTGTGTTGAGGCCAAGCACCCGGGGCTCACCTGGGCCCTTCTTCCCTCGCACCCCAGATCCTGGGGCTTCACGCTCCTCTGCCTTCTCTTCACCTTTCTCACCTCTACCAGATTCCCCATTCCTGCACCACACACACACACACACACACACACACACGAGTGTATACGGCGTGTAACAACATAGCAAACTCTCCCTTCAGGGGTAACAATAGCTGGCTCCCCAGAAGTAGAATGTAGGTCTCCATACCAGCCAGGCCGGCAGACCTTTGGGACTAAAGCCTCGACCCGGGGCGCCTCCCCCATCAGCAGCTGGGTCACAGTCAGGAATGCCTTCATTGGTGTCCAGAATGCATGTGTGTCAGGGGTCCCTTCCTAGGGGTGCTGGGTGCCTCATTGTCCCCTCAGAGGGCTGCTCCCCCATCCCCGCTCGGGGAACCCTTCATTCTTCTCATGCTTCCCCCAGAATCTCCTCCTACCCAGCGTGCAGCCCGGTCGCTGGGTCTGCCCTGTCTCGGGGAAGGGCGTTCTCAGGGCTTGTTTTGACTTTAGTTTTTGATCACAGGTTCAAGTAGGTTGGTTCCATTTCAAGCACACCACCCCCCCCCCGCGCACACCCCCGCCCCCATAGTCTGAATTTGGGAAAATGTGTGCATACACTAATATTATGTTGGGGGGGGCACAGTGCTTATTAACGTGGCATGTTTTTGTTTACTTGAAAATTGCTTCCCAAGATTCAATCTGGTTTTTGGAAAATTTTTAAATTACATTCCCACGTACAAATAAATTGTATGCTTTCCGGATAAGTGACATGTTTATATGGTGATAAAGGGAATTATAATGCTCTTAACTCTCATGTAGTATGTCCTTATCAGAATCACCAAGCACGAGGGCCCTGTTTAGTCTCATTCATCACTCAGCACAGCCTCTTTCTGTCCACTTCAGGACCAAGTCCTCGCCGAAGCCCCCAGATAACCTGCAAATTAGCTCCGTGGAACCAAAGAGCTTTTGAAAACCTACTTTGTTGAGCCTCGAAGGGACCATTTAGACTCAGCTTCAATTAAGTCGCGGCCCCTGAGCTGGGCTGCGGGCTGAGGAGGCGCCCCGCCCCGCAGACGAGGCTCCTTCAGCCGTGAGCCGCGGCCCACGCGGCCCCCTGGGGGAGCAGCCCCTCTTCGCCCTGGCCCTTCCCTCAGTCACCTCTGCGCACCCCCTCGGAGGGGCGTTTCTGTCGTAGGGTGCCGTCGCCTGTGCCGCTAACCTCGCTGAAGCAGCCAGGGGGGCAGTGCCCAGCTCGTGTGTGTGTGTGTGTGTGTGTGTGTGTGTGTGTGTGTGTGTGTGGCACCGCGGGGCCGCCAGGAGCGGAGGAGCGGCCCAGGCCAGCGTGGTCAGCGGCCGTTCTCCAGCCCCATCCCGGGGGGCCCTGACTGCTCGTGGGTGCCCAGCCTCCTCCCAGAAACGTTCGCCTGGCTTAGGCAGACCTAATGCATGGTTTTAGGGGCTACGTAATTACCCTAAAAGCAAATGGAAGAAGAGCTGAGCTAATTGTCGGATGGGTTCTTAGCGAGCCCTGACGGTGCCTTCCTGACAAGCGAGCACTCAGGTAGGGCAAGCGCTCCCGGCCGAGCTTCTCCGCAGTAACGCAGGGCTGGGCTGAAGCCCCGCTTTGCCAGTGTCTCCCGAGGGCGCGGGTTCCTGAGGCGGCTGCTCAGGGCGGCCACAGGCCCCTCGCCCCTCGCCCCAGGCCGCCTGCGGGCCCTGCTGTCCCAGTGGCCATCGAGCCCCCTTTCTGAGGCCTGAGGCCGCCGAGGAGGAAGGAGCCATGGAAGGTTGTGCTTCTTGTCTGTCCTGGGCCGGTCTGTGTCCGGGAGGCCAAGCCAACATGGTGGCCTCCCGAGTCCAGGCCGTGTGTGGGCAAACAGACGGGAACCGCACTTGCAGGGTGTCGCCGGCCCGGGGCGGTGGGCACGCAGGGCCAGGGCCCAGCCTGCGGCTCTGCACGTCATTTTGCGTGGTAAGGTCAGGAGACCCCATGCTCAACCCCGGCGTGAGGCAGGTGGTGCCATCCTTAGGATGTGAATAAAGATGGCAGGACTGTCAGCACGGTACCGCCCGGGAGCAGCCACCTGCAGGTCGGTCCCTCTGCACTCCCCTCGGAGTCCAGGGGGTCCCTGTGTGTGGGTGCGGAGGGAAGGAGGCACACAAGGCCGCAGCCCCGCCCGTGGTCCCCCCGGGCACAGCTGTGGGTGGCCCGCGAGCCCTCCTCCCACACACCTGGTCACCCCACACTCGGCGAGCGGGGCTGGGCTCCTGCCCGCATCCTGACTGCCCACACAGCCACACGCAGCCCTTCCCTGCTCCGGCTTTCAGGAGCTGACGTAATGCTGGCACAGGAAGTCCTAATCCAGAGTGTTTTTGTTTGTTGTGCTTCCTCAGGATTTCCTTGGATCTGGAGACCCCAAAGAAACAAAGATGCTAATCACTAAGCAGGCTGACTGGGCCAGAAATATCCACGAGCCCAAAGCGGCCGTGGAGATGTACATCTCCGCGGGGGAGCACACCAAGGCCATCGAGCTGAGCGGCAGCCACTGCTGGGTGGACATGTAGGTTTCAGGCGCGCCCCGGGGAGCGTTTGGCAGCCCGTCACGTCGTGCCGGCTCCGGGTTGTGATCGACAGGGCAAAGCACAGTGTTGATTCAAGTGTCTGAACCGACTGTGAAAGCACCTCGGCTCTGGGCACCACGGAGACTGGCCGAGAAAGACAGCTTCTCCTTGTAGGAGGGGCGCTGGGAGAGGGCGTGGGGACCGAGGACTAGGCCCAGGTGGCCCTGCGGGCCGGTGTCTTCCCATGGCCTCCGGGGGTTGGTGCTCCGCCCCTGTCTTGCAGCCAAAGAAGAAGTTGAGGTTCTGGGGACACCTGTGCCCACCGAAGGCAGAGCAGCCGGGGGGATGGGCACGAGCTCGGGCAGGAGATCAGGGGAGCCCCACGGCGGGGTGGAGGAAAACAGAGCAGGTAGACCAGAATGCACCGTGGTAGGCCAAGGGCATTGGGAAATGGAAGAATTGGAAAGAGGGGTGCAGAGGTAAGACGCCCCGAGCTCTGTGCCTCACGGCCGTGCCAGTTAACAAGTAAGGGGCAAGGGGACAGCGTGCGTGCGCAGGCTCCGCCCTGGGACCCAGCCTGCCCTCGGGCCGTCCTCTCCGTGGAGGACACGGGTGCACGTGCGTGTGTGTGTGCGTGCGTGCGTGCGTGCGTGCGCGTCACCACCGCTGGCGGGAGACGAGGGCGCCTCGTGCCGCCTCTGGGCTCTGCAGGCTCTCCCGCCGCCCCATCCTCTGGCCAAGAGGAGATGCTGGCCATGTCCCCTCTAGTTTTCTTTGCACAAAATGGATGGTACAGATGACTGCCAGGCAGACTCGGGGCCCTGCCATTCCCGCCTGGATTTGCAAGTGCTACGCATCGGGTTCCCCAGGGCACCTGACGAGACCCGTGGGGGTGTTCTGTCGCTTCCCCGGGCCTGGCTGTCAACGGTGGCTTTGATGGGAGGGGGCGCCCAGGGCCGCTGGTGCCACCTTTCCCCAAAACATACTCTCTCTCTCTGCTGAGCAGGTTATTTGCAGTGCAGGCTGACAGGCCTCCCCGAGCCTGCCTGTCTGCCTTAGCCGCCTCTCCTGCCTTCCTCACACGGAGCCCTTGCCCCGCCCAGGAGAGCTGGTTCTACTCCACACCCCAAGGCTGACGAGCCCCCAGCAGGATGCTCCACGCGGCCCCCATCCCCACACGGGGTGGAGGGGGGCTGGCTACCACTAAGACGCTGTGGGGAGCGTCTGGCCCCCCCCCGGCCCCGCCCTGTGGCCGCTGCTTGGCCAGGAGGGGCACACAGCCAGGCTCTGAGCGGCAGTCACGCCCGCCTGGCCTCTGCTTGCCTGTGGGAGTTGTGACCCGGTGAGAAGAGCACAGTGCCGCCTCCCGCCCGCATAGCCCCGGGCAGCGCTTCCCACTCCCCACAGACACGGGGAGTGAAGGAGCCTGGCTCCTAGGGTGGCGAGGATTCAGGGCGGATTCAGGGAGCCTCGGAAAGCTCCTGGCGCCATAATGGAACCTAGCTCTTAGGAGGGAGGCAAGGACTTGGGGAGGCCACGCTGTGGGAAGCTCCTGGCGCCATCTTGGTCCCGACCGTGGTTGCATTGACATCCTGTGTATATTCCCAGTTACCCTCAGCAGCCTAGTAACCCACGTGAAAGACAAATGAGGCGCAGACTATCCATTCAGAGGTGGCCCCGCCGGTCCCAGACAGTGGTTGTGCAGCATGGATGCGTTCACTTAACCACCCGCCGAGCGTCCCCCAGGGCCGGGGCGCTGCGAGACAGGGCACAGCAGGGCCCACAGACAGGGACGGAGCCCGCCTTTGGGGAGATGGGAAGCCACGGCAGCTTCCTTGGCCCCAGCACGTCCCGGGGCTCCCCCCTCCAGGTTGATTGACATTGCCCGGAAGCTGGACAAGGCCGAGCGCGAGCCCCTGCTCATGTGTGCCGACTTCTTCAAGAAGCTGGACCACCCCAGCTACGCCGCCGAGACCTACCTGAAGATCGGCGACCTGCGCTCCTTGGTGCAGCTGCATGTGGAGACCCACCACTGGGACGAGGTGAGGGCAGGAGCCCCCCGGGCTCTGCGGGGACGAGGGGAGGGGAGGGCACCCACCGCGGGGACGAGGGGAGGGCAGGAGCCCCCCGCTGCGGGGATGAAGGGAGGGGAGGGCGCCCACCGCGGGGACGAGGGGAGGGGAGGGCACCCACCGCGGGGACGAGGGGAGGGCAGGAGCCCCCCGCTGCGGGGATGAGGGGAGGGGAGGGTGCCCACCGCGGGGACGAGGGGAGGGGAGGGCACCCACCGCGGGGACGAGGGGAGGGGAGGGCACCCACCGCGGGGACGAGGGGAGGGCAGGAGCCCCCCGCTGCGGGGATGAGGGGAGGGGAGGGCGCCCACCGCGGGGACGAGGGGAGGGGAGGGCACCCACCACGGGGACGAGGGGAGGGGAGGGCACCCACCGCGGGGACGAGGGGAGGGCAGGAGCCCCCCGCACTCTGCGGGGACGAGGGGAGGGGAGGGTGCCCACCGTGGGGACGAGGGGAGGGCAGGAGCCCCCCCGGGCTCTGCGGGGACGAGGGGAGGGGAGGGCGCCCACCACTGCGGGGATGAGGGGAGGGGCGGGCGCCCACCGCGGGGATGAGGCGAGGACAGGAGCCCCCCGCTGCGGGGATGAGGGGAGGGGAGGGTGCCCACCGCAGGGATGAGGGGAGAGGAGGGCGCCCACCACTGCGGGGATGAGGGGAGGGGCGGGCGCCCACCGCGGGGACGAGGGGAGGACAGGAGCCCCCCGCTGCGGGGATGAGGGGAGGGGAGGGTGCCCACCGCAGGGATGAGGGGAGAGGAGGGCGCCCACCACTGCGGGGATGAGGGGAGGGGCGGGCGCCCACCGTGGGGATGAGGGGAGAGGAGCCCCCCGGGCTCTGCGGGGACGAGGGGAGGGGAGGGCACCCACCGCAGGGACGAGGGGAGGGCAGGAGCCCCCCACTGCGGAGGTGAGGGGAGAGGAGGGTGCCCACCGCAGGGACGAGGGGAGGGCAGGAGCCTCCCGCTGCGGAGGTGAGGGGAGAGGAGGGTGCCCACTGCAGGGATGAGGGGAGGGCAGGAGCCCCCCACTGGGATGAGGGGAGGGGAGGGCGCCCACCACAGAGGCGAGAGGAGGGGAGGGCGCCTGGGTTTGGGATGGAGAGCAGCTGCCCTCTGGATAGAAGGACCATTGGCCTGGCAGTCAGGAGACTTAGCCCCCAATTCTCTAAGCCAGAGCCCCTGGAGGGTTGTTCCCCCCCCCCCGGACAATAACTGTCCACGCACCCACCCACCCGCTCCGCGTGTCTCTGGCCGGAGCGCCGGGCCAGCCCCGTGGCAGCGCCAGGCTGTGCGCGTCCGCCGGGCTCCTCCAGGCCTGCTCCCGGCGTGGGTCTGCCGCCTCGGGCCAGCACCGCGGCTTCCCGTGCTCCTCCCATGTGAACACGCACGGATGTGACATTTAAAACCTGCTGGGTGGCATTTGGACAGGAAATGCCAGTTGTACTTTCCAGACAAAAGCTGCCAGAGCCATTTCAGGGGCAGCTCTCCCCTGACCCCCCCATCCTTCCCCCGTTCTTGACCACTCTGGTGTGAGGGACCGGTGAAAAGAATCAGCCAGGCTATGAGAGTGGCCCGGTTTCCCCGTCCCCTGCCCCGCGGTGTCAGCCATAACAAGGCCCTTGGTGCCCTGGACGTCGCTCCTTGCGGCGAGGTGGCGAGATCACAGATGAGGAAAGGTGGAGGCCAGGCACAGAGCCGATAATGGCTGCGAGATCCACGGACCAGATTTCTTGCATCTCAGAAGCACTGCGTTCTGGCAGAGCCTCGGGCAAAGTCCCCTCCCCCTCCGGTCCTGTTCTGTGGGCCTGGCAGGTGGTCTGGGGCGGGGAGGGGGGGGCGCAGCCACCGAGCCCCATCAGCACCACGTCCACAGTCATCTCTGACAGCTCGTAAACAGTGATGATGATAATGTCAATCCCGTTTCCTTAGGTGTCGCCTGCAATTAAAAGAAATCTGTTTGCAGCGCTACAGGAGCCCACGCAATCCCTCAAAATAAAATGTTTCCGATTCGGTGCCGCTTCTGTGGTCCAGAAACAGACTGTGTTGTTGTTGAATCCAGTCGGTTGCATATTGCTGCTAATTGCCTTTTGTTTTCAAAGAGCTGGTTTGTTTCTGTGCTGCTGGGGGCGGGGTGGGCTCTCTCCCCCTCTGAGTTGTCAGGCTGGCAAAATAGGACATCTCTGGCGCCATGTTTTTTGTGGGGCTGTGGGGAGCCTTCATTAAGGGGGCCTGTGCTCCTGTCTCCAGGCCTTTGCTCTGGGCGAGAAGCACCCCGAGTTCAAAGATGACATCTATGTGCCCTACGCTCAGTGGCTCGCAGAGAACGACCGCTTTGAGGAAGCCCAGAAAGGTAGGCCACGCAGATGGCGCCGTACGGGGGTGGGGGAAGTCCGTGCCAAGGCCTGCCCCCCCCCCCACAGGCCCGAGACAGGTGATTCATCTGGAACCATGAGGTGTCCGCCGAGAAGACTTGGGAGCAGCGGACAGGACATGGGCCTTAGGTCAGGCCTCCCTGGGCCCATGACTGACCCGCTGGGGCCCTCCGGCAGGTCCTGTCTCCTCCCCGAGCCTCGGGCTCCTGAACAGGGCGGGGGGTGCACCCCGCTGCCTCTTCCCCTTTAATCCTCACGATGCCCCGTGGCGTGGTACTGGTATCCCCAGAAAACCGAGGTTGGAGCTGCTCAAGGAATCTGAAGTCCCGTAGCTGGGAAGTGCAGGGGTGCTGCATGGGCAGAGTGGAGGACCCCCCGCCCCCCCAGCCTCCTGCCTTGCCCCACGCCCACTTTCTCCTACCGAGAACGGGAAGTGGGGCTGCGACCCTGTCTTGGCTGGCGGGGGCAGGGGCTCTGCTCCTCTGCGTTTCCCTCGGTGACATGGGCCACACGGGAGGCGTGGCGGATCTGAAATAGAGCCAAGGCAAGTGCAGAGCTCGACTGGGAACGTTGATCATGATTTACAAACCTGCCCGCCCGCGCTGGGCCCCGGCTGGGCGCTTAACCCGCATAACCTTGAGTCCTGCCAGCCGCCCTGCGGAGACACGGAGGCCAAATGTGCCACACAGAGTCGCAAAGCCGGCGAGCGGCAGAGCCAGCGCTGGGCCAGGATCTGTCCAGCTGGGGAGCCTGATTTTCTGGCTGTCTTGCTGCCTTTTCGGGAGGCCTCCTTGTTGAAGCTGGCGTGTCTGTTCCCTGGCACCTCATTTACGCTTCCTCGCGGTAGCAGTTGCCACCTCCGGACCCATGGCGGAGGGCCGCCTCCCTGCCGGAGCGCCTCGGTGAAGAGCCAGTGAAGGACGGCGCGTTCTCGCCCGCACAGCGCCTCCCCAGCTACCAGTTGCTGAAGTAGCTGCATGTTTGGGCAAAACACATCAACCTATCCATCTGTCTACATCGCCCTTCCAAGAATTCATCGCCATAGTAACTTGGTACTCAGACAGGAGACGGAGATGGGAGTGGAACAAAGGCCAGACCCTTCCCTCCTCCAGGCAGAGGACAGGGCCACCGCAGTGCCCACGTGCGGGCAGGTGTCACAGTGGCCAGCGCGTCACCGGCAGCCCCCGGCCTCTCAGGGGTCTCTCGGTTGACGGGACTGGGGGAAGCTCAGGAAATTTCTGTTAAGCAGACACAGGAATGATTAAAGAGGTTTCTTTGCTTGTTTTCACAAATGTCTGGCTTGAGGAACAGAGCCAGATCTTCCAAGGTTGACGCCAGAAAGCACCCTGTCAGAGATTCAGTACTGGGACCGAGCGCATTCTTTGACCAGAGCGTGACACTGTCCATACCTGGCCCATTCCATCGGCGTCACAGGGAGTGGGCTTTCCCTCCCTCGGAAGTCTGCTGTAACAACCTTGTGCAATTAGCAATGAAAGTGTGAGCTCTGTACAGTGGCAGGTCCTGTCAGAGTCACCCGGGGTGTCGTGAAGCGGAGTGGAAGAGAGTGGATGCTTCCTGGAAAGCGGGGACAGCCCCACCCCCACCCCAGCGGTGCCCTGGCCTCTGCCTGCTCGGGCTCTTCTCTCTGCCATGCCTTGCTGAAGCAGGTTGCTATTTCCCAGCCAAAGAGGAGCAGAACGCGTCTCCCTGTGCTTTTTTGCACATCTCCCTGTGTTTTTTTTACAGGATGTAGTCCCGGTTATTTTTAGCCGGCGGCCCGAGCAGCAGCACCTAGCACCCAGGCACTGCAGATGCTCCGATGGGTGTCTGACTTACACAGTGGCCCCGCACGAACCCCGCACAGCCCCCAGCTCCTTTCTGGCTCCCTGGGTGATGTATGCCTTCCTTTTCCAGCCTTCCACAAGGCCGGGCGGCAAAAAGAAGCCGTCAGGGTGCTGGAGCAGCTCACTCACAACGCGGTGGTAGAGAGCAGGTTCAGTGACGCCGCCTATTACTACTGGATGCTGTCCATGCAGTGCCTCGACATAGCTCAAGGTAAGCGAGCAGCAGCCAGCCCCGCGCTGGCACCAGATACCATCAGAAGAGCGGGACGTTTCATTAAAGCCCTGGGCCGCTTTGCTGGCTGCATTGTCCGTGAGCCTGAGGCGGTGGTACAATCTGAGATGTCATCTTTTTCTAGTTTGCCCAGAAATAGGAGGATGCGCCTGGGCCAGCGGGGGTTACAGGTGGGAGGTTCTGCCCACGTTGCTAATTCAGAATCCCTCTCTCCCCTGCTACCCGAGACCCTGTACCTGGGTCCAGTGAGCCCTGGCTGGAGAAATTTAATTACATGAAAGATGAAGGAGAGGTCACCACGGCTTCACGCTCCAGATTCTTTCATCCCAGGCAGGAAACAGCTTCAGTGTTGCTTTCTTTCACAAGACTTCCCATGATGCGCTGGGAGCCTTGGATTGGAGGGGCAGAGAAAGACATTCTTCCCATGGTGCACTGGGAGCCCTGGATTGGCATTCTTCCCATGGTGCACTGGGAGCCCTGGGTTGAAGGAGCAGAGAGCATTCTTCCCATGGTGCACTGGGAGCCCTGGATTAGAAGGGGCAGAAAGAAGCATTCTTCCCATGGTGCACTGGGAGCCCTGGGTTGAAAGGAGCAGAGAGGCATTTTCCCATGATGCACTGGGAGCCCTGGATTGGAAGGGGCAGAAAGAAGCATTCTTCCCATGGTGCACTGGGAGCCCTGGATTGGAAGGGGCAGAGGAAGACATTTTTTCCATGATGCACTGGGAGCCCTGGGTTGGAAGGGGCAGAGAGGCATTTTCCCATGATGCACTAGGAGCCCTGGATTGGAAGGGGCAGAGAGAAGCATTCTTTCCATGGTGCACTGGGAGCCCTGGATTGGAAGGGGCAGAGGAAGACATTCTTCCCATGGTGCACTGGGAGCCCTGGATTGGAAGGGGCAGAGAGAAGCATTCTTCCCATGGTGCACTGGGAGCCCTGGATTGGAAGGGGCAGAGGAAGACATTCTTCCCATGGTGCACTGGGAGCCCTGGATTGGAAGGGGCAGAGAGAAACATTCTTCCCATGGTGCACTGGGAGCCCTGGATTGGAGGGGCAGAGAGAGGCATTCTTCCCATGGTACACTGGGAGCCCTGGATTGGAGGGGCAAAGAGAGGCATTCTTCCCATGGTGCACTGGGAGCCCTGGATTGGATGGGCAGAGAGGCATTCTTCCCACATGCAGAGGGGACAGAGTTGGTCATGGAGGTTGGGGACCTGGCAGCAAGTCCCTCCTCCTCCCTGAGCTCCAGGTGCTCCTGCCCTGCTCCCTTCCCGGCCCGCCTGAGCATCACAGCGCCACGCTTGGAGCCTCAGCCCCCAGGCCGGGGTGCAGTGGCCTGTGGGGCTGTCACAGCCGCAGGGAGGCAGGGACCCTGGCTGAGCGTGCTGGCCCCCCTGCCCCTCCAGGGGCGTCTGGGGCTGGCCCAGCAGAGCGAGCCGTGAGAGGCAGTGTGCAGCCCGGAGAGCCCCGTCCAGCCGGGCTCCGCAGTCCAGATAAACTGCTCCCAGGAGGGGCACCTGCCCCCAGGCCCCTCTTGGCCCTTCTCCCTTGTGAAGGTTCTGGCAACTCTACGGCCCCCTGTGGCTGACTGTCCACGCCAGACAGCATGTGCCACGTCTCCCCTCCTGCCACACACAGCAGATCCCGCCCAGAAGGACGTGATGCTCGACAAGTTCCACCACTTCCAGCACCTGGCCGAGCTGTACCACGGCTACCACGCCATTCAGCGCTACACGGTACGGGGCGGGGCCGGGCCACACGCTTCTTCCCGCCGGGCTTGGGGCCACCGGCCTCTCACGGGGGTGTCCCTGTCAGTCACGGAGCTGCCCCGTGCTGGGCAGGGCGCTCAGGGCTCCGTCGATCCCTCCCCCCTTCAGCCCTCACGCAGATGAGAAGGTGGGGAGGCAGGCAGGGACAGCCCCAGCTGGCGAGGGACACGTGTTGACGTCATCGCTTCCCTCTGGGTCAGGGGGCTTGAGGGGTCTCATCGTCCCTTGTGGTCACTGATCGCCATGGTCGCGATGCCCTCAGGGCCCCGCATCTCTGTGGGTGATGAGGCACCACAGACAGAGGATTCCAGACTCGGTGCGGGATGGGAAGGCAGAGCCCCCGGGGGCCCCGCTCCTGGTTCCTGGCCGCTTGGCTCTCCTGCCCCTCCCCGCCGTCCCCGGGTTTCCTGTCCCCGCCGGTCAGCCCCGCTCCCGATCCACGTGGGGCTGAGCGGGAAAGCCTTGCTCCAGCCCGGGCCCGGCCGTCCCCCTGGCCACGCGGCCACGCTCCGTGCACAGCCGTGAGCGAGACCTCGTCCCTGCTCCCAGGCACTTGTAGCTTAGGAAACAGGACGGCCCCCAGAGCGCACGGCTGGGGAGACCGCTCGGAGCGGGGCCCCCGGCGGAGGGTGAGAGACGAGGAGGAGACGCGAGTGAGGAGCGAGGAACGGGCCGGGCCTGCACAGATGCGGCGGCCGGCGTGAGTCAGGGCCTGGCAGAGCGGCGCCGCGCAGCGCGGGGGGGGGGGGGGGGCTTCTTTCCCGGGGAAGCGGTGCCGAGCTCGCGCCCCCTCCTCCGGGACGAGGCTGGGCATCCTCACCTAGCGTCGCAGAGCCGGAGGCAGGCGTCTCCTGGCTCGCCTCCCGAAGAGGATGCATCTCAGGTTTTCCCGGTTCTCGGAGCTAGCCGAGGCTGTGGGGCGCATGAGAGGGTGCTGGGCCCCGAACCAAGCACACAGAAGCGAGGCTTTACGAATCTGGACCAATTAGGAGATGAGCCTGGCGTGGCACCGTTGGGTAGCGCGAGGGGGGGGGGGGGGGGGGGGGAGAGCGCGGCCTCCCTCAGAGCAGAGGCAGCGGTCAGACTGCCTGGCCGTCTCCCGCACCGCACTCCAGAAGCTTCTAGGTGCAGAAGGCCTGTGCTGAGTGCCTCCTGCTAGGTCCTTCCTGCGGGCGTCACCTGTGGGCGTCGCTTTCGCGTGTGCGTGCCGAGTGGGCTGGGGGCCGGCCTTGCCGGCGCCCACTGGGGCTCGGAGCCCCTCCTGCACTGCGTGGCCCGCAGGACCCAGCCCCGCGTGCGCCTCTCCCCGCAGGAGGAGCCCTTCAGCTTCCACCTTCCGGAAACCCTCTTCAACGTCTCCAGGTTCCTGCTGCACAGCCTGACCAAGGACGCCCCCTTGGGCATCTCGAAAGTGTATCCTCCCTCCTCGCCCTCTAATGGCCTGGGCTCTTCCCGGAGCCCTTTCCCGGCGGCGGGGAGCGGCTGCCTCCGGGCCGCGTGCAGAGGCGGCTCTGTGGGCGCGCGGCTTCCAGGGCCCCGGCCCTCCTGAGCCCGCAGAGGGGGCGCGGGAGTCGCGGGCCCTTCCCTGGGGCGGGACAGGGTCAGCTCGGGGGTGCCGGCCCTGGGCACTGGACCCGGGCCAGGTGACGAAGCTGCCGCCCAGTAGGGAAGGTGGCGGGCCATCGGGACCCGGTTCCGTGGGCGCACAGCTGCGGCCAGGGCCGGCTGCCTGGGGGGGAGGGCACCATGCTGTGGGCCGTGCCCCGGCGGCTGCGGCAGGCAGGGGACTCCCAGGCGACGAGAGAGACTGTCGCAGGAAGGGATGAACCTGGAAAGGCGCGCGCGGCCAGCTGCCGGAGGCCCAGTTCCACCCCGCCGAGCGGCGGGCAGTGCCGCCCGGGTCGCAGCCCCCGCCTTCCTTAACCCGGCCGGCAGAAACACGCTCTTCACCCTGGCCAAGCAGAGCAAGGCCCTGGGCGCCTACAAGCTGGCGCGGCACGCCTACGACAAGCTGCAGGGCCTGCAGATCCCCGCCAGGTTCCAGAAGCCCATCGAGCTGGGCAGCCTGACCATCCGCTCCAAGCCCTTCCACGACAGCGAGGTGCGGCTGCCGCCCCGGGCTCCCCCGGCCTCCGCTGCTCCCTCCCCCATCCCCCGGCCAGCTCCCCCCGTGTGCACAGCCCAGGCGTGCCCTCCGGCCTCGCCCATTGCCGGCCTGGGCTCCAGCCCTAATCCCATCCCCTCGCTGGGACCCCGGGACCCCGAGCCGCCATTCCCACTCTGCTTACGTGAGGGGGCGCAGGGCGAGCTGTGTCTCCCGGGCCGGGCGTCTGGCGTGGTCCCGGAGTGGCCGGCAGTGCTGCCTAGCCTGCCCGCCCCCCTTGGCAGGCAGCCCGGCCCCGGCGGCGCGGTGTGCAGCGCCCGGGCTCAGCCCCGCACGCGCTCGCCCCGCAGGAGCTGGTGCCGCTGTGTTACCGCTGCTCCACCAACAACCCGCTGCTGAACAACCTGGGCAACGTGTGCATCAACTGCCGCCAGCCCTTCGTCTTCTCCGCCTCCTCCTACGGTGAGTCCCCCGCACTGCCGGCGGGACCGTGGCCCGCCGCTCCGCGTCGTTTGGGGGGGGGGCGGCGGGGGGGAGGCGGGGGGGGGGCGCCCTGTCTGACGCAGAGCTGTCAGGGCCACCGGGACAGGACAGGCCCAAGTGCTGCCCAGACGAGGCCCTGCCCAGCCCTGCGAGCAGCCCACCCACCGCCCCCTCTGTGGCCTGGAGGCTGACCCCCCCCCCCCCGCCGTGCCCCCAGAGGTGCTGCACCTGGTGGAGTTCTTCCTGGAGGAGGGCATCTCGGATGAGGAGGCCGTGTCCCTCATCAACCTGGAGGCCCCCAGGCACAAGCGGCAGAGCAAGTGGCAGGAGATCTCCAGCAGCGGTATCCGCGCGCGGGAGCGGCCGGGCCGCGGGACCGCGCCACGCGCCACGAGCCCGCCGCCGCCGGGGCCCCGGGGGACACTCGGGTGGGGGGGAGAGACGCCACGCGTGCCTGTGGCTTACTGGGTGTCATGAGGCGCCCAGGCGGGCGTGGCCCCGCCCTGGTCCTGACCCGGCCCTGGCGGCTCTGCTCCCCGGGGCCCTGTCCCCCCCCCCCCACACCACCGCGTGCTGCCACGCGGCCGCCCCCACCCCAGCCCCCAGGAGCCACGGGGGGGAGGGGAGGGGGAGGGGGGCCGGTGCCCGGTCCCCACACGCCCGGCCAGCCCCAGCTCGCTAGCTGGGCGTCGCGCGCGCCCGCGCCCCGTCCGCCTCCAGCCCCTTCCTTGACGGGACCCCGCCAGCTTCCCAGACGCTGCGGCTGGACGAGACCGCGGACGCGGCGGGAGACGACGACCCATTCACGGCCAAGCTGAGCTTCGAGGTGAGGCGCCCCGCGGAGGGCGTGGAGGCCGGAGGGGGGCGCCCGGGGCCCCGGCCGGACCCTGAGAGGCGCGTGCCCGTGCCCCGCAGCAGGGGGGCTCGGAGTTCGTGCCCGTGGTGGTGAACCGCTCGGTGCTGCGCTGCATGAGCCGCCGCGACGTCCTCATCAAGCGCTGGCCGCCGCCGCTGCGCTGGCAGTACTTCCGCTCGCTGCTGCCCGACGCCGCCATCACCATGTGCCCCTCCTGCTTCCAGGTACCGGCCCGCCCCTCCCCCCGCGGGACCCCCCCCCCCCCGCCTCATGAGGCCTCCCCCCCCCCCCCCGCCTCACGGGGCCTCCCTCCCCAGATGTTCCACTCGGAGGACTACGAGCTGCTGGTGCTGCAGCACGCCTGCTGCCCCTACTGCCGGCGGCGCATCGACGAGCCGGGCCCGTGACCCCGCAGCCCCCGCCGGCCGCTCCCCCGGGGCCCGTGACCCCGCAGCCCCCGCCGGCCGCTCCCCCGGGGCCCGTGACCCCGCAGCCCCCGCCCGGCCGCTCCCCCGGGGCCCATGACCCCGCAGCCCCCGCCGGCCGCTCCCACGGGGGCCCGAGACCCAGCAGCCCCACCGAGCATCCACAGCCGCCCCCACGGGGCCCGCGCCCAGGGAAGGGCGTCGAGGGCCTTGTCAACAGCGTCGGGAGACAGGGACAGAGCATACGCGTATTTGCTAAGAAGAGGAATCGGTTCCTTTCCGGGGGGCTGGAGCCCACAGGCCGTCTGGGCCCGCGCCCGCAGATCGCCTCAGTGAGGACAAATAAAAGGGCTCCTCGTTTCCATCAGCGTCTGCGTGCTCGCGAATCTTCATGTTGTCTGCAGCTTAATTTCCTTATGCAAAAGTGCACCTGTTTCTAATTTGATCTGAAAGGAACATTGCATTTGCGTTGCTCTTAAAGTGTAATCTAATTGAAATGGCAGGGGAGGGAGGGCAGGGGGCGGGTAATTTTGTTGTTATTTATTTTTACAGTGAGGATCTATCTTGACAAGAAAATAGAATACCTGGCAGCAAAAAATAATAATAATAAAATGAAAAAGATAGCAGAGGGCTGGGGATATGGCCTAGTGGCAAGAGTGCCTGCCTCGGATACACGAGGCCCTAGGTTCGATTCCCCAGCACCACATATACAGAAAACGGCCAGAAGCGGCGCTGTGGCTCAAGTGGCAGAGTGCTAGCCTTGAGCAAAAAGAAGCCAGGGACAGTGCTCAGGCCCTGAGTCCAAGGCCCAGGACTGGCAAAAAAAAAAAAGAAAAAGATAGCAGAGAGGTTGAGATGCCCCCACCCCACCCCAGAGCTTCCGGACCCTACCCTCAGTTCCCACTGTGGGAGGCCTTGGCCCCTTCCTGCCCCCGCCCCAGCCTCCACTGCCCAGGGCCCATGGCTGCCCTCCCCCGGCCGGGCCTCTCGTCGCTTGGGACCTTTTCTGCCCAGCCACGCCCAGTATCTGTCCAGTATGGCTTCCACTCCCCACTGCTCCGTCGGTGGGTGATGGTTTCCAGCTCAGAGCCGGCCATGCTGGAGAGGAGGAGGTGTCCTGGGCTCCCAAGCTCTGAGGAGACGCCGGGAGTGTCCGTCCCGGGCCCGGCCCCCTTCCTCCAGCATGCCACTGCCCAAAGATGGCGCCAGGCCCCAGGCGTGGCCCTCCGGCAGCCAGACACAGGCGGGGGACAGGACCCGGGCCAGCAGAACTCACAGGAACGAACGACAAGGATCTGAGACTTGGGGTGCCGCTGCCGCGGTCTCCCGCGCCAGGGCTGGAGCCCACCTCAGCCCCCCCCCCCGCCTCTCCGTGTCTCTCCCTGCATCTCTGGAGATGAAGGAGAGAAGGAAGCCAGACAGTTGTGCCAACAGAACTCCTCCGTCGAGTGTCTAATTGCTTACGATCATGCATGCTCTCTCTCGCGCTAAACATTTATTAATGTGTTAGGATTTCCATTAGCGCGTTACTTGAACTGAATTCATTTGCATATGGCTGGGAAAAAGTGGGGTGAGGGAGAGAACAGCTCCAGATACCCAACAGGCGTCAATCACAGTGACAGATCAGATGGTCCCTGCCCGCGACGCCGCGTGCGCGCGTATCCTCTCCACCTGCCGCCTCGGCGCCGCTCGCTGTGGCCGGCGCGTCTAACCCTGCCCCCCACGCCGACGGTGGGGCGGGGCCTCCAGATGGACGGACGGACGGACGGAGTGCACGCATGCCGAGCCACGGCGGCGCTCACGGTGCAGCTTTGCCGGGAGCACCTTGCCCCGCCCAGGCCTCGGCAGAGCTCAGCACTTTCTCCAAGACTCGGTTTCCCGTTTCGGGCCTCCCCGAGCTGTGACGCTGCTTCCAGCCTCCGTCGGAAGCTGGCGTGGCGGTGGCCGCTTGCTCTGCCCCCTCTGACGGTGCCGAGGCTGGCGGGGGCAGCTAACAGCCTTGATCAGAGGGTCCCCGCCGGACCGGCTCCCGTGACGGCCAGCAGTCGTGCGCAGTCAGGTGCCCCCCGCCGGCCTCTTGCTCCCCCGGGCCCCCCAGCAGGTTCCCTGGCCACGGGGATTTGACGCAGGACCCCCGAGTCCAGCCCAGGGCCGGCGCTGGAGAAGGTGGGCCAGTGGCGGAGGGAGGGCAGGAGGGCAGGTGAGGAGTCTCCTTGTGCCCCGCCCCCCTCGGCTGCCCGCGTGGCAGGGGCCATGGGGGGCTTCTAGCTTCGTGACGGGGGTACACATCTAGCGGCATAGACGGCCGCAGGGCGCTGGGGTGATTTTGAACCTTCGACGGCCCCCGAGGGAGGCCTCACCGCTGCGGCGACTCAGCCTCGGGGGTGCGGCCGGGTGGGCCGAGACGGGGCGGGAGGAGGCAGGGGAAGTGGGTGCTGACCCAGCGGAGGCTCAAGGACTATCAGCGCGCGGTCAGCTTTCCCTAATCCTCTGAGGGAGGGAGGGAGGGAGGGAGGGAGGGCCGTCCTGGGCGTCTCTGGAAGCTCCCCCCCCGCCCCCCGAGGTGAGCGTGGACGGGGAGGGTGGGGTGGGGCCCACCAGAGGACACTGAGGGCCAGCTGAGAATCCTCCAGCCGCCCGAGGGGCGGGCGCCGGAGCCGCTCCCCGTCCCGAGCCTCAGCCCGGCCCTGCGGGGGGACAGCATGGCGGCTCCCCGCTCGAGGAGGAGGGGGCCGGGGTGCGGAGGCTCCTGGGTTACCAGCCTGGGAAGTGGAGCTTCCATGCCTCCTGGTGCCTCAGGACTGGAGCCCAGCACCATCCTCTTGGGGTGACCCCTGCTCCCCTGGGGCCCGCGTGGCTCTGTGTTTCTCCATCAGCCCAGCGAGCACCCCTTGGGCGGCGGGGCCGGGGCGGGGGCCGGCAGGCCTTCCCTGAGCTCTGTCCGGGCCGGGCCCGCAGGCGCCGGTGAACCGAGCGCAGAGATCACCATTGTCCCCGCGCAGAGACCCTACACAAAGCGGCTCACGCCTGTCATCCTGGCTACTCAGGAGGCGGAGATCTGAGGATCGCGGTTCAAAGCCAGCCTGGGCTGGAAAGTCCGTGCGACTTTTATCTCCAATCGATCCCCAGAAAACCAGAAGTGGAGCTGTGGTTCAAAGTGGTAGAGCGCTGGCCCTGAGCAAGAGAACTCAAGGACAGCGCCCAGGCCCTGAGTTCAAGCCCCACGACCACCGCCACCACCACCACCAACAAAACCGCAGCGCTGCTAGGTGGCAGGTGCCCCGCACAGGGAGGAGCTGCCCGGGTCTCCTTGGCACACCACCGTGGCAAGCACAGGGGCGAGCCGGCCCCTCTCTCCTCCCCCCTCCCCTGACCACCCGGGTCTAGTCAGAACCACACTCTCCACCACCTTGACCTCATTAACATCGGCCTAATCACTGGGCCAAGCATCTTAAAGCTGTGACATCCCCACCCCCACGCCCCCGCCAGACCCCGCCTCGTGCTTCCTTTCTCAGCCCCCCCGTGTGTGTCCAGAGGGGTCTGGCCCAAGGAGGCCGCAGGAAAGGGCACTTTTCTGAGCAGAAAGGTCTGAACACCCCATGCAGGAAGAGCGACGAGGCCAGGGAGGGTTGAAGAGCCTGAGTCTCAGAGACAAGGACTCTGGCTGGTGTCTCCCAGCCTCAGGGCCTTTGCTCTTGCCTGTGACTCGATGGGCCCGAGGTGCCTTGGGCCGGGAAGGGTTGGGGGGGGGGGAGGGGGGAGTGACGAGGACAATGTCAGTTGTCAGGAAGCGGAGGAGTGGGCATGGGGACCGACGGCAGGCCGCAACTCCCAGCAGCGCCTGGGGCAAGCAAGGCGGGGCTCCCCTTTCTTCTCCCAGAGTCCCCCCCAAACCCTTCCCCTCCCGGCCCCGCTCCCTCCCGCCTGGAGGGGTGTCACCTTGACACCCCTGCAAGCCAATTAGGCCCCTGGCAGCCGCGTGGAGATTAGTATGATTACGAGCACCCCAATCTCCCCGGTGCTGATTCAGCCAGGGGCTTAGGGGGGGAAGGTCACTTTATAAGGGTCTGGGGGGGGCCGGGGCCGGGAGTCGTCCCGAGGGAGTCCTGGGTGGCCGAGCTCGCGGGGCGCCGCACAGCACAACTCTCCATCCCGGGGGGCAGCCGCCGGGGCCGGGGCCGCAGCCATGAACGGCACGGAGGGCCCCAACTTCTACGTGCCCTTCTCCAACGCCACGGGCGTGGTGCGCAGCCCCTTCGAGCAGCCGCAGTACTACCTGGCGGAGCCGTGGCAGTTCTCCATGCTGGCCGCCTACATGTTCATGCTCATCGTGCTGGGCTTCCCCATCAACTTCCTCACGCTCTACGTCACCGTGCAGCACAAGAAGCTGCGCACCCCCCTCAACTACATCCTGCTCAACCTGGCCGTGGCCGACCTCTTCATGGTGTTCGGCGGCTTCACCACCACGCTCTACACCTCGCTGCACGGCTACTTCGTCTTCGGGCCCACCGGCTGCAACGTGGAGGGCTTCTTTGCCACCCTGGGAGGTACGAGGCGCCCGGGGCGCCACCCCGGGGCCGGTGGCTTCCGTCTCCCTCCGCCTTCCTCCAAGCGCCGTTCTTCCATCGACAGGTTGATTGGTCCGGGGCCGGGCGGGGAGCTCCGCGTGGGTCTCCCTCGCTTGGAGTCCCGCTCGTGTTCCCGCCAGGGATCAACGCGGGGTTCTGAGCCGCCGAGGGCCTGGCGGGGGGCGGGGGGGGGGCCCAGAGCTGAACCCCACCGCGGAGGCCCCGCCCCAGGGGGTGAGCCCGCTGAGGCAGACCCCCGCCCTCCAGGGTGGGCCCAGAGAGACGCACCCGTCATCTTGTGGGCTCTGGCTTTTCCCAGGCTTGGGCTCAGGCCCTGCCACCTCCTGACTGCTTCCCAGCCTCCCGGCCTCTGCTCGGTGTGCAGGGCCGTTGTATGGAAGCTTCCAGCCTCTGGGAGCGGGGAGGCGTTAGAGCCAGGTGTAGCTTCAAAAAAAATCCTTGCCTTGCCTTCCCTTTGTCTCTTTTCTCTCCGCTTTAGACAGGGTCTTGCTATGTAGTCCCCGCAGGCCCCTAAGTGCGGGGGTTACAAGCACGGACCACCACACTCAGCCAGACGTTTTCTAAATATTGGCCATGCACAGTGGCGCACGCCTGTAATCCCAGTTTCTCAGAAGGGATGGGCAGGGGGATTGAGAGTTTGAGGCAAGCCTGGAGAAAGCGGGTGCGAGGGTCTCAAACTAAATAAATAAACAAAGCAAGGCAAGCACAGTAGCTCAAGCCTGTAAACCTAGTGCCACCTGAGAGTCAGAGACGGGAGATTGCAGAGCCGGGCCGCCCCACCTTCATCCCCGGTGAAGTCCAGGCTGCACTGGGCACAAAGCGAGGCCTGTCTTGAAAATGGCGAGTGGAAAGGGGGCTGGAGGTGCGGTTCGTGGGTCAGGGCACTCGCCCGGCAGGCGCCAGGCCTTGAGCTCAATCCTACGGGGGGAAATAGCAAATATTTTCTTTCACCTGACTAGAAAGTATATGGATGGGAGGATGGGTGGACGGATGGATGGGTGGGCAATAGATGGGGGGACGGGTGGACGGAGGGACAGACGGATGGATGGATGGGTGGATGGGCAATAGGTGAATGGATGGATGGACGGATGGACAGACAGACGGATGGATGGGCAATGGATGGATGGATGGGGTGCCCCCTGGACATAGGGGATTCCTGAGGTATGGAGAAGGCATGCCTTTGAGATGTGGCAGAGACCTGAGTCTGGGTCTCCCGGCTCAGATCAGGGATCGCACCCCCCCCCCCCCGGTCACGGGAGGAGGTAGGAAAGGTAGATGTGTTGAAGTCAGGGTGACGGGCAGAGCTCGGGGGCAGCCTGAGAGGCCCGGAGCCCCTGGAGGCTTCTCCAAGCATCTCCACATGATGCCGAGTCCTTGTCACTCCCCACGCCCACGGATCCCCAGCTCTGGGCAGTAGGTAGGGTGCTGGTGAAGTTGGGGTGCCCCATGCAGGTGAGGACTTCTCTGACCACATGTACTGATGAGCTCCGGCCAGTGTTAGGAGAATGGCCGTGGACCTCTGAGTTTCCCGGGGGTGGGGGGTGGGTAGAGGTGGGCACTGGTGCCTGCTCTACTCCACCCAGCCCCCCGTACCTGAAGAAGAGCAGCACCCAGCCATGCAGCCCTGAGAAACGGGCCCCACGGCCCAGTCACCCCATGTCCCTCTGCGAGGGAAGGCCATCCACCTGTGGGAATTGTCACGGGGCGCCCTCCGATCGGAGCGCCGCTGCTCCCGGATCCTGGGCTCTCTGCCTGCTCCCCTGGGCTCTGGCCCCTCTCCTCCCTCCCTCCTCTCCCCGCATCAAGCCCCCTGCGTCCCGGAGGCCCTTCTCACGCGCTGCCCCCAGGCCCGGTCTCTCTGCACGGGCGCGGAAGTGTGGCCCACGGGCTGATGGCCACCGACTGTGTTGCAGGTGAAATCGCCCTGTGGTCCCTGGTGGTCCTGGCTATCGAGCGCTACGTGGTGGTGTGCAAGCCCATGAGCAACTTCCGCTTCGGGGAGAACCACGCCATCATGGGCGTGGCCTTCACCTGGGTCATGGCCATGGCCTGCGCCGCGCCGCCCCTGGCCGGCTGGTCCAGGTAAGGCCGGGAGGCGGGGAGGGGCTGCAGGGCCCTTGGCTGGCCGGGTCAGGATGCAGCTCTCCTGAGGCCTGGGCCTAGGAAGCAGCTTAGGGGCCCTACCCCAGAGCCCGCCGGAGCCGCAGAGAAGGCGGCGGCCGCCCCGCAGGGCCGTGGGCCGGCCCGCCGCCCCAGTGGGTGTCAAGGAGAGTCTCGGCCAGCACTCACCTTGGCCGAGCTCCTAATCCTCCACTAAGCCCCGGCCCCAGCCCAATCCTCTTTGGCCCAGACTTCCCTGGACAGCCAGCTCCCCCTGACCTTGGGGGGCCGGGCCTTCCGGGCGCGCGCGTGGGGGACACGGAGGCCGCGCCTCGGTCTCCAGAAGAGTCCTGCTCTTTCCTTGCTTCCTCCCACGCGCTCCGGGGGTTCCCTCCTCCGGCTCCGATGAAGTTGAACCCGCCCACCCCCCGCCCCTCGCCCCGCTTTGGCTGCCTGGCCGCACGAATCTGGGCCACGCGAGACATCGTAGGGTCCCTGGCACTCCGGGCCCCGAGGCCTGGTTTCGAGGCCGCACAGGGTCCCTTAGGTGCCCGCGTGCCCACCCCCCTCCCCAGGTACATCCCCGAGGGCATGCAGTGCTCGTGCGGGATCGACTACTACACGCTCAAGCCCGAGGTCAACAACGAGTCGTTCGTCATCTACATGTTCGTGGTGCACTTCACCATCCCCATGATCATCATCTTCTTCTGCTACGGGCAGCTGGTGTTCACCGTGAAGGAGGTACCGGCGGGGCGGCCCCGGGGGGCGTGAACGCCGGCCGGCCCCGGGGGGGAGGGGGAGGGGCAGCCCGGACACCTCCATCCCATCCTCCCCCCTCCCCGCCCCCCCCGTCCCCCCACAGGCAGCCGCCCAGCAGCAGGAGTCGGCCACCACCCAGAAGGCGGAGAAGGAAGTGACGCGCATGGTCATCATCATGGTGATCTTCTTCCTCATCTGCTGGCTGCCCTACGCCAGCGTGGCCATGTACATCTTCACCCACCAGGGCTCCAACTTCGGCCCCATCTTCATGACCCTGCCGGCGTTCTTCGCCAAAAGCTCCTCCATCTACAACCCGGTCATCTACATCATGATGAACAAGCAGGTGCCTGCTGCTGCGGGGGGGTGGGGGGGTCTGCCGCCGCGGGGGGGGGTCTGCCCCCCAGGATGCCCCCGCCTGACCTGTCCCCCCGCCTTCCAGTTCCGGAACTGCATGATCACCACCCTGTGCTGCGGCAAGAACCCGCTGGGCGACGACGAGGCCTCCACTACCGCCTCCAAGACCGAGACCAGCCAGGTGGCGCCCGCCTAAGCCCAGCCCAGGACTCTGTGCCCGGCGGGCCGCCGCCGCCTCCCGCCCCCGCCCCGCCCCAGCCCTGCCCTCGCCGGCAGCCCCGCCCGCCCGCCCGCGCCACGCCACGCCGCGAGGGCTCTCGGAGTTTATGTTAGAAGAATTAATGAGAAGAAGAAGAGAGGCTCCCCACTCGGCAGAGACGGCCTGAGAAGGGACTTCCACCTGCACCCCGTCTCTGGAGTTCCCGCCCCCCCCCGGTTCCCAGGGGCCCGGCAGGACCTGTCCCCCCCTCCCAGCCTCCCCCCCCAGCTCATCTTCCAGGAATTCCAGAACTCGCGCTGTCTGGAAGTCTCCCAGCGTAGGGCTAAGTGTCTAGCACAGAACGGGGCACACAGTAGGTGCTTAATACATGCTACAGGAACGGAGGGAGGAATGAGTGAAGGAAGGAAGGAATGGAGGCGCGGATGAGAGATGACTGGCGGGGGGGACGAGTCTGCCCCCCACCCCCACCCCGGGGTTTACTTGGCAGGCACAACTTCCACTGCCCGGTGTCCATTGCTGAGTCGTTGTCTTTTCCGTCCCTGGATTCACTTTCCTCCCTCCCCCCAGAATAGGAAGAACACCCCAAACCTCAGGCACTCAGAGCAGGCGCTGCTTCAAATCCCACTGAAGTTCTCTGTGTGCGTGTGCGTGTGTGCGTGTGCGTGTGTGCGTGTGCGTGTGTGTGAGCGTGCGTGCGTGCGTGTGCTTGAGCCTGTGCACTTTGTTCGTTGCAAGGGCTGTGCAGACGCCAGCTGACATTATGGATAATATCACTCAATAGAATCCATTAATGACCCTGATTGTCTCTGCTTGATAGTAACCGTTTTGGGGGGGGGGTTGGGTAAGGCCCAGGCATTGGCGGTGTGGGGCTCCCCCAGCTTCACTAAGCTTTGCAAGACGAGCCACACACCCAGGCCACCCCAGGGCTGGGACTGGACCACAGAGGACCACGACGCAGGGTGCGGCCGGTCCCCACGTCCACGGAGCGACGCCGGGGCCAGGGGTCGGGGCCCGGGCCGGGCCATCACCGCTGCGGCGGCCTCCGGTCCCCCGCCTGCCCCTCCCCTGCACTGGCGTTGTGGAATACACGCGGGCTTGCCCGAGCTCAATTACGGGGCTGGCTGATGTCGTCTTCATCTCCAAGAGAGGGGAAATGTGGCTGCGTCCCCCTTCCCTGGGGGGGGGGGGGCTGCTGGTCCTCCTAGCAGAAGCTCTGGGCATCCGACGTCAGCCGCCTCTCCAGGCCTCTCGTGCTCCGTGAAGCCGCCGCCGGGGCTCCGGCTCTCCCAGCTCCGCCCCGAGACCGCAGCCCGCGGAGGCATTAAAAGCTCAGCAGCCGCGTGAGGCCCACAGGATGGACCGCAACCTGGCAGAGTCCCCCGATCCCCGGCCAGAGGTGGCTGGGTGTGCTAACGGGCAGCCACAAGTAGCCCAGAGCCCCGTGGTGGGGGAGATGGGGGGGGGGGAGGATACAGTCCTGGGGGTGGGGAAAACTCAACTGGGACATCAAAGGGGAACCACCAGCAAGTTTTGTAACCTCTCTAAGCTTCCTTATCAGCGAAAGGGAGCGGACCACCGCCCTTCCGGAAGCTCAGGGCTGACCTTCAGGAAGCTAGATTGAGGTTGTGGGCTGAATGGGCCGGCCCACTTCCTAACCCGCTGCAGACGGCGAGACACGGGGTCTGGGCACCGAGGACAGCGGGACGCAGTCGCAGCTTCGGGGACAGGGAGCGGGTGTCAAGGGTGGGCTGGGGTGGGTGACCTTAGGGATCTCCACCTCTGCTGTCTTCCCAGGTGAGAAATCTAACTCAAATGAGCTGAAACAAAAGGGAGACATGATCGGCTCAGAGAAGCCCAGAGCGTTAGGCACAGCCGGATGCAAGGGCTCAGATGATTGATTGGCTCTGACTCCTCTCCTCGGGGCTACAGTTTTTTTTTAATCCCCTTTATTGGCTTCATTCATAGGCAGCAGAAATAGTCCCAGAAGCTAAGGGCTCAGCTAGCTGTACAGTGCAGAGGGGCTGGGCTTCCCTTTCTCTTAGTATGGTTAAAGGTAGGGCTCAGGCGTTTGTGTACGACATATTTATTGCTTCAATAATCAAGTCTTTACAGGTAGGGTTCTTATTGGCCAGACCTAGGTCACCTATTCATCTCTAAGCCAATCATTATGCCTGAAATGGAAGCTCATCCCCTGATTGGCCAGGCTTGGGTCACCTGATCATTCCTAAGCCAATCACAACATCAGAGATGAGAACGCATCTTCTGATTGGCCTAGCTAGGTCACATCTCACCACCTCTACCTCCCAACTAAAGGAGTGAGGAACTGTTTTTGCCAAGGGCCATTTGTTGTATGTTGTTGCTATGAATAAAGCTCCTAAAAAGAAAAGGAAAATGCTCCCAGATTTATTGAATTTCAAGTCTTACCTGTAGTTGCCTTGGCAAGGCTGGACCAGGCATTCCCTACCGCTGCTCACCAAGTGTGCGGAGATGGAGAGATGTAGGTTCCCAAAAGAAGTGTAGGTTCCCAAAAGAAGCAAGGGGAGCTGTTACCAGAAGAAGGAAGGCAGGAGGCAGCAGGGACAGAACCACCAGCAGCCACGGGGTTGAATACATGGATGGATGGGATCCAAGCATGAAGTGTGGCTAGCCAGGCCTCCGTCCTACCCTGGCACGAGGAAGAAGCTTCCTACGTCCCCGCAGGCCTCCGAACCAGGTGGCAGTGGCTCACAAGTGTAATCCTAGCTCCTCAGAACTCCTGAGAACTGAGGATCGAGATTCATAGCCAGCCTGGGCAGAAAATTCGAGACTCTTAATTTGTCAGTTGTGGGAGCTTGAACTCGGGGCGTGAGTGCTGTCCCTGAGCTCTTTTGCTCAAGACTAGCACTCTGCCACCTTAAGCAACAGCTCTACTTTCACTTCTCTGGTGGTTAACTGGAGATAAGAGCCTCGTGGCCTTTTCCTGCCCAGTCTGGCCTTAAACCGTGATCCTCAGATCTCAACCTCTTGAGTAGCTGGAATTATAGGCCCTGAGTCACCAGTGTCCGGCTCTGTGAGACTCTTCTCTTCCATTAACCACCAAAACACCGGAAGTGGAGCTGTGGCTCAAGGGGTAGAGTGCTCAGGGACAGTGCCCTGCGTTTAACAGCCAGACACGCAGACACGCACTGGAAAAATTACACGGACGTTGAGCTATTAGTATTTGCTCCCTGCCCTCGATATATTTATTAACCTAAGGCCAGAAATACCCTGATGGTACGGGAGCCGCTGACACGGAGCAGGCCTCTCCAGGTGATCTTCAGAGCTGGGAGGACACCGGCAGGGGGAGGACCAGCCAGTGCTCCCGGGCAGCGGAAAGTTGCCAGCGGAAGTTGGGCTCTGCGGACGCCTGGGTGAAGGAGTCGGGGGGGGAGGCCACCGGTGGCCTTCGCTCTGGGAAGCCGGCGGAGACGCGTGGCGTGCGCTTCCCTGCAAAATGGCAAACCCTGAGAGGAATTTTTAGATCACACAGTGCATTTTAGATTCCCTCCCCCCCCCCAACCACCTCCCCCTGCTCTGAATGCAAAACTGGATCCTGGCACAGCCCGGAGCGTTCGTGGGAATGTTTTCATCTCGGAGCGTTCTGTAGTTCTCAGTTCTTGGAAACGCCCACAGATGTGATCAGAGCTGCGGCCCAGTGGGCGCCGCCGGCTCCCGCTCGCCTCTTTGCCTCCCGGCTTCCCGCGCGCGGCTGAGCGGGCCCCGTCCGTGCTGCTGGGCTGGGCTCTGGCCCCAGGACTCCCATAGCTGCACAGCCATGACAACTGAGCACCTACTGCATACAGGTGTCGTGCTGGGTGCCACAAACCCAGCCCCTCATCTGGACCTCAAGGCTAGGGCCAGGAAAGGCAGAGCTGTCATGCCTTGCTGGGGGCCTCCGGGGAAACTTGGTGACACAGCAGCCTTCGCGGGGCCAAGGAAGGCTCCTCTGAAAGTGTCGGCACCAAGGCCAGAGAGTGAGTGGAGAATATTCCAGAGAAAGTAAGTGGGGTTAAAAAAAAGAGGCATTCGAGGCTCAGTGCATTGGCTAGCTTGTTCTGCATGACAAACAGTCCCAGAACTCACAGCTGACAGCAACACATTACATGCTGATCAAAACTTTGGGGACTGGGCTGGGGATATAGCCTAGTGGCAAGAGTGCCTGCCTCGGATACACGAGGCCCTAGGTTCGATTCCCCAGCACCACATATACAGAAAAAACGGCCAGAAGCGGCGCTGTGGCTCAAGTGGCAGAGTGCTAGCCTTGAGTGGGAAGAAGCCAGGGACAGTGCTCAGGCCCTGAGTCCAAGGCCCAGGACTGGCCAAAAAAAAAAAAAAACTTTGGGGACTGGCAGCCAGCGGTTCTGCCGAGCTCTGCAGGGTCCATTCAAGCATCTGTGATCAGGGTGGGGGGTGGGGGATGGCTAGGGACTGGCTGGTGAGCTGGATGTTGGCTGGGCGATGATGGGGGTGACTGGGCCATGGGCCTCTCGGTACCCAGCAGACCATGGAGGGCAACGGGACCAGCCTCCCATCCCTTCTACCACAATTCCGTTGGCCAAAGTGAGGACAAGGTCAGCTCAGACCTAAGGATCGGGTCTGAGCTGCAAAGCCCCGCCGCAGAGGGGCGTGGATGTGGGCCGAGCTGAGGACGGCGGACTCTGTTCCTGTCGGTTCAACACGTGCGGGGGAAGGGCAGAGGGCGTGTTCCGCAGAGCCGGGCAGCACGCGTTCCCGTAGCCACAGCGTGTATACGCGAGTTTTGTCTGTATTTTCAGAAATGGGAGTATAATCTAAGTTATGGCCAGCCTCATTTATGTTCACAGCTCTAGACTGTTCCACTGTAAAATAAGCCACAGCTGACTTATCCTCTCTATTTAATGGGCATTTAGGTTGCTCTGAATCCCAATTAGGATTACAGGACGTGTCCTTGCGCACCAGCGTAAATTCCTCTTGGTTTCTCCCCAGACGTGAGGTGGTGAGCACTCAGATGGAGTCTACCTTTAGTTAAACTTGACATGGCTGAATTGCATCCAAAAGTGGCCGCCAAGTTGCCATCCATTTCTACACATCCTTGTCAGTATTGATAGGTACCTCAAATGCTTGTCATTCTGCCAGGTGTGAGACACAGCTTTGGCTTTGTTTGAATCTGCCTGGTCATTTTATTTGCTTGTTGCTTTTTTTTTTTTTTTTTTTTTTAAAGACAGGGTCTGGCTATGTATCCCAAGCTGGCTTGAAACTTGAAACCTTCCTGCCTGGGTGAGCTGGGATGACAAGGCTTTCACCTGCAGGCCTGCCCACCACGTCCTTTGAAAACGACCGAGGCGTATTTTACGGCTAGGGAACAGTGTAACCAGAGTCTACCCGATTCCTGTGGAAGCTGTGGGACAGCTGTCCTGTCCCAAATATGCATCAGCAGCTCCAGGAGGGAGGCAGGTGGCTGAGCCGGTGGGCCCCGGGTGGGCATCGCGGGCGGGCACCCCTGGCAGGGCAGGGCAGGACAGGGCTCCCGCACCCTTGCCAACATTCCAGTGCTCCTAAACCCCACGAGAGAACGGTGTCACAATGTCAGTTTTGTGGAATGCCTTTTAAACGATGGCTAAATCTCTCCCGGTCCCCTTTCTGGTGACCAGTCTACCCCATTCCACTTTCCCCGTGGACACTGTCTCCTCACTTGTGAGGACTACTGCTGAGAGGTTTCATTTCTAAATGGCTGGTTCACCTGAGTGAGTTTCTCTTGGAAAACGTCACAGGTCACTGCCTTTGCTCCAGGAAGGTCCCGTTGGCCGGCCCCCACCGACTGCTCTATGAGAAGCGGAGGCCAGCAGTAGCCAAGGAGCAGGGGCTGGGCAGCGCGATGCCCACTTGGGTGTGGGGGGCCTCGGTGGCCACCACGATAGTATAGGTGCCCACAGCCGCGCGCAGCAATCGAGGGCCTGGCGCGGAGGGCGTGGCCTCGGGTGGAGGGCGGGGCTTCAGGCGGAGGGCGGGGCCTCGGGCGGACGACGTGGCCTGGGTGGGGGCGTGGCCTGGCGCGGAGGGCATGGCCTCGGGCGGAGGGCGGGGCCTCAGATGGACAGCGTGGCCTGGGTGGACGGCGTGGCCTCGGGTGGGGGGCGTGGCCTGGCGCTGAGGGCGGGGCCTCGAGTGGTGGGCGGGGCCTGGAGCGCCTCCCGCCGGGCCCAATCGGCAGCCGCAGCTCTGGGGCCGCGGGCACCGATTGGACGGTGGGCCGCCGCGGAAGGTGTTATCAGGGGAGCTTGCGCGCCAAAGCCTCACGCGTGGAGGACGAGGGCCTGCAGCCGCCCTGACCATGGCTCCCGGAAGCGTCTCCAGCCTCACCTCCTCCACCGACACCGCCGAGTCCTCAGAGCCCTCGGGGCCGGCGCACCCAGGTGAGGTGGGCCAGCGGCCTCCCTCCTCCTGGCGGTCGCGGTGGCCAGGGCCCTCACGCCACCTCCGGGCCCCGGCCTGGCCTGTCTAACTGCCGTGTGGTGGGAGAGCTTCGTGCCGTCGCCCGGGTCCGGCTGGGCCGGGCTGGGCCCTCGCGGCGCGGGGCGGGCGGGCGGGCGCCTCCGGGCCGGAGCTCACGCCCGCCTGGCAGGGCCCGGGCGCAGCCGCGGGGCATCGGAGAGGCAGCGGGGGCCTCGGGTGCAGGGCCAGTGTCTCAGGCCCGGTCTGCCCGTGAGGGTCCCCGAGGCCCGCAGCAGGCCCAGCTCGTGCCCTCGGGAGACCCGGGTCTCCCAGGAGCAGGTGCCTCTATCAGACGCCCGTCTGACGGCAGGCCTGCTCAGTCAGGGCGGCAGCCGGGGGGGTGGGGGCGGGGCACGCAGAGAAGCGTGGTTGCACCGGGAGGGCTGGGAGGGCTGCCCGGCAGGAGCTGCCAGGCCGGGGTGGTCTGTGCACAGTCTGGGGTCTGCCGAGGCCAGGGGGGGTGGGGAGTGGCGGCCCAGGTGCCGGCGGGGGATGGGAAGCCGGGAGGATCCAAAGCAGCCGCTTCCAGGGCCTTGAAGGATGAGTGCCCGGGAAGAAGGCCTCTGGGCTAGAGGAACAAGGTTTGCAGGTGGGGCATTGCAGGAGCCGGGAGCCCCTCCCCCCCCAGGTTGAATTGGCGTCGTGGGGGAGGGGCCGGCCACGGTCAGGTGGCTCCACTCCCCCAGAGGCAATGAGGAGCCACTGGGGGTCCGAGTCAGGGGGTGGCGTGGGGGTGGGGAGGAGAGGCCCAGCTGGCTGGGCATGGATGGGGTGGCAGGGCAGAGATGGCCTGGTGTCTGCCTGGGTGGGCAGATGGGGCAGGGCACTGTTCCTGGGGAGACGGACGTGGGTTCGTGGGCAGGAGTTGTGGGGACACTCTGCGGTGGCTCTTGGTGGTGTGGGTTAGGGGAGGAGGGGGAACTACTCCTGACATTAGGCAGGGAGCCTCCTGGTTGAGTCTCAGCTCCACTTAGCTCTTGTGGTGCTTGATTGGAGAGGAGACCTGCCTGAGCTGGCTCCAAACCGTTCCTCAGGTTTCGGCGTCCTGAGGAGCAAGGCCACGTGAGACGTGGGTGCCCCACTGGGCTGTTTGTTTTTTCTGGGTGTGATGGCACTTAGGAGCCTGAAGCAGAAAGATCAGGAGTTTGAGTGTGGAGGGAAACCTTGTCTCAAAAATCCAAAAAGTGGCCTGAAGGCACAGCTCAGGCCCCTGCCTAGCCAGCTTGGGGCTCCGAGTTCAATACCTAGCACCACCCAAAACAAAAGAAAAGCCGAAATTCTTTGAGACATATTGTAGCCAAATTGGTTCCTTCCTTTTTCTTTTTTTGAGCCTTTTAAGTTTATGGGCATTTGCAGTCATCCCTGTTTAAGCTCCACACCTGTGACAGATAGCTTCTCCCTGCTTGATCCAGTTCCCATTTGCATCTTGAAGTAGCTGCCGGTTGAGAGACAAGTGGCATACAGTGCAGTTTACCCACATACGGCGTGCAAGTGACTGACACGCACATACTGTGTCTGTACAATCTGCACTGGGAAGGTTTTTCACAAGCCCTGGAGGATGGAGATTAGCTCCGTGGGGGGGGGGGTACTGTACTGAGTCGCTCTCTGTATGTCCTCCTTCCCTGGTCCTATCACCCCACCCCTGGAAGTCTTGATCTACTCCTCGCCTCTGTGGATTCGCCGCTTGTGGACACTTCCCATAGATGGAGTCACCCAACACCTGGCTTCCTGACTGGCTCCCTCGCTTGTCATGTTGTGAGGGTCCCTTCCTGTCCTGAAGGCATGTGTCAGTACCTCATTGCTTTTTTTTGACTGGTCCTAGGACTTGAACTCAGGGCCTAGGCACTGCCCCTGAGCTTCTTTGTGCTCAAGGCTAGTGCTGTACCACAGTGCTAGTTCAGGCTTTTTCTGGGTAGTTAATTGGAGATAAGAGGCTCACAGACTTTCCTGCCCAGGCTGGCTTCAAATTGCAATCCTCAACTAGGATTATAAGCATGAGCCACCCGTGCTGGGCATTCCTTTTGATGTCTGAGTAATATTCCATTGTACGTGTGTGTCACATTTTATGTGTCTACTTGTCTGCCCTTGGCCGTGGCTGTTTAGGTGGTTTCTGCTTTGAGGCTGTTAGTGTTCATGTGCAGGGGTTTTTATTGTGCTAGAGAGGGAACATTGTATGCAAAAGCATGCTCTATAAATAGTACAGATTTTTCTTTTGTCGGTTGTGGGGCTTGAACTCGGGGCCTGGGTGCTATCCCTGAGCCTCTTTGTGCTACTTCTGGTTTTTGAGTGGTTAATTGGAGATGAGTGACCAGGGACTTTTCTACCCAGGATGGCTTTGAAGTGTGATCCTCAGATCTCAGACTCCTGAGTAGCTAGGATGACAGGTGTGAGCCACCAGTTGACAGCACAGATTTTTGTGTGCTTATGTTTTTATTTCTCTGGGCATATATATATATATGCATATATATATATAGAGAGAGAGAGAGAGAGAGGAAGTTTGATTCTTTAAGTTTTTGCTGTGATAACAGACACAGAAGCAGGCCACGATGTAATGTGAGCCCCCCCCCCCCCAATACCTGCCCTCCAGTTTCTACAGCAGTCAGCTCCTGGCCTTCCTTACTTTATCTGCAGGGCTTCTGCAAAGCAAATGCCAGACTTAGCATCTGCAAAATAGTCTAATATTGATTTTCAGCAGAAAAGGACCTCCAGAAAAGTGATTAGAGTGCGGAGCGGCAGCTCTTGGCTCAGGTGCATAAGGCCCTGTGTTCTGTTCCCAGCATGCAAAAGAAACCAATCAAACAAAAACCCCAAACCCAGCTCGATGCCATTAGCACACCTGGACAATGCCGTACTCGTAGCATTCCGTGTTTGCTCTGGACTTCCACATTTATCTGGATCCTCCTTTTTCCTAGTTGTTTGAATCCTGCCTTGAGTCCTAGTGGGGACCTCACTGCATGACGGAGGGTCTCCCGAGTGTCTTTAACCCACCGTGTGGCCGTGTTCCCTGGAGAGCGAGCGCGCGGGCTCTAGTTGGTGTCACAGTGCTCTCCGAGTCCTTGTTCTTGCTCATGGGGTTGGATGTGGCAGGCGGCCCCATCTAGATTTGCTTTCTTCAAAAAGACTCGGTGAGCCGGGCACTGGCGGCGCACGCCTGTCATCCCGGCTACTCAGGAGGCTGAGATCTGAGGGTCGCGGTTCAAAGCCAGCCCGGGCAGGAAAGTCCATGCAGCTCTTATCTCCAGCGAACCACCAGAAAACCGGAAGTGGCGCTGCGGCTCAAGTGGCGGAGCGCTAGCGTCGAGCTGAAGAGCTCAGGGACGGCGCCCAGGCCCCGAGTTCAAGCCCCACGACCAACAGAAAAACCAAAGACTCGGCGAGCCCCACCAGGGGTGTGGCCGGTGGCGGGCTCGCTGGCCTCGGCACCCACGGGCGGGCGCTTGCTGACGTCCTGTGGTCTTTCCTGCAGGCCTGAACCCCGAGGGGCTCCCCTTGGCTCGCCGCAACCCCCCGATGCTGCGCATGGTGCTGGAGGCGCTGCAGGCCAGGGAGCAGCAGCGGGGCACGTCCGTGGTGGCCATCAAGGTCTACATCCTGCACAAGTACCCAACGGTGGACGCCACCCGCTTCAAGTACCTGCTGAAGCAGGCCCTGGACACGGGCATGCGCCGCGGCCTCCTCGCCAGGCCGGCCAACTCCAAGGCCAAGGGGGCCACTGGCAGCTTTAAAGTGAGCAGGGAGGGGGGGCAAGGACTTGGGGGACATGGGGGGTGGGGATGGGGACATGGAGGGGGGGGACTTGGGCCCAAGATCTGGACGTGAGGAGCCGCTTGCTTGGCTCCTGGCCTGGGCATGGGCTTCTGCCCGGCCTGGCTGCCTCACGGGGTCCAGCACGTTCTCTGGAAGGACAGTCCCTGCCCTGGTGGCTCTGTTGGTGTCTGTCCTTGTGTCGCTGTTGTATTGTCCAGGCCAGGACTGTGTTTGCTGTTTGACTCCTGGACACCCTCAGCACAGCCATCTACCCCCCCCCTCCAGGGCCCACCCTGGCCATGAGCTGCCCCTCCCTCCCGCCACGCTTTCCCTGCCCCCTCCCGGGAACGGGGCTCAGAGCCTGGCCGGGCTACAGGTGCAGACTGGGGACACAGCTGAACCCCAGCGTCAAGCCTGCTAGGTCTGCATGCCGCCCCTGCCCAGTCCCAGCGGCCGCTGTGGAAGGCGGGGATGGGCTGCTCTAGCACGTGCTGGCCCGTGGGACACGATGCCCACGCGGGGCGTCCCCCCCCCCCCCGGGCCCCTGGCTCAGTGGAGCTGGGCTGGAATGATGATGAGTGGGGAGAGGCGGAACGCGGGAGGGGGTTTCTGGTCTTGGGGGAGATGGGAGCTCAAAGGACAAGGAGCTCCCTGCTCGCCTGGACCCCCTGTGTCTCCTGCACCCCTTCTCTGGGATACCCCTGTAAAGATGGGAATCTGGAGGGCGAGCCTTGCAGCGCCTCAGCTCTGCAGGGGCCGGGGAGGGGGGGAGGCCTGGGACTGGGGCACAGGGAGGGGGGCTGAGAACCTGAGGTGCTCTGGGGAGCCCCGCAGACTGGTGCCTGGGCCCGCCCAGCCCCGTCTGTCCATTTAGACGGGTGTGGAGCCGGCCCGCCCCTCGGAGCCGGGGTGTGGGAGCACTGGACGCTGAGCGCCTCCCTTCCTCCCCATGTCCCTCCCTCAGCTGGTCCCCAAGCGCAAGAAGAGGAGCCGGCGCAGGAAGACCCCAGCCCCAACGGCCCCCCAGAAAGCCCGGGAGACACAGCAGGGGCCTGACAATGTGGGCCAGGGGGCCAAGGCGGCAGAGAGGCGGGGAGCAGCCAGGACAGCTCCCCTCAAACCAGGGGTGGCCAGGGAGAAGGCCCCCAAGAATGGCAACCACATGGGGGTCAATGGAGCAAAACGAGGGGAAGCCAGGAAGGCCCCCCCAAAATCAGACAAGGCTGTTGGGGCCCCTCCCAGCGTGGACGGGCTCAGTGGAAAGCTGGAGGTCACAGGCAGTGGGCGCAGTCGAGGTGTGTGAGTGGGGTTTGGGGGTGAATGGGCCCCTGGGGTGGGCTGGGGCGGGGAAGCGGTTCCCAGCGCTTGGCCTGGCATGGGGGATGGACTCGTGGTGGGGGGCGGTGGGGCTGGAGGGGGGGCTGGGCACGTCTGTGGGCGGCGGGGGGAGGGGAGGGCTGCGGTTATCTCTAGATGCCTCGTAGCTGCCGTGTTCGAGCTCCCGGCCGCGGGCCCGTGGTGGCGGCGTCTGGGCGGTGCGGTGCCCCGCGTGGAGGAGGCGGGCCGCCTCCTGCTGTGCCCGTGGCCCGTGGCCGTGGGAATGAGGGCCCGGCGTCCAGGCAGGGCCGGGGCTCCCGAGCTTCTGCCCCCTGCTGACCCCTGCCTCTTCCAGGAGCCGCGGGGGCCCCCCGGAAGCCCAGGGCGGAGGGCGGCCTCGGGAAGCCGCCGGCCGGCAAGGTAGGTGTGGGTGCCGGGCCTGGGTCCCGCCCCGCCGGGCAGCGCTTCAGCCCACACCAGCAGCCGGCACTCCTCGGGTGTGGGCCCCTCCCCTGGCAGAGGGGCTTGGAGGGAGGGGCCCCCGTCCCGAGACCCCCCCCCCCCCGTGCCAGCCCTGCCTCCTCGCCCCCAGGTCCAGAGCGGCACCGCTTCTCCCACCAAAAGGACGACGGCAGCCAAGGCATCTCCTGGGGCCGCGGCCCCCGGGGGTGGGGTGGGGACCAAGAGCAAGGCCGAGGGGCCCCCCAAGGGGCGCAGGCCCAAGGCGCGGCCCCCGCTCACGGCCAGGAAGACACAGGCCCCCGAGGGGCCCAGGAAGCCGGGGCCGCCCGCCCCCGCCTCCTCGTGCACGGCGTCCAGCAGGAAGGCGGGGCCCAGGAGCTAGGGCTGGCCGCGGCGGGGAGGGCGCCCCCCCCACGAGCCACCGCTCTATTTAATTGTAACTTATTTATCAATAAAGAGTACCCTTTGTTTTCTCACACGCACGTCGGGGTGGGCAGACGGTGAGGCTCAGGGGCTGGGCCGTCGGTGTGGACGCTCGCCCGGCGTCAGGGGTGCCCCAGGAGCCCGGGATGCCGCCATCTGACTGGAAGCCACGGGTGGGGGGGGGGCGCTGCAGGGCTGAGCTGGAGGGCGGGGTGTGGCTCGCTCTGCGGGAGCCGGGAGGCCCGAAGGTTCACTATGGCAGGGGTGTGCGTGCATGTGTGTGTGCGTGCGTGTGTGTGCACGTGCACGCATGTGTATTTGCCAGTCCTGGAGCTTGAACCTGGGCGCTGTCCCTGAGCTCTTTTTGCTCAAGGCTGGCGCTCTGCCGCTTGAGCCACAGCGCCCCTTCCGGCCTTTCCTGTGCTCAGTGGGAGGTCAGCGCCTCGCCGGCTGTGCCGTCGAGGCTTGCGTGGAGCTGCCCTGCTCAGGTCTTGGCCTCCCGGGTAGCGAGGGCCGCAGGCATGAGCCGCTGGCACCCGCTCTGTTCTGGGCCTTCGACACGCTGTCTCAGCACTCAGCCACGTGCTGTAGGGGAGCCCGTGTGCCCGTGAGCCCGTGTGCCCGTGTGCCCGTGAGCCCGTGTGCCCGTGAGCCCGTGAGCCCGTGTGCACGGTAGCTGAGCCCCAGCCACGCCAGTGTGGCCCCGGAGCTGCAGCTGCGGTTCAGCCGACACCTGGTGGGGAGGGCGGGCCGCTTTACCCTCCCCCCCAACCCCGTCCTGACCGCAGACCCGGATGCACCGGCTGCCGGCTGCTCGTAGCCCCCGGTGGCGGTGGCGGGCCTGTGGCCGGCGTGCAGCCGCCGGGAGCCCCAGGGGGCTGCAGGGCGCCGGAAGGCCAGGCCCACCTGCCACGTCCTCTGTTGAAGGGACGGCCGGAGGAGTGGGAGTCCAGGGGACGGACGGGACAGGCGTGGGTGGCCAGCAAGGGGCACTAGCTACGGCCGGGGGCGGGGAGGGCTGCGGGGAGGGGACTGCACAGGGTGGTTCTGGAGGGACCTTGAAGGGGGGATGGAGCAAGGTGGAGCAGGGCAGTGGTGGTTGGGGTCTCGGGGCGTTTACAGAGGAGGGGACTCCAAACAGGCCGGGAGGCTGCGGGACGCAGGAGGAAGAATGGGCAGGAAGTGGAGGGAGCGGCCGGGGCGCAGAGGGAAGCGGAGGCTGCCCAGCACGGCACCAGATCTGCCTGCCCGGAGCCCCACGGGGGCTGGCTGGGCACCGCACTGGCCTCCCCGGGGTGCCAGCCCTCCCCGAGGGGCGTGGGGAGCAGGTGGCGGCCGGCACTTCCCGCGGGCGGCTCGGCCTGGGGCGGGGGCGGCTCCCCGGGCGTCGCCTCCTGGCGCTGGGGACTGGCCGAGCCTGCCCAGATGGGGAGGAACGTTCCGGCATCCTTGTGGGCGCTTGGTCAAGCCCCTCCCCCCCAGCCTGCCGCAGCCGCCTCCCCTGACTTTTGGGAGCTTGGCTTCAGGAGATCTGCCCGGTCCACCCCTCCGGGGTCCCCCTCGCCCCGAGGCTGCGGCTGCGTGTGCAGGCGGACTTGTAAACGACAACACGGAGCTGCATGCTAATCAGGCGGCGCCAGGCTGTGGAATATTTAATGACAAAAAGATGTTATCGACATATTGCCGTGTGAGGGAGAAGTGGGGTGTGAAGTGCTGTGTGTACCCCACTCCCGACTGTTCCCCCCACCCCCACCCCCGCACGTGCGCGCCTGCTTGTGGCCGTGCCGACCCAAGAGAAAGCGAGAGCACAGGGCAGCTCTTATTTTTCTCATGCCTTTTGAAATATTTTTTTTTTTGGTATTTCCTGTGTTTGTGGGAAATGTGAATCCGTTCTGGAATCACACTTCCCCCTCAAAGACCCCAGCAAATCTGCTGATAACTGAAATTAGGAAATCTGCTTAATAAGAATCAGCGCTCAGAATAGAACACTTGAGCGATAAGACCGAAGCTATTTTTGAAGAGAAGGAGTGTGGCCTTCCTTCTTCTAGAACTATCTGTGGGGTTTGGTTTTCCGCTTGGCCTTTTGGTTCAAGGTCTCGTCGATGGCGTGGAGCGAGAGCAGGGGGCGGTCACCGTGGCGGTGGGCTGGACGTGGGCGCGCAGGGCCCTGGGTGGGGTTGTCGAGAGTGGGTGTCTGCAGACACCCCAAGTGGTCAACTTTGGCCTCCTCGCCACGGGGGGGCGGGGCTCTCCGGAGACCGGCTTGGAGGAAGCACGGGACGGGAAGCACGAAACGGTGTCCGTAGGCTGCCTCCCCCGGCCGTGCGAGCTGAGCTGGGGACGTGGCTCAGGCTCGCGGAGATGGGGGCTGTCGTGCGGAAGCAGCCCGGGACACGCATGCACCTGGGGTGCGCTTAGTCTGCGCAAGGCTCCGGGGTCCGGTCTAGCCCCACACGTGGGAAGGGCCCGGTACTGCAGCGGGCACCCCTGGAGGTGGAGAGGGTCTGGGAGCCGAGGCGGGGCGGCTGTGGCCCCTCCAGCGGGTGGCCGCAGAACCCCACGCAGCTCGGCAGAGGACGGCAGCCCTTCGGGGGAGAGCGGGCAGATCTCCCGAGTCCCGGGACCGTCTGGGGCGCGGGGAGGCTGGCCTCCCGGCCTCCCCTCCGCTAGAAACGGGGTGACGCAGCAGCTCCCCATCCCACCGGCCGTCGCAGGACCAAGGCGGAGCCCACACGCGCTCTTCCCGGCAGGCTTTTATTACAAAGAAGGTTGCAGAGAGTCCCAGCCCTCCCGCCCAGCTCCGCGGGGCCCGGCGTCCAGGCCCGCCGTCCGTGGAGCTGGCCTTTCCAGTGTTGCCGCGGGGCCCCGGCCGCCCAGGAACCCCGCGCGGGCGGCAGCGATTCACAGTTGGCGCATGGCTTCTTCTTTCTTAATATATAAAAGCTTTTTTAAAAAAAAACAAAAAAATGGTGCTATCTTTAGAAACACTTCCAGAAAGATCAAGTAGCCTGGCTACAGCCACGGTGCAGCCCAGCCTCCCGCCCCTCGTGGGGACCAGGCAGCCCCACGCCCCTCCTGCCCCCCCTGCCGACGGCGGGCACCACCCCCGCGGCCACGGGGCCCACACACAGCCCTCCTGCGTGGAGCGGCGGGCGGCAGGCCCCGGTGGGCGGCGCCCCCGCCGGGCTGGGTGAGGTAGTGGGTCTGGACCGTGGCCTCGTCTCCCCGGCCGCCGGGAGGGGGGCCCTGTGCCCGGCACGGGGCAGCGGTGGGGGCGGGCGGCTCCTCCTCCCCGCCTGAGCCCCCCCCCCCCATCGGCGGCCCCGCGGCCCAGGGGCAGGGCCGGAACCGGGGCGCGGGCCGGCCCGGGGCTCTCGGGCAGCAGCAGCGCCGCCGGCCGCGCTCAGGCCTCGCTGTAGCATTCGTAGATGTTGTTCTCCATCAGGGCCACCACCTGCTCGAACTTGTGCTGCAGCTGCGTCCTGCGGGCCGTGGGGTTGGCCTCCAGGGCCGCCACGACCTGAGGGGGGGCGGAGGGTCAGCGGGGCGCTGTCCCGGGAGAGCCCCCCCCCCCAGCACACTGCAGGGCGGGGCGGCTCACCTGGGGCTGGTACCTCTTGGCGTATTTGTAAATCTCCGTCATGGCCACGTTGGTGTTGAACTCGTTCTGGTATTTCTACGAGGAAGCGGGGAGGGGGCAGGGATGAGAGCTGTGGACCCCACGACCCACGGGCCCCCCGCAGGGGTGCAGCCGGGGGGTACAGCCCTGGGGGTGCTCCACCCCCCCCCCGCTGGGCGCCAAGGCCCCCTCCCCCCTCCTCCCCGCCACCCCTCCGAGCGGCCCACCCTGGACTCCTCGGCCAGGTGCGCGTTCATCTCCTGCTCGCTGAGCGGCGCCATGTCCTGGATCTGCTTGTAGTAGCGCTGCACGATCTTGCGGTACTCGGGGATCTCCTTGGCGTACAGGAGCTTGTTGGTGGGCGAGTCCTGCGCGGAGAGAGAGAGAGGCTGACGACCGCCACGTGGCCCTCAGTGCGCCGGGGTGCTCCCACCGGGGGCGGGGGGCCTTCCCACCCCCGCCCGCCCCGCCGCCCGGGGGCCGCGGGGGCCGTCCTTGAAGGGGCGCCTCGTGGGCTGTGCGCCCGTCGCGTTTGCCCCTGTGGCGGCGCCGGGTCTTGGCCGGGGGTTGGGGGAGCACCCACCTTGCCCAGCTGCAGGTCGGAGATGGAGCAGGCGTCGATGAAGGCCTGGGCGATGACCGAGAGGCAGGCGTCGATGTGGTCCGTCTTCTCGATGTCAAAGACGAACTGGGGGTTCTTCAGGATATTCACCCAGAAGCGGAGAGGGAGGCTGCGGGGTGGGAGTGAGCGACAGGCCCCCCCGTGAGCCGGCAGAGGGAGGCGGGGCGCGAGAGCCGAAGGCCACGCGACTCCCACTCCAGCCCTCCCCCACCCCCCTCCCCGGAGGCTCCAGCCGGGTCTGGTTAGCATTAGAAGCCCCCGCCCTGCTGCCCGCTGCCGCTGCCCGCCCCCGGCTCCTCCTTCCAGCCTTGCGTGCACAGAGGCAGACCTCGGGTGGCCTGGGCCCTGTCCTTGGGGGGCCAGAGGAGGTGGGGTGCAGTCCCCAGCCAGAGCCACCCCCCAGCGATGCTACAGCCTGGAGCACAGGGGCCTCCAGAGCTCTGAGGAGGTTCTGCAATTGCTCAGAGACTGCTCAGAGGTGGTGTGGGGCCTGCGTGTGTGCATGTGTGTGTGCATGTGTGTGCATGTGTGTGTGCATGTGTGTGTGCATGTGTGTGCACACGCCTGTGAGTGTAGGTGTGTGGCTGAGGTGGAGCCATGAACTGGGCACAGACTGCAGTCGGGCGGGGCAGGGTCGAACCCGGCTCCCCTCCCCCCCCAGTGTCCACCAGAGGAGGCAGCAGGGGAAACTGAGGCAGAGAGAGGGAGGTACGCCATGTGGAGCGTGGCCCCGTGCCCCCCCCCCGCCCCACCTGTTGGTCTTCCAGATGTGCAGCGTGTCCGGGTCCGAGATGCCCCTCCTCTCCGCCTGCTCCTCCAGGAAGTCGAAGAAGTACTTCACCGCCAGCGGGGGCTTGTCTTCCCGGATGCTGAGGATGGCCTTGAACAGGTCATCCAGAAACTTCTGCAGCGTGCCCTGTGGGAAGCGGCCCGCGTTGTGAGGGAAACCCCGTGCGCGTGGGTTCGAAAGCACCGGAAACAGGGCCAGAGCTGGGTGGGCTGGGGCCAGAGTGTGGGCTGCAGGTGCCAACTCCAGCCTGGGGACGGGGGGACCCCCGCGTGGGGTGGGGGGGCGCAGAGTCTGGGCACACCTTGGTGGACAGCAGGCGGGTCAGGTAGATCTCGGGAGCACCTTCTTGCGGTGGCTCTGTCGGTGGGACTTTTTGGGCTCTGCCAGTTCGTCGGTGGGCAGCACCTGGGAGGCCAGACGGGGGTGGGTGCGGTGCCCTCCTCAGCCTCCCGGGGGGGGGGGGCCCGGGCTGTCAGCACCCAGGCTGCGGCTCCCGGGCCGGCCTTTCCCAGGGCCTGGGAGCGCCCTCCCGCCCTCCCCAGGCAGAGCGCCAAGGCCACGCCCCGCGAGGGGCCGGTCCCCAGGGGCCAGGGCTGGGCACTCACCAAATGGAAATACTTCTCCGTGTCCAAGTCTTTCACTGCAAGAGGAGAAACACAATAAATAAACAAGCGAGGAGACAGGGGGAAGAAGAGAGCCGCGGAGAGAACGGGACGAGCGGGGCCGAAACAAAGGCTCGGCCACAGAAAAGTAGCAGAAGACACAGGAAGAGGAGAGGCCCGAGCGGGGCCAGGGACCGCGTGCCGTCCTCACCCCTGCTCCCCACGGGCCCTGCCAACCGAGACCACAGGGGCTGCTGGGAGCCAGCCAAGACCCTGCTCAACCTCAGGAGGGGACACCGAGGCCCAGAGTCCCCCCGGCGGCCCGGCCCCCGCCCCCCCCCTGCCCGGCAGCTGCCAAGCCTTCTGGGAAACGTGCCTCGCCCTCCTCCAGCTGCCCACAGGACATGAGGGGGAGAAAGGAGGCCTTGGCTCCCCCGTGGGGGGGGGTCCCCAAGCCCGCTGGCTCTACTACCTCTGCCCAGTGTGGTATCCTTCTTGTCTGTGAGGCTCATGGCCAGCGAGGCTCCTTCTGGGATCTGATGGAAGGGAGGGAGAGGCCGGCCGGGGTCAGGGGCTGGGGAGGGGCCGCGGGGCCAGGCCTGGGGGCGGGGGAGAGGGCCTGCAGCGGCTGCACCTTGTAGTGGGCCAGTGTGTTCAGCTTCTTGCGCCCATCCTCCACTACTGAGGTGTCGTCCAGGTCCCGCAGGATGTAGCTCTGCGTGCTGGAGGCGAACCACTCTAGGGGGAGAGGGCGGGCTGTCAGGGCGGGACGGGGGCTCCCCAGGGAAGCCCCTCCCTGTAGGGGGTCTGCAGACGGGGGAGGGAGGGCGCAGAGGGGGGGTGTTCATGGTACCCACTGGCCTTGGGGGTAAAGGAAGGCCTGGGCCCTGGTGGGAGGCTGCAGGGGGCCGACAGTGTGCGGGACAGACAGCATCCGGAACGTTCCCCACATCCTTCTGCCTCCGCCCTCCTCCGGGGAGCCTATCTCCCGGGAATCCTTCCTACGGGGCCTCGTCTGGCCCCCTCGGCGGCCCGCCCTGCCCGCCCTGCCCACCGAGGTCGACGTCCTCGGCCCGCGGCCACTGGGAGTAGGGCACGTTCTTGCAGAAGGCCTCCAGGATCTTCTCCTTCACCTGCGTCAGCGTGTCCGTGTCCATGGCCCGCACGCTCAGGGAGTCCATGCCACAGCCCTGGAAGGACACGTTCAGGTTCTGCGGGAGAGAGGGCGGGCGGGAGTCAGCGGGCGCCGCCGCCACGCCGGGCTGGGGCTCGGGCTGGGGCTCGGGCCAGGTCCCAGGCCGGGACCGCTGGACAGCACCGCCCTCCGGCCGCCTGGGGCTGGGCCCCGCCCCTGAGGGCCATGCCCCGAGGCCCCCGGCCCCGCCCCTCGGACCCTGGCCCGGCCCCTCGGACCCCGCCCCAAGGCCCCCGGCCCCGCCCCGCGGACCCCGCCCCAAGGCCCCCGGCCCCGCCCCGCGGACCCCGCCCCAAGGCCCCCGGCCCCGCCCCGCGGACCCCGCCCCAAGGCCCCTGGCCCCGCCCCTCGGACCTCGCCCCAAGGCCCCCGGCCCCGCCCCTCGGACCCCGCCCCCACCCCCAAAGGCCACTGGCCCCGCCCCCTCGGACCCCACCCCAAGGCCCCCGGCCCCGCCCCGCGGACCCCGCCCCAAGGCCCCTGGCCCCGCCCCTCGGACCTCGCCCCAAGGCCCCCGGCCCCGCCCCGCGGACCCCGCCCCCACCCCCCAAAGGCCACTGGCCCCGCCCCCTCGGACCCCACCCCAAGGCCCCCGGCCCCGCCCCCGCGGACCACACCCCCAAGGCCCTGGCCCCGCCCCCAAAGGCCACTGGCCCCGCCCCCTCGGACCCCACCCAAGGCCCCCGGCCCCGCCCCCGCGGACCACACCCCCAAGGCCCCTGGCCCCGCCCCCCGCCCGGCTCTGCCCCGCACTCACCCGGGGCTTGGCTTCGATGTTCTCCCGCAGCAGCCACTCCTCGTTGAGCGTGTAGCGGGCCTTGCCCGTGATGGCGTCGATGGAGCCCTTGTTCACCTGCTGCTTGATGGCGCACAGCAGCAGGAAGAAGGGCTCTCCCACCGTCTCCTGTGAGGACGCGCTGTCAGGTGCGGGCCGCCTGGAGGGGCCTGCCCCCTGCCGGCAGCGAGCGCTCCCCGGGGCTGGGGTCTCCCAGGGCCAGGGGAGGTGGAGACACACACAGCAGGGCCGCAAACGACCCGGAGCTCAGGCGACGCAGGCCTTGCGCTCCCGTCCCCACCCCTGGCCCGTGGGCTCCACCAACCACAGCCCCGAACCACTTCCCAGTGGCCATGGCTGGGCGAGGAAGCCTCTGGTCCGCTCCTGAGGCCCGCTGGGAGGAGAGGCGGAGAAGGACCCCAAACGCAATGGCGTCGGGGCAGATTTGGCAAGCACAGGAGGGCGGCCTGCCAGCCTCGTCCCTGACCCAGTTTCCAGATCTGGCAGGGGAAGGCACTGGCGTCCCGCTTTCTAGAGGATGGGGCCCGGCTCAGGGCGGACAGCCTGGCGGAGGCCACAGCAAGTGGCCGCAGGGGCAGTGGCTGAGTCCCCTGTGGCTAGTGGACTTGCATGGGAAGAGGTGGCCGGCCACAGATGGGGCCCCCCAGGGACCCCCCGCCTTGTTCCTCCGTAGGAGGCCAGAGGACCCCGCAGGTGCCTGAAGGAAACGCAGGCCAGGGAGGGCTGCCCCGCCCAGGGCCGCTCAGCGGACCATGCCGAAGCCCAGACTGAGATCCCGGGCATTGTAGGCCCCACTCGCTCTCCAGGCTTTCCTCTTTCCCCGCGATCACGGTGGGCGTTGAGCCTTTGCCGCCACAGGGCGGCTGACGTGGAGAGGCAAGCCTCCCCGTCTCCTCTGTTCGTGGCCTCTCCCCCTCCTTGCCCAGGCTAGACCGGTGCCAGGCACCCCCCCTCCCACCCCCCTCCCACCCCGACTCATTCCCTGAGCCCTCCAGGCTCCGCGTGGGGCCTGTATCTCTCTCTCTCCCAGGGCTGGGAGGTCCTCGGGGGCCCAGCCGGGGACCCGCTTTGCCTCCCAGATCCAGAGCCTTGGCCCTGATGTGCACTGGACGGGGCTGCCCGGCAGATACAGAACACGTTCCCCTCCCCCCCGCGGGGCCCGGCGGCGCTCACCCTCAGGCAGCTGTACATGCAGATGGACATCCAGTTGGTGAGCATCTTCTCCACCACGGACTCGGTGCGCCGCAGCATGAGCTTGGGGTTCTTGGAGGCCGAGGCGTCGATGAGGTCCACCAGCAGCTCCTTCATGATGCTCGTGTAGTACTCCAGCTTGCCGTGCAGCGCGATGGTCAGCAGGGAGGCCAGGCTGCACCTGCGGGCGCGGGGCCGTCAGCCGGGCCGGGCGCGCCCCCGGAGGCACGGCCCCCCCCCAGGCGCCCGCCGCCTGACCTGTCCCGCACGGCAAAGTCCTTCTGCTGCTCCAGCGCGTGCACGAAGACGATGAGGAAGTGCTTGTTGTTGATGAGCGAGGAGAACAGGCTCACCCCCTCCTCCATGCCTGGCCGCCGGTCCTCGGGGACCTGCACAGCGAGCGCGCGCGCGCGGTGAGGACCCGGCACCCCAGCGGCTGCCCGGTGCCCCCGCTCCCCCCACCCCCGCAGGCCCAGGAGGGGCCGGGGGCCGCCCTCACCTGCCACTCCCCCAGCAGCGGGTGCGTCTCCTGCGCAGGGGGGCCGCCCGGGGCGCCGGGGGCCCGGGAGGGCAGCACGTAGCGCTCTTCATAAAGGGAGGAGCACTGCGGGGGCAGAGCCGGCCGCTCAGTGGCCACGCGGGGCTCTCCCGACGAGCGGGGCGCTCGCCCGCTTCCAGGAACCCCCAGGACGGGGCGGGGGGAGAGACCTGGCCACCGTCACGGAGGCAGGGCGGGCAAGGCCGGCTCCCCTGCCCCCCGGGTGGGGGCCGTGGGGACGGCCGGTGCAGCAGAGCAGGGGAGGGGTGGGCAGCGGCTTCCGCACAGACAGAGAAGCAGCACGTGAACGGAGAAGGAACGGGGGTAGGTGGGGGGGCCGGCACCCCCGTTCCCTGGCCGGCCACGCAGGGGGGCAGGCCCGGCCCCGGGTTGGGCGGGTGGGGCTGACCTTGGGGAAGAAGGTGCGGGTCACGAAGTGCCTGTACTCCAGAAACGGGATGCCCTGGCTGCGGTTCAGCTCCTTGGTCAGGTCCGTCATGTCCGTCTGCAGCTCGGCAAAGCCTGGACGGGCAGACGGCCTCAAGTCCCTCTCCCGCCCCGAGGGGCAGGGCACGCCCGCTCTCCCCGCCCCGTCCCCGCCCGCCCGCCCACCCGCCCGGCCCGTTACCCTTGCGGATCTCCTCGCGAATCTGAGACTCCATCTCCTCCATCTGAAGCAGCGTCTTCTGCCAGTAGCGCTCGGCGCGCCGGCTCTTGGTGCAAAAGACAAACAGGGCTGTGGGCGGCAGAGAGTAGGTCAGAGCTCCGGAACCCACCGGAACGCCTCTGCTGACCCCTGGGGCCAGGGCCCGGGCTCAGGCGCCAGAGTAGGGGGCAGATAAATGGCCTTGGCCGGCCAGCTCGATGGGGCCTGGAACCCGGGGACCGGCCAGCTGCACAGGGCCCCTTTCTTAGGAAGAGAAATGGCTGCATAAAGCAGTGGTTAGCAGCAGCTTTCTCTGTTGAAAGAACTAGGGGTTTGTTTTCTTCCTGCTTTCTAGCACTTTCCGTTTCCCCTTCAATGGCCATATGTTGCCTATGGATTAAGAAACTAAAAAGCAAGCTTCAAGGCTGGGAATGTGGCCTAGTGGTAGAGCGCTTGCCTAGCATGCATGAAGCCCTGGGTTCGATTCCTCAGCACCACATACACAGAAAGTGCTCAGGCCCTGAGCCCAAGCCCCAGGACTAGCAGAAAAAGAAAAGGTAAACTTCATTAAAATCCCTCTCTAGGACAGGGGAGGGCACCTAACATATGTGGACAGATAGGAAACAGGGAAAGCGTGCACGGTGCAATGATGTCTTCTGCCCTGTTACCTTTCCCAAAGTTCCCTACTAGTTTTGGTTTTTGGGGTTTTTTTTTGCAAGTCCTGGGGCTTGAACTCTGGGTCTGGGTGCTGTCCCTGGGCTCCTTTTTGCTCAAGGCTAGCGCTCTACCACTTGAGCCACAGCGCCACTTCTGGCTTTTGCTGTGATTAGTTGAACATAAGAGTCTCATACGCTTTCCTGCCCCAACAGGCTTCAAACTGTGATCCCGGCTCTCAGCTTCCCGAGTAGCTAGGATGACAGGCGTGAGCCACCGGCGCCTGGGTTCTTACTACTTTTTAAAACTTGGAGTCTTGTGCTTGTTGTGCCGGAGCTCTACCACTTAAGCCACGGTCCCAGTCCCTTCTACAAATGTTATCATTGGATACAGTCACTAAAAACCAAAACCTTCGGCAGGAACCGGCGGCTCAGGCCTGTAATCTTACTCAGGAGGCTGAGATCTGAGGATCGTGGTTTGAAGCCAGCTCGGGCAGAAAAGTCTATGAGAGACAGTGCCCAGGACCAGCGCACGCGCACGCACGCGCGCGCACACACACACATATACACGGCACATACATTACATTCGCCATGCAGACAGCCCAGTGGATCTGAGGTCAGACGTGCTCTGCTGTCAGCGGTACAGTGTCACCTTACAACCCTTCTGTTGTTCCAAGAAGACCCATACCCACTAACGCGCCCCCCTCCCCCGGCACCCACTAATCCACCCCGATGTCTGTGAATTTTCCTACTCCAGCTATTTTGCTTAAAAACCAGCAAACCTGTGGCCTTTAGTATCTGCTTTTTTCCCTCGTTCCTCACCATGTTGTCAAAGCCCATTGATGTTCTCCCATGAATCAGTGCACTGTTCTTCTTTATGGCTAACACTCCATGGTCTGGCTCGACCATGATTTTTTTTTTAAATTGTTTTGGCCGGTCCTGGGGCTTGGACTCAGGGCCTGAGCACCGTCCCTGGCTTCTTTTTGCTCAAGGCTAGCACTCTGCCACTTGAGCCACAGCGCCGCTTCTGGCCTTTTTCTATTTATAAGGTGGTGCTGGGGAATCGAACCCAGGGCTTCATGTATGCGAGGCGAGCACTCTTGCCACGAGGCCATATCCCCAGCCCTGCACCATGTTTGTCTTATCCTTCCATCAGCTGGCGGCCGTCTGGGTTGTTCTGACCCCTTGTCTATTACAAGCAACGGGGCTCTCAACACCGGCGCACAAGATTCCGCGTGGCTGCGCGCTTTCCTTTCTCTTGGGCAGATTCTCAGGAATGGAATTTCTGGGCCATATGGCAGCGCTATAATTAGCATTGTGAAGAACATCCAAACTGTTTTCAAAGCAAGCACACCTTCCCGAATCCCCCCCCCCACCCGACTGGGCCCAGCTCGCTCCGCCGTGTCTAGTACGTGGCTGATGTAACTGTATCCTAACACCTCGGCTTGCTTTCCTGAGTGACCGGCCCCACCTCGACGCCCACGCCTCCCGCGTCCCCCTCCCCGGGTGCCTGCCCCCGGCCCCCCGAGGGGGGCACCTTACCAACCACAGACAGCAGCAGCAGCACGCAGCAGATGACGATGGAGACGATGATGGCCGTCTCGCTGCCCCCCAGCTGCAGCGTGGCGATGGTCTGGTTGAAGTTCCCCACCTGGATCTGGGGGGGGGGGGGGGCGGGAGGGGCTGTGGCTTTCGTGGAGGGGACGCCTTGCCTTTTCCCACTGGCTGTGCAGCCCCCGGCTGAGCCGCCTGGCCCCTCTGGGCCTCCATAAAGAGACCGGCTCGGCGAGGACGCGAAGGGCGTCGTGCGGTGATGGCCGTCTACCCTCGCGCCTGGGCCTGGCCGGGCCACGGGCTGGGGAGACGCGCAGGCGTGGCTGGGGGAGCCCAGGCCCTTGAGGTCCCCGGGGCCGCAGTCCCTGACCCTGAGCAGATGCCTGAGCCGCTAGGGGCTCGGTTTCCCCGCGTGTCCACCGGGGGACGAGGGCCGGGCCGCTCACCGTGATGGGCAGCTGCCCCTCCGCCCTGCCCAGGGACTCGTTGACGGAGCAGTGGATGACCCTGTCCGAGACGATCTGGATGTCGCAGGCCACCTGGCCGATCTTGATGAGGTACTCGTGGCTCTCGAGCCCCAGACCGTCTTGCTCCTTCTGTGGGCGCAGAGGAGAGGCTCGCGGGGGGCGGGGGGGGGCGCACGGGGCGCCTGGCCCCCCCCGGAGGTCCCCCCCGCCACACTCACGTGGATGACGAGCGTGAGCGGCTCCCCGGGGGTGGTGCTTGATCCAGCGCTCCCGCTTGGCGGTGGAGAACTGCGGGTTGGGGAGGTAGTCCAGGTGGAAGTGGCCGCCCCGCCGCGCCCGGGCGGGGTCCGGCGGCTCCTCGGCCAGCGCCGCCTCGTCCACGTAGGCCCGCCCGTTGATGAAGAAGTCCACGGGCGCCGAGGCGCTGCTCAGGGCCCCCGGCGACGGGCAGGTGATGAGAGTCGCGTTGAGGACCTTGCACAGCTGTCACGGGCGGCCGGGGACGGAGGACAGACGGACGGACGGATGGGGGGGTGGTGGAGGAAGGCGGGGGGAGGGGAAGGGGAGAGAGAGGCCGAGATGGGAAGGAGGCGGCGGCAGGCGGCCTGGCGGTTCAGGACCGCGGGCTGCGCGGCCGCCCCGCCCCGCCCCGCCCCGCCCCGGGCCCTCACCGTGGGCTCCCGGCCGATGTGGTGGACAGCCATGGACACGTTCTGGACCATGTGGAAACGCTCGCCGGCCACCGTGATGGTCCTGCCGCCACTGCGGGGACAGCGGGACGGTCAGCCCCCCCCGCCCCCCGTAGCCCCCTAAGCGAGGGTGGCCCCGGCTCACTCACCTGACGGGGCTGCGGCGGGGGCTGATGGAGACGATCACGGGGTTCTGCATGTAGCGGAAGGTGAGGTTGCCCTGCAGGCAGCCCCGGCGCTCGAGACGCACGCACAGGGGCACCGGGGCGGGCGCGGAGCCTCCGGGCACCGTGCACGTGATGCTGCTGTCCGTGCGCCTGGGGGGCGGCGCGCCGGTCACCAGCGCGGCCCCGCCCCGCCCCCCCCCGCGCGGGGCCCGCCACCCGCCCCGCAGTCCGCTCCTCCCCGGCCCGGAGGCCCCGCCGGGGAGGTGGACAGCACAGGGCCCCCTCCGGGCCGGGGAGCAGCCAAGCACGCGCGCGAGGCTTACACGAGCTCCACGCAGGGGTCCGTGTGGTTCACCAGGACCTGCAGCTCGGAGCCCACGTGGAGGTGGGCCCCGTGGACGGTGATCCTGGTGCCCCCGGCCTTGGGGCCCATGGCAGGCTCCACTGAGTCCACGGTGGGCAGCTGGGGGGGGGGGAGGCGGTCAGACCTCAGCCGGGGGGTAGGGGACGAGGAGGGGGAAGGGGAGCAGGCGGGGGGGGGGTGTGTGTGTGCGGGGGGGGGGGGGTGTCTCACCACGTAGGAGAAGCGCTGCCGCGAGTGGCCCTCCTTGGAGGCGTTCACGGTCACCACGGCCGAGAAGGAGCCGGGGGCCGGCCCTGTGCGGCACACGATCCTGCAGTGGGGGGGGCGGGCGGGGGGGGGGGGCGGTCAGCGGGGTGCACACCGCCCCGCCCCACCCTGGCCTCCAGCTCGCAGCCGGGAGACCTGCACCGGCACTGCGCGCGTGGAACGGCACAGCCACGGGTGAGGGGGGCGGGGGCGGGCGGAATGGGGCGGGCGGAACGGGGCGTGGCGTGGGGGGAGGGCAGAACGGGGCGGGGCGTGGGGGGAGGGCAGAACGGGCTGGGCGGGGCGGGGGGGGGGAGGGCGGAACGGGGCGGGGCGGGAGGGCGGAAAGGGGCGGGGGGAGGGCGGGGCGGGGCGTGGGGGGGAGGGCAGAACGGGCTGGGCGGGGCGGGGGGGGAGGGCGGAACGGGGCGGGGGGCGGGGCGGGCCCGGCGCCGCTGGCCACTCACTCCTCCGACACCGTGTACCGGTCCGCCAGCAGCTCGCACGCCACGCTGCCGACCCACACGCCGTGGGCCACGTCGCTGAGGCGCCGGCCCAGGTTCCGGCCGCGGATGGTGAGCAGGGTCCCGCCGTCCAGGGGCCCGCTCAGCGGCTCGATCTGTGGACCGCAGGGGCGGGCGGGGCGGGGGGGGGGCTGAGCGCAGGCGGGGGGGGGGGGGCTGAGCGCAGGCGGGGGGGGGGCTGAGCGCAGGCGGGCGGGGCCGGGGGGGGGCTGAGCGCAGGCGGGCGGGGCGGGGGGGGCTGAGCGCAGGCGGGCGGGGCCGGGGGGGGGGAGGCTGAGCGCAGGTGGGCGGGGCCGGGGGGGGGAGGGCTGAGCGCAGGTGGGCGGGGCCGGGGGGGGGGGGCTGAGCGCAGGCGGGCGGGGCCGGGGGGGGAGGCTGAGCGCAGGTGGGCGGGGCCGGGGGGGGAGGCTGAGCGCAGGTGGGCGGGGCCGGGGGGGGGCTGAGCGCAGGCGGGCGGGGCCGGGGGGGGGGGCTGAGCGCAGGTGGGCGGGGCCGGGGGGGGAGGCTGAGCGCAGGCGGGCGGGGCCGGGGGGGGGGGGGCTGAGCGCAGGTGGGCGGGGCCGGGGGGGGCTGAGCGCAGGCGGGCGGGGCCGGGGGGGGAGGCTGAGCGCAGGTGGGCGGGGCCGGGGGGGCTGAGCGCAGGTGGGCGGGGCCGGGGGGGGGGCTGAGCGCAGGCGGGCGGGGCCGCACGGCCACGCACGCGGGGGGGGGGGGGCGCTGCCCATAAGGACGCGTGCGAGCCAGGAAGCCCACGGGGCCCACGAGACACAGACGTCAGCCCCCGGGGGCCACGCGTCCCACACCCCGGGATCCCAGATCCCAGGCCAGAGCCGATTGGGCGAGGGCTGGGCCAATCAGGATCCTCGGGCGAGCGTTAACCGTGACCGCGAGGATCCGCGGTGCCAACGCCCGGAGGGCGGGACGGGGGTTGGGGGGGACGGGATGGGGGGCGGGGGGGACGGGGGGTGGGGGGGGCGGGGGCGGGGGGGGCGGGGCCGCGCCTACCAGGCGAATCTCCGGGGCGGGGCAGGGGCCCGAGGGCGCCGGCAGGGGTCCCCGCAGGCGGCAGCCGTCGCTCCACGCGCACAGGTGACCCAGGTCCTCGCGGCCCAGGCACTGGGAGCAGTCGGGGCTGCCCGTGGCGCAGTTGTAGACCTCGACTGGGGGGACACGGGCGGCGGGGTGGGCGCGGGGCGGGGGCTGCCGGGCTCCCGGCGCCTCCTCCGGCCTGGTGGGTCGACCTCAGTGGGCCGCAGCCGCGCCATGGCGGTCCCGGGTGCCGGGTCGCAGGCACGAGGCTCGGAGGGGAGACCCGCCCGGGCTCGCACGGCCCTCGCACACTGCCTTCGTGGAGGGCGAGTGGGGCCCCGTGGTACCCAGAGAGGCCGAGACCCCCATACACAGAGGGCAGAGCGGGTCCGTGGTGGCAGCCGCCCCTCGGCAGGGCCACCTCTGCGAGGGCACCGCTGGCAGGTGTGGTGAGCAGTGGCTCACGGGGTCCATGCCAAGCCCTCTGTCGGGGAGGGAGGGGGTGGAAAGGGAAGGCCGATGCCCACCGCCGCCCGGGGGCAGGGGGACAGAGGGGAGGGCATTGGGGACGGCGTGGCGAGCGCTGGCCCTCCAGGCTGAGCCCCGCCCGCGACGGGGACTTCCTCCGGCCCTCGGGGAGGGGGGACGCCCACCTGTCATGGGGTCGGGGCTGTCCAGGAACTGGGCTGGCCGCCCCTTCAGCTGGAGGCTCAGTGCAAACACCTGGCTCTTCTGGGTGGTGTGCAGCTGAGAAAAGGAGGCGAGGGTGAGGGCGGGGTGGTCTGGGGGAGGAGGGGAGTCACCCCAGGCTGCGGGACCCCTCCCCCTCCCACCCCAGCCCTGCGGGAGCCCTCCCACCTCCCCCCCCGCCCTGCGGGAGCCCTCCCCCCTCCCCCCAGCCCTGCGGGAACCCTCCCCCCTTCCCCAGCCCTGCGGGAACCCTCCCACCCCAGCCCTGCGGGAACCCTCCCCCCTCCCCCCAGCCCTGTGGGAACCCCCCCACTCACCACCACTTGGTTGCAGCGCACCGCAGACTCGTTCACCCACACGGCCTCGAAGCTCTCCTCCAGCCCGAAGCTGCACTCCAGCGCTGTGCCCTGGGGACGCAGGGGCAGGGGGCGCTGGGAAGGGCCACCTCAGCCCCTCCCCGCCTGCCCTGCCCCGTCCGCGGGTGCCCGGGGGGGAGGCGCCGGGGCTCCCACCCCAGCACTCCCGCCTGTGCTGACGCACAGGCCGCTGCCCGCCCACCCAGAGCCCAGAGCCGGGCCCTGGACTCAGCTCAGAGAGAGACACCCGCTCCCTCCCGGTCCAGCCCGCAGGCTCCAGGCACTCGTGTCCCCCCCCCCCCCCCGCGCCCCCCGAGGCCTCTCCTGGCCAGGCCTCCGCTCCAGCCGGTGCCTCTTGGGGCAACCGACAACTCTTCCCCCATCAACAGGATGGACTGCGGCCTCCAGTTCCAGCTCTGGTGTTGCAGGCTCCAAAGGCCCCCACCGCCCCCGCCCCGGCAGCCCACCTCTTCACCCACGGGGGCAGGGGGGGGGGCAGCTGGCACGGAGCCTGGCCTTCAGACACCAAGGAGAGTCAGAGGTTCAAGTCCCTTTACTTCCTAGCTGTAGGACCCCGTGCAGGTCGCTGCTACTCTGAGCCCCCCTTTCGGGACTGCGCAGCGGGAACGGGCGCCCCTAGCCTGAAGGGCTGTCAGGAAAGCAGGTTAGGGGTGCACGTTAGGGGTGTGCACGCACGCGGGGTGTCTCGGCGCTAGCTAGAGTGTCTGTTAAAGCGGCGGCGAGCAGGGCCGGCGGGGCGGAGGGTTAAGCCAAGCCCCCCGCCGGCCACACGGCCGACCTTCCGGTCCCCGTCAGTGACACCCCCATAACAAAGCAAGTGAGCCCCCCTCCCTGGGGTCCCAGCGTGAGAGCTGATGCAGGAAAGCAGTTGCTGACGGGGTCAAGGGCCATTCTGTCCCTGCCAGGCTGAACGTGAGCAGGGTGGACCACCCTGCCTAGGGCTGCCCAGAGGGGCAGCTGCAGAGCCCAGGACCAGCCCTGGGGGTTCTAGAAGCGGGGGGGAGGGGGAGCGGGGATGTGTGTGTGGAGGGGACTGGTGACACAGGGTAGGTGAGGATTTCTGTGGCTGATGACAGCAGAGACCTCCAGTTACACAGTTGGGATCAGCCAGGGCCAAACCCGGGCTGGAGCCTCCCTTTCCCAGGAGCCTGGGACGCAGGCGGGCAGAGCCCCCCTTCCCACCCACCGGCCTGTGCGGGCGGGGCCCCTGGGGGAGGGTGGAAGGCGGCTCCACCCTGGCCCTCACGAACCCCTTCTGATGCCTCCCAGATGCCTGGCTCGGGGCCCCCACTTGAGACACCGTCACGGGCCTCAGCTCCCGTGGCAGCGGCGGATGGCACGATCCTGGGGCTGGGGTGGGTGGCACCGCTCCAGGACTTAGCCTTGCCCCCCCCACCCCCCCCACCCCGAGGAGGGACCTGGAGGGGCCGGGTCTCCTCCCCGAGTCCAGACGGGGCAGCTGGGGCTGGCCACCAGGGGTCCGGGGCTGGCCAGGCTTTCCCTCTGCACACGGGGAATTGGGGACAAAGGCTCCTCCGCGCTCCTCCGGGGAGGACGCAGGGGACACGCACCGGCCAGGGGACTCCACCCGGTGACTCCGGCCGACCAGGGCGGGACGGGGCCGAGTAACGCACAGGCCTTGTGTCCGGGGCCTGCGGCGCCAGCTACGGCTGGGCCCATTCTGCCGGGTGACCGGCAGCCACATCGAGGGCTGGCCCTGCTCCCTTGGCCTCTATGGGCCGCCTCCTGTTCCCAGTCCCCATCAGCCCGGCCCCTCCTCCCCTCTCCCCGCTTCCGTGCAGGGGAAACAGCTTTTCCCAAGTGGAGCGGGAGATGGAGGGGGAAGGAACGCGGAGTCCGTGGGGCTGGAGTGCCGGCTGGACTTAACTGTGGGCACGGCTGGCGGCCTGGGGGACCCCTCCACCCCCCATCCCGGCTCGGCCTCTACGTACATGGAAGGCGGCAGCGCTGGTCACCGGCACCAGGATGTCCTGGGAGCCGCCGGTGGGCACGGGCGGCAGCGACATGGGCAGGGTCTGCGGGCAGTCCCGCGGGCTCTGCGGAAGAAGCGGGAAGTGGGGTCACCTGTCATTTCTGGGGTACTCCACAGTCCCGGGGTCCTCTCAGGAAGCCTGGCTGTGCCAAAATCTCACCCTCACACCACCTCACCTGACCGTCGTTCATGCCTGCCACAGGGTGGGCTTCAGGGGCGCTGCTCTAGGGACAGGGAAACTGAGGCACAGAAACCCGGCGACCACCCAGTGGTAGAATCCTGAGTGACTGCCCTGCTGGGCTGGAGCCGTGGCAGGTTTGGGGACCCCAGAGTGGCAGCAGGCACCCCACAGGACGGCACTGGGGCCCAGGGCCCAGCTCTGTCCATGGATGGTGGGGAGAGACCAGGGCCAGGGCCAGGCCGGGAGGTAGAGCGAGCCGGCGCCCACCCGGCTGGCCGACACCCCGGGTTCAGTGGGGGGGGCCTTTCCGAGACCTTTCTCGCCACCGAGCTGCATCCCGGCTCGGCCGCTCGTTAAGGGATGAGGGCTGGCGGTGGGCACCGAGTCGCCGGCCCTCGCTGACAGCCACGGGCCGGTCAGCTCCGGGCCCCGCAGAAGCTGGCGGTCCTCCCGTGCTGCTTGCGCGGAGAGCCAGGGACGTCAGGGAACAGAGCCATGTGTTTCTAGTTAGGCTCTGAACGGCCGCCTCGGCCTGGCCAGGGCCCAGCAGCTCTGTCCTCTGGTCCCCCTGCACTGGCGAGGTGGCCGGCAGTTGGGCAGCGGTGGCCGGAGGAGCCAGCTGTCCACCCCCATCTCACCGCGACAACCACAGCCCTGTGCACAGCCACGCTACCGAGCGGGGAGCCACGGCGGCCTTCGCTCTACCAGCCTCTCCACGCCTGGCCTGGCCCGTGGGCGCCTCCGTGCCAGGCTGAGGGACCTTGGGCCCACCCAGCAGCCCAGGGAGACTCGACACCAGGACTGCGCAGGACCAGAGAGCGAGCCACCAGCTTCCCAGGGCCGGGAGGCCCGATGCGCTGCGGAGCCTCTGGATCCAGCCCTGCCCGGAGGTCCTGTCGGCCTCCCACTGGCTCATTAACCGGGGGCCGGAAGCGCTGGGGCCCAGAGCCAGGGCAAAGCTGAGCGGGGGGCAGCAGGAGACCCAGGCTGGGCTGTTGGGGTGCGCACACCCGAGGGTGAGCCCTGGTGTCCTGATCTGACACAGCACTGGCGGGATCTACAGCCGGCACCACGGGATCTGCGGCCCCAGCCGGGCTCAGCCACGGATGGCTCCACGGGCTCCTGTGCCCTGGGCTCATCACCACACCAGGTTCTAACTCCATCGCCCCCCCTCCTGCTCTCCAAGCGCCTGTCACGTGGCCTGGGGGTGCGAGGAGAGGGCGGTCCGCCTCCCCACCCCGCCTGTGGCCCTGGCCTCTCCTCTCCTCACGCGATGGCGGCACCTCCTGAGGGGTCTGGCTGGGCAGCCCCTTGGCCTGCTGTCTGCCCAGGAGGGCTGGCGCCTCCAGAGCTAACGGGCACTTAATTAAATGCCAAATCGAGCGTGGGGTCGGAAGCTGCCTCGTCTCCTGCCAGATTACAGTAATCCTCTACGACAGCCCCGCCGCGCGCCCAATCCCGCTCCCGAGGAAGACCGGCTGGCTGAGCCCTGTCAGACGGTGGCTCCCCCAGACCGCGAGCTCTTAGGTAGTTGTCAAAACCCGACATCTCCAAAGATGCCTTCCCTGACCCACCCACGAAGAGTGGATGGGCACAGGGGCCCTTTCATCGAGCACCTTCCACGCCCAGGTGTGGAGCTGGTGCCTCACGCAGCTACCTACGGGTCTTCGCTCCAGCCTTGGAGGGAGATCCCATTTCTACCCATGGGAAAACAGGCCACAGAGGTTTCGTGGCTTGCCCGGGATCAACAGCCGTCAGGGAAAGCGAAGGCTTGTGGCTTGTGGCAGAGCGACATCGGAGGGTTCTTCCCAGCTCACAGTACACGCCAGGCCCTCGGTAGGCGCTGAATGGCTGGGTCCTCCTGTCCTTCCCCCCGTTCGCCACCCCCCCCCCCCCCCGCCGGCCGGCTTTCTATTGTGTGTGCAGGCCTGAGCTGGAAAGAGAACATGCGATCCAGATGTGAACCCAAACAACACGGCCAGCATCCTGGCGGGACCCCGGCGGGCTATGCACCGCGCCGCGCCCAGGGCTGGGGTTTGGCCTCTCCCAGGGCGGGACGCCCACACGGCGCCCCTCCGCGCCCAGCGCGGCCACCGCCGGCTCTGCTCAAAGCCGGCCCGCGAGGGGCTCGGGCCGGGAGCCCCGGCGCCCAGGCTGGGGCCAAGCAGCTGCTCCTTCACCCCGACGGGAGCGGGAGGGGCCCCGCAGGACGCCGCGCCCCTCCCTGGGACCTTCTGCGGGGCGCCCCGGGGCGTCCCCGGCCACAGGCAGCTCCCTCGCGGGGCCATTTGCAAGCAGATACCAGAGCTCACGTGGGAAGACAGGCAGGGACGTTCCCCCAGCTCCGGACCCTTGGAAGAGAAAGCGTCTTCCAGAAGGGTCCCGGTTCAAGGCCCCGGCCTGGTAGCTCCCAGGTGGGAGGCGTTAAGCAGAGGTCTGGAGGGGGCGGCCCTGCCTAGCGAGGGAGCCGAGAACAGAAAGGAAGACAGCAACAGAGTTACAGCGGGGAGAATAGGGCTGCACTTTCACCCCAAACGCCATCTCTACAGTCTCGGGGAGGGGGGCTCGCCGACCTAGGACCTTGAACAGAACCTGAGAAGAGGCGGACGCCGCGGGGGAGGGAGGGGCGGGGGGGCGTCCTGGGTCTGGCTTACCGTGGGGTTCGGTGAGGCTGCGCATCGGGACTGGTTGGAGACACAGGCGTGCTGCTGGGCGCACCAGAAGCAGGGCCACGGGGCCGACAGGCAGCTGGTGCAGCTGCAAGACGGGGGGGGGGGGGGGGCTTCAGACTCCTCCCCTCCCCCAGAAGGCCAGTGCCAGCCCGGGGGGAGGGTCCTGCTCATCCCCAGGGCCGCCTGGGAAAGGTGTGCGAGGGAGCCAAGGGGGGGCCTCGGGGAGCCTGTCGGGTGCGATGATGGAGGTCCGCGTGCCAGGCGGGAGCCACGGGCCCCGGTGCCCACCCCCCCCCGCACTCACGCTTCCCGGGGCTGCACGTGCCCCACGCGGCTGCAGTCGTAGATGGTGAAGTTGGCCGTGACGATGTGGCGCCCGTGGACCCTCAAGGCCATCTCGACAGTCACGTGGTCTGGAACGGAGGAGGGGAGCGGGAGGGCGCATGGGCCAGAGGTCCTCGAGGTCCGAGGCGAGACTTCTCCTGAACCCCCCGCCGTGTCCCGCTCACCCTGGGCGTCCGGGAAGGCTGGGAAGTGGTCCCGGGGCAGCAGGTTGCAGTAGGCCAGCTGGTGGTCATAGGCGGGGCCCGGGACGCGGGCCACGGTGCGGATGTCGCCCCCGTAGTCGCAGGCCATCTCCATGCCGCTGAGGCTGGGCAGGCTGCCCGAGATCTGCAGGATCATGCCCTGGGGGCAGAGCACGCTCAGTCCCGGGGGACCCCGGGGTGCCCCCCTGGCAGCCAGGCTCCACCCGAGTCCCCTGAGGGTGGCGGGGGGGAGGCGAGGAACGTGTCCCGTGGTAGCCAGTCCCGTGAGGGTGCGGGGGGGGGGTCCGCCCGGGCGCTCACCGGGTACTCCTGCCGCACGTCGATCTCCGCGGGCAGCACGCTCATGGAGGGGCAGCGGCCTGGGCCCTCGCTGGCGCTGGTCCAGAAGTGCGGCTGGCTGGAGTTGGCGCAGTCCTGCCGCAGGGTGCACCTGCGGGGGTGCCCGGCAGGGTCAGGGTGCTGCCGCCCGCCCGGCCCCCGCCCCCGCTCCCCGGCCGCCCCGCCCGGCCCCGCCCCCAGGCAGCCCCGCCCCCGGCCCCGCCCCCAGGCCGCCCCGCCCCCAGGCCGCCCCGCCCGCCCCCGGCCCCAGGCCGCCCCGCCCCCGGCCCCAGGCCGCCCCGCCCCCGGCCCCGCCCCCAGGCCGCCCCGCCCCCGGCCCCGCCCCCCGGGCCTCACCGGGTCTCCAGCGTGCACCAGCCGCAGTAGGCGTCGGCGGCGCCCACGCAGTCCCCCGCAGGCGGTGTAGGCCTCGCACGCCGCGACCTTCACCCGCGCCATCTGCAGGCACAGGAGGGGCGCGGCTCAGCGAGGCCCCGAGGGGGTCGCCCACGGAGGCGCGGGGTGGGGAAGGGCTGGCGCCGGGCGCCGTCCCCCCCGGGGACCCCTCACCTGGTGTGACGTCATGAGATAGAGGTAGCCGGGGTCGGCGGGGTCAAACTGCATGACGGGGTGCACGGGCTCCCCGTAGGCCAACCGTCAGCTCGCGGCTGCTCACCACGTGCATGGTCTCGTTCAGGTTGATCTGGGGGGGGGGGGGCCGCGGTCAGGCCCGGCTGCTGGGTGCTGGGCAGGGGGGAAGCGGGCCGGGGCCTGGGGGGGCTCAGACGCCCCTCCCTCCTGCTCAGGCCTTCCACAGGCACAGAGGGGGAGTCCCGGAGGCACCCCCACACTCCCGCCTGGGTGGTTTCTCCACTAGGAAACCCTCATTCCCCACCCTTCCTCAGCTCTCCCTGTGAACACCGGCCAGCCGTACAGTTTCCGGAACCTTCTGGGGTGGGGGACTGTTTGGCACCGTGGCTGAGAGCAAGGGCTTGAGTTTGAACTGGGGCTCGGGCATTTATGATGCACACGGTACACACGGCTTCCTCCCCCAGCCTCGGTTCCCCGGGCTGAGGACGGTCCCCGGCCCACCGGACAAGGAGCGGCCTGGGCGAGGGGCTGTGCGGGGCCACGGCGGAGGGGACCGGGCAGGTGTCCCGAAGCGAGGGCATCTCGGGGCCACAGAGCACATCCAGGTCTGTCAGACCCCGGAGCCGAAGCTGAGGCTGGAGTCCAAGGCCCAGGAAGGAAGAGGAGACCAGGACTCCCCACACCCAGACGTGCCAACGGCCCAGAAATAAACTCCCGGTGGCACCCGAGGCCCCGCTCCTGCCCCGCCGGCCGCGTGGTCCCTGCACCTTCACTCCCCCTCTCCTCAGAGGGAGGGTGGGGGGAGAGGGTGGGGGAGAGGGTGGGCTCCAGCCACACAAGGAGGCAGGGAACAGGCCCAGGCTGTGACGGGAGGAGGCCCCGGGCTTCGTTCAGCCCCCGCTCTGGCCTCCCGATGCGACGCCCTGGGTGAGGCAATGAGAGCATGGACAGCAGGAGCGGCCCCGCCTCTGCCGTGTCCCCATCAGGACCCCGGTGTGGGGGTGGGGGGCGGACAGGGCGCTGCCCCCCCGGCAGCCCCCTCGAGGGGCTGGGGAACCCCAGGTTCCTCGCGACGGCCTTGTCACGGGCCGTGGGGGAGGCGAGGGGCATCGTCCCTGGGCCCCACGGTGGGGCACGGGGGGGGGGGGGGGGCCAGGCGCTGCACCGAAGCACATGTGGCCGACGGCTTTGCACCACAGAGGAGCGCTGGCAGGGCCCCGGGCCAGCCCCGAGACCCCTCCGTGCGTCCCCAAAGACCGGCCGGCCCTGCCCAGGCGTCTGCTGAGCGGCGGAGATCAGATTAGCGGCTCTGAGTCAATTAGGCCGGAGCCTGGTGCACGGGCGGAGACGGGCGGAGCAGCCCACAGCGCCCACTGGGAGTGGTTGGCAGCCCTGCCCTGGAGCGGGGAAATGGGGTTCGGGCTCCCCCTTGAGCTCCGGGACACACGGAGCACAGAGCCGGGGGGGGGGGGGGAGCACTCATTACACGCCGCTCACCCTGGGGTGGTGGCCAGCAGAGCTGGCGGGGACAGGACTGTCACCAAAGCTCCACCGGCGCCCGGAGCCCTTCGGGGATGGGGACACCGAGGCCAAGGAGGACCCTGTGCGCCGCTAGCCAGGGGCAGGTGGGGGTCGCCCCGCCGGGGCCTGGAGGTGCCCTTCGCCCCGCGCCCGTGCCCTGAGCCACCGTGGAGCGCGGGCGTGGCTCTGGGAACCGTCAGGCGTGCACCGGGGAGCGGGGGGCGACCGCGTCCCCCCACCTACCTTCAGCAGCCTCCCGTGGGCAGTGCCCAGGAAGACCACCGTGTAGTTGTGGATGCTGGCCACGGCCACGGCCGTGAGCCCCGGGGCCCGGAACACGGGCGCGGCCTTCAGGGGCTGCAGGATGGACAGCGGGTGCTGCAGGTGGGCGGCGCCGCAGTCGAGCTGCTCCGACAGCAACTGCGGAGAAACCACAGGGCGGGCCTTGGCTCCAGAACGTTCTCCGGCTCCCTGCCTGTGCGGCGGGCCGCCTCCCAGGCCTTCGCTCCCAGCGTCGGCCTGGTTCCTGCCCGGCACCTCCAGCTCGGAGCCGAGCCCCAAGCCCAGGCAGGGCCCATCCCCGCCGTGGGCTTCGCCCGGGCCTCTGGGGGAGGGGGGGGCTGGAGGCGGGCCCGGCGTGGGGGCGGCGGGGCCGCACAAAGCCGCCCGGGCCGCGCCTGCCCCGAGCGACGATGCCCCTCCAGCCTCAGCCGTGCCCCGCAGCCCTGGCTGGCTCTGCTCCTCCCGCCAGACCCCCCGCTCCCCGCCCCCCTCCCCCGCCCGGAGCCTCCCTGGAGCCCCTCCCCCCTCCCCAGGCGCAGGGGTGTCCCAGGGCACAGTCCAGTGCCCACCTCGGCCCGATGCGGACAAGGTGCCCCCCAAAGCAACCCGACCCCTCGCTGTAAAGCGGCACGTGGACAGCTCCGCCCTCTGGGGGCTGAGACCCTCACTCTAGGGGCCCACGGGCAAGGCCTCTGCTGGCGGGGGGGGGGGGGGTGGGGTGGGCGGGTTCTGCTCACGGCAGGCTACTGTGACTTTTACGACTACGCACCAGAGCTTCGGCTGGGGCGTGGCGCAGGGGCATGGCTCAGGGGCACGGCCCGCGCTCAGCCTGGGGGCGAAGCGGACCTCAGTTTCCCCCAGTGGGCCTTCGGGCGGCTGTCTTCCTGTGCAGACGGCGCCCAGCCCCTCACTGCCCAACCTCCCACCTCTGAACGCGGCTGCCACGTGAATCCCTTCAAAGACACCTGGAAACTTCCGGTGGGTCCCAGAACGCGTGAAACGAATCCTGAATCCGAGCCCTCCCCACCCCAGCCCGGCTTCTGACCCTCAGCCTCACACGCAGGGCCACCCGGGGCCTAGGACCCCCCGAGTGCCCGACGCCGTCTGCAGAGGCTGGGTTTCGTCCCCAAGAATGGAGAGCACCAGTGCCAGGCTGAGCGCAGCTCCGCAGAGACCGCTTTTGGTTCCCGCTCATCGATGCGTCCCGCAAGCCTGGAGAAATACACCTACGTTGGCGACGGTCACTGTAAGACGGACAATGATAACTCCTCGCGGGATAAAGCACGCGGGGCAGGTGCTGCACTCCTGTAGTCCCAGCTACCCGGGAGGCGGAGGCGGGCGGAGGCCAATTCAAGGCCAGCCCCGGGGAAGCTAACAGGATCCAAGATCAAAAGCAAAATGGAAGTGGAGCACCGGTGGCTCAAGTCCACAGCCCGACTCGGGAGGCCGAGCGGTGGAGGACTGTGGTTTGAAGCCAGCCTGGGCAGACACCTGAGACGGCGTCTTCCAAATCACCAGCAGCAGCAACAACAGCAGAAGGAAACTGGGGAGACCGGGGAGACCGGGGAGACGTGCTTCCAATGGCAGAGCCCCAGCCGAGCAGACGCGGGGCTGCGTCCAGGCCGGCACCTCCTCCCGTCCCTGCGACCCTCATGTCAACCTCAGAGGTAAGGACAGCGGCTGGAGCACGGCATGGCGGCCAGGACACCGGATCTCCCGACCAGGACGGCGGCACCGTGGTCACGGGTGGGCAGCTCCTACTGCGTGGACACGCTGGACAGGGGAGGCGCTCCCCCCCCCCCCACAACAGGACTGAGTGCGACAACGTGAGGTTTCATCGTGGGAACAGCAAGCAACCGAAAACCTCTGAATTGTTTGCTTCTAGAATCTTCCATGTAACTGTTCTGGGACCTCAGCTGACCAAGGGCAAATGAAACAGTGGGGAGAGAAACCACAGAGGAGGAGGAGGAGGAGGAGGAGGAGGAGGAGGGTGGGGGGGAGGCCCTCCCTCCCTTTGGTCCTGTGTGTATCCCAGGCAGGGCTCCCCCTCCGCCATCCTGCAGCCCCCAGAGGGGCGAGGAAGGGCCCCGGCCACCCACCCACGGCAAGGAACGCGCTTCCTGCAAGTTACATAACTGCCTCTCGCTGAATATGGATGACTTGCGTCACTAAATAATAAGTTGTTTTTAAATCAAAGCTGGAAGATGAGCTCCGGGAGGGGACGGCTGGAGGCCCCGGGTGGCATTCTGGGGTTTCCTGCTCTGAGCCCTCCATGGGGCGGGGGGTGGGGGTGGGGCGCGGTGCAGCCAGGGTGGGGGGCCTGGGAAAAGCCAGGCCCCAGCACTCACGCGCCCGGGGTGATTTGTGGGCCACGCCGGGGGAGGAGGGGCTGGGCGCTGGCTCTCGCCCGCCGGCCCTCATGCTCACAAGCCATTAATTCTGTGCCGAAGGAATTTTCTAAAAAGTCTTTCCCCCAACTTTTTTTTTTTTCCTTATCCTAAAAATAAAATCTAAAAAAAAAAAAAAAGAAAGGCGAGAGCCATCGGCCGTGTCGGGGGCTGAGGGGGCTCAGGCTGCGAGCCAGCTTGACTGGACGTTGGGGGGGGGTGGCCGTACCCCCAGGCCCCGGCAATGGGGACGTGCCCCCTCCCCCAGGGCTGCAGGCCCAGGCCTGAGGCCGCAGCAGCTGGCAGCTTCACTGCTCAGCCCCCCCAGGCCTGCTCCCTGTGGGGCTCCCCCCGGTCCTCCCCCAGCTCAGGGGACAGCAGAGACCACAGGCCCAGCCCCGGGGCCCCAGGCCGCCCCTTCCCACACAGCCGCTCCCCCTGCACCCCGCCCCCTGCGCTGTGGACCTGAGTGACAGTGGCTGGGCCCCCGGGGCCTCACCTCCACCTTCCGCCCTGCCAGGGGCCCGCGGCCCCAGCTCCCCAGTTCCCCAAACCCTCACGCCTCCCGCACTTGCAGATGCTCCCACTGCAGCGCCTTTCCAGCTCCCCTTTCCAGTTCCAGGTGGGCTCCAGAGGCAAGTTTGCCATCAGCTTCCCAGATGTGCCCCAAATAAACCCCACACTAACCCCCCACCCCCCACCCCCCGCTGCCACTTCCCCCGGGGCAGGCACCTGAGCGTCTCCAGGGAGAAAGTGTGCTCCGGGGTAAACGTCGATCGATCGCATCTAGACTAAAGCGTGAGTGGCGGCACTGACTTTCTGAGCACAGGGACGGTGGCCCGGCGGTGCTGGGTGTTGGAGAAGTCGGGGGAAGTGGGGGTGGGTGGCCTGCCTGCCTACCGTGTGCAGGGTCACGGGAGAGGCGGGGGCTCAGACCTAGACAGCACGGGGCCGCTGGCTTTGGTTCCCCTATGAGCCTCAGTTTACCCCTCTCTACGATGGACTAACCCACGGTCCCTGGCCTCTGCTCCTCTCCGCCGGCAGTCCATCAAGCTGGGCACCAGCTCAGCTCTCCCCACTGCCCGCCTGGGACTGGGCGGGAAGCCAGCTGGAGGGGGACTGCAGGCCCCCCGGAGGCAGAGCCGCGGGGGAGGGGGGTTGCGCCTCCCCACCGCGAGCTGGGCCCTGGAGGCACCACGGGCCCCCGGAGGACGCGCGCAGCGCTAATGTGGAGTTCGGCGGGAAGTAATGTCCCCGCGCGGGCCTCCGTGTGGACAAATGGGCCGTGGTAATGGAGGGTGTTAGCGATGGGGGCGGGGAGGGGGCGGACGAGCTGCGCACTGTCTCTGCAGTTTTCCTGTAAATCTAAAATTATCTCGAAATAAAGCAATTATCAAAAAAAAGAAAGAAAGAAAGCCGAGTGTGGTAGAGCAGGCCTGGGAGTTCAAGGCCACCCCGGGCTACATAGCGAGGCCCTAAGACAAAAACAAGGGGGGGGAGGGGCGGATCCCGGGAGCGGATGGAGCTGCGTCTGCAGCTTGGCCGCCGCCCTCCGTGCTCCCGGGGGCCTCCAGACCCACGTCAGCTGGGGCGCGGGCCCCCAAGGCCCTGCCCGGGGCGACCCCGGCCGCGCGGTCCTCGACCCGGACAGAGCGCATGGGGTGGGCTGGGCCCTGTCTCCTTCGGGCAGGGAGAGCTGGGCACAGGGCCGGGGCGCACGCGTGGTCACCAGGGAGCCATCCCCGTGCAGCCCTGCTAGGAGGACGGGCTCTGCCCGCCGGGCGGTTCTGCCGGAGCCGCCTGCCTCGCTCCGTCCTCTTAGGACGCGGGGCGACATCCCGGCTGAGCTCCCGCCTCCCGCTCCTGGAACACTGGCTCCACCGAGGGTAAACCGAGGCAGGGAGCAAGCCAGGAGTCTGCTGCGTGCCGACCCGGGGAAGGGGCATGGACTTGGCGCTGGGGGAACCTCCGGCCACTGCCCCCAGCCGAGGGAGGAAACCGGTCCCCGTCGGTGGAGGAGCTGCTCGTCCCGTCCAGGGGGGAGGGCGCGCGTCTGCAGAGGGCCAGCGGCTCCCTCCAAACGCTCGGCACAGCGACCCCTACCTGGCCCCACACTGCCTGCACCCGGCAGGATGGACAGAAAAATGGTGAAGAACACGGCAACTCTGTAGATCCTTCCAGAACTTCAGGGAGGCCTCCCTGGAGGAAAGGGGTCCCAGTCCTGGGCCCTGACATGACAGAGGCTGGACCCCGAGAGGCGGCCAGCACCACAGGCTTGCGGGTCAGCCCACCCGCCCTGTAACGGGGGGCGGGTCCCCCACCGTCAGAGCCCTGGACTGTGGGGTCCTGTGCGCGGCCCCGCCGTTTTACAAACGAGGAAGCCCGGGGTCCAGATGCATCAAGTCTCAAGCTCTTTGCTCATCTGTGAGACGGTCCTGCCCCACCCCCACCCCCAGTCCCTGGTCCCAGACTCTGCAGACAGGGCAGAGGGGGACGGAGGCGACACCAGGCCTGCCTCAGCGGGGAGGCCCACGCGGGACGGGGCCACGGGGCCGTCGGCACCATGGAGGTGGGAGCTGTCGTTTGGCCTTTCACGGGCGGCCTCTGCACCCCCACAGTGAAGGACGAAGGATGCCCATGCCAGACGCTGGACCCGAGCCTGCGGGCAGGGCCAGCAGCGGGCTCAGGGGTCCCGTCCTCCATGGCCGGGTCTGGGGAGGCAGCAGGGGAGGGAGAGGGGCCTGGCGGGGAAGATGATGGACAGCTGCCAGCCCCAATCGGCGCAGTGGCCTTGGGGGAAGGCCACTCCCCCACCCCCTGTTATTTACTGATGGAAAGTGGAGAGTGCAGGCCGGTCCCTGGGGCCCTGCGGCCTCTAATGCAACTGCGGGCTCCCAGCTCCCTCCCTCCTCTGCTGTGATCTATCGCTCTTTGGGGTTTCAGGCGGGGACTGGGGACAGGCAGAGGGGCACCCGGGGTGGGGGGCAGGTGGGCTGTGGGGGCCTCCGCAGGCCCAGGCCCGGGACGGCCTGTTTGGTTGGGAGAGGAAAACAAGAAAAGCAAAGCCAAGGCTATGCTCCGGATAGGATCAACTCCACGAGGCTGCTGCGCGTGGAGACTCTGGGGGCTGTCTCCACGGGGGACGGCTAGCTGGTTTCCATGGCGATGCCCACGCGTGCCGAGTCACCTGGCCCAGCCACAGCCAGGGCCCCCTCCCGGCTCCTGTGGCCCCCTCCCCCCCCCCGTGCCCCCAAGGCAACGTCCAAGCCCTGGCGGGCCGGGACCCCCCAGGCTCCGTCTCCCCCCTCCCGGGGCCCAGCTGTTCCCCGGTGGCAGAGTCCCGCTCCGACGTCCGCGTCTCCAGGGCGCCCGGCCTCCGCAGCCCCATGGACAGAGATGGGGTGGGGCTCGCCTCTTGTGGGGGCCGCCACATCACAAGGCCAGGCCCCTCCCATTCCCCCCCAGAAGTCCGAAGGACACACGCTGGCTGGAGTTGGGGTGACCAGTGTGGGCCTGGTGACAGTGCCCACTTCCTGAGAGGCCCGAAGACCCCGGGGTTGGGGGGGGGGAGCGGCGGGAGCGGCATGCATGGCAGGTGCGGGCGCAGGCCCGCACACCACCGCCGTTGCAGTGGCCGGGCAAGGCCTCCCCTGCTGCGGTGGAGACTGGGAAACGGAGGCGGGGGGGGGGGGGGCGGGGGGGAGGGGCTCAGCGTCCCCCGCCCACTCACTCCAGCTCGGGTCTCACCACGCTGGGCCACAGATGCCAGCCCCACTATGCCCCCCGGCACCGAGCCCGGGCACCCCCGTGCCCCGCAGGCCCCCCGCACGCGAGCCGGCCAGGCGCCGCCCCTGCCAGCGGAGCCACCGCCCGCGCTCAGGTCTCTCTTGTTTGCCTGGCACTCCGATGCTCCCGAGGGCTGGGGGCGCGGGCAGGCACCCCCCGAGCCTGCTAGGACACCGCACTTTCAGAAAGGCCCCTGGACCTGGCCGCCCTCAGGGAACCACAGCAACCTGCTCCCCGCCCGTGGCCGGACCTGGGCAGCAGCCCCTGAGGATCTGTCCACCCCCCCCCCCCCAGGCCTCCGCCAGGCCCCTAGGGAGAGGCCGGCACAGACAGGCCACCCAGAAACCGCATCCCAGCCCCAGGGGCCCTGCGGCTCCAGGCCCGGAGACGCGGCCGCCAGCCAGCAGTCCGCGGTCCTACGAGCCCAGCACCTAGCCGCGCGGCCCAGGGCCGGTCCCTTCCTGACTCTGGGCCTCAGTTTTCCCACCTGTCCCTGGGCTATTCTCGCTCCCGGCCAGTGCTCTGCCACTCGAGCCACAGTTCCATTCCAGCTTTTCTGGTCTTTAATTGGACTCACGGACTTTCTCGCCCGGGCTGGCTCTGAATGGCGATGCCGCGACCTCAAGCCCCTCCTGGGGAGCTAGGATGACGGGCGGCGCGCCATCTTGACACTGGGGTGACAGACTGCGGGGGGCCAGCCTGCTGGGGGCGGGGGGGTGCTGCTCTCAGACCTGTGCCGGGCTCTGGGCGGAGCGCTGGTCCAGCACGCATCAAGTCTTGGGTTCCATCACACCCCTCCGCCTCGCCTCACCCCTGCTACCTCCACGGCCTGCTTTGATCTCTCTCCAGCTCCTTAGCCACCCTCCTCCGAGCATCCCATCTGGTCTGCACACCTAGCACTGTTCTCAGACGGCTCCTCTCTCTCGCTCCCCCCGCCCCCCCCCCCCCGGGCCCGCACCTGCCATTTCCTGGGCTCTGCGTGTGGGGATTTTTATCTGCCCACGTCCTTGGAGGAGGCGGTGGCTCTCGAGGAGAATGAGGAAGCATGGGGCTCGGGGAAGGCAAATGACTGACCCTGAGTCACACGACGGCACGGATGGGGCCCGGGAGCTCTGCCCCTCTGCGGCTCAGCGGAGCCCTACCTAAAAAACCTGGCCGAGGGTCTCGGCGGGCACGTGGGCTCCGGGCGCTCCCTCCCTCCCAGCCCCTGCCGGAGCAGAAAGCCCGGCCTGGCAACGCTCTCCCTCCCCCCTCAACCGAGGCAGAAAATACGTTCCTGGCACGTGCACCCACCCACCGCACGCCAGCCTAAAACCGCCTCCGGCTGCTTCTACCTTTACTATAAAAAGACACCTTGAAAGCGCAGCCCCGGCCCTCGCCCGTCGTGCTCCTTGTGACTTAAACATACAGTGTTGTGGTCACTCAGAGGCTGAGTCGGGGAACAGAGGCTCCATCTGGGCTGGGCCCACTCTGCTGGGGGGATCCCTTGGCCTCTGTTTCCCCACGGGCGTGCGCTCCTGTCAAACAGGCTGCGACCTGAGGAAAGAGATGCAAGCCCCAGGCAGGGGTGGCGTGGGGGGGGGGGGGTAGTGTCTTTCCTCCTCTGAGACGAGGTCTGTGTGGTCCAGGCTGGCCTTGAACTTGCTATCTCCCTGCCTCTGCAGGCGTGCGCCGCCACACAAGGCAAATTCCTTCCCTTGGCTTCTCTTTCAAAAAAAGATTCCAGCAAGCCCCAAGTATGGTATGATAACCAGGGATGGCGTGAGGGCCCCCCGAGGGCTGGGGGGCGGGGGCAACCCAGCATCTCTGCCTCTGAATGCTCTGGGCGCCCCCTCCCCCAGTGACACTCAGTCCTCTCCGCCGGGGAGGCAGTGGGGGGGGGGGCGAAGCCTGCCCGGGTGGGGGGGCTGGACTCTCGGGTGCCAGCCGAGGGAGGCTCTGCGGCGGGGCGGCCCAGAGACCCCGGTGGGGCAGAGGCAGGGACTGGAGGTGTGGCTTCCAGGGGCCTGGCTGGGAAACCCCGTTCACAGGACCGCGTGGAGAGACGGCCCTGCTCCGTGCCCGGCCCTTCCAGCCCTACCTGTGCCACAGGAGGACCCCCAGACCAAGCCCACGCGGGTCCTCCCTCCGCCTGCCCCATCCCGTCCTCTGGGGTCTGGGGAGCCCTGCCTCCCCCCAGCTCAGACCAGTCGGCCACAGGCCCGTCCCCGCGGCGGCTGCAGCCCAGCCCACGCCCGGCAGGGCACAAAGCAAGCGCAAGGGATCCCTGCAAAAGAAGAGGGGCTCAGCTGCCTCCGCCCTCCTTCTCCTCCTCCCCGGCTGCCCTCCTCCCACGGACTTTCTAAAAGAATTCCCAGCCACCCCAGAGACTGGCAGCCGTCTGCCGCCACAGGTGCTCCCTCCTCCCCGCCCCGGCGCCCACCAGGTCTCCACGCCACCCCACGCAGAGGGGAAGGCAGGCCAGGGCGACAGCGCTCCCCGAGGCCCTCGGTGCCTCCCCCTCCCGGGACCATGGGCGGACTCCCCAACACGGTGTTCACGCACCCCCCCCCAGCCGTGCTGACCACCCACCGCCTGTGGGTCCTCTGGCTCCTGTGACCCTGTGAGCCACACAGCTTGGTCAACGCCCAGGGCCGCTCCCGGGGGCTTCAGGTGGGACGGGGGGGGGGGCGGGGGGGAGCAAGCCAAGGGAGGGCACTGCCTGCTGTCCGGGACGGAGCCCCGAGCGTGCACACCGCACTCCCCAGGGCAGCGGGGTCCTGACTCCCTGAGTTCCGCCACCCGGTCCTTCCTTCGCAGAGGATGAAGCAGGCCGCCCCGCGGAGGACAAGGGACGGAGCCGGCCCTCCCCCCACCCGTGCTGGACGCCTCGGCCCCCGGGCGTGCCCAGGGCCATGGCCAGGTGTGTGTGTGTGTGTGTGTGTGTGTGTGCGCGCGCGCTCGTGACCCGGGATGGAAGGCCTCGGTCACCCTGTCCCCCGGGGCAGTTATCTCCGAAGACGCCCTGCCCCCTCCCGGAAGGCCGCATCTCCCCCAGCCTCCCGCAGCCAGCAGCGTGAGTCACTGCCCGTTGGGTCGGGTAACGGCCATGGGAACCAGGCCAGTCCTTGCCAGAGGGGAGCAGAGAGCAGCCGGAACCCCACAAACCAACTCAGCAAGGGGCCGGCGCAGGCAGCCGCTGCCCAGGGAGGCCTGGAGGGGGGGGCCTCCCTCAGCCCTGGCCCCCCAAGGCCTCCCCAGACCCTCGGGGGCCCAACAGCCACACGGGGCAGCACTGGGCCCGCCTCAGGCAGGGGGGGCGCTGCTGGGGGGCCCCGTGGCCTTTCACCCTGGGGGCTGGGGCGGCGGGTGACGGGGGAGTGCATGGCAGACAAGCCCCCGCCGTGCCAGGCAGCCCCCTGGGAAGATCCAGTCCCAGGAGAGGCTGGCCAGCGCCCGAGGCCTCCAGGGGCGCGGCGGTGCTCACCACAAGGCTGGGCTTAGCGTTTTGCAATGTCGGGCATCATCGCAGGGCCTCGTGACTCAAGGCTGCTGGGAGAAGTGACCTCGTGGGGTGCACAAGTCCCTCTCTTCCTCCAGACCAACACGCAGCGACACCCCCCCCCCCCACACACACACCGTAGCCTCAGACACCAGGGCCCAGTGCAGACCCCACGCTACCCAGCCCTCCGCACCCTCCCTGGCCCCCAGTGCCCTGCCCGGCCCCCCCAGAGCGCCCACAACTCAGCTGTCAGGAAGGCAGCCAAGCCCACACAGGGTCACACAAGTTCCCAGGCCCGTCTACCTTCAACTCCCACCTCCTGAGGAAGCTCGTCAACCTCCCTGCGTCTGTCTGTTCATCCCCTCAATGGGTGTGAGACTAGGAGGGCACACTCAGCAGATACGCACACAGTAGTGTCAACGCTGGCTCTGCAGTGCCGGGTACACTGCAAAAGGCTCAGGATTTGCTGAGCGAGCGAAAGAAGTTGGCCTCACACTGGTTTGTCAACTACTTGACCACTGGGGCAGCCTACTGGCCTCTGGGGTACCAGGGTCCCCGGGCACACACGCCCGTGCACCTCTACACTTGCAAGCCCCACCCAGCGGCCTCCAGGTCTGGTGTACACAGTGGGTGTCACCAATGGCCCTGGTGCACACCTGTGACTCCAGCAGCCTGCCCCACCTGTGCACACACCTGCCAGTGTGCAACGGTAACCAAGCGCCTCACAGAGCTGAGGACACACCTTCGGTGGGCACACCCATGCTCGGTGCTAAGCACGCACCTGTGGCACACTCTGGGCACCGCTGGCAACCTGGACCCTCCCGACAGACTCAAGCAGGCGCACCTCTAACCCCGAGGGTGCCTGAATGACCTCACGTGCACACCTGGGTCATCACAGGGGTCAGTAATCTCCCTTAGGTGGACACCTGACACATCCAGGCGCCTGGGTCATGGGGGAGGGTCCTGGAACGCACACCTGGGTCCTGACTCACACCGACACATCTGGGCGCCTGGGTCATGGGGCAGGGTCCCGGCTCACGCCGACACATCTGGCTGGCTCATCATCGCCACCGTGGTCGCTGGTTCCCCTCCCTCCCTCCCTCCCCATCGCCCCACCCCACCCCATGCCTCCCCCCCCGCCCCCCTTACCTGGATGTTGGGCTTGGGCTCGCAGGTGGGCCCGCTGCCCTGCACCACGCTGTCGAGCACGGCCACCACGTCGGGCGCGGGCGCCACGAAGCAGGAGGTGCGCGCGGCGCGGATGGCCGCATGCACGTCGGCGAAGCGGAAGGCGCAGAGCGCGGCGGGGGCGGCGCGGGCCGCGGGGCCGCCGGCCGGGGTGCGCTCGAAGACGGCGAAGAGCAGCTCGCGCTCGGGGAAGACGGAGACCAGGCGGCTGTAGAGGTCGCCGCGGCCCGCGCCGCCCGCGCACTGCAGGCCCAGCTGCACGTAGGACTCGGTGAGCTTCTCGGGGTCGCCGTCGGCGGCGCGGGGCAGGCAGATGCGCGCCAGCAGGCTGCGCGCCTGGCTCTCCTTGTCGCCCGCGCGCGCCTCGCTGTTGAGCGCCAGGTAGGCGTAGGGCTCGGCGCCCGGCGGCGGCGCGGGCGGGTGCAGGAAGGCGCGCACGAAGCCCAGCTTGTGCTGCTCCTTGGCGCCCTGCTTGATCTTGAAGATGTTGTCGTCGGAAGGGTTGAGGTCGTAGGTGAAGAGCTTGGCCGGGTCGCCGCCGGCGTCCAGGGAGCGGATGGAGATCTCGGGCGTGTTCTCGAAGCGGTGGTCCTCCAGGCTGCTGTTGCGCGGGAAGAAGGCGCTGCCGAAGCCCGTGAACGTGGCGCCCACCAGCAGGCGGCTGCCCGCGGCGCCGGCGGCGGGCGGCAGCACCAGCCCCACGGTGGACGCGTTGGGGTGGTTGGCGGCCACGTTCAGCATGCTGGGGAAGACGCTGACGGGCGCGGCGGGCGGCGCGGCGGGCGGGAAGTGCACGGCCAGGGCCGAGATGTTGCCCCGGCGCCGCAGCTGGCAGAAGCCCTGGTAGATGGTGCCGCACGCGACCACCAGGCCCTGGCCGGCGTCCAGCTGCAGGATCTTGTTGTAGTTGTCGGTCAGGCGCCGCGGGTGCCCGCACGAGGACTGCGGGAGCTGCGGGGCGTGACACAGCGGGTTGTCGGCCACCGGGCCCACGGCCGCCTCGGCCTCCAGGCTCAGGTTGGCGCCCGACAGCTGGTACAGGCGGTTGACGGCCGCCAGGTACACGGTGCCCGCCGCGCCGTCCAGGACGAAGTTGTTGGTGGGCGTGGGCGAGGCGAAGCGGCGCTGGATCTCCAGGGCGCCGACGCGCGCCGCCCCGGGCAGCTGCAGCAGCAGCAGCAGCAGCAGCGGCGGGAGCGGCGGCGGGAGCGGAGAAGGCGGCGGCGGGCGCGGCGGGGCGCCCCGGGGGCCCGGGGAGGGCGGGCGCGGCGGCGGCGGCGGCGGGGCGGGCGCGGCGGCCCGGGCGCTAAGGGCTGCGCCGCCCGCGGCGCGACGAGCCATCCCGGCGGCGAGCGCGGGCTGCGCGGCGCGGCGAGTGCATGGGGCGCGGCGCGGCCGGGAGCCGGGAGCCCGGAGGCGGCGAGAGGCGGGGGGCGGGCCCGGGCCGCGAGGCGCTTCCTGCCCGCGCCAGCCGCCCCCGGCCCCGGCGCCCCGGCCCGGCTCCGGCTCGCGCGGCACAGCCCGGGGGCGGGGCGGGGGCGGGCCCGCGGCGGCCACGCCCCCGGCCCGGCCACGCCCCCGGCCCGGCCACGCCCCCGGCCCGGCCCGGCCGCCCCGCGTCCCCCCGGACCTCCTGCGCCCGCGGGCTCCTGCGCCCCGCGCGCGGCCTCGCTGGCCCGCTCGCCCCGCTCCGCTCCCCTCCGCGTCCGTCCGTCCGTCCGTGCGTACGTGCGTGCGGCCGTCGCCGGTTCTCCTCTGCCGGCCTCGCTCCCCGACGCCGGCTTCGCCCGTCAGCCCCGCCCCGCGCCCCGCGCCCCCTCCCCCTTCCCCGTCCCGTCCCCTCCGATGCCTCTCCGGCCACCCTCGGGCACGGGCGGGCCCCGGCACCCCCAGGTACCCAAGCGCCCCCCAACGTGAGCGCAGCGGACACCGGGGTCGGGGCCCGGGGTGGGGGCGGCGGGGGGCTCGGGTAACTGGGTCAGGAAAGTGTGGGTGAGGAAACGTTTCTGCCCCGCCGGGCCCGGGGCCCACGCTGCACAGGCAGCGCCCGGAGCCGGGCCTCCTCCCTGGTCCCGGCGGGAGCCGCCCCGGAAGGCCCCGGAAGGCCCCGGCCACCCCGGGGTGTGGAGGCCGAGCCTGCCGCGCTGCGGGCTCTCCGTGCCGGCTGGGGAGGAGGAGGAGGAGGAGGGACCTGAAATCCTGGCCTTCGAGGGGGAACAGCCCCAAGGAGCAGGCCGGCCCCGGGGCCCGTGGCAGGGAGGGAGGGAGGGAAGGAGGGAGGGGGTGGCCGGCCCCGCCGCACATGACACCCTCCGCGGTCAGCACCGCCATGGCATTTCACACTCAGGGGCGCTGAGCCTCCGGGGGGGCCCAGGGGGACCCAGGCCCCAGCACCCAGGGCAGCAGCCCGAGCCTGAAGCGGTCCGGGCTCTGGCCTCTCGGGATGGGGTCTGCACCGGGCGCAGTGGCCCTCGCGCCCGCCGAGCTGGGGCCGGGCCTCCCTGTCAGGATCCCGCCCAACAGAAAGGAAGGGCAGGGGCTTCTCAGAGGAGCCGTGGGGTTGGGGCTGGCAGGAAAGACTGGACCTTCAGCGGGTCACCCCACTTCCTGAACCCCACCCCTCACCTTCCTGCCACCGCCTTGGAGCCCTTTAGCCCCTCCAAGCCTGGGTCTTGTCAGGGATTTGGTGGCTGGGCTGGCCGGACAGGAAATTGGAGGCCCCCTGTGTAGGGGACCCTGCTGCTGCCCAGGCTGTCAGGGGACCCCATCCACCTCTGGATAGGAGGGCCATATTGTACCCCACGAAGGCCACGGAGCAGAGCCCCCCCGCCCCCCCACCTCGTCCATCCCAGCCTCCTTGGACTTATCAAGCCTCCCCCCCACCAGGCTCCCCTCCTCCAGGCTCCTCCCCTCCCCTTTCCCCTCAGTCTCCGGGCCGGCCTCTATCTCTCCTCCAGCTCCTCCTGGCTTCCTTCCTGTCTCCGCTCCTCTTGCCGCATCCTGCAGCTCCCCCCACCGAGCCTTGAGGAGAATGCTGCTGAGACCGGAGCACACAGATTGTTCTGGACACACAGGCTTTCTAAATGACTTCTCAGCCACTGACCCCGGAGCCTTGGGGGTGACATGAGCCCCCGGGGCTAAGTATCCTCTGACAAACTGCAAGTAGAAGTGCTGGCTGGTCTTGGGCAAGGTATTTGCCCTTGAGCCTGTTTTCTTGCTGGAAAATGAGGATGGTAATAGCACCTTCATTCCTGGAAGGCCTGATTCTTGGCCAGTTAACACAGCCGCACTATTCTCGCTGCCAGCTGACAAGGCCGGCATTACGGACCCCGTTTCACAGATGGGCAGAATGAGGGGCGGCCGCAAGGCGAGGGTTCAAACCCAGACCCGGGAGCCCTCAGGTTAGGGCGGGCCCTAGCAGAAGCGGGAATGCGCTCTTGACCACCTCACTATGACGTCGTGGCTGTCTCCCCAGGAAGGATTTGAGGGGGGCTAACTCCAAATTGGCTGGGCAGGTGCCCCGGCCCTACCCACTGCGGTGGGGGAGAAATCTCCTTGTGACTCAGGCCGAGGCGGAGGCTCCTGATTAGATCAGAAGGGCTCCGTCTGGGGCTAACATGTCTCTAATGACTTGGTAACATTTGTCATTGTCCCTTTTTAATAGAAAGAAGGTCTCGAGCTCAGGCTAGTGTGATGTCAGCTTTCTTAAGAGCTGGGCCTTCATTTTTGCCGTTTCTTTCTAGTTCGGGCACTGGCTTCCGTGAAAATAATGATGTCAAACTTCCCCATAAATGCATTTATGGAAGTCTTTAACAAGTGAGTTAAAAATATGAAGTAGGTCATAGCACAGGTGGTACAAAGATGCCTGACGCTCTGGAAACCTTGGGAAAGGCCCAGGCCCTTTGCTGATGAGGATAGCACCCCTCCCATTCCTGCTGTGGGAGGGGGAGGGGGGTCCTTCCTTTGCCCGCAGGGCTGAGCTGGAGGGGGTGGAGGAGGAGGAGGAAGAGGAAAGGAGGAAGTGTTTTTCTTCAATTGGAAAAATAACAGAGGGGCCAGGGCTGTACTGGGGGGGGGTGGGGGGGGGGAGAGGCTCCCGTCCTGCCCCCGGCTGGGCCTGCAGAGCCTGTTCCCTGCAGGAAGCCTGAGGGCGTGTAGAAGGCCAGGGCGGCTGGGCACCCAGGACAGGGCTCTCTGTTCTTCCATGCCCTTCTGGAACTGTCAGCCCTGTGTCCCAGACAGGAACCATGGATCAGAGAGGCCCCCCTGACGTGGGGTTCAGACCCCCACGCCCCAGGCCCAGCCCGGCCCCAGGTGCCCCGCGAGCTGGGCGGCACGGCCTCTGAGGTAAATCCACACGACGCCGGGGAAGGAGGCCGACGTGGGTCCGAGTGCCCCGCCGTGGGGGGTCTGCTGGCTTACTGGCTCTAGAACCGGCACGCCTCGCCCTGGATCCCAGAAAGGAGCCTCCTGGTTCCTCAGACAGGCACTGTGCCCCCCGGGGGGCTCCCGACACCCATCCTCGGAGCAGCTGCCCTCCCTCCCGGAGGAGGTGTCCGAGGGCCGGGAGTGGGCTCCGAGAGGCCTGGACGCATGTCCTAGGACACACAGCGCAGAGGTGGCGCGGATCCGTGGGCTCCGTGCTCCCCGTGGCCAGCGCGTCCACTGGCACAGACCAGGAAGAGACATGCCACCAGGGGGCACCGGGCCGTGCCAGCGTGTGCCGGACCCTGGCACGCCCAGCCCCCGCCGGCCCCCTGTGGACATGGCCTCCTGGGGGCCTGGGGGGTGCGCTGGGGGGGGCGGCTGGAGGAAATGGTTCTCATTCCTGCCTGGGAGTCGTGCCCCCCCCCCCCCCGGCTCAGGGCACGTCCTTGACCCCCGTGCTGCCGTCAGGGGGTGCGAGGGCCTCCGTGCGCCCAGCCCTCCCGTGGCCCCTTTGTGCTCTGTGTGGCGGATAATGGGCGGCATTCTCAGACGCGCAGTCATGGGTCTGGGCCCGCGAGGGGCCCCGGGCGGCTCACACTGAGGCCTCTGTGCGGCCGCCCCCGGCGCCCCCGCCCACATTCCCGGGCCGCTGCCAGGGAAAGCGGGGGGCTTCAGAGCTCAGCGCGGGACGGGCCACGTGCGCCAGCCGGGGCGCTGGGCCTGGGGGGGGCTGGCTGGACACCCAAGGACGGGGCAGCGCGTGTGCCCGCGGCGGCGGCGGCGGAGCCCCGAGCCCGCCTTCCGAGGGTGTGCGTGCCCACGCGCGCGTGCGTACCTGCTCCTCGTGGGCTGGGGGGGGGTGCATCCAGACCTGGTAATTCTGTTCCTCAGGACTGTCCCGGTTCTAGGCTTAATTTCTGTGTAATGGGGGTGGGGGATGGGGGGAGGTGACCTTGCCCTTCTCTGGGCCTCAGTTTCCACACCTGTGAAGCGGGTGGGAGTCCCCTCCACCCCGGGCTGCCCAGGATAAACCACCGGTAATACCATTAAACAACGATGGGGAGGGTCTGCACCCCCTCCCTGCCCCCCCGCCCCCCCTCTGGCCCTGGGGCCCAGAACTCACTGGGTTCTGCAAGCTCCGGCCCATCACCTCCCTGTTCTCCATCCCTGTTCCCTTTCTTCAGGTTTCCCAGCCCTGTTTGTGTCCTAGGGAACTTTAGAGAACATTGTTCTCATCTTCGATGCGCCCTGGGGGCGTCACCCGCGAGGGGGTAGAGCGACGAGATGCAGGGGCGTAAAAGTTGGGGTGGGGTAGACTCCACGATGTGCCTGCTACACACAGGATGGTCTTTCTGTTCCGTTGCTTGGTCGGATGGATTTTGTACCAGTCCCGGAGCTTGGGCTCGGGGCTTGGGTGCTGTCCCTGAGCTTTTCCGCACAAGTGCTCCACCGCTTGAGCCGCTGCGGCTCTTCTGGCTTCTTGCTGGTTAATTGGAGATAGGAGTCTTGGGAGGACATTGCTGCTTGAGCTGGCCTTGAACCGTGATCCTCAGATCTCAGCCTCCTGAGTAGCTAGGATCGCCGGCACGGGGCTGGCCCCATTCTGTGTGCTTTCCCATGATCAGGACACGTACCAGGCTGACCTCAGGCCACCCCCACAGCTGACGGCTGGGCTGAGGGGCCCCTCCCAGCGCACCCCGACACAGGCAGCCCCTGCGAGTGGAGAGCAGGGCTCTTCCTCCCTCCTGCCCCCTCCTGAAGGCTCAGCCTTCAGCCACACAGCCCCTCGTCTCCAGGACTGTCATCCAGGGCAAGGGCGGGGCCAAGTGGGTCTGCATCTGGAAGATTCTCGCCAGGGATGTGAGCCTGTCTTCCTCAGAACCCTAGAACTGAGAGGTGCAGAATGCACTTTCCAGAAACTCTGGGGGACCAGAAAGGCAGTGGTGGAAGGGGCTGGTGGGAGGGGGCGTGGCCAGGCTGCGCATTGGGGAGCTGCTGGGGGAGCCCCGGAGGCTGCGGCCTGGTCTGCGGCCCCTGGGGCTGAGGTCCAGTCCTGGAGACGCCCTGTCTTCGGGGCCTTCCGTAGCCTGACCTCCGCCTTGGTGGTCTGGTCTCCAGCCTCGGGCTGGCCGGCCTGACTCTGCACGGTGCTCCAGGGGCCTCCGTTCCGGCTCGCTTTCCCTGTCCTCGCCGCTGAGGAACCGAGAAGGGCTCTTTGGGGACTTTTGGGTGACACCACGCATCCTCCCAGGGAGCAGCACGGCTGGGCCACCGTCCTGGGCCTGGACTTCCCCTCCGACTTCCTTCCCCATCCCCGTCCCCAGGGCGTCCCGCCACAGGGCCCCCCCCCCGCCCCTCCCGGCACTTCCGCAGACCAGCCGCCACCCCCCGGCTCACGCCAGGTGACCGTCGCCTCGCGCAGACCCCTCCGCCCGCCAGGGGCCCAGCGCTGACCGCGTCTGGGTTTTGAGTTTCTGAGACGGGGCGGCCCAGGCTGGGCTCCACTCGCGGTCCTCCTGCCGATCCACCCGCCTGCCTTGCAGAGCGCGTCTGACCCCCGCCGGCATCCCGCGCGTGCGCCCCTGGACACCCGTAGGAAGGGGTGCCGGTGGCCAGGCCGGAAGCCCAAGGCCGGGGGGCCCAAGCCCAGGCTGAGCCCTCCCCACAGCTCCGCCGGGCCGGCCCAGACCGCCGCCCGTGCCGGACACCCCATGCCTCCCTGCCACTCGTGCCAGCTCACCTCCCGACCCCCCGTCAGCCTGCCTCTGGCCCCAAGACTGCTGCCTCGGCCGAGCCCGCCGGCCCGCGCCCCCCGCCCCGTCCCCCCTCCCTTTCCCTCAGAGTCTTTTGCTCGTGGAAGGTGGGTTCTGTGGAAGCTTTGGGGGCGAAGCGGGGTCCCGCTCCCTTGCCCATGGCTGGGTGGTAGATGCTGCCTCTCCAGCCTTGCAGGGGACCCCAGCTCTGGCCTGCCCGGCCCTCTCTGGGGTGCCTGACCTCCACCTGGTGAGCAGCCTTGGGGAGCCCCCTTCTGCGCCCGGCGCTCCCTGAAGGGAGCTGGGTGCCCATTCGATTCCTCGCACGAGGGTCGGTCCCCCCCCCCCGTCCCGTCCCCCCCGTCCTGTCCCAGCCCAGCCCCCACCCTGTGTCCCTGCCCTGTGATCTGGCTGCAGTAGCCGTGGTGTCCCTGGCTCCGGGTGGGAGCCGGACTGACACCCCCCCCCGGGATGGAGCCCCCCAGGGCCCAGCTAGGGAAGCGGCTATTTCCAGGTCCTGGAAACAGGAAGTGAGTCACGGCCCGACGGGCCGGCAGGATGCGGTACTCAAGGTGTCACTGATGCGCCTGGACGGAAGCCCTCGCCACCATCCTGGCCGCTGGAGGAAGAGGAGAGGCGGGGAGACCCTCTCCCCAACACAACAGGCGGGGGGGGGTGCAGAGGTCGGTGAGGTCAGCACGGACGCCCGCCTGGCGTCGTCCACCACACCTGGGGTCGGTGGCAGGGACGAGGCCGCCCCGGGCTCGAACCCCGACCCCACTGCCGGGCCTGCGGCCATGGGTCCCCCCGAGCCCAGGGGCACAGGGGCCGCCCGAGAAGCCAGGCTGGGCCTGGGCGCAGGGCCGGAGGAGGGCGGGCTTGCGGATCTCTCCGGCTTCGGTCTCGGGGCACAGGCCGGCTTGGGGTGGGCGGTGCGGGCAGCCGTGTCGGGGGCGAGGGCTCACTGGACGAGCATCCCCCGCACCCGGCTCCTCCAGCCTCAGTCCGCGGGCCCCGCGCCGTGGGCCCCCCCGGGCCCGGGAGCCGGGCACTAGCGACCCATGCCCGTTACCCTAGGCATGCAAGAGGCTGACATCTGAGGACTGAGGTTCAAAATCCGCCTCCCCCATCTCCCAAATCATCAGCAGAAAGCCAGCGGCAGGGGTGGCTCGGGCGGTAGAGCACTAGAGCTCCCCCGGGGCCCAGTGGCACGGCTTTGGGGGGGGCTGTGCCTGATCTGCCTCTTCCGTGTGTATGACTGCCTTGCTCCGTGCCTCCGTTTCCCCCGGTTGCTGGGAGGGGTAGTTACCTGGAGCAGGGCTAGGCCCACGGGGCACCAGGTGTAAGGACCGTCAGACACTGGTCTTAGTGCCCGCGGGACCAGGCCGCCCTCTGGGGCTAGGGCTGCGAAGCCTGGCCCGTGCCCTGACCCTCCGTGGCACACGGGGGGGGGGGGGCGCGGAGGGGGTGTGAGGGGAGGGGCGGCGGGAGGCCTTCACAGGGCCTGGGGCTGCCAGGCTCGCCGCTCTGGCCTCCGTGCCCTGGCCACCCCTCACCCCGACTCCTGCCCTTGCCCAGTGGTGCCCTCCACCCCCATTTTCTTGGGCAGGACACGGGCTCTGAGACATGAGCGCTCTGTGCGGCCCCGCAGCCAGACGCCTCAGCCCCGGGGGGGGCCCTTCCCACGGCCCCCCGTCAGCCCCGGCCCCCACCCACGCGTGGCTCCACGCAGCTCAGCGTGGGGCGGAGTGGACGGGTCCCCAGCGCGGGGAGGGGGGGACACGGGCAGCCCTGGACAGCACAGCTTCGTGGGGTCAGGTGGGGAGGGCTTCAGGGGGGAGACGATCACCTCAAATCTGCTACAGGACAGGGGGCAGCAGGCACCCGGCTGCCCCCCCCCACCCCCGCCTGCAGCCCCAGCCCCCCTCACCCCCATCCCTCTCAAGCAGACGGGAAGGAAGCCAGGAAGCCGAGGTGGGAATCCAGCTCCGAAGGAGAAAAAAACATCACACGAATCCCATTGTCTCCACTCGCAGCTCCTGCCGGAAAACAAAACAACACCGAAGCCCAGCTGCCCGCAGCTTCTCTGGCAAGGGCTTCTCGGGGGAGGCCCAGCTGGGTGGAGGGGCGCGGGCGGAGGGTGGGCCCCAGCCTGCACCTTGCTGGGCTCCAGCACAGATGGGGGTGGAGGGGCACGGGGGGGGGTGCATCCCCCCACGGGCACCGCCCTGGGCCCTCCCTGCCCCACCCCTCCTGTCCATTTCCACCCCACGGCCCCCCTGCCCCCAGGAAGACCCCTCGCCCCAAGGGGTCTGCGCTGGTGTGGGCAGGACGGGGTGCAGCTCCCGGTTACACAGCACCACGGGGGGGCTCTGCTGCTCCTGGGGTGCAGGGCCTGGTGGGGCGACAAAGCGGGACCCAGCACCATCCTGGGGGGGTCTCGGCCCCCCCCCAGGAGGGAACCTAGCCCGCGTGAAGGGTGCTGAGCTGCAGGGCCCCGGGAGGCCCAGGGCGGGCGAGGCCCGGGCCGCCTCCTCCAGGCCTGACCTCAGCGGCCCCTGCTGGGCTTTTCCCAGAGCCCAGGCCGGAAACCCAGGTCCCGAGTGTTTGTTCAGGCCGGGCCGGGCTCCGGGCAGGCGAGGCGGAAATAGCCGCAAGATGTTTGTCCAAGCGGGGGGGGGGCAGGCTCCCCACAGCCCCGGGCAGAAGCCGAGTCAGCACCCCCGGGCCTGGCCTCACCCACCCCGGCAGGCCGCACACAGTAGGCGCTTGCGGGAGGGGGAACGGCTGGACTCCGTCCCCCCCCCCCCCCCCCGCAGCTGGAGGAGAGCTGGGCTCTGCCTTCTGCCACCCCTCCCCCCAAGGGGCAGCTTCCTCGCCTTGACCTGAGGCGGAGGGGAAAGGGACCCCTTCACCCCCAGGCCCAGTGGCTTTGCCACGGAGACCCCCGCCATCTCCCGCGTGGGCTCCTGCCGCTGTCTTTGCTCTGTGCTCAGCAGCACTCAGTTTCCCCTCGTGGCTGGACGTCTGCCTGGTGGGCCCCCTCCCTACACCTCCCCTCCAGACTCTCTCCAATGCGCCGAGTTTCCCCTCCACCGGCGCCTTGAGCAGGCGGGGCCTGGTCCTGCGGCAGAGCCGGCCGGAGCTCGGTAGGTGCACAGGAGGCCTGAAGGCGCCCGCGGCTCCTGGGCTGGGGGGGGGGTCTGGCCAGGCCCACCAGGTGCGTCCTCCGCTCAGTGTCGTGTGTGGCTCTTGGGGACAGTCCTCGTCTGCGGGAGGCTGGGGCAGAGCAGGCCGTGGGTTGGGGGCCCCCATGGCTTCCGGGGCCCCCGTGAGTGCCTCTCCATCGGGCCCAGGCAGCCGGGGAGGAGCTAAGACTGGGCCTCTGGGGTCTCCTGTGGGCCGGCCGGCCCGAGGCTGGGGTGCGGGAGGTAACGGCTGGGGAGGGAGGAGGGGCCCCCACACTGGCCCTTGTTGTCAGGGAGCAGGTCGTGACCGCCGGGGCCTCCAGTGGCTCAGAGCAGGCTGAGGCGGCAGGCGCCCAGGGCAAGAGGGCGGACATGCTGGAAAGCCGCCTAGACCGTTCTTTAAAAAAAAACACAGGGCTGGGGATATGGCCTAGTGGCGAGAGAGCTCGCCTCGTATACATGAGGCCCTGGGTTCGATTCCCCAGCACCACATATACAGAAAATGGCCAGAAGTGGCGCTGTGGCTCAAGTGGCAGAGTGCTAGCCTTGAGCAAAAAGAAGCCAGGGACAGTGCTCAGGCCCTGAGTCCAAGCCCAGGACTGGCAAAAAAAAAAAACAAAAAAAAAAACCCCACAAAGTCAGACTTAGGAAATCCAGGGAGCAGGGAGCCCCCACTTAGGAAGAGAAGGAGAAGACAGCACAAGTGCATCGAAACGGATGGGGTTTGGGGTGTGGCCCGGGTTATACAGCGCCCGCCAAGGAGTGGAAGCAAGCTCACCCATCAGCTCCGAGTCCCAGGCTCGGATCAGAGGAGGAGGGGGGGAGGGAGGGAGGGAGGGGGGGAGAGGGGGAAGGAAGGAGGGGGGGAGGGAGGGAGGGAGGGGGGAAGGAAAGAATAAAGGAAGGGAGGGAAAGGAAGAAAGGAGGAAGAAGGAAGGAAGGAAAGGAGGGAGGGAGGGAAGAAGGGAGGAGGAAAAGAAGGAAGTCTGAATGGCTGTCCCAGAACCAGTCTCAAGCTGGACACAACCCGAAGGCCCAGGCCCCCAGCACGGAGCCCCTGCAAGCCGGGCCCCCAGCCCGCGCCCCGGCCCACGCGAGGCAGGGGCGGCGGGGGGCCCCCCGGCCGCTCACGGCAAGATGGGGAGGTGTGAAAACTCACGACTCCCGCGCTGCGCGTGGAGCTGCGCGAGCTCCGCCCGGCGGGGTCCTCGGCGGGGCCCCGGCGCAGGGACCAGGGCCCCCCAAGCCCGCGCCGGGTCAGGACTCACGGAGGCGGCCCGCGGGCACCCCGGTTCCTGGACGGCGGGGAGGGGACCCCGGCGGAGCTGCGCTTCCGGACGCGGCCACCGGGCGGCGACAGAGACCGGGTTTGGTCGAGGCTCCGCAGCCGGGCTCCGGGGCGCCCCGCGTGGGCTCCGCGCCCCGCCCTCCCCCCCCCCCGCCCCCGGGCGGGTGCGTGCGCCCCGCTGACCCCGGCACGGAGGAGACCCAGCCAGGCGCTCCGGTTTCCTTCGGAACGACCCGAGTTCCCCACGCGTCCAGCTCCAGTCACCGCGTCGTCGTGCGTCCACATCAGGTTCCTGAGGTGCTGATTCCCCTTGTAGGTCATGAAATGTTTTCTATGCTAAGATTAAAGACAGGTGCCAGAGGCTCCCGCCTGTAATCCGACCTACAGGGGGCTGAGGCCAGAGGATCACAGTTCAAGGCCAGCCCAAGCAGGCAAGTCCCAGACCCTTACCTCCAATGAACCACCAAAAAGCTGCAAGTGGAGGCCTGACTCGAGTGACAGCAGGCTAGCCTCCAGCAAAAAAAAAGCCCCAGGGCCAGGGGAACAATTACCCGAGTCTGGCCCTGCGGTGGGTGGTGGCCAGGGAACCCGGTTCTGCTCCCGCCCGAGCCCCACGCTCCCCCAGGCTCCTGTCCAGCACGGTGTCCACCTGGCCCTCGTCACTTCTGGTTTTGCCAGTCTGTTCCTCCTCTCCACCCCCGGGGGCTGGGCACGGCTGCGGCTGTGGGTTCCATCCTCCTCATCACACTAAAAAAAGATAAGGTAACCCCCCCCCCCCCCCAGTGTAGACACCACTGACACCTCCGTGTCCCTCCTTTCCCGTGCTTACACACAGCCGCAGATGCGCTCACAACTCTGCTGGCCTCCAGGCCTCCAGGACGGGAGGAATGCTCAGGGCTCAGGGGTGCCCCCAAACCCAGCCACAGCCCCCCCCCCCCCCCAGCGATCCGCAGGCAAGGAGGGAGCAGGAATAATCCAGCAGTGGAAACACCGGGGAGCCTTTGCTCATCTCTGCAGTAGACCTCGTTTCTTTTTTCGAAGTTTTCATACTGGCGGCTGGGCGCGGTGGTGCAAACCTGTAGTCTCTGTACTCAGGAAGCTAAGGCAGAGGAATCATGAGTTGGAGGCCAGGCCAGGCTGGGGTTTTGAGGCTCTCCCTCCCCCAAAGCTAGGTGTGGTGGCTTGTGCCTGTAAGATTAGCTACTTAACCCTGCGAAAAGGAGACGATCTCAACAAACAAGCTGGGTGGGGTGGTGTCCTGGAACTGTCGTACCTCCTGGTAGAGGAGCCAAACAGCTGTTCCACGGTCGGTGATGCCCGGGCGCTGGTCTCCACACACACACACACGCGCGCACGCGCACACGCACACACACGCACGCGTGCACACACACACACGCACACGCACACACGCACGCGCGAGTCTGACACCAGCTTGGCAAGGCAAAGCCACACTAGGTAGTGCGCACCCCAGGCTCAGGCCAGCACATCTGGGAACAGGTCCAAGGGCGACACCAGGGGGGCTCGCGGCCCCTCCCGGGCTCCCCTCCATGTCCTACGCCGCCATTTTTGCTGCCAGATGGCTTTACCAGCTTCGCCACATATGTTCAAGGTTGGCCCATGTACTCTCTTTTCAGGCATCTTGAGGCCCTCCAAACAAAGGAAGATAAGACGCCAGATAAGACAGGCGTCCGTGCATGGGAAAAGTGCCTCCCATTCCCCCAAGAGTTTTCCAGAATGAGTGTTATACCCTAAGCCACCTCCTGGCCAGTCCCATTCGGGCAAGGTCAGAGGGAGAGAACTGCTCTCCTCTTTTTCTTTTTACCAAATAGTACAGCTTTATTGAAGGATGTGTAAGTTTTAAAGCAAATAGTGTCTTTGTGTTTTTAATCGATATCCATAATTAGTGAATGTATGCACGCACGCACGCACGCCTATAATATCAGCTATGCAGGTGAGGGTAGGAGAATCACAGTCCAGCGCTGGCTGGGTCAAAAGTGTAAGACTATCTGGAAAAAATAACTAAAGCATTTAAAAAAGAGCTGGTGGCACAAATCAAGTGGTATGTGCTGCCCAGCAAGTGTGGGTCCGTGTTCAGTCCCGTCTCTCTCTCTCTCTCTCTCTACCAAGTTTGCAGATGAATATTTCATAGGAAACAAGCATGCAAGTTCTCCACCATTCTTTCCTTAACGTCTCCTAAAATAATGGCTGGAGGAATGGCATAAAGTTTTTCTATATTTACACATCTATCTTTCCATGAAAAAAATAATTCAACATGAACGGGAGAAGATCCCTTGTCTTTAACTGGTGCTTTTTCTTTCTTGCCGGTTGTGCTTGAACTCTGGGCCTGCGCACTGTCCTTGAGTGCTTTATTAAGCCACAGCGCCACTGTGAGTTTTGATGGTTCATTGAAGAGGCTCATGGACTTTTCTGCCCAGGCTGGCTTTGAACTGTGATCCTCAGATCTCAGCCCCCCAATAGCTAGGAGTACAGGTGTGAGCCACTGGTGCCGGTCTTTGGTGCTTTTGCATTTCATGCACAGATTACACAGAAGCCAACCATTTCCTGGAATGTTTACTGGCCAGTGGTTTTTCTGTGAGGAAGCTTTCTTGAGGGGTACCCCTTCTCTCACGTCACTCACGAGGAGGCTCACACCGAGTGTGTCACTGCTGGTTAATATGCAGAGCCGGGAGTCCAGGGTGGAGCCTGGTCTCTGACATCATCCTGGGGGGTGGGAGGGACCGAGTCATGGGAATCTGATTCTCAGTCACAGGCAGCTCAGGCCGTCTAGATTCCAGAGGCCCCCTAGAGCTTGCCAGATTGTAGACCTAATGGCAGCTGTTCTGGGGGTGAGGCTCTGTGGTATAGAGCCTGTACAAGTCCCTGGGCTCCACCCACAGGGCTGAAAAGAGGAAAGAAATGACTATTCCCCTCCCCCCCCCCAGTCCTAGGCCTTGGACTCAGGGCCTGAGCACTGTCCCTGGCTTCTTTCTGCTCAAGGCTAGCACTCTGCCACTTGAGCCACAGCGCCACTTCTGGCCATTTTCTACATATGTGGTGCTGGGGAACTGAACCCTGGGCTTCATGTATGCGAGGCAAGCACTCTTGCCACTAGGCCATATTCCCAGCCCATGACCACTTCTTTAACAAAAGTACTGACAGGGGTATGCTAGGTAATAACTCTTTCCATGTATAGAGAACTTTAAATGTTTAACAAGGTGTGTTCCTGCCCATCATACCGATGTTGGCAAGGTCTTAGAAGGCCAGTCTAAGGAATTATGGGAAGCGTGGGTCTGGACTTGTGTTTGTAAGGATGCCGTTGTCAAGGCTGTGGCAAGGGCTTAGTCGTCAGTGACAGTTTTATCACAGTGGTGAGGTGGGCACACAGATACACCCACTTTTCTAACGCACAGACCAGTGGGAAGTCTTGGACACACTGGCCATGGCGACTGGATCTGCAAAAACCAAGAGCAAAACAAACGAGTCCAGCCACCGGGTTAATAGCTGAGGTCTTTATTTCCATTTGTATGTACAGTAAAAGTGCTGCTGAGAGCCAGCAGCAACCAGACAGAACATAAATTTAATTCTCTCTCAACAATTAGCAGCTTAAGATCTATCAACTACAGTGTTAACGTTCACGCGTTCACAAGTGTCATTTCTTTACTTTTCAATTCGTGCAAGTGAGTTTTTACTTACACATTTCGATAAAGCACACGCACAGTCTAGTAGTCAGTCCCTACTGAGGGTGTCACCTAGCACACACAACACACAGACAGAAATGTTAACTCTCAAGAGCCACATTCAAAATCCCAGGTTTCATGGAGGGTGGTGGTATGGGAACCCATGATTTTGCCTGTGCAAAATTTCAGTTTGTTGTTACAACATTTGGTTTTGTTTTGGATGCATATTTTCCAGAGCTGAAAGGCAGCCCCTCACTGGCGCTCGTTTGGAACCCAGCATTCCCTCTGACTGTCCCTCAAATCAGAAACAAAACCAAATGCATAAGAAAAATCCATAAGAAAATATTCTCATTGGGACACGGCTAGCAAGGAAGGCTCGATCCCAGGGTTCTTGGCATCAGGTTTTTATCCCAACTGTGACACGGAAGGACCTCAGTTGGTGACATATACAACCGAACATGCTTTTGCATGTATTTAAGGAGCCGGTGGGGTAGAAAGCCTTCCTTGCCAGGACACACTGAGAACACCAAGGAATTAAAACTGGAGCAGGCAGCCCTTCGATTACCAAGAACAAGGCAAAACAAAGCCATTCCACGACCTAAACAGTCACCCAGCCCCACACAGCCAGCCTCGCTCACCCAGGTTAGGACCAGCACAAACAAGTAATAAAGGAATGCTTCACTTGAAAGGGAATGTACATCATCTTTTTTTTTTTCCTTCAAAGAGAAGGAGCATTAAAGTGAGGGCAAGTGTCTCTCTGAACAACTGTTAGACCATAAGAGCAAGGTATAGAAAGAAGGGTTTTGGACAGACAGAATTCAAAGCAGCTCAAAGGCAACAGGATGGGCAGCAGCAAAGTCTAGGCAGGCATGACAACTGGAGCATGTTACGATGAGCACTGGATGCAGACAGGAGGAGCTGGGCCTGCTGAATGATGGGACAAGAGAGCAAGAAAGCCACGTGGGGCCTGGCCGGGCTGCAGGCCCTTCTCCAGACAGGTCTGGAGAGGAAGGTGGGGCGTTAGTGTGGTCCTGTTTGACTGGGGCTCCGGGGCCTTTCCAGAGGCGAAAACCTTTCTTGGATAGAAACTGTCTCAAGGCAAAGGGGAGTTACTTCAGCCCATTGATCACAGTGCTGTCCAGTGGCTGCGAAACCTCGTTGCCCCCGCACAGTAGGAAGACTCAGTTTCCTTCTTACAAACACCAGTGGCCCACAGTACAACACCTTCCCAACAGTCCCATGGGGTTCTGTCTGTACTGAGTGACTGAAAAGCAGCAACTGCCTATCTGACAAGGTCACTGTGTCCTTTGGCACTCCTGCCTAAAGTCACTGCAATATTTTTAGGCAAAGTTAACATTTTAAGTATATAGGCTTGGGGACAATTTGTTTTGGCATGAACATGAATTGGTTCTAATGGTATTTTTTCCTTAAAGAAAAATCACCCCTTATGGTCCCTGATCTGGATGCTAATTGTGAGGTGAAGGGCAATGACTTGGGGCTGGGGTGGAAACCGGGGTACCTGAGTTAAAATATCGAAGTGGTTATGGTTACGGCATGTTGACCTGGAGGAGACCTGCTTGCCAAAGCCAGCGGAGGCCAGAGCTGTGAAGTCAGCCATCCATCCTTCCCAACAGACAGGGCAGTGCCGCTCTGGTTCCCAGAGGCCCTGGTGTGGGGGCCAGGGCACTGCTCACGACCCTGTGCCCCACTCGGCTGCACAGAACAAGGCCACGAGCGAACTGCACTTGTGACCCAATACAAGACAAGAAAGCACTAACCAAGCTCTCTGGATAAGTTCTAAAAATTCAGGTTCCACCAGCATGGTGGGATGGTGGGTCATGGCGGAAGGGTGGGGCAAGCTGGTCCACCTTCCTGCACTGTCTATACAAGCCCACCGGGCAGGGGTAAGTCCTTCCAGATTGACAGGAAGCTACCCACGCTTTGTACCCAACACGGGTCCTCCCCCCGTCATTTCCTGTTCTGCTCTTTAGGAGAATCGAAGCAGTGATTCTCTGAGGCAGCAGATAAAGCTTTGAAGTCAGGGATGCTGGGGCCAAATGCAGACTGAAGATTCCACATCACTTTGGTTTCAGTAATCAGGGAGCGCTAAACAATAAATTAAAGAAACACAAGGAATTATGACTCTGATAGTCTCAATTTTTCCTAAACACAACCCCAGTCCAATGTCACTGGGTGAACATTTTCTTGGGCCAAAAAATATCAGTCCTACGGTGCTGTGTGTGGAAACACTGTCTCCTCTCCCTGCAGCCTCCTCTCCAACCCAGCCAAGCCCACGAAGGGCGGTGTGGGGGTGGCGGGCACAGAAAGCAGCAGCAGCCGGGGTGGGGAGCTGCAGCTGCGTCTCCAAACCACGGCAGCAGGGGGCAGTGTTTCCAGCCTCTCACTCAAATGGTCCCAGAGGGAGCAGCAGGTTTAAATATCCACACGTCTTCATTTAAAAACATCACTTCTTTATTTCAAAGGAAAAATAAAAGATCCTCCCCACCCTTTCAAAAAAAAAAACAAAACCCAATAATAATAACAACAATAAAAAATCCTATTAGAAACCATAAGGAAGCACTGAGAGTTTGAGTATTACATTCTTCAAGTATGCTGTTCGGATTTTTTATTTTTAAGTTGGTAACTACACATATATAAAATAAAAGACACCAAAAAACCAAAACCTTAAAAGTGCGGCCAAGGGGGTTTGCTCAGTGAAGGACGCAGGGCGGCTTCACGTCGGCCGTGGCTGCGCGGAGGACGCCCGTGTCCTGGCGAAGCTGAGGGGCGGCTCGGCCGCGCGCCAGCGCTAGCATCTCGAACGTGCCGGGGGCGGGAGCCGGGAGACCCACGTGTTGGAATGTGGTCGGACTTCACAGTAGAGTTAGTGTGGGGCCAGGCGAGGTGGCGAGCCCAGGCAGGGCTGGCCGGGTGTCGTGGGCCTTCTGTCCTCCGCGTGGGTGTGAGCGCAGTCCTCCAAGCCCCGGGGGGGGGAATGCCCTTCGGTGTGCTCCAGACGGGTGGGTCGTGTTAAAGGACTGTTTAAGGTTTGCATCCCAAGGAAAATCATGCTACATAAAAATGACCCAAGATTTTCGCCCAAAAAACTTCTTGGATAAAATCTAAAAAATACTATTGCAATTGCATCTCTTGAAGAAAAAAAAAAACATTATTCTAAATGTAAACAGATTCACTCAACTCTCTCGTGGGAAGCGTCAGAGCGGGCGTGCCGTCTCCCGGGCCGGCGGCGCGGCCTCCGCGGCGTCATCTGGGGGGCGAGAAGAACCTGTCCACGTAGCCGAAGAGCGCGTCCCAGTGCTTCCAGAGAAAGGCAACGAGAACCACAAGGAATAAAGTGCTGAACGTCCTGTTGCGCGTCTTCATGAGGGGGACCACGCAGTTGGCTACCGTAGACACAAAGACCAGGAGGACGGCCATGACAGCCAGGAGGATGTTGATGAGCTTGCCCAGAAGGTTCCGGGCAGTGGCGTTCTCCAGCCCTTCCAGCTGTACCACCTGCTGCTGCTGCTGCTGCAGCTCCATCTTGGAGATGCGAGTCTGACAGGCCTCTAGGGCCTCCTGCGGGCCAAACAGGGGTGACAGTTAGGCTTCAGAGATGCCTCTTGAGCACGTCAAGGGTTTGAACCACGCCAGAGCCTTGAGCCTGGAAGGGCAGACGCACCCTCTACTCCAGTGACTTCCTCTCCCTCTGCACTCCGTGGGTCGGCTCACGAGAACCGCTGGCCACACTGATTTATTTGGCCTAGAAAAATCACCTATCAGATAGGTGATTTTTTTTTCTTTCATAAGCCAGCAACTCAACTTGCACAAGTTATTAATCTAAGGTGTAAATACACATACATCTCCAAAGACGAATTTAAATTTGAAACGCATTTACGACTAGGATAGTCTCCCTGACGCTTTCCTCAGTTCTGGTCCCTACTTGGGAGGTGACACGAGCCATGTGTGGGTGTGGTGGGGGGCTCTTCCCAGCGTTTTCGGATGGGCAGGCGCCGGTCGCTCAGCGAGCTCCTCCTTGGGGGCTTCGGGGCTGTGGCCTGCGCTTCCACTGGGACAGGGGTGCAGCGAGCACCCTGCGCGCCTGCCTCTCTGCGCACGCTGCCTGGGCTTCCTAAGTTGAGCCAGGCCCTGACACTGGGGGGAGGGACGTGCTCAGCCTTACCAAGGCTCGGCTCTGTAGCGGGGACGCCGTCCTCTCACACCAGACTCAAGGCCAAGACCTTGACCACGCGTGGACAGGAGCCCCACCCACTGCAACATTAATAGAACCTGTTTCCCCAGCCAGGCACAGCCATCTCCCAAGGTCTGGCAGTCCTGCTGTTTTGGGGGCTCTGGTTTCAGTGGGTACTGTTTCCTGGGATGTGAGGTAAGACCAGGCAGCGTCAGGCTGAAGGTGGCTACTGGGTGGATAATGGGTGCCTGCACAGCCCATAATGTTGGTGAGAAAGAACAAAACAAAACTAGAACACACATATAGTTTCAGGGCTCAGCGAAGACGACAGCTGGGCAAGTCATCAAGACATTCCCTTGATTCCTTTGGGTGGCTGTCATCCAAGTTTCCTGGGCCACTTCCCTTCGCTGAGACCAAGACCTGTTCCCTTAGAAATGGCTCTCCACAGACATACTGTTCTACTTTTCTGTGGAATAGGACCGACAGGCCATTCACCTTAGACACGATTGCATCATGGTCACTCCACGTACCATGTGGCGCCCCTCAGTGATTTGGGTCTGGTTGGGATCAAAGTCCTCTCTTCCCATAGAAGCAGGAGATAGGCAGGACGCAGGACTGGTCAGAGCAGCTTTTGGAGCAGTAAGCAACAGATGGGATGCTCTGGTTTTCCATGTACTGAGATCCCAAGAAACATTTCCTAAAAACCCATCTGGACCACCCCAAAATGGTACAGAATTTTGAGAAACATACCTCCATGGCTTGATGAACTAGTGTACTAGAGTGGTATAAGCTTTTCTTTCTTCTTTTGTTTTTTGTGCCAATCCTGGGGCTTGAACTCAAGGCCAGGGCACTGACCCTGTACTTTTGTGCTTAAAAAGCTAGTGCTCTAGCTCTAGCACCTAAGGCACAGAGCTTTTGGCCTTTTGCCGGTTAATTAGTAATGGTCTTGCAGACTTTTCTGCCTGAGATGGCTCCAAACCCAATCCTCAGATCTCGGCCTCCTGAGTAGCTGGGATCACAGGTGTGAGCCACCGGGAGCCAGCGTATGAACTTTTCTTGATATTCTACCCCTCCCGTCTCTCCCCACTCCCATTCTCCTTTCCTTTTTTCCTTCTAGTCCATTAACCTTCTTACCCTGTATTATTTTGTTTTTACAACTTATCCTTCCTGCTAACCTGGATGTCTCGGGCCCGTTCATAGGACTGATATGCAATTTTCTCTTCCATGCTGGCCAATTCCTGCTTTAAGTTCAAGATTTCATTCTGGTGAAGTTCTGTAAGGTCATTTAGTTGTTCTTCTAATCGTTCACATCTAAGAAGGAGAAAAAGGTTAGAGTTTTATGCATCTGTGTCTTTCTTGGTGTAACTTACACCCAATCCCCCCAAATCCATTCTGCAAAGGAAGAAAATACAAGCATAAAGAATTGAGTAGCTTGGGTATAAGGCATGCTAGTGGGTGTTGCTCTTAAGTCTCTGGAAAGGACGGCTCGTTTTAGGCCAAATCAGACAACAACATTGCAGCCCTGGTTAGTTTCAAGCAAATCATGATACTGAGGCAGTTCTTAGTCTTATCTGAGCAATATACAGGAGAAGCAAAAACTAGAATACAGGAAGGGGTGACACTGTCCTAAAAAAATGTACTCATTACCTGACTTATGAAATGGTAACTCCTCTGTACAACACCTTAATGATAATAATAATAATAATGATAAGTTATATTTAAAAGACACTAGAATACAATTAAGCAAACTCACCAGAAGGCAAACAGCATATAGCTGGAAATTGACCTTCTAGGAGTCCCTGCTAGCCTATTCCAGTCCTGGACAGCTTCTGCCTGCAGGTCTGTGAGTCAGAGCTGGCGGTGTCTAAGACATTCGTCCACGAGGATTTCCCAAGGGCCTGCTGTGCACACCAAGCATGTTCAAAGTGCGGGGGGATATGGCTGTCGGACATAGCACCACACTCGGGAGTCACATTCCAGGGGGGAGATAGTAAGGCAGAAAAACCTAGATGATTTCTGGCAGAAAGAAGTGAAACAAAAGCTACAGGGTGATATATGGAAGGGTGGCTTGAGGCTGGGGAGCTGGAATGGCCAGGAAAGGCTCCTTCCTGTCCAACTCTGCTTGGCAGTGAGAGCTGAAAGCCAAGCAACACAAACAGAGGCTCGGAAGGAGACCCAACTGTGGTGGAAGGAACACCAAGTGCAGAGTTCAAGAGGGGGAACTCGCTTGCCCTGGGGGGGTGGGGGTGGGAGGGAAGTAGGCCAGAGTGGATGCAACACAGGAGAACACAAAGACAAGGCTAATCGGGAGATACTTTAACTCACCTGAACCTCCAGAACTTAGGACCATAGGTTTACTTGTTAGAAAGACGGAGCATAGGGTGAGACGAGAGGAAAAAAGAGCATAGGGAAAAGGCTGGAGCTACCTCCAGGCTTTAGAGAGTAACGAGCATAGTTTCACAGTGTGTGGGAGTCACGTGAGTCACACGATGCGCACAGTATTTTAGGAAAGGGACTGTCTGGTAGTGAGAAAGAGGGCAGGAGAAAGGTTGAAGACTATACATTAAATGTATGGGAATTGGGGAAGAAGGGAGGGAAGCAGCAAGGATGTCATCGTCCCTGTCAGTCAGAGGACAATCGCGAGGACAGTGCACGTGAGTCTCATGTGAGCCTTGGGAGATTTCCTATTACCAACGCCACAGTGAAGCCAGGCGCAGGGGGTGGTGACGCATGCTTGCTTTCCTAAGCACTCAGGAAGACCAGGAGGTCCTGGGTCACACTCAGTTACAACACAAAGCTGGGTGCTGATGGCTGGGATCATGTCTATAATCCTAGGTTCTCAGGAGGCTGAGAACTGGAGTAACTCAGTTCCAAGTCAGGCTCTGTTTCCAGTATACCAGTGAAAAGCCAACCTGGAGGGGAAGCAGAGCCAGCCATGGGGAAGCAACCCCCAGCCCCCACCCCCTCACCGCCCCCTCCCACCCCCCCCCCCCCCGCCCTCTCGCCCCTCCTCCTCCCTGACATCATGCCCTACCATGCTCCTGCCTGGATTTTCTTCGGGCAACAAGGCTGCAATGTATCAGCCTCAGAACTTCGATATACCAAACCTGGCTAAGAAAGCTGAGAGATTAAGCTGGGCCTGGCTCATGCCTATAATCCTAGCTACTCAGGAGGCTGAGATCTGAGTACTGCAGTTCAAGGCCAGCCCTGCAGGAAGGTCCAAGAGACTCTTATCTCCAATTTACCACCAGAAAAACAGTTGGCGCTGTGGCTCAAGTGGCAGAACACTAGCCTTGGGCTGAAAAGCTCAGGGACAGTGCCTAGGCCCAGAGTTCAAGCCCCTCGACTGACAAAAAAAAAAAAAAGAGTTGAGAGATTAAAAAGGACATGGGAACCAAGAGGAAAACCCTCTAGCTCCTGAGGCCCTCTCCAGCCTGGACACACCCAGCTGCTATGAAAGGCTCCTTTACCTCTCCAGCCCGCATCCAGCCTGGCTACACCCAGCTGCTAACCTCCTGACCCAAAGCTGCTGTTCTCATCATCGTGTCTCAGTGGCTACTTCTTTGCTAGATGCTAGATGTTGCTTCAGAGTAGAAATAGGACCACAAGTTCAGAACTCCTTTCTGCTTTCAAAAGCCTTGCCTGCCTCTCCCCCTTCTCCCTTCATCTACTCGGGAAGTTTTAAGATGGGAATTGTTAGTGCTAGATTAGCAAATGGAACTTTTTTTTTAATGGTCAGTGTGGGGCTTGAACTCTGGGCCTGGGCACTGTCCCTCAGCTCTTCAGCTCAAGGTTAGTGCTCTGCCACTTGAGCCACAGCCCCATTTCTGATTTTCTGGTGATTAATTGGAGATGAGAGTCTCATGGACCTTCCTGCCCAGGCTGGCTTTGAACCGCAATGCTCAGATCTCAGCCTAGTTAGGATTATAGGCATGAGCCACTGGCGCCCAGCCAAAGAGAACTTTAATTCATTGTTTCTCCCCTGTTCTTTGGAATTTCTACTACTACTTGTCTAAAGAAAAACTGATGAGTTTTGTATGGCTGATTAGATATAAGTAATGCTGATTTCATGGTTTAGCTTTACTGTTGTAAGTATAATTCAATTTGTTATATTCACTTAAAAAGCCAACTTGGAGTTGTGGCTCAAGTGCTAGAGTGCCAGTTGTGAACAAGATAGCTGAGCAGGCCCAAGGCCCACAGTTCACCCCCCTCTCACCAGCAAAACCAACAAATGGCTTAGCAGTTCAGCTGTCTTGGTGTGAAGCTCTGGGTTTGATCTCCAGCCTCACGGACTCACTTACACATATACCCCAAAGGGAAAGCACAATGAGGCACGCTTACTGAGGAAGAGAGGGAGGGAGAGAGGGAGGAGGGAGGGAGGGAGGGAGGGAGGGAGGGAGGGAGGGAGGGAGGAAGGAAGGAAGGAAGGAAGGAAGGGAGGAGGGAGGAGGGAGGGAGGGAGGGAGGGAGGGAGGGAGGGAGGGAGGGAGGGAGAAGGGGGCCCAGGACAAACCAAACATTTCTTTCCTCATGTTTACGTGTTTGTTTTTGCTTTACTTTGTTTATGGCGCTGGGGATTGAACCTAGCACCTTGTGATTGTTAGGCAAATAATCTACTTCTGAGCTATATCCACAACCTTCTTCCTGTTTGTTTTTTAAAATCATATCTGTAGTACACAAACTTAAAATTTATTTTCCCCCCTTCTGGTGGCTGGTAGCTCATGCCTATAATCAGGAGCAGAGCCGAGACCCGAGAGATCTGGTGGAGCCAGACAAATCTGAGAGATGAGATCTTTATCGCCAAATACCCAGCAAAAAGCTGGATGGGGAGGTATGGCTCAAGTGGTAGGGAGTCAGCCATGAACAAAAAAGCCAAGTGACAGCACAGCACTCCAAGTGCAAGCCCCAAGTATCAGCAAACACAAACAAACATATAAATGAACAAATAATTCTTTAGACAAGGTTTCACTACTATGTAGCCTAGGTTGGCCTTGATCTCTCAACCCTGCTGCCGCAGTCACCTGGGAAGACAGGGACTGAAGTTACATGCTGCCATGCCTGGCTGACCATACAAACTTTTCAAGGGATAGCAGCAGAATATATAAACATTTAAGAAATACAACACATTTCTGAGGCAGGCACTCTTGCCACTAGGCTATATCCCCAGCCCCTACAACACATTTCTGTTAAGGGTAATTTTTATGTTGTAGCACTAACATTCTCCTTTTAATTGTATGATAATCAATAATTATATCCTACATCCCATTCTTCTTTAAGAATCAAGAATTCAAAAACATAAGAAATCAGTGTTGGCTTCTTTATGCTATGCTACTAACTCTCATTTGGTTCTCCTTTACCCGTAACTTTTTATGACCCTCCCTCCTGCTTCCCTTCTGCTGGAACTGTTAACTGTTACCAAGGCAACAGCACAGGGATATCTCCATTGCCTTTGATTAGGAACCAGGCTAATATTCTTGGAACAGAAAATGTGTTCAGACACAGATGCCATTTCTGGGATGCATTTCTACGAGATTTTAAGTTTGCCAAATGTCCTCTAGGATTATGTTACTATCCTGGGTCATGTGTGTGGTGGTGGGGACGGAACCCACCAGGGCCTCGCCTACAGTGCTCACGCGCTCCACCCTTAAGCCCCTTGAGCCGTACTTGGCCACATGTGCGTCTTGTAGTGTTATCAGTGGAGGCATGGCGCTCACTAGCGGGGACTGCGCTCAGTGTGAGGTCCCAGGTTCCACCCCCAGTGCCAAAAACAAAACCACCGAGAGAAGGAGAGTGGGTCCCTTGGGCTCTAAGGGGAAGGCTGGCGGGGAACGTGTCCGCCGGAACTGACACCTCTGGCACGTGTTCTGCAGGCTACCACCTGTCCTTTTGGACCGCATGTCAAGGGTCTTATTTGATACAAAATGGGGCTCACACATATGACAACCGATTATTCAATGCCTACTCTGCAAAATCATTTCAACAAGGCAAGAGCACAGTGATGTGATCTTCATTTTACCGAGGAGGAAAATAAACTTAGCTCCCAAGTTACTTCCCAAAGGCACAGAGCAGGGGAACAAGGATTTGAATCCAGGTTTGACTTTAAAAATCGAAGTTCTTAAACTTTGCACGGTGATGCCATCTTTTTTTTGTTGTTTTTTTACTCAAATGAATTGACATTCATATGGACAGCAGGCTAGCTCACAAGTAATCAACTGTAATGCACAAACATATTTGACTGGGAAAACTGACTTTGAAAAGAAGTTTGTTGTTTTGCAGACCTGGTCTCAACTGTCCTCCTCCCTCCCTAACAGTCATATATCAAGAAAACCATGCCTCAGCTCTTCCACTTGAGCCACAGCGCCACTTCTGGCCGTTTTCTGTATATGTGGTCCTGGGGAATTGAACCCAGGGCTTCACGTACATGAGGCAAGCACTCTTGCTACTAGGCCATATCCAGCCAGCCCTTCTTTCTTTCTTTCTTTCTTTTTTGCCAGTCCTGGGCCTTGGACTCAGAGCCTGAGCACTGTCCCTGGCTTCTTTTTTGCTCAAGGCTAGCACTCTATCACTGGAGCCACAGCGCCACTTCTGGCCTTTTTCCATATATGTGATAATGGGGAATTGAACCTAGGGCTTCATGTATACGAGGCAAGCACTCTTGCTACTAGGCCATATTCCCAGCCCCCTCAACTCTTATTTCTAACACTCCTAAATTTTATTATAAGCCAATGCTTATTGTTATTTCTGGTACTTGAACTCAGTGCTTTGCATATGCTTGTTCAATTTTCTTGCTCATAGCTAGTACCTCTACCATTCGAGCCATGCCTCCAGCAAGGCTTTCTGCTGGCTACTTAGAGAGGGAGTAAACCAACTTTTCTGTCCTGGCTGGCTGTGAGCAGGATCCTCCATCCTAGTCTCATGAGTAGCTAGGATTACAGGGAGAAGATACTGGACCCTGATGTCAATGTTTATAATTAAAGGTCACTAAAAGAGTCAAAGGCCATTTCCAGACTGGATTTGGTTCCTCCTCCATTATATCTTAGAGGATGTCTCTACTCCTACTCTGTCCCTACTTTGTACGTAGAATTTTTTTGGGGGGGAGGCGGGGGGTCAGTCATGGGGCTTGAACTCAGGGCCTGGGTGCTGTCACTGAGCTCTTTCTGCTTAAGGCTAGCATTATACCACTCTGAACCACAGTACCACTTCTGGTATTCTGGTGGTTAGTTGGAGATAAGAGTCTCATGGGCTTTTCTGCCCACGCTGACTTTGAACCATGATCCTCAGATATCAGCCACTTGAGTAGCTAGGATTACGGGCAGGAGCCATCAGTGCCCAGCCAGGAATTTTTGTCTTATGTAGTTTGTATCAGTAGGTAAAGCTGTTCAGTCTAGGTTTTAGATTCAAATCCTAGCTCTGCAACTCACTGGTGTGAGTGACCAGCTGGTGGGGTCACTGTGGACATGAGATGAGATAAGACAGATACCCAAGGCTTGGTCCCGAAGAGCTCTGGGAGGGCTACGGCAAGCACGCGTTGGTTTCACTGGCGTCTTGTGTGGTCCTAATTCTCCCCCCAACAAGGCCTACGGAAGGAGATCCAAGAGGCTGCTTGCTGGCTGTTAGGTAATTTCAAGACACAATTGTTCACTGGTTTCTGCTTTTGATTTTTTTCTCTATACTTTCATCTCTACCTGTGTCTCCATGTTCATAATTTTACATATCTTAAAATTTCACTGTTTTTAGTATACATATGGTGTTTCTCCTGTGATATCACACTAATGAGTATACTGGACACACACTCTCTGTCCTAGTCAAACCCAGGTGCTGTCAGTCTCTTTCCTCCTCTTCATTCCATGAGAATGGCTGGCATCCAGTTCCTGCCATTTCCCTAGCTCCAATTTGCCACACAATTCAAACAGTTCCATTCACTGGTCCATTCTGAGCTTACCTTTGTATCAATAAAACTGTTTCACTGGCCTGTCTACCATGGCATTTTTTTGTGTGTGTGTGTGTGTCTCAAGCCAATTTTATCTGATCTTTGAAATCCTCCAGAAATAGCTAATCTTCTCCATGTCTTTGTAGAAAACAGAAACTGCACCAGACAAGTTGAGAAATATGGAAATATATGGAAACATGGGAAATAACCCAAAATCTCTTCAAGCTGAGGGTCTCACTAAATGGAAGACAAGTCTAATCTTTCTAGAGAGTACTTTATTAGCAAGTAGTTAAATGCTAATGCAGCATTGGGCTAAGCAGAATTAGCTCCATTTCCCAGCAGATAAAAGAGACAAACAGGGAATATGCAAAGCTGCAGAACTCCAGGGTGAAGCAAGGCCCAGTATAGATAGCTGACATGGCCCCATGAACAACTAACAACTAACCAGCATTTGTTTCCCTCTTCAAGTCATAAGAATTACCTGGAAAATGAGGATTTTCTGAAAGAACAGAAAAGTTATACTGTTACTGTGTACCTAAAGTTCTACTAAACTTATACAAACAATTGTTTTTGGGTTACCATAGTCTGCGCCTCCAATCTACAGGAAACATCAGGGAGGAAACAGAAAGCCATGAAACTTGAGGCTTTGTATAATCTTATGGACAAAGAGTTTTGGCAAAATGTCCTTCATGTCTTGGAATGCAGATCTTCTGGCCTCAATACCTTCAAAGAACTTCACTAGCCTGTCATTACAAAGACATTTCCCTTATTTTGTTCACTCGGGCTTTGGAAGTCTTTCCACCACCACACTACCCATCACCTGAAAGAACAAACCTGATCATACTTGGTATGAACATTTTCAGTGCCACCAGCCCCAGTGACATGACCACATGTGACATTTTATTCTGAAAACAGGTTTACATACAGTGTCCAGGAAAAAGGATGTAGTGCTTTTCTGGAAGGAGGAGTCAGTGTGGGGGCGGAATTTAGGGTTCCATCAAATCAACATAAGCATCAAAACATCACAACACTGACACCAATAATAACAACAATGATAGGTTACCCACCCTCTAGGCCTTTTCATGTGTAGCGTCTGCCTCTAAGGAATTCAGATTTATGGAGATAGTTCTACATGCATCCTCTCCTTCCTCCTCCCTGGGAGGTACCTCAATCTCCTAAGTAAGAAAGAGGAGGCCCAGAAGCTCTGCGGTTTAAGTGAAGAGGACTAAGGGTGAACTACCATGTCTTCTTGCTTTAGATTTGTCTTCATTTTTTTTCTCCTGTACAATTAATCAATCAAAAGCAAAATCTGAACAACAAAAGGAAGAAAACATTATGTTCTAGTTGCTACTGATTTCTCCATACTTCTACTACTAATATTATAATCTCTTGCCTACTTTACTTGCTAATGTTTACTTCCTGTCTTGATTCCAAAATGGAGATACCCTAGGGAATTCATAGAAAGAACATTTCCAGCTTTTCATTAAATATTAACACTAAATCAAAAAGTAGGGACAAAGGGGAGAGGTAATTTGTGCCAGCCTTTCACATGTGAGTTTTTAAAACCATAAACTCCCTTTAAGGGCTTTTAACTCCTTCACAGGATGCTAGTTAGCTTTCTGGACAGGCAAGAAGGGATAAAAATGTATAATTTTACTTACATAAAGTACACATCTAAACATGGCTTGAGTTTAACTGTTAGCAGAGAAAGCTTTAACATTTTAAATCTTTTCAAGATTTACTAGCATATATTGATTGTTCAAGGTAGGGTTTGCTGTGACGTTTCCACACATACCAAGTACCCCATATCAAACTCCTCCTTTCACCTTTCTCCCTCATCTCCACTTCTTATAACAATTTAAGTAAAGTTGTTTTCATGCACACATACAATCTGGTTCAATCATATTTACCCTCATTTACCTTGTTACCTTTCTGTCTTGTCTTCTTTTATGGTGGAGGGCAGTACTGGGATTTGAACTCAGGGCCTTGTCATTAGCAAGGCAGGTGCTTTTCCACTTGAACCATACCCTAACCATGGATATACTTCTTTTAAAAAGTAGTAGGTTACATTACATTTGGTAGGTGAAGTTCATCCCTCGCTGGAAATAAAACTTGATGTATCTACAAAATGTTAAACATGTCCAAATGTTGTTGTAGATGAGCAATTAATAAATGACCAATGATCGATCTCTGGATTGGTCAACGTAATAGTCATTTTCCTTGATCAAAGGTAAGCCGGGGTCCTTCTGGGTTACATTCCTGATGAATGACAAACGGGATGAGCACAGAGGCTGGGAACTCTTCAATCTAAAGCATCACATTTTGTGTGTGACTCAAAAGTTGGTAGTCATCTCAAAGAGGCTATGGTGCTTCCCTCTTCCCTAATTGGGCAATAGGTCACTAGAGCAAGATGCCTGATACTGATAAAACCTGTAGAGCAGGTACTGAGAGAGACAGGAAGAACCAGGTCCCAAGGCTGACACCAGCAGGAGCGGACATAATACTATTTCCTAAGTGCATACCAGCGACTTGAGGTAGTTTGCTGGTGTTAGACCAGAGTCGAGAGAAACAGCTGAGGTAGGGCAGATGACATGTAGTGGGAACATGAGGAGATTTCTGGCTGAACTGGAGAAAGCAGATGTTTTTCTCTTTACTTTTTGTTACCTCAGTTTTGTTGGCAGTCTAAAAGTCTAGGAAACACTGAACAAGCAACTGTAGTGGAAAAGGGAAAAAGCATGGTATTAATCCCATCAGAACTTCAAGGGTAGTGAGTATAGTAGTAAATGCTTATAATTCCAGTTCTTGGCAGGCTGAGGCAGGAGGACCATGAGTCTGAAGCCAATCTGGGCTACATTGTGAAAGCCAGGGCAACCTGAATTATGCAGAAAGACCCTGTCTCAAAAACCCAGAAAGACAGAAACAAAAACAAACAAAACCCTTCCAGGGTAGGCAATGCAGAAACAGCAGGTACTCGAAGAAAACACAGAGTGAATAAAATCTACAGGGTCTTTCTGGGCAATTCAAAGATTTGGTTATGCCAGCTTTTTAACACTGGCAAACTCCAGGCCTTTTTAATATCCTAGTAAACAGATCCAGACCTTTCTAACTCCAGACCTTTTTAATATCCTAGTAAACACGTAAGCATCTCTCGAGTCCCTGCTCTTAAGTTGTGGGCACGTGTGCCTATCAGTTAGAGCCCAGCTCTGAGCTCCTACTCTAAACCAAGCCTGGCTTCCATATGTAAGATCATTTTTTTGGTATGTGGTCCTGAGGGATTTAAGCCTTACATGATCTCATTTAATAACCACCAGAACCCTGGTATTGCTATGATCATTGCTGGAGACAGGATCTCATACGCAGGCTGGCTTGGAACTTGAGAATGCTGGGATTACAGGTATGAAGCCATCACGCTCAGCTGACCTTGGTACAGAGACCAAAATGGAAGCGTAGGTGAGTTACATCATCTCCTGAAGACCACTCAAGCGTGCCCAGGCCCAACGAATTAACTGGGGTTATTAATTTTTCTTCTCCTCCTCTCCTGCCTCTATTACCGACTTAGTGGCTCAGCTGAGAACTCAGCTATAAATCTTTATAGAAGATGTTAACTTTTATAAGAGCATCCCAGAACTGAATTTTCCCCCTTATAAAAGACTAATTCAATTCAGTATTCTTGATTTAAACTTCAAACTTATTGTCTAAATACAGCCCATATATTATCTGAAGAATCTCTGTCCAGTTTTTAGTTGATGGGTCTAACATTTAAAAATAAAGGAGTTAAAATAACTATATCTGAGCGTTTCCCTGACTTATGTCCCATGACAGTAAAATTATGTTTAAGCAACTATTTGCTTAGTTAGGACTCCAATATCTTGTGCCTAATTGGGTCAGCCTAGTTACTAAACTGTTCTATGCATGTGATGACTGCTCATGGTGACTGCCTCCTTTATTTTTGTTCTTGTGACTCAGTGAGATTTAAAGTAACTCCTGACTTAACACAAACATTCTCACTGAAATGATTTCAAAAGGACAATAATCCCCTTAAAATAGAAGCTTTCAAAATGGCATTACTGCTCATGGACACCAGGAAGTTCTCATCTGTACTACATACCATGGCTTTATCCAGCTATTACCACAGATTCTCTAAGGAAGAACTATAAAAGCAACCAATAAAATTATTAAGATTTTCTTGGGGCAGGGAATATGGCCTAGTGGTAGAGTGCTTGCTTATTACCATGCATGAAGCCCTAGGTTCGATTCCTCAGCACCACCTATACAGAAAAGGCCAGAAGTGGTGCTGTGACTCAAGAGGTAGAGTGCTAGCCTTGAGCAAAAAGAAGCCAGGGACAGTGCTCAGGGCCTGAGTTCAAGCTCCAAACTGGTAAAAAAAAAATTTTTTTTTTTCTCAGCTCCTATTCTCAATGCCTTTGCCACAGCTGAACTTCCTTCAGCAGTATATTATGTATTATACTCACTTTGGGAGCGGGACTTGTCCTCAGTTTTTGGCAACTAATATATGAAATATGAAATCTATGGAACAGTTTTATTGTGCAGCCTAGCGAAAGTCACCTTCTATTTCTGGACTTCAGTGTACTTAACTTGAACTGAGATTTAGACTAGACACTCAAGGTCTCTTCTACCTCTGCTGAACTATAAACCCAGATGCCATTTACAAACCGTAATAACATTTTAATGGACAAGAATAATCTGACATCAGAAGACTCAATCATTAAAAAAAAATTCTGAGCTTGTTTTCTATCCCTCCTAATACACGGTTTCACTCAGACCTAAGGGCCCAGGGGTTCAATGATTGATCACTTGGCTCTGAGTAAAAGGGTGAAGTGGAGCCCATATCCTTACTCAGCTCCATGGCTTGCAGGGTACAGAGGTACAGCTGCTGGAGGAACACTGTCAGTCACAGCACAGTTAAGCGGCGGAGCCAGGGACTATGCCTCGGGCGTCAAGAGTGCGTCTGATCACTCCAGAGTGAAGCAAAGGTCTTGGGACATTGTCTTGCCTGGCACTACTTACTAGGGTAGAGAGCAACAGAAGCCTATTAAGAGAGTGGTGTTATTAAGAAGGGACTTTGAAAGAGGAAATAATGATTGGGTAAAGGTTTAAGTAGATTTCACCTTCTGCCCACACTGTGGTACTGGCTTGCACACTCACAGAATTTTGTAAAATAGGCTAAAGATAGTGATTCAACTTTTATGACACACACACACACGCACATACACACACACACACACACTCTCTTACACTTGGACCTGGAAAAGGCCCAACATCCCTGCCAATTACTGATTCTTAGAACTAGACTAGTCTTTCAACGACATAGAATTCAGGTTTGAACTTAGAAATCAATCTGCCCTGGGAATAAGAAGAATACAACTTGAAATCTAATAAAACGGGTTGAATCCTTGATTTAATATTACTACTAAATAATCTCAGGCAAACTTAAAAATCTCACTGGAGGGCTGGGAACATGGCCTAGTGGCAAGAGTGCTTGCCTCGTATACATGAAGCCCTGGGTTCGATTCCCCAGCACCACATAGATAGAAAATGGCCAGAAGTGGCGCTGTGGCTCAAGTGGCAGAGTGCTAACCTTGAGCAAAAAAAAGAAGCTAGGGACAGTGCTCAGGCCTTGAGTCCAAGCTCTGGACTGGTAAAACAAAAACAAAAAACTCACTGGACTCCAATTTCCTCATCTATAAAAGGTTATAAGCTTCTTGCAGGATTACTGTGAAGCTTATTAGCAAAACACATGTAAAGTATATAGCGTATATATACCATAGCAGTTTAGTAGATTCTATTAATAATAACACCATCATGTAACAAGTAACACTCTGTATGGTTTCCTTCCTAATGCAGATACTAGAAAAATAAACTAAAGCACAGAGAAAAAATTAAAACAAAGAAAAAAATCAAAACAAAACATCTAGAGTAGTCATATATGTATTAACTAGTTCTTTTTTTTTTTTTTTTTTTTTGGCCAGTCCTGGGCCTTGGACTCAGGGTCTGAGCACTGTCCCTGGCTTCTTTTTGCTCAAGGCTAGCACTCTGCCACTTGAGCCACAGCGCCACTTCTGGCCATTTTCTGTATATGTGGTGCTGGGGAATCGAACCCAGGGCCTCATGTATATGAGGCAAGCTCTCTTGCCACTAGGCCATATCCCCAGCCCTATTAACTAGTTCTTGGTCATTCAGAGTCCACTAGCCTTACTTCCCATATAAAAAAGAAAAGCCAGGGCTGGGGATATGGCCTAGTGGCAAGAGAGCTTGCCTCATATACATGAGGCCCTGGGTTCGATTCCCCAGCACCACATATACAGAAAACGGCCAGAAGTGGTGCTGTGGCTCAAGTGGCAGAGTGCTAGCCTTGAGCAAAAAGGAAGCCAGGGACAGTGCTCAGGCCCTGAGTCCAAGGCCCAGAACTGGCCAAAAAACCCAAAAAAACAAAAAAGAAAAGCCTGAAACACTAGAAATAGCTACAATGGCCAAGACTAACTGTGCTAAGGCACAGAGCAAAAAGAGGCTGCTGCACGCAGCTCACTAACAGTGTAGAGGAAATATGAAAAGGAGAAAAACAAAACTTAAAGCACACAAATGAGTTAACATAGTCTAAGACCATTTTCTGTAGGGGCAGTGCACACATCTATGGTCTCATAGCTTGAGAGTATCACTATATGCTAGAACACTAACTACTGTCCTAAGCTATTTCCATTAAGTTAGGCTCAGCATACATAGTTAAAAAGCAGTTCACAAATCCTCAAAAAAAAAAAAAAGCTTAAAATGTCAAGTTTCAGTTCTTAGAATAACTTCAGTCTTGGAAAAAAAGCTCGATTTATGTGAAACTGTTCAAAGACTGTTAATGTTAGACAAATATATTTACTGTGTAAAGACATAACATAGAGTGCACATCTCTTTACGCCCTATAGGAAATTACTGGAACAAAAACAATGGAGTGAGGGACTTTGGGTGTGGGCTCCAATGGGAAAGCACCTGCTTTGCAAGCCTGAAGCCGATTCAGTGGGGGTGGGGAGAGTGGGTCCGAGTGGGAGGCAGGAATCAAGTGAAATAGCTGTGATTGTTCCACAGGGAACTAAAAATGGCTTCAAGACTGGACTGTAGGGCTGGGGAGATGGCCTAGTGGCAAGAGTGCTTGCCTTGTATACATGAAGCCCTGGGTTCAATTCCCCAGCACCACGTTACAGAAAACGGCCAGAAGGGGCGCTGTGGCTCAAGTGGCCTTGAGCAAAAAGAAGCCAGGGACGGTGCTCAGGCCCTGAGTCCAAGGCCCAGGACTCCCCCCCCCCCCCCCCCCCAAAAAAAAAGACTGGACTGTAAGGAAACACCATTCTAACCCGGAAGTGGGATTACAAATAAATCAGATTATATATTAACTGCCCCACCCCAGGCTTTCTTCTCTTTTTACGAAACTCAAGTTTCCTTTAGTCTCTTTTCATTTCACAAAACCAGTCCTTTGCTACTGCAAAGAAGCTATAATGCAATGGGGAAAAAAGCGCGGCTCAGTCCCTCTCAGAGGCTTGTCCAGGATTCTCTGTAGGTGATAAATAAGGAGCTAAAGTTCTGTGCTCCTTCAGACTAACAGTAAGTGGACAGAAAGGTAGGCTTGGGAGACACGGGTTTTTCTTTTTCCTCTGATTTTCTTATATTGACCTACATCTTATTTGAAGACAACATGGTAATTTTAAGCTCTAGATGAACTGAAAAATGGGTATGTCAGCTGGGTGCCAGTGACGCATGCCTGTAATCTTAGCTACTCAGGAGGCTGAGATCTGAGGTTAAAGTCAGCAGAAAAGGCTGTCAGAGTCTTGTCTCTAACCACTGGAAAATCAAAGTGGTATGGTAGCTCAAAGTGGTAGAGTGCTAGCCCTGAGTGAAACAGCTCAGGGAAGTGCTCAGGCTGAGTTCAAGCCCCATGGCCAGCAATAACAACAAAGTCAAAGCAGATACGGTTTGTTTTTAAATCTATTTTAAACCAAATAAGCAACACCCAGGTCTTCTTGAAGGCGGGGGTGTGATGAGCAGCAGCTTCTCTGACATCAATGGACAACCACTGTGAGGTCAAGCATTGATCCCGCTAGGTCCAAGATCGGATTGGACCGCAGTACCTCCTGCTGCTTTCATTCACTGGCTAGTGCTCTACCGAAGAAGTGGCTTCTCTAACCCTTATTGAGATTCTTATGTTAGAGGTAAGGAAAACAGAACTTAAGAGATGTGAACACATGTGCTAGGTTTTCAAGGTTAATGAGGAATAGGGAATTTGAGCCTGGGATTTAGAATATCCACTTGATTTTTTTTTTTTTTTTTTTTTTTTTGCCAGTCCTGGGGCTTGAACTCAGGGCCCCAGCACCGTCCCCGGCTTCTTTTTGCTCAAGGCTAGCACTCTACCACTTGAGCAACAGCGCCACTTCCAGCTTTTTCTGTTTTTGTGGAGCTGAGGACTCGAATCAAGGGATTCATGAATGCTAGGCAAGCTCTCTACTGCTAAGCCACCTTCCCAGCCCTATCCACTTGTTTAAAAAAAAAAAAAAAAAAAGGTTTGAGATCGAGTCTCTCATATGTAGCTCAGGCTTCCATGAAGTTTGCTTTATAACTCAAGTTGACTTTGGATTCATGTCACTTTTTTAGTTTCCCACCATGCCTACCACTTGACTACTTAGGATACAGAGATTCACGGCTTTGGACACTAATTTATCATGTTAAAGAGTACACAAGCTGGATGCTAGTGGCTCACATGTGTAGTCCTATCTACTCAGGAGGATGCACAGCTCCCAGCCTGAGTTCAAGCCCTAGCACGCATGCACACACATACACACACACACACACACACCACTGAAATAAAAAGAGTAACTTTTTTTAAGAAATTAAATTTTTTGTCCCACATTCACTTCTATTTTCTTCTTCCTTGAAGTCTTATAATTGAAGAAGAGACAAGAAAAACAGGAATTATTGACAAGCATTTTCACATTTGAATGTGCTATTCCTAGCTTCATAGCTAATTGTGAACAGTTTATTTCAGGCTCTGAGACTATGGCATCAAACCTCAAGACTGTTCAGCCCTTAATATTATAGCAGAAGATTCTTTCTACTTCGTAACTGGGACAGGACCAAAATCCAGGTCCTTTAAGGCTTAATGTGCAGATACATGACTCTCGTAAGCTGGTCTTCATTCAGCAAAATGAGGCAGTTAGTTTGTGGCTGACAAGCTAGTCTCTGGCTGAACGAAGTATTTCATGGAAGATATTCTCTCTGCATTTGAAGAAAATAAGGAGAAGAAGGATTGGGGACTTGGCTCAAGTTATACAGCACCAAGAATGAGGTTCTGAGTTCAAGCACCAGTACTGCCTGAAAGTGGGAGTGGGGAGGGCAAGAGGGAGAACACACATTTGGAAAACAGCTGAATGGTCTAACAGTAAGTAGTGCACATGAAAACGAGGCTAGGGGTGTAGCTTAGCAGTAAGGTGTGCTGTTACCATGGCTGGGGCTCAACACAACATAAGGAATAAACCAATAATAAATCAAAATAGACCAATTTTTACTTTGATTCTTTCTGAGTGTTGAGTCTTTTGAGAGTTCTTTGTTACAGAACCATTCAAACATGTGCCAATTCATACTAAAGATAATAGATATACTTATCTGAATTTATTTCCAATCTAATCTTTGTACCAACTGTGCAGGTAAGTCTGTTTAAAGGCCAATCTACAAGGTTCATTACATTTTGATTATCTAAAGAGTTCTGAGAATTAAGATAATTAGAATTCAGTGTAGCATAGGTACAGGTTACACTGATTTTGCCACTGTGGTTTAAACGCATAGACATTTCAAAGTCTTGAAATGGAATGGAGGACTGGAGAGGTTAATGTTTCATCACATCTAAAATGCTTCACCAGCATATGACCTCTATTTTGCTGCTCATCAAACAGTAAAATGTGGATGATATATGTTATATTTAAAGTACTGACACATAGAGAAAGAGATAGATCTTTTAAAGTCACTTCTTTATATTCAATAATTCAGGATTTTAATTCCACATAACTTACCTGTATCGCTCCTCCTGTAAGGTCTGCATTATTAAGGAATAGTCCCTCTGATAATGTTCTTTGAGGGTCTCAAAGGATTCCTCCAGTCTGGCCTGCGTCTCTCTGATCTCTTGGATCTCATGTAGAAGTGCATCAAATCCTGAGCTCTGCATGTCTAGGGTGTTTGTTTTGGAGCTGGATGCTCCTACACCGATGCCTCCAGTGGTGCTGTTGGCTCCCACAGAACCTGAAGTAGCGCTAGAACAATCTTCTTCACTACCATATTTTGGGCTTGACTGAAAGTTTGAAATTACTCCCAAAGCCTTCCCCGCATCATCTACCTGCCCCTCTTCTAGAGAGTCCTTCAGGTTAGGGATGTTGTCTGCACTGCCAAATTTGTTCCGAATCAATGAGGCAATCTCTCTGGGTTTAGAGACTACAGCTCCTGCTGCTGAATGGGTGGCCTGGGAAAAGCTGGATAATCCGCCTTTGACGCTGTCCACCACGCCTTCGCTGAAGCCTGTCACCTTGGCTCCCACATCCTTCAGACCCTGGTGCATGTCCCTGAAGACATCCTTTGGCTGCCGGGGGATCCCATTCTGCTCTACCTCTCGGAGCTTCCGATGGTAGTGCTCAAGCTTTTTTTGCAGCTGGAGAATGGTTTGGGCAGATTTCTGGTTCTTCTTTTCAAAGACCTGCTTGATGCGGGCAGCCTGCTGCTTGTCTGCACTGTTGGCAAGCTTCAAGTACTCTGCCACATTGTCGTCCCGGGCTGTTTGTGCAATCTTGATCTGTTCTGTGAGCTTTAGAATTTTCTGCTGCAGGTGAGCAATGGCAGCCTTTGTGCGCTGAGGGTCTGGTATTCCATCCACCGAGTCTGTATGGATGCTGCCATCGGTGCTAGAGGCCACTGCACTGGAAGTCTGGGCAAGGCTGCTTACGTCTAACCGCTCGATCTAACACAAAGGCAAGAAGAAGATGTTAGCAGGAGTCAAAGAGGATCACCTTTCCAGAATCAATATACACTAAAAATTTACCTTCTCTCAGTTCTTAGCATAGCTGCCCTGCACTTTCCTCCTGTCCTTTACCAGTCCTCTATTACTCTTGGATACAAAATAGATATGGTATATGAAATAAAAGATCAGCACAAGATGTAATACTGTAATCCTAGCTACTCAGGAGGCCAAGCCCTGGAAGACAGTAGTTCCAAGTCAGCCAGGACAGAAAAGTCCAAGAGACTCCACCTCTGATAAACCAGCAAAGTGCTAGACTAGAGATGTGGCTCAAGTGGTAGAGAACTAGCAAGCGTGTAAGGCCCTGAGTTTAAGCCCTAGTACTAGAAGAAAAAAGTTGTAAACTGGGACCATTCTTCTTTTGCTAGAGGATCTCCCATATATTTCTTTGAATAACAAATCTCTCTAAGTGGGCTTAAAGCGTGTAATAATTTATATTCTACATGTGTACTTTTTTGTTCAGAAGTTAATCTATGTAAGACAGGTATATTTATTTTCCAATTTAATTTTGGGGTTCAGACATCACTAGGTTCTAGTCTCAGTATTGCCCCCTAAAAAACAGTATGTAGAATTGAGACTAGCACAGTATGTTCTGTGTCACTTTCTCTTCATGTTCAATTCACCTAGATGTTAATATAATGGAGTTTCAGATAGCCAAGTTAACAAGTATTCCAAGAGCTCTTGAAAATTAACATACACTGGAGCCCCCAACCTTCTGGGCTGTACTAAGTTCCCATTTTTTGATTTTCTTTCTGAATGAGTCTTTATTTCACAATTGTAGTATATAATCAAATCCTGATTATTTATATTCAGTTAAACTCAAAGTCCAGTAGAGTAATAAGAATAGTAAATACGGTAATATCTAAGTCTGCCCCAAGCCTACAATACTCTAGTTTTCTCTCTCAGGTTCTATTACATTGGTGAAAATATTAATTTATGTGTATGTATTTCTGACTTAAGAAGTATGGATATGAAATGTAGTTTATTAATCTGGGTGGTTCAAAATGCACCTGAAACTGCAAAGTAAAATCACAACAATCTTTCTATATACAAATGTTTACAAATGATCATATTTTAGATGCAATTTTATTTCCTTATAAATTAACTAAAGAAATAAATCAGGAAGCAAGTGAAAAGTAGACAGTGCAAAAGAAAAAAAAAAAGACTGGAGGCATGGCTCAGTATGTCACCTGCCTAGCCAGTGCAAGCTCTGAGATCCAAGCCCAGTACTATGACCTTTTGCAAACAAGGAAGGTTCAATAGAGAAATGGTGTGGAAATAGGAAAAGGAAGGATGAGGAAAGGAGAAATGAGAAAGAGGAAAGGAGAGCAGAGGAAAAGGAAAGAGAAAGAGGAAAGGAAAGCAGAAGAGGATATATTGATCCATAGTATCAGAGTGGAGAAGAGGTGAACACCCATGTTTTGGGACAATGAGTAAAAATCCTTAAGGAGAGGTCCAGGGGCTGGGGATATGGCCTAGTGGCAAGAGTGCTTGCCTCGTATACATGAGGCCCTGGGTTCAATTCCCCAGCACCACATATACAGAAAATGGCCAGAAGTGGCTCAAGTGGCAGAGTGCTAGCCTTGAGCAAGAAGAAGCCAGGGACAGTGCTCAGGCCCTGAGTCCAAGGCTCAGGACTGACAAAAACAAAAACAACAACAACAACAACAAAAAAGGAGAGGTCCATGCTCTAGGCACGAACACTTAGGGCTAAGCGGGTATAATCTAGTCCTGGGTTAGGAATTCATTAACACAGATTCTCTTTTTTTGTTCTTGTTGTGAGACCAGCACTTGACTCACCTTGGTCCTTGATGTTTTTCTCATTGGCTGGCACTCTACCAACTGGGCCATGCCTCCAACTCCATGGATTCTTTCATTAAATAGCCTTTACAAGCTGGGCACCAGTGGCTCACACTGGCAATGCTAACTACCAAGGAGGCTGAGATCTGGAGGACCACTGTTAGAAACCAGCCTAAGCAGAGAAGACTGACAGTCCTTCAATTAGCAGGAAAATGCCAGACTAGAGGTATGCCTCAAGTAGTAGAGTGCCAGCCCAAGCACAATGAAAAACCTGAATGAAAGCAGAAGGTCTAGAGTTCAAGCCCTAATACTGGCATACACACACACAAAAAAATTAAATAGCCTTTGCAAGCATACTATATCGGACATAAATAACACACAAAATTAGATTCCTAAGTGACTCCAGACAAACAAGTATGGAAAGTAAAACTTAAAATATTTCAGTGAGACACAGGGACACACGATTATAATTCCAGTTATTCAGGAGGTGGGAGTAGGACGATCTGTTCATGGAGGACAGGCCAGCCCAGGGGTAAAGAGCCTACCTCAAAAACTAAACATACAACACAAAGGGCTGGAGGGCATTATTTAAGTGGTGGAGCAGAGAGCATGCTCCAGGCCCTGGATTCAACCTCTAGTACTGCAATACATCACACACACACACACACACACACACACACACACACACACACACACACACACACCTACATACATACCGTAAGTAAAAACATTTCAAAGGTAATACTACTGGATTTTATGGTATTGGGAATTCACAGCTCAATGCCAAGTACTCTAACACTGAGTTCCTAGTTTAGGATTTTCTCTGTCTGCCTGTATGCCTGCCTGCCTATCCGTCTGTGTCTCACTATTAAACCCACACTGTCTTGATATGGTCTCATTGTGTAATCTGTACCTTGGGCTGGCTTCAAACTTCCAAACATCTTGCTCTCTCCTGGGATTACCTCAGGACTTTCTTAAAGACATATTCAAAAAGGTACAAATCTACAAAACAAGACAACCGATATCAAGATACCAAGGGTCTACTGTTCACCTTTATTGTACTGCGACTTAACTTATTCCTTTGCTTCAGACTCTATGTATCCCTAGTTTATGTATTAAATGTAAATAAACAGAACCCAGTTCCCTTTAGTACAATAGTCAAGCATGGATTCAGACATAAACTATTTAGGCTTAAATCAAACACGGCTCCTAGCTGCAAAACCTCTCTACCCATTCCACCAATTGTAAGATGGAGATGACACCAATACTCTGTTTACAAGACTATGGTTGGCTTTGTGGCTCAGCACCAGACCAGCTAACCTCACAATCCTCACAAGCATACAAAATCAACATTGTTGTCCTTAATTTACAAATAACCTGACTGCAAAGTGCTCCCTGCCACCAGCTGTCACAAAGCAGGAAGACAGTAGTGTTTTGTCTGACCATCCTGAGGACTTTTATTTGTTCATCATCAGGGCTCCTGAGAGAGGCAGAGTATCAGTGCACCCATCATTCTGTTCTAACTGCTGCTTCAATAAGCAGGCAATACTGCTTTGTTTGCACTTTTGTCTCATCATTAAGAACTAATTTGCTAAACTTAAATATCTATTAACTGACATGAATTAACTTATCAGGAAATGACCAATTTAAATAGCAACGCCTCAAAACACTGATTCAACAGGGATTTGGGATTTGGTAAAGCTCTTACACTTTTCATTTGCAAGTATATTAAAAGATCTACCTACTTTTTCTAAGTGGATGAAAGCATCAGAACAGGATGAGTATAAGGCAAGGGCAGAGGCAGAGGCAGAGGCAGGAGGATTCTAGGGTGAGGACAGCCTTGGTAACATACAGAGGCCCACTATAAAGTAAACCAACAAAAACTCAATCAACCAACCAACTGATGAAAAAGGAAAACAGGAAGGAAGAGAGAACAAGAGAACACACAATAGTTCTTTGAGAACTATTGAGAACTCACACATGAGGTAATTGTAAGGTCCACCCTAGGGAGGGCTCCATGCAGGTGTCCCCCACCTGTTTAAGTCCAAACCCAGTACCTGCATTACCCAAGTAACTGGCACACCTGGAGGCCATTATCTCCACCTCCTCTGAGGTCATATCCAACCCACCTGACTATACCTCCCACATTTTCCAATATAATCTGGCTCAACACAGTCTCTACTCTTTCCTTTTCTCTCTTACTCTCTCTCTCTTGCTCTTTTTTCCCTTCTTCCTTCCCTTGTATCTCCCCACACCTCCATCTTGTGTGGGCTGGAAGTTTGCTTTCCACCCAATAAACTTTCTACTTGAACCATGTGGCGGGTTTCCTTTCTGGCAAACCTTACAGTAATATGGTTGAAAAAGTAAAAAAAAAAAAAAGTAAATGACCTGGGTTCAACCAGGTATGTCTTTGGGCCACCTTTTATCTTTTTGAGCCCAAGATTACAACTACACAATGGGGTAACTATCTTCTCATGGGATCTGTCTGTCTGTCTGTCTGTCTGTGCTATAACTCAGGGCTTTGCACTTGCTTGGCTTTTCTGCTCAAGGCTGATGTTCTATCACTTGAACCATAGCTCCAAGTTGTTGTTGTTGCATCTAATGTACTTAAAAATTGTTATTATAAAAGTGATGTACAGAGCAGTTCCAGCTTTTTGATGATCAGCTGGAGGTAAGAGTCACTCAGATTTATCTGCCCTAGTTGTCTTTGAACCAAGGTCCTCAGATCTCGCCTCTTGAGTAGTTTGGATTACAGGTGTAAGCCACTAGTACCAAGCATAAGGTCTTCTGAAAAGCACAGTGGCAAAGTGCTTGACTTATATGCACGAAGCCCTAGGTTCCATTCTTGTTACTGAAAAAACAAAAAGTGAAGAAAAAAAAAAAAAACCCTCATGTATCAGAGTTCTGCTGGGCATGGTAGCATGCAAACATTAAAAATCCCAGGATCAGCAACGTCAGGCAGTCTTGGGCTATGCAGTGAGACTGTCTCAAACAAAACAAAATAAAACAGTACAGTACAGTTACTCAAAGTCTGAAACTAAGCTCCTGCAGCAGTCCCCCCAAATACTAGGCTAACAATCAAAATGGAGTCATTCATACTAAAGTTCTACTCACCAGATACCTGAAGTTGTTATCTGACCTTCAATCAGCATTACTGATAACAGACAAATTTCCCAAATAGACCAGTTTCAGTTGGCAAGATAATAAAATTCCCTTAACTTTAATCCTTTCACACAAACAGGAATCTGGTAACTCTAACCAAATATTTTTCTATAGTTCCTTCTTCCAGTCCCTGCCTTGCAGGTAAAACAACTCTGAAAAGTCCCATTTATTCTTTTATCTTTGCTTTCTTTAATTTTTCCTGTCTTTAAAATATGCATGAAGAAGGCATTTTAGAATAAAGAAGACTTCCCACGTCTTTTGAAAGTAATCTGAAAACATACAGATGCCTGTTTTTTTTTTGTAATCTGAAAACATAAAGATGTCTGTTTATTTTATTTTATTTTTACCCCTTTCTGAAAGCAGTTCTTGAAGTCAAACTTTTTTTTTTTTTTTTTTTTGGCCAGTCCTGGGCCTTGGACTCAGGGCCTGAGCACTGTCCCTGGCTTCTTCCCGCTCAAGGCTAGCACTCTGCCACTTGAGCCACAGCGCCGCTTCTGGCCGTTTTCTGTATATGTGGTGCTGGGGAATCGAACCTAGGGCCTCGTGTATCCGAGGCAGGCACTCTTGCCACTAGGCTATATCCCCAGCCCTGAAGTCAAACTTTATAGAATGAATTGTGCTACTACTTGTGTGGGTTGATGCTGGGACCTGAAAACTGCATGTGAAGGTTCTGCTAACCTTTACCTCAGAGACAGAGTAGCAATGTTTTTTAACCAAAATTGGAGGATGTAGTTCAAGTACTTATTAAGTGATTGTAGTGGTGGGGAATAGAACAGAATATCTGATTTCTGGTGGACTGCCCCCAAATTTGTAATATCTAAGTCAAATTTTTATATGTCATATGTAAAAATTTAGAGGCCTTAAGAACCACACAGGAATCGGTCATCTGAATCAACAATAAATTTAGAAGTGCTCTGATTGGTCTTGCAATGACTTTTTTCAGCTCATTAGATTATGTTGAGGACCAAGTTCTGCCTTAGGAGTCAGATTTAATTTGCATTTTTCATCATGTTCTTCTTGAGGCTTGCCAAGGACTTCCCCAAATCTCAGGCCTACAAACAGAAAAGAAATCCATAAGCTGGGTGTGGTGGCACACTCTTGACGTACCAACAACTGAGAAGCTGAGGCCAGAAGACTGTGAGTTCTAGACCAGCCTGGATGATGATATATAGGAAGACCATGTCTTATCTATACCTCCTCCCCGATAATGACAATAATGGTAACAAATAAGTGATGATGATAATATTGGTAAAAGGGTAAGCAGATGAAAGTAAACATACTGAATTATTTCATTTATTTGAAGGTCAAGAGCAAATATAACAGTGGGGTGGGGTGATGCCCAACTACTTAGCAGGCAGTGATAAGAGACCAACCCTGGTAAAGACAGCATCTACATTCTGTCTCAAAAACAAAATTAAAAATACAACAGGGGGCTGGGGATATAGCCTAGTGGCAAGAGTGCCTGCCTCGGATACACGAGGCCCTAGGTTCGATTCCCCAGCACCACATATGCAGAAAACGGCCAGAAGCGGCGCTGTGGCTCAAGTGGCAGAGTGCTAGCCTTGAGCGGGAAGAAGCCAGGGACAGTGCTCAGGCCCTGAGTCCAAGGCCCAGGACTGGCCAAAAAAAAAAAAAAAAAAAAATACAACAGGGCTGATAGCATGGCTCAATGTGCATAGCACTTGCTTACTACACATGCTCAAGGACCCGAGTTTAAGCCCTAGTAAAGGAAAGGAAAAAAAAAAAGGGTAGTCTTCCAATGCTTTATGTAGAAGGCACATCTCTGTAGAATGGGATGCCCACCACCAATCCCTGTGAGCACAATTTTAGGGAGACGTTTCCCCTGTGCACAGCTGACTCTGGTGAACGTTCTCTCTGTGTCTGCCTTAGGTGAGATGTTTTCGCTGTGTATGTCTGACCTTCAGCTTGCTGACTCAGCATTGAAATACACACCAGAGTCAACAGAGATAACAGGAAAGATACTCAACTATTTAAGACCTTTGTGAAGAAATGGCTGAAAAAGGGAAGGCTTCACCTTTCATAACTAATTTCTACACTGCTGGTATGGGTCCCTGTGTGTGAGGTGTTGCAACAGATGGACTGAGGGAAGTACTATCCCACCAGAAGACTAAGAGAACAATTTTTTTTTTTTTTTTTGGCCAGTCCTGGGCCTTGGACTCAGGGCCTGAGCACTGTCCCTGGCTTCTTTTTGCTCAAGGCTAGCACTCTGCCACTTGAGCCACAGCGCCACTTCTGGCCATCTTCTGTATATGTGGTGCTGGGGAATTGAACCCAGGGCCTCATGTATACGAGGCAAGTGCTCTTCTCTTGCCACTAGGCCATATCCCCAGCCCCGAGAACAAAATTTAACAATGATCTCATCCTAATGTCAGTAATCACCTCACTGGCATTAAGTGTACCAAATGGAAAAGGAAGAGACACAAAGAACAAGGCCAATTGTATATGGGTGCTAGTCCTATCCTGTCACTGATTGAAATACAGGTTCAATTAAGATAATGGTACTAGACACAGGGCAATGTACTCCTTGAACACAGGAAGATGGCAACATATTCAAAAGATGGGAAAAGTACTGGGTATAGAAGCTCAACTAGTAACCTTAGCACTTCGGAGACTGAAACAGAAGGATCCTGAGTTTGAGGACCTGAACTTCAAGCAACCATACAACAAACTAAACCTACAAAAGCGGGGCTGGGAATATGGCCTAGTGGCAAGAGTGCTTGCCTCGTATACATGAGGCCCTGAGTTCGATTCCTCAGCTCCACATATACAGAAAATGGCCAGAAGCGGTGCTGTGGCTCAAGTGGCAGAGTGCTAGCCTTGAGCAAAAAGAAGCCAGGGACAGTGCTCAGGCCCTGAGTTCACGGCCTAGGACTGGCCAAAAAGAAAAAAAAGAAATAAACCTACAAAAGGGATCAGAGAAGACTTCTTGGAGGTAAAAGAAAAACTTGAAGAAGTGTTTGATAAAAAAGATAAAGGTTCAGGGCTGGGAATATGGCCTAGTGGTAAAGCGCTCGCCTTGTGTACATGAAGCCCTGGGTTCGATTCCTCAGCACCCCATATATAGAAAAAGCCGGAAGTGGCGCTGTGGCTCAAGTGGTAGAGTGCTAGCCTTGAGCAAAATGAAGCCAGGGACAGTGCTCAGGCCCTGAGTTCAAGCCCCAGGACTGGCAAAAAGAAAGAAAGAAAGAAAAAGGGGCTGGAGGTATAGCCTAGTGGCAAGAGTGCCTGCCTCGGATACACGAGGCCCTAGGTTCGATTCCCCAGCACCACATATACAGAAAACGGCCAGAAGCGGCGCTGTGGCTCAAGTGGTAGAGTGCTAGCTTTAAGCAAAAAGAAGCCAGGGATGGTGCTCAGGCCCTGAGTCCAAGGCCCAGGACTGGCAAAAAAAGAAAAAAAAAGAAAAAGATAAAGGTTCATTCCAGAATGAACAAGGCACTGTCTCTTAGCTTCTTCTCTCATGGTTGACACTCTACCACTTGAGCCAAAGCCCCACTTATGCTTTTTTGCTGGTTAACGGAGCTAAAAGCTTCACAGTCTTTCCTACCTTCTGGGTAGCTAGGATTACAGGTATGAGACACTGGTGCCTAGCTAAAGGTATCTTCTATGACATAAAAGACAACTATGGCAGAGGTACTCTGCCATCAAAGACCTAAATTACTGCTTTGCACTTTATTCTAAGGACAACATTGAAGGGTTCATAATGATTATGATAGTATAATTTCCTTTGGAATCTAGGCTTATAAATCTTTAAGACTGTCAAAAATATTACAATTTTCTTCTAAACTTGCTCTTCTTATAGTGTTCCTTATCGTGTGCAAAAGCAATCACTATCCATCAAATTAAGTTATATAAACCAAACCAATGCCCAGAAGACATTCCTGACATCTTCTACATTCTACCAGCATTAGGGAAAAGAGTCTGATATCATGGTAAGCAAAGGGTTACATGGTTCAGACCCAGATCTATCTATGCAAAGAGCTTTCCTTTAACGATTCTCTTACTCTCCACTTAGTCACAATGCTCTTTTTCAGGCCCTGGTGTTCAAGTTGTTTCTTCTCACCATGGTGCATATGCCTTACTGCCTACTTGTCCTTCCTTAAGCCCTCAACTAGCAATTTTGCCAGGTGCTAAATACATAGTGACACATTCAAGACAAAGATCTCTGTCTTCATGAGGCTCACTACTGGGTGGCGAAAAGTAAATAACCAAACAATGTAAATTGTGAAAACTATTGCGAAGAAACAGAACACAGTGCCATGAGAAAACAAATTTTAAAAAAGGAAAGCCTGCCTTAGCCTGGGAGGTGGCAGAAGGCATTTTAACTGCGTCTTCAAAGACAGAGAAGGAAGTCCATAAACGAGGGAAAGCATTAGTACTGCAGGTTTTATGTGCCAAAAGAGAACTTGGAATTTTATCATAGTCAAGATGAAAACAGAGGTAAAGAATACAGCAACTCACAAAGAGAGAACGGAAAGGGATTTACTTCTTCACTGCTTCTTAGAATTTCCTTGGTAAAATGTTAAAAGCATGCTAATCAAAATGGTTTAAGGAAGAAGTCCAAGGATGTTGAGAGCGCCAAGAGGCAGGCAGGGAGAGAGGACCCACACCTCATGGCGTATAGGATGGCTGTATGGCTGTATTTACGTCTTACATAACCAGTGAGTCAGCAGAAAGCCAGTGTCAATACATCTCCTCCATGCTCACTTTAGCTGCTAGGAAACTTGGCTCTCCCAAACGGTGACACGAGGGACCCATGGACAGAGTGTTAGGAAAACTAATAAAACCTACCTTCCGGCAACACTAACCTAAATTAGGATGAAGAAAAGTGAACCTTTATCCTTAGAAAAACATAACAGGATCCAACTTAAAGAGTAGAGCTAGGTGATCCTGGTAGGATTTCATTTGTAATAAAATTCTCATCTTAAGATTCCAAAATTAAGACTCCCCTATCGGCTAAAAGCAATCTGCATTTTAAAGAGAAAATATTCTATCTTTTTTGGGTCCTACACATATTTCCTGACTACTTTATTTTTTTATTTCCCCCTCTGTCTTTAGGGACTGAACCCAGGCCTTCGGCTTCAGGGCTAGTCTCTACATCTATCTTTACCTTTTCTCTAGTAAAGGCTACTGTGTATTAACAGTGACAGAAAATACTAGCAGAATTGGGTCTGGCAAAGGAAATACAGCAAAGTGAACATAAAAGGGATTCAATCCTAGTAGAGTGCAAAGAAATAAAGCACAAACAACCACTTGATAGTGAACAGCAACCATAACGATCTAAGACAACCACCACCAACGCACAGCTATAAAAATAGCTGGCTTCTCATCCTGCGTCTTCCGCCTCCATACTTGTGTTCTCCAGCCTATCACTGTTCCAGTGGGCACAGCCGAGTAAAAGAAAGAAGCTTTTATTTTTCCTTCTCCACTTCAGGCCATAAAAAAACAAGAAAGAAGAAAGAGTAATTCTGACTGTTAGGAGAAGTAAAAAAAAAAAAAAAAGACTTAATTGTTAGTCAGCATTCCCTGCTCTGGATATTCCTAGCTTTTGCCTGCTCGTGCTATCTGAGAAAACTTGATGCTTATCTCTCAAGGTCACAATCTGAATGACCAGAAATACATTTCCCTATCTGGCATCCTTCGTCATCCTTTTCCTTCAAACATGATTCTGCAAAATGTTTTGGATATCGCTAAGATGCAATTCTATAGAGCTGATACAGTACATTTTTTTTTAAATAAGGAAAAGAAAAACTATCATAACATATTCATCTTACCAAAACCCCCCGTCAGGCAGTCTGCTGATTTTGCTTGCCACCAAGCTCATCCTTCGTTTGCGCACAGCAGAGCAAGCTTGGATGAGGAAAACAAATCACAACCTCTCTTGGCCATAGGCTCTTTCCATCTGTCCCAGCTTCCAAGCCGCACAGGGGCTGTGGCACAGTCTGTCACGGCTGCACATGCTTGGTTTCCAAGAAAAGCGCTGTAAAGGAGGACAGTTACCACTGGGAATGCATGATCTCACAAAGAGCCTGGTGCAGCGAAGCTTCTAGTGGATTCCTCGGCTTCTCACCTTCACAGTCTCAGAGAAGTGCCCGTCACAGAACAAGCAGGTACAGCCGCACCACATCAACATCCCGCATAGCGTGTATTCAGTTCCCCTTCAGTCTCCTGCATCAGCTCCTACAGCCTTCTACATCTAGGCATCTGTGAGGACCACGCTGAATAAACAGACAGCTTTGGCCAAACAAGCGTGGGAGAGAGAGAGAGGAGAGAGAGAGAGAGAGAGAGAGAGAGAGAGAGAGAGAGAGAGAGAGAGAGAGAGAGAGAGAGAGAGAGAGGTTTGCTAGAGCTGCAAGTACAGCTCTAAGAATGGAGATCACAGACAGTATCTGCCTCTCTTCTCCAGCTGTGAGCATCTTTTATAAAAGACGAAAGCTTCCAAATGGTTGGATTTAAAGCTACAGGACATAAATTTCACATCCGCCTTTACCTTCCCATTTCAACTAGATACAGTTGAGAGAATAGCTTGAAGATGAAAGACATTCTAAATGAAATAATACTTGGTTCAATAAATAAAAATAAAAAACAATTTATCTATGTTTTGATAAAGATTGCCAGGTTTCCATGTTTTTCTAACATTTCTTCTCTTCTACTTTCATTTTAGATTTTCAAAATCATTAAGTGAAAATTGACTAGATAGGCTGCAGCTATGTCTCAAGATGAAGGCACTGAGTTAAAACCTACATACACACACACACACGGGATAGAAAATGGAGCAAAAAACAAGAAATAAAGTGTCTGAGACCCTAAAATCCAACAGACAGCTTTTTTTTTTCCACATGAGAAGCACTGCAATGCTATAAGCTCTAAGCAACAAATAAAAACATGACAACAGTAAGCAAGCCTACTGAACTGCCCCTGTATCACTGCATACTATCTTTGGAGCGTCCAAGATGCTGCATAAAATAACCAAGCATTCTCAGAGAGAATTTCTGTCCAGAAAGAGTCATTTTGAGATCTGAGCAAGCTGTCAGATCTGAGCCTTCTTTGTTCATTTGTTAACAGCAGTTATGAGGAATGCATACACAGGGAACTATAGTTGTTACAAAATATAGTATAGCATGTACGAAGTATTATATCTAGCAGCATTTTCTCTGAGGTTAATATGCAGAAAGGGATGAGCTATTCAGATAATTTAGTATAAATATTTCCTACTTCTATGATCTTACAACAGTAAGATCATTTCTATGCTTCTAGTTAAGTATGGGGGATTAAAAGCTTAGGCCAGCATCATACTGACAGGCCAAAGAGGGTTTTTCCCTTAGCTTCATGAAGATTTCTCTCACTTAACTCAGATGGAATTTAAAGCACCTGGAGCAAATGTGAAGAAAATACTAGATTAAAATAATGGTTCCTCTTCCATTTCTAGAGGTACAGAATCTTGACCTTGACTTTTCAGCACAAATTAATAAAGAATTTATGATTTTTAAAAATATTTAACCTAAGTTTTGTCTTTGCTTAAGCATCAGATTGTAAGGGTCCAGCCTGGCATGTGTTTCAATGCAAACAAAACTCCCTATCTCCTTGGGTCCAGATACTCTTTGTTGTACTCTTGATCTTAACATACTTGGCAAAATGTGGTGTTGAAAGTGGGGTTGGGCCTATCCTGGACCAGAGGGGACACTGGCGTGAATAAAGGAGGAAGGGTAAGAAAAAACAAAACAAAACCTCCCAATCTCGAATCATCATTAACACTAGCTCTGTTTGCTTAATTTCATTTCCATAGTCTTTTTTTTTTGGTCCTGTGGTTGAAACCAGAGCCTTAGGCATGAAAGAGGTCTACCACTGATCTACACTCATCTACACTCCACCTTTTGTTTTCAGTGTCTTCTGTTGAGACAATCATAGAAACTAACTCCTCTGTACAACACCTTAATAATAATAATTATATTAAAAGTTTTCTGTAATGTCACCTTTCAGAGAAAACCAAACAAACCACTGTCATTTCTATTCCTTCAGTATTTTTCTTGTTTTTTTGCCAGTCCTGGGGCTTGAACTCAGGGCCTGAGCACTGTCCCTGGCTTCTTTTTGCTCAAGGCTAGCACTCTACCACTTGAGCCACAGCGTCACTTCCGGCTTTTTGTATATATGTGGTGCTGAAGAATTGAACCCAGGGCTTCATGTGTAGGAGGTGAGCACTTTACCACTAGGCCATATTCCCAGCCCCATATTCCTTCAGTTTTTAAAAAATGTACAATATTTCTGCTAATTCAAAAATCAGTAATTCTTGTGACTTCAATTTGAAGAATAATTCTATGAAAGAAAGCATGTTTTTTCCTTCTCAAAAATCATGTCATGTATTTCTATACTAAGTCATTTTGATGCAGAGGCTTTTAAACAGTGAGGGAACTATGTGATTATGTTCAGTATAATATAGAATTCTGTTAAGTTTCTGTTTTCTTCATAATTATAGAGCTACATGTTGAGGCTTTGAATAGGTTCAGTTAATTCTAAGCAAGACTGCTATTACTCACAGATATTTCCAGTGATCCATGAAAGACCTCATTTCCAGGTCCTTTGCAACCTCTTTCCAACCAATGGGTTGTGAAGGAAAAGAATAGAATATGTTACCTTCTCTTTCCTTACCACCGAGATCATGGAACCATGAACTGTGACAAGGTGTTGTGGAGCAAAATGGCCTTGGCTATATGACCTACTGTATACTGGCTCTAGGAGTCCCACTATAAAGAGCTGCCTAAAAAGACTTTGTGTCAAGAGCCTTCCAATAAAGAAAAGCCCAGGCCCAGATGGATTCACCCCTGAATTCTATAAAACCTTTAAAGAGGAGCTAATACCAATACTCCTCAAGCTCTTCCACGAAATAGAAACAGGAGAAATCCCAAACTCATTCTATGAAGCTAATATCATACTCATCCCCAAACCAGGCAAAGACCCAACAAAAAAGGAGAATTACAGACCAATATCACTTATGAACACAGATGCAAAGCTCCTCAACAAAATATTAGCTAACAGAATCCAGAAACTGATCCAAAAAATCATACACCATGATCAAGTAGGCTTCATCATCCCACAGATGAAAGGCTGGTTTAACATGCGCAAATCAATAAATGTAATTCACCACATTAACAGAGCTAAGACCAAGAATCACATCATCATCTCAGTCGATGCCCAAAAAGCCTTCGACAAAATACAACACCCATTCATGTTAAAAAGCCCTGGAGAAAATAGGAATAGAAGGAACATTCTTTAAAACAATAAGAGCCATATACAACAGATTAACTGCTAATATCACACTAAATGGGGAAAAACTAAAAGCATTTCCCCCTAAAAATCAGAAACAAGACAAAGATGCCCTCTCTCCCTGCTTCTATTCAACATAGTGCTGGAATCCCTAGCCATAGCAATAAGACAAGAAAAGGACATTAAAGGGATCCACATAGGAAAAGGAGAAATCAAACTATCCCTATTTGCAGATGACATGATCTTATACCTGAAGGACCCCAAAAAAATCTGCTCCCAAACTCCTAGAACTAATAAACCATTTTGGTAAAGTAGCAGGATACAAAATCAATCCACAAAAATCAGCAGCCTTTTTGTATACCAGCAATATACAAGCAGAAAAGGAAATTATGGAAACAATACCATTTGCAAAAGACTTTGATTGCGATAAATGAAATTATGTATGTATATGAAAGTCATGGTTTTTATCTTGGTCCTTTTTTTTGGGTGCCAGTTCTGAGGCTTGCACTCAAGACCTGAGCCCTGTCCCTGAGTTTCCTTTTGGTCAAGGATAGAGCTCTACTACTTGAGCCACAACTCCACTTCTGGCTTTTTTGGTAGTTTATAGTAGGTAAGAGTCTCATGGACTTTCCTGCTGAGGATGGTTTTGAACTATGATCCTCAGACCTCCTGAATACTTAGGATTACAAGTGTGAGCCACTGGTGCCGGGCTCATCTTCCTTTAAAAAATATCCCATAGTAGTCTTAAAGGTACACCAAGCTATCAACGGCTTTATCTGACAGAACCAAGTAAACTGAGTTGCCTGAGAAGACCTCCTATTGGCTGCTTTAGCTTAGGCACATCTCTTCTTGGCTCTCCAAAGTAAACACTACTTTACTTCTGCTGACTTTCTGACAGTATCACTTTATTTTTTGCACATTTGAGAAATTATACCTTATTGATGACCTCAGCATTGACTGAAAACTTTAATGGTTTGATCATTTGCAAGTTTTTGTAAAGGAGTATCAGGTATATCTATTCTAGGTTGGGCAAAAAGCCAAAAGCTTATTTGGTTTGTCAGATTTTCTTTTTGTATGTTTGTTTATGCTGACAGCAATTCAATTAAGAATTTTGTACATTATGAAGGTGGATCAGCTCTTTAGACTGGTGAGGTTTTGTGATGTTTGTGTTTACTTTTGACCCATGGCTGCGAAGTTGTAGAGCTGAAGCCATGAGTCTCTGTGTCTCTGTCTATAATTTCAGAAAGACCCTGACCTCTCCCCATGTCAGCATGGGGTGTTTCACCATCTTTAGAGGGTATCAATAAATTAGATTATGATGTCTCTTAAGTTAAAGCATCTCTTTCACTGGCTTTATACAGTCACATAAGCATTTACTTACATCAAATGTTCCTAAACATAAAAAAAATACACTTAATACAGTTTTCCCTCACTATATTGTAGTTCACTTACTGCAGCTTCATTGTCTTGAGGGCCTTAAAAACTTCGTAAATAGGGGCTGGGGATATAGCCTAGTGGCAAGAGTGCCTGCCTCGGTATACCTGAGGCCCTAGGTTCGATTCCCCAGCACCACATATACAGAAAACGGCCAGAAGCGGCGCTGTGGCTCAAGTGGCAGAGTGCTAGCCTTGAGCGGGAAGAAGCCAGGGACAGTGCTTAGGCCCTGAGTCCAAGGCCCAGGACTGGCCAAAAAAAAAAAAAAAATCTAGAAAAACTTTGTAAATAGTAATCCTTATCTATTGTGGGAGTTACATAATGTAACTCTCTTGTGTTAAGTGAAAATCTGCGAAGCAGCAATAAGTGAACTGCGTTACAGTGCTGCTACTAGTGGAGTGGGGGGGGTCTTTTCTTAGTTTAGGAGTAACTCTTCAATATGTAGCATAGGCTGGCTTCAAGCTTGAGAGCTTCTAAACCTCCAAACTCCTGGATTACAAATGTGTACCACAACACCGGCTACTCGTACCCATAGTTCTTAACCAGGCACTTTTTTTTTCCCCTGGAATAACTCTGCATAAAAAAAATGTTTATCAGGATGGGCCTAGAAGGTGTTTGTCAACACATTCACTATCATCAGTATGATTTTATGGATGGATATTTCAAATTTGTGCTTATTAATAATAGAATTTTACTCTATTCTACTGCAATATTATTGATTTCCCTAACAAGTTAGTCACATCTATACTGTCACCTATAGTTTAACTCTATCAAAGGCTCTGTTAAAGGACAGAGAATAGTCTGAGTTCCATGGACAGTGCTATATAAGGTACAGAGCAGACTCGGGCATATGCTTCTGAGCCAGCGTTGCTTACAGAGTTGTCAATCTGAACCAGTGCTCCAGCTCAGGAGTTCCAGGGTGCTTGTAGTCCAGAGCTGATGTCTTATAAAGCAAACTGTAGACCCAAACTTCAGATGAACAGGACTGAATGAACTGAGGAGAGATTCCTTTTTGTTCCTGGCAGTACCAAGTTTGAACTCCGGGTCATATGCTTGTTAGACAAGTGAGCCACATCTCCTGATGAGGGAAATTTGATTGCAGTTTTCATGTTCTATTTTTTTTTGAGGCCATATGAAATCACCCTTTCACTTTCTCCTTAAAGTATAGTCGGCATGTCTTATTTGTAGATTTATCACACATGGTTTTGACTAAGTGTGGGAAATGGAAAGGGGTTTAAAGTCTTTTGAGATTACTAGGGTCATATGAACATCTAAACAATATGAGTATTGTCTTTTACTGCTTTGAACCAATTAGTTGAGAACGAAGGGCAACAGAAGCTTTTCCTCAGTGGCAGAGTTATGAGGTTTTAGGAAATAATACAGCATTGACCTTTAAATACTAGCTAATTAATTATTTAACTGAACAATACCATAAATAATCAAGGTTGCTTATTTAGGGTCTATCTCCAAAGAACCACATATCACAATGACATCCACCATGGTGTTAGCCCGATTTCTGTTTCCACAATGAGGCTACATAATTATAAGGAACATGGGTTTACTTAGCCCATAGATCTGGAGACTGGGCCAAGAGCACTTGACCAGCACTGCCCAGCATCTGGTGAGGGCTTTCCTGCAGCAGCACTAACACATAGTAAGATGAACCAAGAGTGCCAACTCAGTTCTCTTTACATGAAGCAACTCATGCTATTGTGGGGGCCCTACCCTCATGACCTCATTGAATCCTAATGATTTCCCAAATACTTCCAAACACTATTAACACATGACTCAGGATAAACTTTTAGACAATGAACTTTTAGACGATAAAATCAAACCATTGCAAACATGCAAGGGACTCAATAGTACTACCAATACTACTAGAGTACTATGATTGCTTCGTAACTAAAAGGCACCACAAAGCCCTGATGGTAGTAACACTCCCTCACTTAGAGATGCTTTAGGCAGTTCCCAAGTACTATTACGGCTGAGTGGTCTCAGAGGTGAAGCGAGCAGATTTTTAGCATCTCCAACAAAGAACTGAATGGAGACATACAAAAAGCAAGGTAGCAAAGCAAGGAGCTTAACAGGGAGAAAGTATAATAGAGAGAAAGTACACTGTTAAGGGAAACAGTTGACCTAGCTAGATGGCTTACCAACAAGTATAGTTTCTAATGTTTGGGGAGTATGGGACAAGTTTATAGTAATGATAGTGGGTGGTCTTAGGGAAATGAAGGATCATGACTTGGGGAGATTCCTGGAAGGAATCAGATACAAAGTTGCCATCCCATAGTTATCTATATGTGATGTAACCCATATTCAGTATTAGGAATTTGTTGCACAAAGGTCAGGCTGAGAACCTATACTGTTCCACTGTGCAGGTGCTTCAGTTTGGTTAGAACTGACCTGCAGCTTTTCTACCCCTAAGGAGAAGTCCTATCTGAAAACTGGCTACTAATTATCCCCAAGGAATGGCCACGGGAGGTACCAGGGTAGAGACAGAACTCATGGATGTCTCCTAGGGCGCGACTAGGAGAGGGAGGTGATTATAGCTCACCTGTCTCAGCACTACCTGCATAACTACAGGAACACAAAAATTTTTACTTCATAAAGTAATAAAAGGGCATATTTTTTCTATCATGAGACATCTCACAGAATAGAGTCAATTGCTTTCAGGGTTTTCCAAAGTCCAGTGGAAAGTATGCAATCATTTTTAATAGAGTTGAACAGGCCGATTAAGGTGAATTTTGTCTGATGTTACAACTACTCCAAGTAAAATCACTGTGTCAGCATCATTCAGGATATGAACAGGCTGGTAGTATGCTGCTGGATGTGGGCTACATAACCTATCTCAATAAAAAATACTGGTTGTTAGTCTTTACTTTTTGAAAAAGGAAAACAACATATACTTTTATAAACAAGTATTTTCAAAATAGCAGCCATGTGAGGAAGAAAAATATAAGAATCTGAGTTGAGAGTAGATAGCAAAGTAGCACATGGGGCATGCAGCTGGGGTAGGAATGTGTGGTGAAGACTAGACTGATTTAAGCTGAATTTTCCAGGTGAGGCAATATCTTCTATGTTAAGCAAAACATTATGGAATCCCAAAGGTATAAAGTAGAAGTAGGTCATTAGACTATACCTAAGCATCACAATGTGCCTGTGCTACTAGAAACAAAGTAGCCTCCTGCTAAGCTATGTTGCAAATGCTATTCACCACAGTGAAGTAGTTCCATGCTATTTTTCCCAAATGGCATAGATATAAACACTATCTCTTGAAAATCCTTACTTGGATAGCTATTTTGTCACTTACAATCTGCAGTTTAAAAACTTTTCATAAAGCGTGGTGCAATATCATGTAAGGTCATATATGTAATCCTAATCTATAGAACTTTAAATATATAGATAGCCATATTAAAAATTTCAGATGGTGGCGGTAATGACTTCATTTCTTAACTCTTTAATCATTAGTTCACTGAGAATATTCTTTTTTATTTATTTATTTTTTATTTTTTTGGCCAGTCCTGGGCCTTGGACTCAGGGCCTGAGCACTGTTCCCTGGCTTCTTCTTGCTCAAGGCTAGCACTCTGCCACTTGAGCCACAGCGCCACTTCTGGCCGTTTTCTGTATATGTGGTGCTGGGGAATCGAACCCAGGGCCTCATGTATACAAGGCAAGTAGTCTTGCCACTAGGCTATATCCCCAGCCCCTAGAGAATATTCTTGTTTACTAGAGGACTACTACTAATTCAAGGAAGCAATACCCTCAGGTATTCCAGTCTTTGGGCAGTGCTGGGTATGGAGCCCAGTGTGCCTTGTGCATGCTGGGCAAGCTGTCTATTACTGAGGTACATAACCAGCTCCAGAAAACACTCTACTCTTATTCATGGAACTATTAGATAAAATAAAATCAACTTAAAATGTTTTAAGTTTTATTTTCCCTCTTGTTCACTGACCCTTACTGATGAGGGAAAAAGAGTTCTGTTGGCCTTTATTGCCGTTTCAGGACTCTTTTATGAATTCTTTCCTTCTGACCACCCCATTCACCCATGGCTAACATTCCAATAAACAGTGGATAAGTTGGCCTTTTATAACTTCAGAACAAACAAAATATGGAGCATTTTTTAATCCACAATTCAGCACAAACAGAAAAAGAGGGTACAGACTAAAGGCACAAATCTGCTAACAAAGTTGGCATTTAAATAATCAACCAGAAGGCTTAGGATCTCAGAGTGAAATCATTTGGATATTAAATCCAACTGCACAACAGCAACAATATCAGTGTACATTAACTTCAGAATCAGGAAAAACTACAAAATGCTTCATTTCAACATTTAAAAGTAAAATAAAACAAGGTGAAACGTGAGGAGGGTGATTATACTGCATACAGCTGGGTCATCTTCCTATCTCGTCATATTTCTGATCTGAAGACAAGTTTAACAGCAAGTACATTGTTCTATAATTTTAAAGTTATCAAGTCTTTGTGAAAAGTACTTTGAAAACAAGTAGGTGGTAAAAAGGACCTTTTTAAATGTGAAAAATATTTAAAATTGGCTTTAACCCAAATTCCTATTTGTTATGCATGCCTGGCATCTTCAAATTTAACACAAGCTTTTCCCAAAGCAAATGAAACCCTTTTGTTCCCTGAAAAAAATGCTTATTTTCTTTAACTACTTAGCACGAGACAGAGGACAACCTTTATTCTGTACAGAAGTGGCCCCTCAAATCGAGAGTGGAGGGAGTGGGGGGGAGAGACACACTCAAGGATGACGTGAGCATGCCCACACAGCCAGAGTATCCCCTGCGCCTTGCCCCAACAGCTATGGGTAAAATGAACAACTAGGAAATATACAAAAGGATTCTCTATTATTTCAATCTCCTAGTCTTAAAATAGCACCTGCCCTGGCTGAGATCTAGTGCTGAAAAGCGCTAAGTCTCAGCAGCTCAGTCAGTCCGTTCGGCCTCTGTTTATGTAGCCTGCCCCCACTTAAAGCTGTAGAACTAAAGGAATGAGGAAGAAAATTTTAAAAAAGACAGATACACACACATACACAACATACGGTTTCCGATGAGAGTGAGGGCTCCATGCTTGTGGGGAGGAGGAGGAGGAGGAATATGCCGAATAACCCTCTGGTTTCCCACAGATTTGAACATGCTGTACTGTGGCATGAGGTCAGCAGAGACTGACTCCAGCCCTGCGAGGCTGAATTCTACCCTGACAAAGCAGTATCACTGTAATATGAAGCAAGAGGATCCAGGGCATGTTGGCAGCTGTACAGAGTGGCTGTTCTAGAAAGTAATAGCAATTCCAAACAAGAGATCTATGCTGTCACAAGAGGTAATCTTCAGCCCAGTTAAGCAATGAGTACCAAACACAGGCAGCTCAAAATATTAAAAGGAAGGAAAAGTTTTCTCCTTAGATCTGCTTTATGTCTGATGGAAAGAAACAAGGAGGGGGAAATTTGGAAGAACCGCTGGATACTCTGCATGGCAAATAATACACTAACAACTGTGGTCTAAGAAGAGGTAGGTACAGGCCTTCTGTTTCAGGCCGTAGGCTCGAGGTGAGGAGTCCTACAACTTATCACTTTACTCTGAAGCGGGGGGGGGGGGGGGTATTCTGAAAATGTCCTTCTGGTAATTGATATATGCCAGAACTTGAAGGTGTAGGAGATAACTTTGTTTTTCATGTATGCCCAGAGACCTTATGTGCATTTCTTTTTAGTTGACCAAGAATGGAAGTATACTCTTAGGCTTAGTTCCCATAAATAAGAAAAATAGCAGGGCTGAGATTTAAAGCCACACAGTCAAGTTCTAACAACTCTACATAGTGTGTGTGTGTGTGTGTGTGTGTGTGTGTATGTATATATACACATACACACATACATATGTGTATGTGTATTATGTATATGTATATTCCTTTTTAAGGAATCAGTGGAGACAAAACAGATCATCCATAATAACAGCAATCAGAAACAGAAAACATCCATTACAGTGGCATATGTCTGTGACTCTAACCACTAGGGAGGCTAAGGCAAGAGGGTCCACTCAGCCCTGGAAGTTTGGTGTTAGCCCAGGCTATGTAGGAAAACTCATGCATCTCATAAAAAATAAAAAGAAGAAAGAATATCTCTGTAGACTGGAGAAAGCTTTAAAGGAAGATACAAAACTTTAGATGAATTATTCATTCAAATATCCGAGGCACTATTCCAGAATCTGGAGATACAGCACAGAACAAACCCAGCCAATAAATAGAGTAAAATAAATTAATTAAAATACACCAGAACAAAGGAACCAGAGAGTGAGGGAGCCTCTCTGATAAGTGACATCTGACTAGAGACCTAAATGATGTGAAGCAGCTGGAGGAGGGCATTCCAGGGAGGCTCTGACACAGGAATGAGTGGTGCGTGTGAAGGAGGCATACCTAAGGGGTTTACTAACTAAGAGAGGGAAGGCTACTCTGAACAAGGTCACCTAAGCAGAATCCTGTGGTACAGACCTGAGATTGCTTTCTTTTATGAATAAATGCCTCTGAGACACATCTAGGATCGATCTGCATGTAGGTATACCTACAAGAATTCAGAGGGAGAGGCACGCTGAAGTTTCTGCCTTCACTATTACATACAATGGGACTCTTCAAGCCAAGAGGTTGTGAGGTAGGTTATTACAGAGCAGTGGGGTACTGGAATACAATCTCACTCATGAACCAATCACAAAATAATACATTTATACTGTTTTTCTCTCTGCTTTCTTACATTGGCTTCTAAGACACAAATTTAATCAAAATTGGCAGGTGTCTGACTCACACCTCTATAGCTACTCAGGAGGCTGAGATCTGAAGATCAAATTCAAAGCCAGTCTAGGAAAGAAAGTCAGTAAGACTCTTTATCTCTAATAACCACCAAAAAGCTGAAAGTGGACCTGTGCGTCAGTGGTAGAGCACTAACTAGCCTTGAGCAAAAAAGCGCAAGGACAGCACCCAAGCCCTGAGTTTAAGCCCCCTGAACCACCGAACAAAAACACCACACACACAAAAACAAAAACAACCAAGAATCAAATTTATAGCAATGCAAGCTATGAAAACTGCTAGTCAAGGTGGGTTTATTCTGACATGGGGTATAAATTGTCTTTCACACCCTGACTGGCCATCCACCAGAAAAGCTTAGAAAACCATGGGAGTCAGTGGGAATAACAAGCATAAATCTAGAAAGTGAAAATGTTCTGTGGGAAAACTTTTCCTTAAACCTTATTATTCTTGTTCAGAATTCTTAAAGATTTATTATGCTCTTGAAAATAAGAGTATTTTAGCGGAAAGCAGCAATTTGTTTAGAATAGCCTACTAATTTTATGTAATTAAACACTGATGGTCCCTCAGGGAAATATTTGAGATGTGTGTCAGCTCCAATAGTATATTCATAAGTATTGTCCAACACAAGCAAATCACCATAAAAAAGCTAACTATGGACTAGGTGCCAGTGGCTCACACCTGTAAGCCTACTCAGGAGGCTGAGATCTAAGGATCACGGTTTGAAGCCAGTCTGTGAGACTCTTATTTCCACTATACTACCAAAAAAGCCAGAATGAGAGTTATGGCTTAAGTAGTAGAGCACTAACCCTGAGCAAAAAACAAGTTCAGGGACAGTGCCCAGGCCCTGAGTTCTAGTCCCAGGACATGTACACACACACACGAAAAAGAAAAAAAAAGTAAACCATGTGGATACCACTATAAAACTACAGACAGGAAAAGAATCAAAGTGTTTATAAAGATGAGTCAATAGGAACTTCCAGACATAGCAGTGAGAGTTTAAATTGGTACAACTGCTGTGGATAACAATTTTGCAGTATCTGGTTAGTTATAAATATATCATAAAACCCAGTAATTCTATTTCTAGGTACATATACTAGAGAAACTCTTCATAAATTTACATAAGAACGCATATTTAAGAATATTCATCTCGGCAAGGTTTACAAAGCAATGACATATTGGAAACAAGTTTTATTTGTCCCTTAACATGAGACTCAATCTACAATTGTGGTATATTTATGGAACAGAATATTGTGTAACAGTTAAAATAAATGCATCATAACTATATAATTATATATCAATGTAAGTTTCAAAAGCAGGATGTGTGAAGTTATAGAAATTATATATATGCAAAGATAGTGATTTACATCAATATGAAAATAATTTATGTAAAATTTTAAATTACATAGATTAATAGTATATATTACAATGCATACATGTGCAGTCATATGTAATAGAGTGAGATCTTGGTCAATAATGGACTGCATATACAAAGTGGTCCCATAAGAAGATTCTAATGGAAGCTAGGCGCCAATGGCTCAGGTCTATAATCCTAGCTACTCAGGAGGCTGAGATCTGAGGATCAAAGCCAGCCCAGGCAGAAAAGTCCCTGTGAGACTCTTATCTCCAGTTAATCACTCAAAACAATCTAGAAGTGGTGCTGTGGCTCAAAGTGGTAAGGCACTAGCCTAGAGTAAAAGAGCTCAGGAGACAGTGTTCAGGCCCTGAGTTCAAGCCCCACTACCACCACCACCAACAAAAAGATTCTAATGGAGATGAAAAATTCTTACTGCCTGGTGACATTATAGATATTTAAATATGGCAATGCATGGCACTACTCACATGTCCACAGTGATGCCGTATAAACAAACAGGCATTGCCAATCATATAAAAATATAGCACAGCTATGTTCACCACATTAACACTTGATGGTGATAATAAACAGCTTTGCTACTGGTTTATATATTTTCTATACATCTTTTTTTTTTTTTTTTTTGGCCAGTCCTGGGCCTTGGACTCCGGGCCTGAGCACTGTCCCTGGCTTCTTCCCGCTCAAGGCTAGCACTCCGCCACTTGAGCCACAGCGCCGCTTCTGGCCGTTTTCTGTATATGTGGTGCTGGGGAATCGAACCTAGGGCCTCGTGTTGTATCCGAGGCAGGCACTCTTGCCACTAGGCTATATCCCCAGCCCTTTTCTATACATCTTATCATTCGTTATTCCTGCTTAAAAACAAAACTGCTGAGCCCTGCTGGCTCATGCCTGTAATCCTAGCCACCCAGGAGGCTAGGATCTGAGGATTGTGGTTCAAAGCCAGCCAAAGCAGGAAAGTCTATGAGACTATTATCTCCAATTAACCACCAGAAAACCAGAAGTGGCGCTATGGCTCAAAGTGGTAGAGCTCTTGCCTTGAGCAACAAGACCTCAGGGACAGCACTCAGGCCCTGAGTTCAAGTCCCATGACCAACAAAAACAAAACTAAAATAGCCTTGGGCAGGTTCTTCTGGAGGGATCTAGAAGCCCAGTCATCACAGGATATGAAAGCCCCATGCAGGAGGGAGAGAGGGAGGGAGGGAAGGAAGGGAGGAAATGGAGGGAGGGAAGGAGGGAAGGGAGGGAGGGGAGGGAGGGAAGGAGAGAGAAGGAGGGGGAGAGAGAGGGAGGGAGAGAGAAAGAGAAAGAGAGAGAACGAATGAACGAAAGAAGAAACAAACAAAAGGCCCAGGAGTGAAGAATCAAGAGACAGAAAACGGAACTAGAAATATAAACTAAAGTTAGCTACCCCAACTGAATACTTTTGATTTTTCTGGCAACCCAAACAAATGCTTTCACTGTAATTTTCATTAGCTATCAAAGATATGTTTAAGAATTTCTCAGTACATTTAACTAGAGAAAAGATTTGCATGTAGACTTGCATATTAGAAAAATTGAGCAGCAAAATCTTTAACAATGATTTTTATAAAAGGTAGAAAAAATCTTCATTGACAATTCTAACAACAGAAGCCCTCCAGCTTATTACAAAATTATAGTTCAGTGAATGAGTTTTTACATGAGCTAAAGGAATACAAGTTAGGTCTGCAGCTAGCTTTCTGGTAATCTTACTTGATACTGGGAGACAGTCTCAGTGATAAACAGGCCACATGTTACTTTGCAAAATGCAGCCAAAGGGTTAGAGATCTAATTTGGGCTGTTGACAGAAGTTGGTCATCACCAAATCAGCCTATCACCTCCATGTGAATCCCTACACACCCCCCATTTTAGTTTCCCTTCCCACCAAACAGGTTCAGTGCCTTGCTACACATGGCAATGAAAAGGAGGAGGAGTCTGGAAACCTACTCAGTTTACTTTCAGATCTCCTAAAACACTAAACAGGAGAGAGGGGAACAAGGTGAACAATCTATTACCATTCCTCATGAAGCATTAAATACAGATGTACATACATACATGAACAAGCAGAATTAGTATTTGCTTCCTGCCAGATAATGTTCCTCAATGGGACTGCCCTCCCCACCCCCCACCCACCATTTCTGAGAACAGCTCAGCTCTTGGTGATCTGAGATCTCTTTACTTTGTAATCACATGCTTCACACTGCCTCACAGAATATATGCCAGTAGCCTGTCCTGTTCCATACTTCTATTTCAGATGTACTCTCCCAGACACCCATCTCCAAGGCCTTCTGTGCAGAAACCTCATGTTTAGCTTAAAGTTTGCCAAAGAAATTCTAAGTTCTTTACTTCCTCTGTGCCAGCTGACACACCAAAGTCTCCAACAGCTAAACTGCACCAAGGAGAACATGACAGCTTAGTAGCAGTGGCAACAGAAGCAACACAGTAACAAAGCTTGCACTTTGACTTATGGAAAGTCAGCAGCACAGGAGATAGATAGTTCAAGGAATAAAAATGGTTCTACCCTTTTCTTGTAAAGACTTTTTGGTATGAACGTGTATTTCCCAACAATGTTTCCCAACTCAAGCCAATCACTGGAGAGAGCAATGGGCAAGGGTCAGTGTATACTGAATATACATTATAAATTATCACAAGGACCCCATGAGTATACACAACTATTTGTTAATTAAAAATAAAAACACGGGGCTGGGGATATGGCCTAGTGGCAAGAGTGCTTGCCTCATATACATGAGGCCCTGGGTTCCATTCCTCAGCACCACATATACAGAAAATGGCCAGAAGTGGCGCTGTGGCTCAAGTGGCAGAGTGCTAGCCTTGAGCAAAAAAGAAGCCAGGGACAGTGCTCAAGCCCTGAGTTCACGGCCTAGGACTGGCCAAAATAAATAAATAAATAAATAAATAAATAAATGAAATAAATGAAATAAATAAAAATAAAAACAAAGCCAGGAGCTGGTGGTTCATGCCTGTAATCCTAGCTACTTGGGAGGCTGAGATCTGACGCTTCTGTTTCAAAGCCAGTCTGTGCAGCAAAGTCCATGAGACACTTATCTCCAATTAACCACTACAAAAAGCTAGAAGTGTAGGTGTACTTCAAGTGGTAGAGTGTCAGACCTAAAAAAAAGCCAAAAAGCCAAGAGCAAAAGGCTCTGAGTTCAAGCCCCAGTATTAGTGGGGGGAGGGGGAGGGGGAGGACAATCCAACAGTTAAAGTATGGCTTGAGTGGTAGAATCAGGCCCTGAGTTCAAACAACACAACACATGGTCATTTCTCCAAAGAAGATAAGTGAATAGCCAATAAGTATATGACAATGTGCTTGACATTAACCATCAGGTAAATGTAAATCAAAAGGTGAATTCTAGAGGTACAGCTCAGTGATAGAGTATTTCCTTAGTATGTATGAAGCCCAGGGTTTGATCCTAAGCAGAGACTAAGGACAAAGAAAAAAAAAGTGATAGTATTTCACACTCACTTGGATGGCTATAATTACGAGGGAGAGCAAGAGTTTGTGAGAATATGGAGAGTTTAAACTGGAGCTAGCATATATCAGTGGCAGTAATGTAAAATGGTGCAGTACTTCTGCAAACTATTCTCTCAGCTCACTATAGTTACTATGTTATCCAGCAAGTCTAGTCCCACATGTATAGCCAAAAGAAATAAAACCATATGTATGCACAAAATCCTCCATACATATATTCATAGCAAAGTAGAAATAATGACAATGTTATCAACTGATAAATGATTATATATAGTGTGAATTAACCTCAAAAATTATCATTATTATTTTTGCCAGTCCTGGGGCTTGGACTCAGGGCCTGAGCACACTGTTCCTGGCTTTTGCTTTTTTTTTTTTTTTTTTTGCTCAAGGCTAGCACTCTGCCACATGAGCCACAGCGCCACTTCTGGCTGTTTTCTGTATATGTGGTGCTAGGGAATTGAACCCCAGGCTTCACGTATACAAGGCAAGCACTCCTGCCACTAGGCCATATCCCCAACCCCTCAAAAATTATTTTTAATGAGTCATTTCTCTGTGAAGTATTTCTTAACACGACTTGTTCTCTCTTCAACCATCCTACTCTTAAGATTAATCCAGGTTGACAATTTGGCAAAGTAGCAGGATACAAAATCAATCCACAAAAGTCAGCAGCTTTTCTGTACACCAGCAATAGACAAACAGAAAAGGAAATTATGGAAACGATTCCATTTACAGTAGCCAAAAAAAGAATAAAGTACCTAGGGATCAACTTAACCAAGGACGTGACGGACCTATTCAATGAAAACTACAAAAATCTAATAAGGGAAATCAAAGAAGACACAAGGAGATGGAAAGACCTCCCATGCTCATGGGTAGGCAGAATCAATATAGTGAAAATGGCCATACTGCCCAAATTGTTATACAAATTCAATGCAATACCTATCAAAATCCCAGCCACATTCTTCACTGAAATAGAGAAACCAATCCATAAATTCATATGGAACAGCAAAAAACCTAGAATAGCCAAAGCAATTCTAGGCAAAAAACATAGTGCAGGAGGTATCACCATACCAGACTTCAAGCTCTACTACAAGGCCATCATAACAAAAACAGCATGGTATTGGTATAAAAACAGATCGGAAGACCAGTGGATTAGAATTGAAGACCCAGAAATAAAACCGCACTCTTACAGCCAACTGATATTCGACAAAGGAGCTAAAGACATACAATGGAATAAACATAGCCTCTTCAACTACTGGTGCTGGGAGAACTGGGCAGCCATATGCAGAAAACTCAAAGTAGACCCAAGCCTATCACCATGCACCAAGATCAACTCAAAATGGATCAAGGACCTCAACATTAGACCTGAATCCTTGAAACTACTGAAGGACAGAGTAGGAAAGACACTAGAACTTATAGGCACAGGAAGGAACTTCCTGAATAGAGTCCCAGGCGCACAACAAATAGGGGAAAGACTCAACAAATGGGACTACTACAAATTAAAAAGTTTCTGCACAGCTAAGGTCATAGCCACCAAAATAGAAAGACAGCCAACGATATGGGAAAGGATATTTACCAGCACAGCAACAGACAAAGGCCTGATATCTGTCATCTACAGAGAACTCAAAAAACTAAGCCCCTCCAAGCCCAATAAACCTATTAGGAAATGGGCAAAAGAGCTAAAGAGAGACTTCACAAGAGAAGATATAAAAATGGCAAAGAAACACATGAGGAAATGCTCAACATCCCTGCTAGTAAAGGAAATGCAAATAAAAACAACCCTGAGATACCACCTCACCCCAGTTAGAATGGCCTATACTCTGAACTCAGGAAACAACAAATGCTGGAGGGGCTGTGGGGAAAGAGGAACCCTTCTCCATTGTTGGTGGGAGTGCAAATTAGTACAGCCACTTTGGAGAACAGTATGGAGGTTTCTCAAAAAGCTCAATATAGACCTACCCTATGACCCAGCCATACCACTCCTAGGCATCTATCCTAAACAGCAAAACCCAAGATATCAAAAGGACATTTGTACTTCCATGTTTATCGCAGCACAATTCACAATAGCCAAAATTTGGAAACAACCCAGATGCCCCTCCACAGATGAATGGATCCAAAAAATATGGTACTTATACACAATGGAATACTACATAGCGATTAGGAATGGTGAAATATTGTTATTCGCAGGGAAATGGTCAGAACTCGAACAAATAATGTTGAGTGAGACAAGCCTAGAACACAGAAAACAAAGGGGCATGATCTCCCTGATATATGACTGTTAACAAAGGGAGATGGAGAGACAGTAGAGACCAAGTCTGTGAACACTGTATATGTGCTTGATACATTGTATACTGCATATGGGTCTACCTGACCTAGACAAGGGATGGGAAAACAGGTTGTAAGATATCACAAGAAATGTACACACTGCCCTACTATGTAACTGCACCCTCTTTGCACAGCACCTTGTAAAAAAAAATTTATGTTCAATTGATAATAAAAAAAAAAAAAATAAAATAAAAAAAAATAAAAAAAAAAAAAAAAAAAAAAGAATTAGAGGCTGGGGATATAGCCTAGTGGCAAGAGTGCCTGCCTTGGATACACGAGGCCCTAGGTTCGATTCCCCAGCACCACATATACAGAAAACGGCCAGAAGCGACGCTGTGGCTCAAGTGGCAGAATGCTAGCCTTGAGCGGGAAGAAGCCAGGGACAGTGCTCAGGCCCTGAATCCAAGGCCCAGGACTGGCCAAAAAAAAAAAAAAAAAAAAAAAAAAAAAAAAAAAGAATTAGAAATCTTTCCAATTCCTGCTCTTCACTAATATCTTTATCAAACATACTTAAAAAATCACACACACAAAAAAAAAGATTAATCCAGGTTGAAAATATAGCTGTATTTGATTATAGGCCGAATGCCATATTTTATTTTATTTTTTATTATTATTATTATTATTTGGCCAGTCCTGGTCCTTGGACTCAGGGCCTGAGCACTGTCCCTGGCTTCCTTTTGCTCAAGGCTAGCACTCTGCCACTTGAGCCACAGCGCCACTTCTGGCCATTTTCTATATATGTGGTGCTGGGGAATTGAACCCAGGGCCTCATGTATACGAGGCAAGCTCTCTTGCCACTAGGCCATATCCCCAGCCCCCAAATGCCATATTTTAAGAAGAGTCCTGTCCCTATCACAGGATGTGACTCAAGTTGGAAGCTGAAAGCCAAAGATACTGAAGGACCTCAACCTAGAACATGTGAGGTGGTGAATAATAGCTCTTCAATTAAAAATGACCTCCAAAAAAAACGGCACTGCAAAAAAAGGGAAACAAATAAAGTGGAAGAAGCAGAACATACAGACTTTGCTGTGGAGTAAGTACCACGCCAAGGTGTAGTGAAATGGAAGACAGTTATAGATGTCAACAGAACTTGGGAACCCCAAGAAAATTTAGACTGTCCAGAATAATTTGAGCAACACCTTTCTTAATTCTCAAAAAGGACAGCAGAGAAAAGGATTGTACAAAAAGAAAATTTTTCCTAACCACGAATCGAATGACTGCAAATCAAAGACAAAAACAGATTGCTGTTGACAAAGTAAAGGCTTTGCCAGGGGGTTGGATCCCCTGGCAAGTAACAAATAACTGGCGCCTCAGATGTGGTGGCGAATTGGTGTTCGTTATACAATGGCAAGTTTCAGATGAGGGTGACGTGGTGCTGGCAAAACCGGCTGATTATAGTGCACTTGAAAGAAGGGAGACTAACCTTGGCATTTGGGTCCAGAAGATGAAGCTCAGTAATTATTTGAACTGTTTTTATGTATTTCTATGCATATGTATACTTTCACACAGAGGTAGATAGATATAGAATGACAAATAGAATCTGAGTCTTGGATTTTGAATTCATAGTGTGAGTAACTACATTTTAGTGAAAAATCATTTAGTTTGAGATTTTTTGTTGCTGTTGTTTAAAATAAAGAAAGCACTATATCACTGAGTTACCTTCTAGTCCTTGTTTTTTTGAGACAAGGTCACTAGGCAGCTTAGGCTGAACTTGAACTTGCTAGGCAGTCCAGGCTGGCCTCAAACTTTTGGTCCCGGCCTGCCTCTGCCATAGATATGTAAAAGCAATAGCTTATTTGCAAAATGCCGTCAAAGGAACATTTTTTTATCTTTATCAACTTCCCACCTAGATGAGAAAATCAGACAAATCTTGGTTTCCTTTAATCAGCTAAGCAAGACTAAGTGAACATATCCGATCCTGTAGTTAAGCCACGCCTTTACAGAATGTTGAAATCTGTGACTAAAAGTTCAAGAATGGTAGATTATCTTTTTTTTTTTTTTTTTTTGGCCAGTCCTGGGCCTTGGACTCAGGGCCTGAGCACTGTCCCTGGCTTCTTCCCGCTCAAGGCTAGCTAGCACTCTGCCACTTGAGCCACAGCGCCGCTTCTGGCCGTTTTCTGTATATGTGGTGCTGGGGAATCGAACCTAGGGCCTCGTGTATCTGAGGCAGGCACTCTTGCCACTAGGCTATATCCCCAGCCCAAGAATGGTAGATTATCTTGACTCATGGAAATCAGCTGTTTAGCGATGTTGGCAAATCAGGACCTCTGGCATACATAAGTAAACAAACTTTATAATTATTGACCTGCATACTTTTTCTTATTTTTTTTAAATTTAATTTAAAATTTTTTTTTTGCCAATCCTGGGCCTTAAAACTCAGGGCCTGAGCACTGTCCCTGGCTTCTTTTTTGCTCAAGGCTAGCACTCTACCACTTGAACCACAATGTCACTTCTGGCGATTTTCCATATATGTGGTGCTGAGGAATCGAACCCAGGGCTTCATGTATACGAGGTGAGCACTCTTGCCACTAGGCCATATTCCCAGCCCATGCATGCTTTTTCTTTACTCCAACACATTCCTTACTTGTAAGCTCCATCTTTTCCACAAAAGCCAGAAAAACAACTTTATAGTAAACAGAATATCACTATTGCATAGTGTTTGCCTTACTGTAAATAATGGTGACATTGGCCGGGCACCGGTGGCTCCTGTTTGTCATCCTAACTACTCAGGAGGCTGAAATCTGAGGATCATCGTTCAAAGTCAGCCCAGGCAGCAAAGTCTGTGAAGACTCTCATCTCCAATAAAGCACCAGGAATGGGAAGTGGGGCTGTGGCTCAAAGTGGTAGGGCACTCGCCTTGAGCTGAACAGCTCAGGGACAGTGCCCAGGCCCAGAGTTCAAGCTCCATGACCTACCCACCTCCACACCCCCAAAATGGTGACACTGATGAATAAATAGTTTTATGTCTTTAAATGTCTTGTCTTAGGAGAGAAGAAAAATAAAACTGAGCTATATCAGTTTGGGCAGTTTTGCTTGTGTAGACAAGTCTCACCAAACCCCAGTTTCCTCATGCTTGAAGGTTGTTATGAAAAAATTCTTGACTGAATCAAATCCCAGAAAGATTTTCTTGTAATCTGAACTTAATGAACAGTTCAGAATTCTACGGGGATTGAGATATGGAAGGAATTAACACTCTTTTTTTAATTTTTGGATAGTCATGGGGCTTGAACTCAGGGCCTGAGCACTATCCCTGGCTTCTTTTTGCTCAAGGCTAGCGCTCTGCCACTTGAGCCACAGCGCCACTTATGGCCATTTTCTGTATATGTGGTGCTGAGGAATTGAACCCAGGGCTTCGTGTATGCTAGCCAAGCACTCCACCACTAAGCTACATTCCCAGCCTAAACTCTCTTATAAAAGACTTCTACAGCAAAGTACCACTGTACTCTGATGTGTTAGGGTAATTCTCCTCTCCATTTTTTATTTTATTGTCAGTTGTGGGGCTTGAATTCACGGCCTGGGTGCTGTCCCTAAGCTTTTTCGCTCATGGCTAGCATTTTACCACTTTCAGCCACAATTCCACTTACACCTCTTAGGTGGTTAACTGGAGATAAGAGTCCTGCCTTCAAACCACAATCTTCAGATTTCGGTCTCTTGAGTTGCTAGGATTATAGGTATGAGCCACCACCACCAGTGCCTGGTTCTATATACTTATGTAAAGTATTCGTAGCAAAAATTAAATAAAGTGGGAGGATAGTTGTAGTCACATTATACAAATGACATTGTAGAGTATGTATGAGTGACTGAAATCAGAATTAGAAATACTTAAAATTATAATTCTAATAAGAACAATGGATTCTTTCAAAGAGTCTCTTCATCCCCAACAAGTTACTATTTTCATTACAACTACTTGTGCTTTCCAGGCAGGTGCTCTGCCTGTTGATACACGCCTCCAGTTTCTTTTTTCTTTTTTTTTTTTTGGCCAGTCCTGGGCCTTGGACTCAGGGCCTGAGCACTGTCCCTGGCTTCTTCCCGCTCAAGGCTAGCACTCTGCCACTTGAGCCACAGCGCCGCTTCTGGCCGTTTTCTGTATATGTGGTGCTGGGGAATCGAACCTAGGGCCTCGTGTATCCGAGGCAGGCACTCTTGCCACTAGGCTATATCCCCAGCCCCCCAGTTTCTTTTTGGTGGCAACTTCTAGTTAGGGTCTCTGTACCCGGGTCAGCCTGGGCTGAGATCCTCCTACTTGCGAGTTCTCGCATCATTGGGGATGACAGGCATCCACCACTGTGCCGGGCACTGGTTGAGATGGACTACAACAAACCACCTGCCTGGGCTGGCCCAGAACCTTGATCCCCTGTGATCTCTATTTCCCAAGTGGTGATAGGCCTAGGCCGCTGTGACTTTTTTAATTTTGGTTTTGCTTATTTTTCAGATAGGGTCATATTTTTGCTGCCCTGGACTGTGATTCTACTACTTATACCTCCTACACTGTTGGGATTACAGGCATATGTCACCACAGCAAACTTGTATGGTTAAGGGAGACTTTTGCTAACTTTTGCCTGGGTTGGCCTTGAGCTGGTTACCTTTCCTATCTCCACCTCCCAAGTAGCCAGGATTATAGTCATGAGCCACCATGTCCAGCTGAATCTCATAAGGCTTTTTAGACCTCCAGATATCTTTCTGCTAAGACAACTCATTTTTCTTTGGCACTTTCTAAAAAATAAGAAAAGAGAGAGAGAGAGTGAGAGAGAGAGAGCGCTATTTTCCTTGCTATCATCACCAAGTTCTCCAACTGTAATACATAATCTTAGTATATTACATGTATAGTTTGACACATATTTGATAACAATAACCATCCCACGGGGAGTAATTATTAATACTACCATCAATTCAAAGATGAAGATGAGAAGAAACTTGCTCAAGATTGCACAGCAGACAGATAATAAAGAAAAAAATCAGAATGTAGGCTTTACAGTATACAAAGCCTATCTGTGCTTTTAACTATTATAACAGGTTAATCATTTAGTATACATCAAGAATGTTTATTACTCCACAGAATGAAAAACTCACATTTCAGAAAACTCAAAGAAATGTCTCATTATTCACAATTATGAAGAGAATAAGTTTTATTAGAAAACATGCAGTTGTCAAGTGCTAAACAAAATTAAATTAAATGTTAAGATACCAGCTGCTACTGCCAGTATAACTAACAATAAGAAGAATCAAATGAACAGAAAGATATCCTTATAGTTTTAAACATGCATGCTCATGATTTGGAACTCACTCTTCTGTTTGGCTTGTATGATGAGATTATAAAACATTTTGTAGTCATGTCCTGCACCAACTCTACACTCTGTCTTTTGAGTGCATAGTCCAAACAGCAACAACAGCTTCTGAGCCCCCACGACTCACTCCAAAGCTCCACATCTGCCCCCAACAGTAGGGATCTCACTCAGCTTTGTTGTTTCCCTAAGAATCCTCCTCTTCAGAGCAAATGCCCCAATGGGAAACTACGTCTGCAGTTGTGGTGCTCAGCCTCTAGGGGAGCGTTGCCAGACATTCTGAATCCTAAGGGTTTTAGTCTTTTTCTAACTCTTCCCATTTTACTAGCACAAAGCATGTCCTTGCTACCAAAAGAAAGAAGCAGACATTTTAAACTAGACTGGAGGGACCTTTCTTGTCTATTTTCTTTTTAATCCCCCAAAATGGAGGAAAGTAAGTTATGTTCATTTAGAGAGGAATAAATACATACATAACTTCAAAAGCCCAGCTTTAGTTTTTTTAAATGTGTAGACTGATAATGACTACTGTGTAATATCAAATATTACTGAGTTGAGAACCTTGGCTCTAAACTTTGACCCTGCTAGTGGACTTGATAATAAGCCAAATCACACACTCTGCCTCCCTTGTTTTTTTTTTTTTTTTTTTTTGGCCAGTCCTGGGCCTTGGACTCAGGGCCTGAGCACTGTCCCTGGCTTCTTCCCACTCAAGGCTAGCACTCTGCCACTTGAGCCACAGCGCCACTTCTGGCCGTTTTCTGTATATGTGGTGCTGGGGAATCGAACCTAGGGCCTCGTGTATCCGAGGCAGGCACTCTTGCCACTAGGCTATATCCCCAGCCCCTCTGCCTCCCTTGAGCATCTGTCTGATAGGTGTTTTTCCATAAAGATTTTGGAAAGCCAATAAAGCACTGCTAGTATTCTTAAAAGAGAAAATAGACCCATACAGGAAATACATGACCAATACAGGGATACTTACAATTACATTATCATTAATTTTAAAATGAGAGAATGTCACACTGCTTCTGTAATTCTCTTCACTTCTACTTTGTTTTCAAGGGAATGTACAAGGCTCTGTTGTGATCAATATTAGGTTATCAGCACCCAGTGCAATGCCCAGAACATGATCAGTTCTGGGCAGGAGACAAAGGAAGAAGAGCAGAAAAAACACCACTGTCTTAGCCTCTTGCTAATTTTGTAACCTTGGGCAAACTATTTCGTTTGAGTTTCAATTTCCTCATCAGCACAAGAGAAATAATATTGGCTTTGTTTCACTGTGAGAATGTAATAAATCAATGTATGAGAGCATATTTTCTTATAGGCAAAAACCTCCATTTACTTCTCCAACACAAGCTCCATTAATGTAGGATTCAGAGTGATTCCTAAAACTAAATCCAGAGTCCCTTCAGTTGCCTATCCCCCTTACAAAAAAATATACAGTGTCGGTGGCCAACCTGGAGTGAGAGTCCAAGAATCTTGAGTCTCAACACTACGATGAAACAAATGGCTGCGCCATGTCATTCTACTTCCCTGGTGTACTGCCATTCTGATTTTAAAGAGGTAAGCAGAGATCCTTTTAAAAAGAGCTACCAGGAAGTAAGTTAACTTTTAAGTATGATTTCTTAAGTTTTACACATCATTATAACAGCTGCCATTCACTAGATACCTATGATGTACTCTAGATCTGTACTAGGTAGTTGGTGTTTCTATATAGTATGAATTTATACAACCATCCAGTGAGTTCCTTGTTGACTTGGAAACTAAGACGCAAAGAATGCTTATCGAAAGTTACCCCTGCAAAAATCTCCCCAAATAGTCAGTGCTAGTAGCTTAAACCTACAGTCCTAGCTCCTCAAGAGACTGAAAGAAGAAAAGGCTATGGGTCAAGGCCAGTATTAGCAAAAAAGTTCACGACCTTATCTTGAAAATAACCAGCAAAAAATAAGGCTAGAGGTGTGGCTGAAGTGGTAGAATGCCAGCTTAGCAAGGGTGAGGCCCTGAGTTCAAACCCCAATATTGAATAAAAAGAGAAGGAAAGAAAAGAAAAAATTCTCAAACATAAAATACACTTAACTTGTTCAAAATACACTAGGAAGTAATCTGGGTATCAAGCAAATCCCCTCATGTTTGGTAAACTATTAATGAACAAAAGTCTTATGGGATGAGGTTCTCAAATGCCAATTGCAAATGTAAGCCCTGGTACTACATAAAAAGCACTTCCCCCAAAGAACTATTCCATTATTTCTAGCTAGTGGTATTAATGAGATGAGACTAAATAACTATAGCCCTGTATACAAAATTCAATTTATAAAAACTTTCAGCCAAATATGAGAGAGGAAACAGAATAGAATGGAGAGATTTAGGATTCTGGGACACTTGAGATATGATTTTTTGATCTCTTAAAAATTGTGAAGGCAGGGTTGGGAATATGGCCTACTGGTAGAGTGCTTGCCTTGTATACATGAAGCCCTGGGTTTGATTCCGCAGCACCACATACATAGAAAAAGCCATAAGGGGTGCTGTGGCTCAAGTGGTACAGTGCTAACCACTATTGTAAAAGTACTATTAGGATAAGGAAATAATATTTAACATGTAGCATAAATTTTTTCTTTACATATAGCACAGGTGCTTTATATGGAAATCGATGTTCAGGAAATGCACTTGTATGTATACACAAAAACAAATCTGAATGAAGTGGCAGAATAAATTCTGCTAGAAACGGTCTCAACCTCTTTATGTGATGATTCTGTGATTCAAATATTCTAAGTGACTACTGGGTTCCTGCTGAAAAATGCTGAGTTCTTCTGTCAATTTTCTTCTCCAGCAGGACAACACAAATCACTATGGTTTGTGGAACATACTGTTTGCTCCACATTACAGTTTCATTGACCTATAAGAGGTGTAGTTTCTTGTGTACATAATTACTGATGCAGAAGACTGCTGTCTCCTAGGTAAAAGAATGTTTCACTTGCTCCAAATCTTTTTAAATATCCACATTTTAAATCAGAAGACTTGAATCAGAGTCTAGTTTTTATTAGCTGTCTTATGGAAATAGAACTAAATATTTAAAAGTTTTATGTAAGAACCAGGAAAACAAAACCCTTCAAACATTGGAGTATCTTTTCTATATCCAACATTGTTGTTGACTTTTCTATCCAACCCTAAGTTGTCTGTCTTCTGTTTACCTTTAGGATGGTGAGCCCTTAGGACTTTTTGCTACTAGAACCTGTCGTTATATGTGTGGGAGAGGTTAGAACATACTCATTAATTTATGCACAATCTGAAAGTGCATAAATTCAGAAAAAGTGAATGTCTATTCTGTGAAAGAAACACCTAAATCTGACCTCCAGACACAGTAGTCCTCTATTGCTTGGCTGTGGGGTAATAAAGCAGGGCTAATTCTCTAGATATTAGGTTATTCGCTGAGTCAGTTTATATGACTCTATCTTTCCCCCTCCTACGTGGATGTGGGTTAACCTATCACTCATGATATTCACATTCTCATATTTATTACTACATAACTTAGTGATTCCTTAAATAGAACACTGCACAGATTTCTTAAAAATTCAAAAAACCAACAGCCATTCATCAATAGAATAACACAAAAATTATGCTCTTCTTAGGAAGTCATTCTCTAAAGCTTCCATTTGATGTGTATCACAATTCCCTTGCCATTTGAAAATCATTAGGGAATGAATGACAGGTGCATTAAAGAAATTAATCTACTAAAACAGTAAGCTTAAAATGTCTAAGTGAGGGGAAAAATCAATTTAAAAGAATTAAAGACACCTACAAAACAAACACACACACAATCAGGTATGACCTTTTAAAAGAAAAGTATACAGTCTTCATTTTTGTCAAATGAATACCTAAAAATGTACATGTTTCCAAATCACCCATTTTTATCTAAAGTCTTAGCTACAGCTAGTCAGTATTCCAAATTATGACCTAGAGAGTGAGTTTTAGATAAGCAGTGACAAAGAAATCAAGATTTCTAGGGCAGGTATTTACAATCCATGTCAAAATCAGATAATATATAAATTGATTTTTACTTTTAAAACTGACTAAGACAGGGCTGGGGATATGGCCTAATGGCAAGAGTACTTGCCTTGTATACATGAAGCCCTGGGTTTGATTCCCCAGCACCACATGTATAGAAAATGGCCAGAAGTGGTGCTGTGGCTCAAGTGGCAGAGTGCTAGCAAAAAAGAAGCCAGGGACAGTGCCCAGGCCCTGAGTTTAAGGCCCAGGACTGGCAAAAACAAACAAACAAAAACAAAAACCTGACTAAGACAAACGCAAAAGGTCTTTTTTTTTTCATGTCAAATCTTGCAATACATACAAAGTGTAATTAAGGCCTGGACATGTGGGTCAAGAGGTGGAGTACCTGTTTAGCAAGAGTAAGGCTATGAATTCAAATCTCAGTACTGCCAATAAAGAATAAAAAATAATTAGTACATCAAAACCAAATGAGATCCACCCAGTACTGCTGTGGTATCTTTCATTATACCAAAAGGCTAAAAAATAAATGGGATGCTAATAGCTCACATCTGAAATCCTAGCTACTCAAGAGACTGAGATCATGGTTTAGAGCCAAGAAAGCGTGTGGGAAGCTCTGAATTCAAGCCACAATACTGGCACAACCAACCGAATGCTAAATAAGAAAAACCAAGACAGGTATCAGTGTCTTACATCTGTAATAGCTACTTGGGATATTGAGATAGTTGTGGTTTTAGGCTAGCATAGGAGGAAAAATTTGAGAACTCCTTTCTAACCAACAGCATGAGAAGTGTAAAACAGACAGAATGAAGTCCAGACATGTGCCCTGGAAGGAAGTGAGACATTATCTTAAAAAAAATAAATAAATACTAAAAAGGGCTAGAGGTGTGTGGTTCAGTGGTAGAGAACCTACCTAACATGCACAAGACCAAGTTCAAAGCCCAGTACGATAAAAAAGAAGAAAAATAAACTCTTATCTTTAATTAACCACCAAAAAAGCTGGACGTGAAGTTGTGGCTCAACTGGTAGAGCTCTAGTTTTGAGCAAAAATGCTCAGGGACAGTGCTTGGGCTCTGAACTCAAGCCCCAGGACAGGCATAAAAAAAAATTAAATTAAACATACAGCAAGGGCTAGTGGCTTATGCCTGCAGCCCTAGCTGCTCAGGAGGCTGAGATCTGAGGTTTGCACTTTGAAGCCAGCCCAGACAGAAAAGTCCATGTGACTCTTATGCTTAATTAATTACCAAGAAGCAAAAGAAGAGCTTTAGTGAGGTGGTAGAATGCTAGCTTTGAGCAAAAAAGATCAGGAGCAGTGACCAGGCCCCGAGTTCACGCTCCAGTACCAACACCAAACACCAACTACAACAATAATAAAAATTTAAGCTAGATAGTGGTCCACTTCTAATCCTAGCACTCCAGAAGCTGAAGCAGAGGACTAGGTAAAGACATACTGTGAGTTCCAAGGCAGCCTGGTTACAAAGCAAACACCTTTGTCAAAAACGTTACCTGTCACCAGTGGTTCATGCCCAGGATCCTAGATATTCAGGGGTTGAGATCTAAAAATCTCAGTTCAGCCAGCCTGGATAGAAAAGTCCATGAGACTCATCTCCAGTCAACCAGCAAAATGCTAGACTGGAGGTGTGGCTTAGGTAGTGGAACTCCAGCCATGAGCTAAAAAACCAAGTGATAGTTCAAGGTCCTAAGTTCAAGCCACAATACTATAAACAGCTAAAAACAGCTAAAATGGACCTGGTAAAAAAATATCAGTGTTACAAGCATTCTTCAACCCATTCTTTTTCTTTCCTCCATTTCTTAGGTTTTAAGGTACTGTTTGTTTTTCTTCAAAGGTGCATAATGTTTCCTTACCTATTAAGAGATTTATGCCTGGTTTCTTAAGTTGTCACTTAATGGAATCCATAATAAAACTCTTGCTCAGTCATATGTGTGTGTTCATTATTTTTGTCATGAAATCCTTACATTTTTAAGTAGAGACACAGGTCGTGTTTATGAGTTTAGTGTTTGGAACTTGGGGATAGAATCAGTGATGTAGGATTGCACCTCATTTGCACTTTTACCTAAAATGGACCAACATAGCCATGACGGTTATTTAGGAATATCTGAAAAAAGTGATTTTTTTTTGTCTACATATTAGTAAATGCTTTGAATTTTTTTTTTTTTTTTTGCCAGTCCTGGGCCTTGAACTCAGGGCCTGAGCACTGTCCCTGGCTTCCTTTTGCTAAAGGCTAGCACTCTGCCACTTGAGCCACAGCGCCACTTCTGGCCGTTTTCTGTATATGTGGTGCTGGGGAATTGAACCCAGGGCCTCATGTATACGAGGCAAGCTCTCTTGCCACTAGGCCATATCCCCAGCCCAATGCTTTGAATTTTTATTTAAAAGTTTTTACTCCAAGTATACTGCGTGCGGTTTTGTTTGGCAAGGACTGACTCAGCATCTAGTATGCAATCACCATCACCACCACGGAGGAAGTAGGAGGTTCTTCAGCACTACTGAAACTCACAGGAAGCACTTAAACTTCTAACAGTGGTGAGGAGACTGCCACAACCTCCCACTTCTATGGGCTGTCAGTGAGTGGACAAGGGGAAACTTTGGTTCCAGTTAACTTAGTGTAATACTCATTTTAAATTGTGAAGACTGCGTATTTTATAATTTCCATTATTTTTTGTCTCTGGAACAAACAGGGTTAACAAATGTACACACCATGTCTGGCACAACTAACTTTTTTACTCAGAAAAATAATCATCAAAGGAGGGTAAAGCTTTATAATCATCATTCCAATCTCTAAGACTTTTTCTTTTTTTTAGAATTTTAGAAAAGTTTATCTGACTCTTGTCCCTTTACTTTTTTTTTTTTTGGTGGGGGGGCCAGTCCTGGGCCTTGGACTCAGGGCCTGAGCACTGTCCCTGGCTTCTTCCCGCTCAAGGCTAGCACTCCGCCACTTGAGCCACAGCGCCCCTTCTGGCCGTTTTTCTGTATACATGGTGCTGGGGAATCGAACCTAGGGCCTCGTGTATCCGAGGCAGGCACTCTTGCCACTAGGCTATCTCCCCAGCCCTTGTCCCTTTACTTTTATAAATGATGTTCAAAAGACCACTTGGTGTGCTAGGAATGGTGGCTCACACCTGTAATCACAGCTATAAGAAAGGAAGAGATAAAATCATGGTTCAAGACCGGCACAGGCAAAGTTAGCCCATCTCAAAGATGTGTCTGATTGTACACGCCTGTAATTCTAGTTTTAAGTGGGAGACAGATGTAGGAGGATCTCAGTCAGACTGTGGCTCAAGGAAAATAGTGCAAGATCTTACATGAACTATAACTAAAACAAGAAGGACTAGAGACAAAGCTCAAATGGTAGGAACCTTAGTTAAAACCCTAAACCATAGCCAGGCACTGGTGGCTCAAGTCTATAATCCTAGCTACTCAGGAGGCTGAGATCTGAGGATCACGGTTCAAAGCCAGCTGAGGCAGGAAAGTCTGTGATACTCCAGTCTCCAATTAACCACCAGAAAATGAAGTGGCGCTGTGGCTCAAAGTGGTAGAGTGATAGCGTTGAGCAAAAAGGCTCAGGAACAGTACACAGGCCCTGAGTTCAAGCCCCCACCCCGCAACCAACCAAGGAAAAAAAACAAAACAAAAAACCACAAGTGAACTCAAAACAATAAATGCAATAAACAAAACCCCATCTTTGACAAATTTGGAATATGTTAATTTCTTATAACCCAGTAACTAACAACACTGACTACAAAAGTGGTTTCTTAGTTGCTTATGAAGAAAAATGGATGGTCTCAATAGAACAAGCTCTACTACAGGTCAAAAGGTCAAGATTCCAGGGGGCTTAGGGCTGTAGAATTAAATTATACTCTTTGTGACTTTGCTCTGAATCCAACTAGTTATCCTAATTCAGTTGTCTATAAAAACAGGAAGAAATTGGAGATTTCACTGTAGGACATTAAGACTCTCTTCTTTCTGGGAGGGACAGACAAGGAAGAAAGACAAAGAAGGAGGAAAAGAGAAGCAAGCAAAGGAAGAAAAGAAAAAAAAGTTTACCTATATGGATTTTGAGAGCAATTTTCTTGACCTCTGCTTCAAGCACACTCAAAACCAGATTTGTTTAGGGTTAGTGTTCTTAGAAAATCTATAAAAGGACTAAACCAGCACCACCACCAAGAGTAACTACAAAGGTTCAAAGTTAAAGATGGGTGTGCTTGAAATAAGGAGCAAAGGAAGACAGGGTAGTGCATTAGTAACGCCGTTCTCCTCCTCCACTTGTGTGGAAATGGCATAGCCAAATTACAACATTCTTTACTAATCCCTATAGGAGCTAAAATTGCTTCCATAAGTCTATTGAATAGAAGTAAACTCTACACGTGAGACAGCAGGAGCCTGATGTTTTGGTATGCCATGCCAAGATATCTGTTTCAGAGCACTATAGTCACTTTTGCTCATGTATTCATAGACACAGTCATTCAAATATTTTGAGTTTACAAGTATGTGTAAAGCTTTGTGATCACAAGAAAAGAGGCTACAAAAATGATTTTGTTGCTGAAAAGCTATATATAAACTAAACCTCTGAAAGAAAATGTAGGCTTGCTGGGTGCCGGTGGCTCACACCTGCAATCCTAGCTAGGATCTCAGGAGGCTGAGATTTGAGGATCATGGTTCCAAGCCAGCTTACACAGCAAAATCCACGAGACTTTTTATCTCCAGTAAACTACTCAGAAAAAGCTGGAAGTAGCACTATGGCTAAAGTGGTAGAGTGAGGATAGCCTTGAGCATAAAGAGGCTCAGGGACAGAGCCGAGGACCTCATTTCAAGCCCCAGGACCAACGGGGAAAAAAAAAAGAAAATGTAGGTTTGGAAATATATTTAGCATGATGTCTGGCATATAATAAGCAACTAAGAAATATTAGCCAATGTCATTAAAAACAAAGTGTTTTAATTATATGACAATGCTTACTAAACAAATCTTTTGATAAGTGCTTTTTAAAACCATTATTAAAGAATAATTCATACGTTACAAAATGTTCTCATTTAAAGTATATAATTCAACTATTCTCGGTATATTCACAGAATCCTACAACTCTCATCACAGTCAATTTTAGTTCCTTTTCATTCCTAGAAAAACCATCATCTCCCCACCGCCCCCAAGACTCCAAGCCCGAAACACCAATTCCTACGTGGTCTCTACACACTTCCCCATTGTGGATACCTCATGAAAATGCAATCGTTTGGTATGTGATCTTTCGTGTTCTCGTTTCTTTCAGCATCTTTTTTTGAGGCTCATTCTTGTAGCATGTATCAGTACATCACAGTAAAGCATTACGTTGTAAAGCAAATAATCACTCCAAATTTTTAAAAAAGTATATATTACAGTTTACTGGAGGCATGTTATACTTGTAATAGATACTAGGATCTAGGTCACCCTCATAATCCGATAAAATGTTCCATTACAAAGGAAAAATGTAAAGTTCCTAAATCCTAGCAATTTCTGAAAATCACCTTTTAAATGCTCACATACTTGGACACAGAATTTTAATGGGTCTCTGAGTTTATGACCATAAAACAAAAACAAGTTTAGTGAGAAGTACCTCGTGAGAAATGATTTAAGCAACCAGATCTAGGTATTCTGTTTCATTTATTGTAAATGCCACTGACTGATCTGTTTGTTTCCCTCCTATTGTTCTCTTCCCTGAGAAACTTAAACCATTCTTTTTTTTTTTTTTCCCCTAACTCAAGAATACAGAATACAGTTTGAGGACTAAAGAAAACATGGTTTAAGACTGTACACCACAGTCTCAAATGAAACTAATATATCTCATAAGAAAAAAATAAAGATGAAATATAACACTGCTTTCTTAGTTCCCAGTATGTCTGTTTTCACAGGGCGTATGTACAGATAGTGTGTTTATTGACTAAAAACAAGGAACTGAGTGGCTCACATCTGTAATCACAGCCACTCAGGAGACTGAGATCTGAAGATGGTGGTTCAGAGCCAGCCTAGCTGGACAAATCTAGAAGATTATGTGTAAGCAGAGGTGTGGTGTGGCTCAAGTGGTAGAGCATTAGCCATAGTAGAAAAGGCCAATCAAGAATTCAAGGGGGGCTGGGGATATAGCCTAGTGGCAAGAGTGCCTGCCTCGGATACACGAGGCCCTAGGTTCGATTCCCCAGCACCACATATACAGAAAACGGCCAGAAGCGGCGCTGTGGCTCAGGTGGCAGAGTGCTAGCCTTGAGCGGAAAGAAGCCAGGGACGGTGCTCAGGCCCTGAGTCCAAGGCCCAGGACTGGCCAAAAAAAAAAAAAGAATTCAAGGGGGGGATATGGCCTAGTGGCAAGAGTGCTTGCCTCGTATACCGGAGGCCCTGGGTTCAATTCCCCAGCACCACATATACAGAAAACGGCCAGAAGCGGCGCTGTGGCTCAAGTGGCAGAGTGCTAGCCTTGAGCAAAAAGAAGCCAGGGACAGTGCTCAGGCCCTGAGTCCAAGCCTCAGGACTGGCCAACGCGCTACACACACACACACACACACACACACACACACACACACACACACACGAGATATGGATATGATTTCTGTGGGGGTTTTTTGGTATTGGAGTTGGAACTCAGGGCCTTACACTTCCTAGGGTGGCTGGAATTCTTACGACTTGAGCAATATCACCAGCCCTGGGTTTTGTTGTTGTTGCTGTTGTTATTTTCTGGGTTTTGTGAGATTGAGTCTCACTTCCTGAAAAGGCCATGGTCATAATCTGCCTACTTCTCATAGCTTTGAGCACAGGCATGCACCACCTCGTCCAGTTTCCTTCCACTGAGACCGAGTATCATAGACTTATCTGGGTTGGTCTGAGACAAGTATCTGGGGATGACAGGCATGCACCCCATGCCCAGGTTGAAGAGATCTCGAGAACTTCTCCTATGTTCACAATCTCAGCCTCACAAGTAGCTCAGATGTGAGCCACAGGCACCTGGCACACAACACACACACACGTATGTATATATTTATATAATACACATATGTATATACATGCATATATATGTACATTCTATAAGGATTATATAAAGTCTCTCCTATCTCTAAGAGATTGTGGCACTTTTTTCTTTTATCTTTTTGAAATCCTGCATTAAAAAAACATTTAGGCTAAACAGACACTTGTCATCACTGCTAGGGTTAGAAGCCTGATTCATCCCTGCATTCGCTGAGGATACAGAGCTAAGTCCGTGTAGATCTGACCACCGAGAGCTCACTAGCTCCACAAGAAGGAAAGGCAATAAAAATCAAAGAGATGAAAAAGTGCAAAGGAAGGTAAGAGACACTTAAGATGCTGTTGATGGGAACATAAATTTGTGCATACATTATGGAAATCATTACAGAGATTCCTCAAAAAACTAAAAACCTTATGGTTCAGCCACACTACTCCTGGGTATACACTTGAAGGAACCAAAGTCAGCATTCAGTAGAGATACCTACATACATAATTTAGCAAGGTATTATTCACAACAGCCAAGTTTTGAAGTCAGACTAGGTAAATAGATAAAGATAATATGGTCTGTATACACAATGGAATATTACTCAGCCTTAACAAAATTATGCTGTTTGCCAAAAGAACATTATAACTACTGTAACAAAAATAAGCCTTCCATGAGAATAAATGTATCTGGACAATTAAATTTCAAGCTAGAAACTGTATAGCATTTTCAAGTTTAGGAGGCTCAGAAAATAGATGTTCACATTTGGTTATGTATACATGAGCAGAGGAAGAATGAAGAACAAACTTGTGGTGAATGGACACCAGAGCCCTACTTGATCACCAGTCTCAGGTACTTGGACCTTCTGGCTACACCAAGTGCATACTTCTTTACAGACATCCTCCACATTGTGCACACATTCAAAAGTAAAAACACAAGGGCAAGCCAGGCATCAGTGATTGATGTGTATAATACTAGCTATTCAAGAGATGAGATATGAGGATCATGCCTCAAAGCCAGCCCATGAAAACAAATTCAAGAGACTCTTAGCTCCAATTAAGCAACAAAAAAGCCAGGAGTGGAGGTATGAGTCAAGTGGTAGACTATCAGCCCTGAGTGAAAAAGCTAAGCACAAGTGTGAAGCCCTGAGTTCAAGTCCAGCACTAGAACAATAAACAAAGAAACAAATTCATTAAAAGACAATGGCATATTACTAAAATCATTAAGAAGTTTTCACAGGGCTGGGGATATGGCCTAGTGGCAAGAGTGCCTGCCTCGGATACACGAGGCCCTAGGTTCGATTCCCCAGCACCACATATACAGAAAGCGGCCAGAAGCGGCGCTGTGGCTCAAGTGGCAGAGCGCTAGCCTTGAGCGGGAAGAAGCCAGGGACAGTGCTCAGGCCCTGAGTCCAAGGCCCAGGACTGGCCAAAAAAAAAAGAAGTTTTCACAAAGCCTCCCCCTTCATTTTCATAAAAAAACTGAAATTCCTGGAAAAGGAGAAAACGGATTCTCTATTGCCCACTATAGATTTTGGGAAATTTTTCTTCTCTGATCAGATCAGTAAGAGTTCAAATAATTGCAGAAGGGCTTTCCAAAAAATGTCTAAGCCACTGCATATCATAGAAACACAAGAGCACATATTTTTCTTTCCAAACAAGTTTTAAGAAGGTGGCACAACTTGGAAGTTTCATATAAATACATGTGGTTTAAGCTTCAAATTACAGTTAATTACTTTGCATTTAATAAAGCTTTATTAAATCAGTTATCTTATTCAAACTGATACTTCTTTGGCCAAATTAAAAAAAAACTTTAATTATGGGATACATTTTATCAAGTTTGACCAATAAGTCCAATCTGATATAAAGTAAGTATACTATTTATACTTACTTACAAGGGAAAGGAATGTTCTATTTGGTTCTGCTTTTTTCATAAGCATGTATAAAAAATATAGAGAGCCAGATGCAGGTGGCTCACACCTGCAATCCCAGCTACTCAGGAGGCTGAGATCTAAGGGTCGTGGTTCAAAGCCTGACTGGGCAGGAAAAGTCCGTGATACTCTTATCTCCAATTAACTACCAGTGGTACTGTGATCAAAGTGGTAGAGCACTGGGGCTGGGGATATGGCCTAGTGGCTAGAGTGCTTGCCTCGTATATATGAGGCCCTAGGTTCGATTCCCCAGCACCACATATACAGAAAATGGCCAGAAGTGGCGCTGTGGCTCAAGTGGCAGAGTGCTAGCCTTGAGCAAGAAGAAGCCAGGGACAGTGCTCAGGCCCTGAGTCCAAGCCCCAGGACTGGCCAAAAAAAAAAAAAAAAAAAAAGTGGTAGCCTTGTGCTGAAGAGCTCAGGGATGTCACCCAGGTCCAGAGGTCAAGCCCCATGATCAACAAAGATAAACAGGTAGATAGATAGAATTAAGCTACAGAGAGAGAGAGAGAGAGAGAGAGAGAGAGAGAGAGAGAGAGAGAGAGAGAGAGAGAGAGAGAAAGCGCCATCAGAGAATACTATAATAGTGAGTAACATCCAGAATGTTACAGGGGGTGCTGTTTGGAGTTAGTTGGAACCTGACTCTACTTGTTATCTTCAGCAAATGATAATGTCTCTGAAAACTAGTTTCTCTTTCTTTCTTTCTTTTTGGTGCCAGTGCTGGGGCTTTGGGCACTGTCCCTGAGCATTTCAGCTCAAGGGTAGTGCTCTAATGCTTGAGCCACAGCGCCACTTCTGGCGTTTTCTGTTTATGTGGTACTGAATACCCAGGGCTTCATGCATGCTAGGCGAGCACTACTCTACCACTGAGCCACCTTCACACACACACACACACACACACACACACACACACACACACAGGCAAGTTGAGAGAGCAAGGAGTTTAAGCCTTAGTATAGCACATGCACATGTGTGCAAGCACAAGCGTGTACACACAGACACAGACACACACACATTGATATAATCAACTCAGAGATCATTAGGAAAATTAAATGAAATGTCATCCTATTTGGCAGGCTCCAGATTACTTTGGCTGGCTTATGCAGGAGATACAGGGAAGAAAAAGCCTTACTAAGTGAATATTTTTGAAATAACATATTAAAGACAATCACCAAGTAAGAAAATAATCTAACTGGTAAGGAAAGTTAAGTCAGGTAATTAGAAAGGGAATCAGTCAAAGGGAATAGGTAAACATTTCTCTTAGAACCAGAAGACTTTTAAAATCTTCATTTACTTCATTCTTTTTCCTTTCTTTGGGGGGGGGGGGTGGCGCATAGACTGGGGTGCTTGAACTCAAGATTTTGGGCTCTCAACTTGGCCTTTTCACTCATACTGATGCTCTACCCCTTGAACCAAGCCTCTGATCTTCCTTCTTTCTTCTTAATTCATATATAAACAACTATTAGGCGGGAGAAAATTTTTTGAATATTCTGGGGAAAACATCCAGCATACACAGGCCTCTCTACCCCTTGAGCTTAGAATTTACAAGTATTTTCTTTCAGAAAATGTCTGACAGAACTTACAGAAGATCACCACAGTGATCACCACCGTGCCGCAGTGAGGATGACAGGCATGTACCACAGCACGCGCCTCCTTCTGTTGAGAAGCTGCCCAAGAACCACAGCCCAGTCTCGGTAGCTCACATTGCTGGGATTGCTAGGGATTGCTTGGAAACGGGCTCTGAGTGTATGCACAGGCTGGCCTTAAGTCGTGATCCTTCCCTAAGTACCTAGGACGATAGCTGTGAGCCACAGGCATCCAGTTTAGGGTTCTAAATGCTTGTCATTAAAGTTAGAACCGCCTGAAATTGCTTTGACTCAACTGGTCTTGATGGGTGAAAAACCAGCTTCATCTTAAGTGTTCAACACGTGCCAAACGCATCAACATATGGAGTAGGGAATGACAGGTCCTCTCTTCTCAGAGAACCCAAGGATTCGGCTGAGAGGACAGAACACGGGCGGATTCCTAATATCCCACTGGCACACTATTCAGTTTCTCCTGCATAGCTAAGCGCCTTACTGAGACGTAATTTAGTTCAACAGGAAACAAATTTCCTTGGATTTGGCCCCACTATCTATAATAGGATCCATAAACCACATTAAAATGAGAAATTACTTCTTTGAGTGTTTTTTACATAATGTAACACTTATTTCTTCCCATGTGGGAAGAATGTGCTCCTATTTCCTAAAAAGTGTCTTTTGTTTATAAATCACAGTCACCAAGCAGTGATGAATGCAGCGTGTAAGGTTAAACAACTGGGCGAGCTGGGCGCCTGTGGCTCACACCTACAATCCTAGCTGCTTAGCCACCTGAGAGCTGAGAAACTTGGTTCAAGGACAGCCCAGGCAGAGAAATCTGTAAGAATCTCCTCTCCAAATAAGCAGCAAAAAGTGAGAAATGGAAGTCTAAGTCAAGTGGGAGAGTGGCTGCCTAGAGTGGAAAAAGCCAAACAAGGGCACAAGGCCCAGAGTTCAAGCCCCAGTGCTGGCACAAAAAATAAATAAAAACATAATAACTGGGAGAGAAAAGTTTTGGTGGCAAAATACCTAGAATATAGTTATTTTCTAATTTTAAAATTATCATCTGACTCCCAACTTGTGCACAATGTTCTTGTTTGGTTGTATTTTTGCATTTTATGTCCTTTATTTCTATGTGGAGTAGCTTCTGGAACTCATATTTGCACAATGTTCTTGTGTAGGAATTTCACTGCCCTGAGGATCTCCATGGCTTCTACCTTCGCCATGTTCTACATATTGGAAAATACACAAACCAGAGGCTAGTTGTGATGGCTCAAGTTTGTAATCCTAGCTACTAGAGAGGCAAAGGGAATCATGGACCCAGGCAGGCTAGTCTGTACATAACAAATAGTGAAACTCCATCTCAACCAACCGCTGGAAGTATAAGAAGAAGGATCACAGGCCAGGCTGACCAGAGCATCAAGCAAGACTCTACCTTGAAAATAACCAATGAAAAAGGGGGCTGGAGGGGCAGCCCAAGCAGGAGAGAACCAAGTTCCATCGCCACCACCAGTTCCCCTTAAAGAAGAGAATGCACGCGCTAGATGACACTGGCGGAACAACAAAATGTTCTCTGTTACTTAGGGGAAATTTTCATGGAAGGGAAATATTTTTTAATACTCCTTAAATATTGCTGTTCATCTTAAGAGATTCACAAAAACATGTTACTTGACATCAGGAGGGAGGCAAAGCACTGTGCTCCTTTCTGCTTCAGTTCACAATCTGTACTGGGGTCACCTGTGACAAAGGAGCTACAGGCTTCCCCTTAAGACCTCACCACAAATCAAGACTGAGCAGATGAACAGCTATGGAGGTGAAGAAGGCCTAGTGATTTACTATTTGTTAAATCTTCTGTCGGTAGGGAATGAGCTGTGCCATAATTTAGCCACATCTTTAAAATAGAGCTTTTAGGGAACCTCATGGTTTGTTTTTTTTTTAATAAAGCTCAACTCTTTTATTGCCCCCCTCCCTCTTCACACGAAGTGTCCCCACCACTAGCTAAAGACAGGGCTCGAGCTAGATCAAGGAGGATTCACAAAGATCATCCCAAGCCATCACCATTCACACAATCACCGAGATCTCCTCTGAAAGTTTAGCGTTTTATTTAAAGTCTGATTTCTCTTAAATTAAACAACTTCCCCCTGAAGCTGCACCCCTGAAACCTGGTTTTCACTGAGAACTCTGTAAAAGCTGCTTTGTAAGCCTCCTGGGAACAGCTTCTTCATTAAGTATACAACTCTCAAAACAACCCCTCACTTACACATTTCCCTGTGGGTCTTGCTCCTTGAATTACTCTGTGGTAGTTTTCCCCAGTTTACTAGCGCAATTTCCATAAAGCCCTGATTATGATTACACAGACCAAGCAGGTCTTCTCCTCTTGGTCCATAAGCGGCTAGGCTAATTGATCCTTAACTACGTCCTTTCGACCTACAATTATCTCTCTCTGACCCTCGCTCCTTTGGAAATTCTAGCTGGGGAGCCAACTACAGCCTGGGCCGAATTCCCGATGACAGCTGCCGTGTTCGGGACGCGGCGCGCCGCGGGCTCGAGTTGCCAGGGCAGGCAGCCTTCACGCTTTGTGTCTGTCAGATCCAAGAACAAAAGGCAGCGCTTCCTCGCCGGCCCCTCCTCGGCACCCGAGAGGGGCAGACTGGACCCGGTCCACGCGACGGCACCCGCGCCCCGCGGGGACCCACCTTGGAGAGCTGCCTCCGGAGGCTGAAGCGCTGGACCATGGTCCCCCGCGGAGGGTGGAGCGCGGCGATCCGCCCGGGCAGGGGTCCTTCTTCCTCACGGCCCAGCTCCGCGGGACGGTGGCCGGCCGCACATCCCGGAGGCTGTCACTGAAGTCCGGAGGATTTCCCTAGGAGTCTGCGCAAACTTGGGAGCGCCTCATTGTTCTGCGGGCGCCGGGCAGCGCGGGGCGGAGGGGGGGGGCGGGCGGGGAGGGCGGGGCGGAATCCCGGGCCGGCGGGCGGGCGGGCGGCGCGGGGCTGGGTGCCGGCTCACTCGGCGAGCACTTCCTGTGAGTCAGCTGGAGGGGTCCGGGCGCTAGGACCACCCCTTCCCTCCCCTCCCCTGCCTTGCCCTGCCCTGCCCGGCCCTCCAGACCGGCGGCCGGGGTGCGCTGGGCGCCCCGGGCCTCCCTCGCGGGGGCGGCCGCGCCCCCCGCCTCCCCGCCCGGTGACGGGGGCTCCCGGGGAGGGGCGAGGCCGGTCGGCCGGCCTCGGGACGGAAGCTCCTCCCGCGGCGGGGCGGCCGCCGCTTTGTCTGGCGAGCCGGCCTCCCGCCGGCCTCCCGCCGGCCTCCCCCGCGCGCCCGGTGCCGGGACGCACCCCGGACCGCGGCTTCGCCTTCCACCCGGGCCCGCGGGAATCAAGAAAAGGCGACGAACGGGCTCCGGTGGGGCGCCTTCCCTTCCCCGGCTCCCCGCCGTGCGGCGCGCGCCCAGCCTCGGTGGGAGGCTTTCCCGTCCGCGGGGCGCTCTGGACGCGTACCGGCATCTCGAGCCTTCAGCAGGGCGGGAGCCTCTAAAGGTCCCGTACTGACACAAAGACACCAAGCCTGGGGTGCTACTTTTTTCCCTTCAGACAAGTGAAAAATGGATTTGAGAACCACTGTCTGCGCCATGCTTATTCTCGGTTATTCCCTTAGTACGCGCCATGTGCCACCTTTTCCAGTTACCAACAAATGTAACACAAGACTGAAATTCATCTTTCGGTCACATACACACGTCATATCTCAGGAAAAACAAAAAAACACACAAAATTCTGACAAGGGTTTCAGTGCCCCCCAAATTACTCCCAAACCTACACTTTTAAAGTAAAGCTTTTGCTATTAGGAATTCTGGAGAGTGGTACTTTTTGTATACTTCCAAAGCTAAAAAGATAAACTATGACCAAAAGTAAACAGTCCTTCATACCTAAGGTTCAGCTTAGCAGTGTAACCTAATATTTGAACTAGCTGATTGAAACTTAATTCTAAGTAGAAAGTAAGCTGAGGTTTGGGAGAGTGGCGAATGGTCCTTGCCTAGCTAGCATGCAGAGGTGACACTGGGTTCAATCCCCCATACCACATAAATAAAACAAATCAATCAGTAACACAGAAAAGAAAGTTGGCAGTGACCCTGAGCTGGTTTGTTATTTGTTTGTAGAAGATGGGAGGTACCACCAGGTCTCCCTTTTTCCCTCCTACGGAGAATGAGGTCAGGCATGATGGTGTTGCACCTCTGTGGCTTCAGCACTCTGAGGCTGATGCAGGAGAAGCTTGAGTTGAGGCCAGTCTAAGCTACACAGCAAGGGGGGAGGGGGGGGGGGACGAGGAGGACACAGACAGACAGACTGATTAAGATTCCTGAAGAAAAAGCAAAAAACTCCACTAAAGTAAGATCTCCTGGGATTGCAAGAAGGATTACTGAGATGGGTATGTAGAAATAAGGTGACTCAAGCCTGCAATTCTGGCTACTCAGGAGGCCTGGGAGGGAAAAAAGGGCTGTGAGACAGCATCTTAGTAAATGGCAGGGGACGACTGCAGGCACCGTAAAACTAGCATGGTCTGTGCATAAAGCAGGATTTACCTCACGAATAACCAGTGTAAAAGGTTTGGCTGTTATATCAGCCTAAGTGGTAGAGCACCTGCCCAGTGCGTGTTAGGCCCTGAGTTCAAACCTCAATACCATTAACAAAAGAAAAAAAGAGACAGCCAGGGGCAGGTGGTTCAGGCCTGTAATCCTCGCTGCCCAGGAGGCTGAGATCTAAGGATCCTAGTTCCATGAGTTTATCTCCAATGAATCACCAAAAAGCTAGAAGTGGAGGTATGGCTCAAGTGGTAGTGTTAGTGTTGAACAAAAAGCAAGGACAGTGGCCTAGGCCCTGCGTTCAAGTCCTAGCTAGGTCTGGCGCAAAAAAAAAAAAAAAAAAAAAAAGAAAGAAAGCTTTCTAGAAAGAAAAAAAAGTTCCTTACCAAAAAATATATTATCTTAAACATGAGATGTTTCTGATGTGTGATCAGAACCTTCTACATACTGCTTTCTATATACATATATAATACATATATACATACATACACACATAAGCAGAAAAAATGTCAAAAGACAACAGCACCAAGTAACAAGTCAAATATCAATCACAGACTGAAAAGGTATGAATTCTTAAAATTATACTTAGAAAGGATTTATGGACTGAAAGGATGGTACTGTAGTGGGAACTCACTTTTTTAAAACTTTAATTTATTAGAATTGTTACTAATCACTAACAAATTGTCTCTAGTATTTAGATAACAAAAAATTTTCACTTAGCAGATTTCCTTTTGGTAGGTTTATCTCCAAGGGCAGACAGCACAGCATTCATTTACCAAACACACTGTTTTCCTTTTAAGATCATTTGGCATTGTGGAATAGTCATTTTTCTAGACATTTATTTGCCTCAAATTTCATGTATCAAGATCCAAAGATAAGCAAGTGTCTATTTTCTTGTTTGCTTTTATTTGTAAAATAAATAAGCATACACTGAACTCACTTTTTTGGCTAGTAAAATAAAAAGTAAAGGTCCAACTGCTTATATCCAACCAGCTCTGTTAAAAAGTCATGAGTGGGGCTGGGGATATGGCCCAGTGGTAGAGTGCTTGCCTTGTATACATGAAGCCCTGGGTTCGATTCCTCAGCACCACATAAACAGAAAAAGCCAGAAGGGGCACTGTGGCTCAAGAGGTCAAGTGCTAGCCTTGAGCAAAAAGAAGCCAGGGACAGTGCTCAGGCTGTGAGTCCAAGGCCCAGGACTGGCCAAAAAAAAAAAAAAAACAACACGAAAAAGTCATGAGTGCATGACTGCAATCTAGTCCTTGATTTAAAAAAAACAGAAAAGAGAAAAGATATTCTAAATCAGTAGTAAGAAATTAAACTATCTAAATTTGGCCTCTTTTAGCTTTTTGCTGACAAAAACAGATGAAGAACAAAGTCTATATAACAGCAGTAATGAAAGAAGCCTATAACAAAGAAGGAAAATCAACCAATCTCTTACTCTACTCTCTACCACACTTTGTAATCCCTGTGGAAGCAACCAAAAGCCATCCAGTGGATTCACAAGCCTTTCTGAATCATACACCCTTTGTGGATTAGTTAAAAGCTGTGGACTCAGTCCCTGGAGTGACACATGTGAAATGCACAAATGGAACTACACTGTATTTTGGATACAACCGCAAATAGTTGCAGAGCTGAGGCATGGCCAAAGGCTCCCTAACTATAGAACAGAGTTCCAGTAATGATTAAAGAAAAGCTGATCAGCAGAAATTCAGCTATCTTGTCTTCTGCTTATATTTGTTAGTAAAGCTGAGAAAAATGCTTATGACATCTTTGCCCTAACTGCCAATATATTTCCCTTTCTCATCAAATACTTCCCGTGTATATTTTGACAAAGCAGCAAACATCTTTATGTATACTTTGAGTGTACTTCAAGGTCTTTTAGTTTTCCTTCGTTATCACTGTAGGAAAAAATAATTGTCTGAACTAGCATGTATAACCAGTTTATAAGAGATAACATTAATACTTCCTGCATATTTTTGAACTTACGTATAAAAGTACACTTGATTAAAATAAAAACTGAAAGACTATTCCATTTTGTGATTTGCTTCTTCACTAAAACATATGTATGATTCATATACCCACATGTCTGTGTGCATATATATGTTACATGTAATATATAAACACATGTTTACCAATACTATGAGTACCTTGGATAAACACCTTAGAAATTTAAATAGCCATCCCAGCTTAGCTAGGTTCAAAATTAGCTACATTCAAAACACTTGTCCCTCACTCTGCAAGAATTTGCTCATAGTCTTTGCAAGCCTATCCAGTTGCATGTCAGTTTCTAGTGCTATAAAGTATTCAAAGTACATACATAGAAACTCATTACTGCATATGCACATGTCATACACAGTACCATAGAGAAACGTATGAAGACATGCTGGTCCTGGGGCTTCATCTCAGGACCGGCAACCGGCACCTTCCTCTACTTAGCTTTTTCCCTCAAGGCTGGCACTCCACCACTTGAGCCACAGCTCCATTTCCAGCTTTTTGCTATTTAACTGGAAATAATACTCTCATGAATTTTTCTATCCAGGCTGACTTTGAACTGCAATGCTCAAATTTCAGTCCCCCGAGGAGCTAAGATCACAGGCATGAGCCACATGTACCCGGCCTATATTTATGTTTTTTTGTTTTGTTTTTGCCAGTCCTGGGGCTTGAACTCAGGGCCTGAGCACTGTCCCTGAGCCTCTCTGTGCTCAAGGCTAGCACTCTCTCACTTGAGCCACAGCGCCACTTCTGGCTGTTTTCTATATATGTGGTGCTGGGGAATCGAACCCAGGGCTTCATGTATACGAGTCAAGCATCCTTGCCACTAGGCCATATTCCCAGCCACCCGGCCTATATTTATGACCACATTAAAACACTGATTTATTTCCAGCCCCTAGAAGGCTCTTAATATAGGTAACTATAACTGACTTCTATAACTATATAGTAACTGCTTATTCTTAAATTTCACACAAAAACAATCTGTTATGCCTGACTACTTTTAATCCTAGCTCTGCAATTTATCCACAAGGTAATATACAACAGTGCTTTTTAAAAAATTGTATAATTATTCTATTCATATGATACTCTATTGTAAGGTTATACTATTTTATGAACTCATTAAAATGAATTCACTTATCCATTCTACCTCTGAATATAAGCTATATCTACTTTATCCCTAACCTGTCTGCTATCATACTTCTCATACATTATTTTATTTATTTATTTATTTATTTTGGCCAGTCCTGGGCCTTGGACTCAGGGCCTGAGCACTGTCCCTGGCTTCTTCCCGCTCAAGGCTAGCACTCTGCCACTTGAGCCACAGCGCCGCTTCTGGCCGTTTTCTGTATATGTGGTGCTGGGGAATCGAACCTAGGGCCTCGTGTATCCGAGGCAGGCACTCTTGCCACTAGGCTATATCCCCAGCCCCTCATACATTATTTTGGCATTCTTATCTAGGCACATTTCTCTTAGATATATAGTACCAAGGTATAAAAATCTTGAAACTGAATGAACATTATCTAAGCTTTAGCAGATACTATTTTACAATATTTACTATGGTTGTACCAAATTATACTCCTACAAGTAACATATGGAAGATTCTGGTTTTTCCACATCTTTGTCCATCTCTGAGTGGTTTTGTTTATCAGGATACCTCATTGTGATCTCATATAGATACCTTTTCAGTAGCTAGTGTTAGATGTGAGCTACATCCCAAGCCTTTTTTGGCTTGAACTATGGAGCTGGCACTCTACCACTTGAGCCACAGCACCATTTCAGGCTTTTCTGAGTAGTTTATTGGGGGCAAAAGTATCAAGGAATTGCTTGCCTGGGCTGGTTTTGAACCGTGGTCCTCAGACCTCAGCTTCCTGAGTAGCTAGAATTATAGGCGTGAGCCACCAGCACCTGGTTTCATACTACTTTTTAAGAAGTTTCTGAGAACTTTATTTTTTCATCTGTAAACCAAGCTGTGTTCTGAATTTGTTAAATGTTATTTCTGTTGTTCTCATTTTCTCTACATCCTTCCATGTATTTATATAATACCAGTCATGACTATTAGCACTGTTCTCCAAGTAAAGCTAATAAACACACTGGATTTAATCTTTCAGCAGGTCTCGTCACTCATTCCACTACTTGTGCTTAATAGGTGCCAGAAAAGTGACATTATTATTATTATTGCTGTTATTATTATCTTTGTGGCTAAGAACTCCCATCAAGATTACCTATTTGAGGGCTGGGAATATGGCCTAGTGGTAAAGTACTTGTCTCGTATACATGAAGCCCTGGGTTCGATTCCTCAGCACCACATATATAAAAAAAGCCAGAAGTGGTGCTGTGGCTCAAGTGGCAGAGTGCTAGCCTTGAACAAAAAGAAGCCAGGGACAGTGCTTAGGCCCTGAAGCCACGCCCCAGGACTGGCAAAATAAATAAATAAATAAATAAATAAATAAGATTACTTATTTGAAACAGCTAACCTCTATAAAACCAAGTATCATCAGCTGGGATGCAGCTTGTTGGTGGAGTGCTTGCCTAGCATGCAAAGCCCTAGGTTCAATAGATACCATCACCAACACACATACAAAGGAAGGAAGGAGAATGGGATGGGGAAGGGGAAAGGGGCATTCCTTTTTTTTCCTTAAACCTTTCTTTTTTTCCTGCATTTAGATATAGAATTAAATCACAGATCTTTTTCCATTAAAAAAAAAAAAGGACCTTCTTTAAATCAGGGCAATCTCTTCACATAGAAATTAGAAGTTTTATGAGGCACTAGTGGCTCATGCCTGTAATCCTAGCTACTGAAGGCTAACACTTTACCACTGAGCTACATCCCTAGCCTATAGTAAGGTTTTGTTTTTTTTTTTAAGTCTTGTTTCCAGACTGAATTTTTTGGTTTTTCAAGTCCAAAGGCTCAAATTTCTAGTTTTTTAATTGCCACAAGGACCCACACCAAGGCATATCATTGTAAAATTTTAGGACAACAGAGATAAAGAGATGACTTTTAAGTCTGGAGAAAAAAAAAATAGGTACTACCAAGAGGCTCAAGAATTAGAATGGCCCCAGATTACCCAGCAGCAATACTGGAAGGCAATGGATATCAACAGGACATAAAGTTGGTTTTGGTTTTTTGTGTTGTTTTTTTTTTTCAAAATGCTATGGGGAAATTATCTCCAACCCCTATGGGCCGATGAAATTTAAGGATTAAATAAAGTAAATAAAGCCCATTTTGAAATGTTTTTATTTTCTGCTCCTTCCCCCATAAGGCTTCTAAGAGAATGTGCCTCATGAAAAATAAGCCAATAAAGAGGGCATGAAATGAAGAAAATAAAGATTCTGTAATTCTCAGCTGATTAAGGGGCCTCAGGACAAAAGGTTACACTTGTCCTACAAAGCTTCCAGAGGGTTTGTTACCTTCCAGAAAAGGCAAAGGAGAAGATGTGACATTTGAAAATGCTTAGGAATCAACAGTTTTTTCAGAATTTGCAGGTGATCTAAGTAATAATTGTTAGCACAAATTAAACCATAACTTTAAGGACAAAAAACGCTACCAAAGGAGAAAATACTATAAAGCTCAAGTTGGAAACATTTATATTGGCATAATGTTAATGTCATAATGAAATTTAAATTTCAACTAAAATAAAGTATGGACAAGAAAGAGGTGGTAAACAATCATCTTCACTGTAAAAAAGCGTTTGGAAGAAACAAAAATAATAGCTGCATACGCAGGCTATTTATTTAGATAAAGTCCAGAAAAAAATTAAAAGATCAAAAAAGCTGCCTGCAGAATGTGGAAAACAGGATGAAGGATTCTACTTATTAGAGCCCTGTAGTAGTTTTATTCTGCTTTTTCAATTCTTGTTTTTTTTTTGTTTTGTTTTTTGGCAGTCCTGGGGCTTGGATTCAGGGCCTGAGCACTGTCCCTGGCTTCTTTTTGCTCAAGGCTAGCACTCTGCCACTTGAGCCACAGTGCCACTTCTGGCCCTTTTGTATATATGTGGTGCTGAAGAATCAAACCCATGGCTTCATATATCCAAGGCAAATAAATACCCTTGCCACCAGGCCATATTCCCAGTCCTGCTTTTTCAATTCTTTATAAAGAATATGAAAACAAAAATATAGTTTCTTTGTGTTAGCTATGTTGAAGCAAATATCCATTAGTAAGAATTCTGAAAACCTTCAAGACAGCAGTAAATAAGTCTATAGAAACTCCTTCACACAACACACCACAACTCTCTAATTTAAAATAACATACTCATAAGCAAGCAAAATGTTTCATCCTTCCAGTATTGATAATTTAAAAATTCTTGGTTTCCTTGATTCTCTGAAAAACTAAGGGCATGAATATTAAGGAGCACTTATTTTTTTACTTTCATTTGTTCCTGGACCCTAAGACTTCTCACTAGTCCAAGGCCACATTTCAGCCTTCCTTTGTCAGAGTGCTATACAGACTTTCCAACACTGTAAGTCTTAAATGGTAATAGGAAAGTAAAGAACTGTGCAGCTATACACAGTGAGCAATATGAGATACAAGCTGACAGGAAGAAAAAAGCCACCAGGGTGTGAATCCTTAAGGAGAGACAGATAAAGGTAGTATTTATTTAAAAACACTTACTCAAAACATTCAAATTACACAAAAAAGTTTATTCTTCCCTACTCCAAAGGTAGCTAATTCCTTTTTAACCTAATTTTTTTTGGTGAATCCCACTAAAATAGAAAAAAAACAGTTAAAAACTGACTACAAAGAATAGCCTAGATATGAGTTATAAATTAAATAAGAAATCTTTTTTTAGATATTGATTTCATTTACTAAAACACATAGGAGCTATAATTTCATAACAATGAAAAGATACAAACATTAGAACTGTCATTCTGGACCAATCTAGACATCTCTGTAGGCCTTAGGAAACAAAAGATACTGATATACAATTACAAGCAAACAAGAAGGGACACACTTCACAACAAAGTATGTAGATCAAAAATAAGAAATTTATGCGAGGTGCCAGTGGCTCACACTTGTAATCCTAGCTACTCAGGAGACTAAAATATGAGGATCACGGTTCAAAGCAAACCTGGGCAGAAAAGTCCCTGTGAGACTCTTATCTCCAATTAACCATCAGAAAACTGGAAGTGGAGCTGTGGCTCAAAGTGGTAGAGTGCTAGCGCTGGGCAAAAGAGCTCAGGGGCAGTGCTCAGGCCCTCAGTTCAAGCCCCATGAATGACACAGACAGACAAAACAGAAACACATCAATTAATTAATACTGTTACCTCCATTCTCCTGTAATTGGATCATAAAACCTTTAGGCCCCCTAGGCATCTACCCTAAGCATCAGTTCAGAATATGATGAGGACACCTGCACATCCATTTTTATTTCTACACTACTCCCAATAGCCAAGATAGGGAAATAACCCAGATGCCCTAACAATAGATATGTGGATCTCAAGAAAAATGTGGTACCTATGTACAATGGAATTTTACACAGCCATCAGAAAGAATAAAATAATGTCATTTTCAGGGAAATGGATGGAACTAGAACAAATAATGCTAAGTGAGGTAAGCCAAGGTCAGAGAGACAAAAGGCTCATGTCTTCTCTGATGGGCAGACATTACATCTGTTTTAAAACACACTGGGATATGACAAACCACACAGGATTCTAGATACTCACATACAGCCTTAGGAGAGGATCACAAAGGCACAATACCCAAGTGTGGGACACGCACGGAACTAGCTGGCCCTGCCTGTTTTCCAGCCCTGGGGCCACGTGTTGGCTAAGAGGGCACCTGCCAGTGAACCCGGAGGCGGTTCTGTGGGCTGTGAAAAATCAGGCCGCCTCTAGGGTTGGTCCCCGGCCCATCCTCCCCTTGGTGGACAGCTCATGCCTCCCCTTACAGTCCCTAGATAGGTGCACGCCCCTCCCCTTCCTGCCGATCTTAGACCTGATTGGTTCCTGTGCCTTATATTAGTGGCACGTACTTCCTCAATAAAGGAGGTCTTGCTGTGGACTTGACTCCCAGGCCGTCTGACTCTCCTCTGGTGAGGGCGGGCTGGGTGTGTGTGTGGGGGGGGGGGGGTCTGTCGGCCCTTTCCTTTCTTGGCTTGTCTGGTCCGGGCGTGCCTTCCCCATCTCTCCTGCAGGTCAGGGGAGCGCAGGGGGCTAAAAACCCCGACACCCAAGCCCTCTTCATATGTATGTAAGATAAAATACATACTGAAACAGACTCCACAGATATGGAGACAAAGGATTGTTCCTTAATTTGTTTTTGTCTATTGCTGATGATTCTGTATTCGGTACCTTATATACAGTATATTCATGTACACATCTGTAGACGGGTGGGGGGAGGGCCCAGAATCCGAGGGAAAAAAGTGAAAAAAATGCAGGCGTGCAGCACCAGCCATTGATGAGAAGTGAACTCTACAGCTCATCGGTGGAGATGGGAAGGAGGGAATGGGAGAGAATGAGGGAAGAGAAAACTCTATACAAAAGGAAATGGACTTATTACCACCTGACACATGTAAACGTAACCCTCTGTATATCACCTCTACAATAACAAGCAAATTATTTTATTTTAAAAACAAACTTTTCTTCCCATTCTCAGAAACTTCTGATGATGAAAACTAGTGAGTAAACTTAAACAAGTTCACTCTCACCCTATACCCAAAACCCTTCAGGTAAATATTCTCAAAAAATATATTACTATCACAAGTGCTTAGATTGATTTTGTTTCCATGTCCATTTTAATTCACCTTGTTATTCAGATAATGTAGGACACCCAAGAAATATGGAAAATGGAAGACAGTACACTAAAGAAATATTCTGTCATGAATAACCAAATTTATAACAAAAGAATCAAAATAATAAAATAACAAAACCAGGGCAAGTATGGTGGTGGTACACACCTATGATCCTAGCACATGAGAGGCTGAAGCAGGAAGATCTTGTGTGTGAGGCCTGCCTGGACTACAATAGTAATCCCTGTCACCAAAACAACACGACGGAGTTTTCTAAAGGGCGATAAACTCATTATCGATTACAACAGTTCCAAGAAGCAGAAAAACTAGAGACGGAGTCTTCAGTCTAGAAGAACAGTAAACCTAAAATTGTACACACATTGGCGTGCTTCTGGAGAGGTTAAAACACAAATACCGCTTAAGTACTCCTATAACAATGTTTTCAAGATCACATTTTTTTTGCATTGTAAAATAAACTTTTCCTAAGGGCTTCAAAAATAAGTGCTAATTCTTCAGAATACCTTTTTTTTGGAGGGGGGAGGGACTAGTAATAGGGCTTGAATTCAGGGTCAAGGAGCTGGTCCTTAGCTTTTTAAAAATTTTAATTGTATTTTATTATCTTTAAGTAGTTGTATAAAGAAGCTACCACTCAAAAAATCAGTTTATGAGAACACTGCATCTTGGTCAGTAGTGTCACCTTGTCATCATTCTCCTCTCTCTCCCAACCCAAACCCTCCCTTTCATTTTCTTAATTTCAAAGGATATGCATTGAATATGATGGCTGCATTCCTGTCTTCTCTTCATTTCCTTATCCTTTCCTCCACGCCTTCCAAGGACCAGCTTCCAAGTATTCATTTTATGGGACTATAAAAAAGCCCCTGAGCTTTTTGCTCTAGATTAGCACTCTACCACTTGTGCCATAGCTCCATTTCCAGCTTTTTGCTGGTTACCTGGAGATAAGATAAGAGTCTCATAGACTTTTCTACCTGGGCTGGGCTCAAACTGTGATCCTCAGATCTCAGCCTCCTGAGTAACCAGGATTACAGGCTGAGCCACTGGTGCCTGGCCAGAAACTTTTAAAAATATCTGTATAACCAGATGATCATTAAGTCACTGGTTCGAAAATAACTTGAGAGTAGGGATAGGAAGGGGGGAAATGGAGGAGGAGGATGGATGGGGTAACATTGATCAAGATGCATTGTACCCATAACCTGGACCTATGGAATTGTAACCTCTTTGTACAACAATAATAATAAATATGGTGAAAGCTGGGCAGTGCTGGCTCATGCCTGTAGTCCTACCTACCCAGGAGGCTGAGATCACAGGACCATGGTTTGAAGCCAGTCCAGCCAGAAAAGTTCTTGAGACTCATATCTCCAATTAAACCACAAAAACAATAATGTCATTTGCAGGGAAATAGATGGACCCAGAACAAACCATGTTGAGGTAAACTAAGCTCAGAGAGACAAACAACCCATGTTTCTCTCATAAGTGGAAGCCAGATCTAAAATACACTAGGACATGATGAAGTATACAGGACTCTAGACACTCATACACAGCAAGACCAAAAGAAGACATTTTTGGGGGAAAACCTCAAAGATACAATGCCTATGTGCCTCTAATCATATAAAATTATGCACATGGAAATGGACTCTCAGAAATGGAAACAAGTGTTTTCTCCTTTTGTTGTTGCTTCCGCTTTATTTTCTCTCTGTCTGGTTTGTTCATTTGTCTGTGTTTGGAAGGGCGTAGATAGAACTCAAGGGAAAAAGGGTGAACAAGTGCAGCAGTGGTGCTCACTAGACAGTGCTGAAAGTCAACTATACAGCTTGTGGGTGGAGACAGGAGAGAGTGAGGGAAGGGATAACACTGTATGAAAAGAAATATACTCACTACTTGACTTATGTAACTGTAACCCCTCTGTACATCACCCTTATGATAACCATCTTTTTTTTTTAAAGGAGACCATTCAAGAGAGACTCACTGTGAAGGAAATTCATGCCTGCAAAGGCATTATATTCTGATGGCCCTAAATGGAGAGAAATAGGGAATAAGATTCAGCTTAGGCTAAACTTAGCCAGACTGGGCTGCTTTGGGAAATTCTGAGAGGCTAGACAATCACTGAGGAAAACTTAATGAAAGGCTCTAAAGAATAAGTGGAACTTAGAACAATGCTCCAGCACTCTTATCTTACCCTTCCAGATGGTTAGGAGCATGGCAGGGAAACAACAAAGAATCCAGAATAAAAAAATATTCAATGCTAGACAGGCTTGGTGGTGCTAGTAGAGCTGTGACTCAAGTGGTAAAACACTAGCCTTGAGGAAAAAAACCCTGAGACAGCACCCAGGCTGAGTTCAAGGCCCAGGACCAGCACTAAAACAAAAACAAAAGTGAAAATACTGCTCTTACCTGTTAGCAACAGTAAGAACCAAAGGAAACCAGCCAATAACCTCCCACTTCCTATTACAAGCCTTATTTGAATGAAAGATAGTACAGACCTCCCATGGTTTCATTGAGGCCTTTTAATAGGAGACAGAAAAACCAACCGAAGCTGGGTGCTGGTGGCTCATCCTGTAACCCCAGCTACTCCAGAGGCTGAGGTCTGAGGATTGAGGTTTGAAGCGGCCCAGAAAGGCAAGTCTGTGAGACTCTTTTCTCCAATTAACTACCAGAATGCCGCCATAAGTGAGCTGTGGCTCAAAGTGATAGAGTACTAGTCTTAAGCAAGAAAGCTCAAGGGCAGTGCTCAGGCCCTGAGTCCAAGGCCCAGGACTGGTGGGCGGGGGGGGGGGGGGGGGGAGGCTCGTACTTTTATTTTATTTATTTATTTATTGCCAGGCCTGGGCCTTGAACTCAGGGCCTGAGCACTGTCCCTGGTTTCTTTTTGCTCAAGGCTAGCACTCTGCCACTTGAGCCACAGTGCCACTTCTGGCCATTTTCTGTATATGTGGTGCTGGGGAATCGAACCCAGGGCTTCATGTATGCGAGGCAAGCACTCTTGCCACTAGGCCACATTCCCAGCCCCTACAATTTTTCTTAACTACAATGTTTTGAGTAATGGAAGACTCCACTGCCCCCAACACACACAATCCAACCTCAATGCAGAAATAGCCCCTAATTACTGTTTAATTGGGTGATAACACTTAATAAGTTATCTTTGTAATACATTGTACGAAAACAAATAGCTATTTGAGACTATCAAATTCTTGCTCATAATAATAAATAGTACTTAAACCAACTCTAGAGAATCATTAACAGTATTTAATTTTTATCACCACTTATCTAAAAAAGATGACAGGCATTATTTTCAAGTAATAACTTGAGAAAAAAGGGATTGTGATGAAATAAGTCTGTCCCTGCTCTTAGATTCTACCTGCATCCTAACAAGCTCATTTAGTAATCAATACTTTTTTTTTTAATTGAGAAAACTTTCTCTTCACCTTTTTTGATGATGAATTGGTACTTTTCAATCCTCTGATTAAGATCCACAGGATAAAGAGGTAAGAATGCTGAACACAGACAGAAACAGCTAGGAATTTGTTCATGGTATCACTTGGGCAGTTGTTAACATCTCTGGCTCTGTAAAAGGAGGTGTCTGATTAGGATTATCTCTAAGGTTTAATAGTCTATGAGACTTATAGCCAGAGATTCAAAGTGGTTTGTGTTACAAGGGACTCTTCTTGCAATGAGTTCATAAAGGTTTTTAAATTCCTCATTATTAAAATTTAAAACTCTGCTGAGTCACGACTTCTTATCTCAGTCAGATGTTTACTATGACAAAATAAAATGTATTTGGCTAGTTCTTAATCAACATGGTGCCCTTTAGCTAGATATGAACTGAAGGGGGAGGGGAGGTGTACTGGTACTGGGGTTTGAACTAAGGGCCTTGCACTTTCCTCAGCTTTTTACAGTCACAGCTGGTACGCTGCCACTTAAACCATGTCTCCAGTTTGGCTTTTTGCTGGCTAACTGGAGATAAGAGTCTCTTGGGGATGGCTTCAAACCATGATCCTCAGATCTCCGCCTCCTGAAAATTAGCTAGGACTACAGGCTCAAACCCTCAGTTCCCAACAAGATGTGAATATGTTTACAGAATGTGTGAGTCTGCACATTGTAGTCCTTTCACAAAATAATTTGCTATTAGATTTTTAAAAAACTTTTTTTGGGATGGTACTAGAGTGTGAACTCGGGGCCTTGGGCTTGCTAGGTAAGCACTCTACCACTTGTCTACAGCCCTTCTTGCCTTAGTTTTCATTTTTCAGACAGGCTCTTGATTTTCCTAGCCAGGCTGTGATCCTTTTACCACCGCCTCCTGCGCAGCTGGTATTACAAGAGTATACCATGTGTCTGGCTTGTTCTTTGTTTTACTTTTTTTGCTTTTGGGATGATGGGGGCGGGGGGCAATGAAGTTTGAACTCGGCGCCTTGAGCTTGCTAGGTAGGCACTCAACACCTGAGCCACATTCTGAGGCTGTTTATGCTTAGTAACTTGTTGGAAAGGGTCTTATGTTTGTGCCTAGGACCAGCCTTGGACTCTGGACTCTACCTGTACCTCTGATGTAGCTGGAAAGAGACACACCACCACAGCTAGCGTCTCACTCACCTTTCGTTCAGACTACTCTCAAACGGTGATTCAGCTACTCTCGCACCCAAGTAGCTGGACTCACAGGCACGCATCAAACACCGTGCCTGGCTCCATCAGCTTTTTTTTTTTTTTTACTTATTTATAATTATTTTATTTAGGGGGCTTGGAACATGGCTTAAATGGTAGAGTGCTTGCCTAGCAAGGGGGGGTTGGTCCTGAGTTCAAACTCTAGCACCATCACCACACACACACACACACACACACACGTTATATTTAGGAAAGGGATATTTTCCAAGTCTTATCTACATAAAGCAAGAGGCACAAATCAGTATAAAATGTGTATTAACTATGACCCTAAAATATTAGAGTTCAAAAGCAAAATCTAGTCTGTTCATACTGGCCCAAAGATCACAGTTCATGATGACTTAACATCAAAAGTCAATTTTTAACAAACGCTGTGAGGGATGGGGAGGGTAAATGGAGAGGGCAAATGAGCGTGAAAACGAGTGATGTACTTCATATATGTATGAAAACAGAATTCTGAAACCTGTTGAGATTGTTCTGGAAAGGGAGGGAGGATGAGAAAATATTGTATTATGTAGAAGTGCCATGATGAAACTCTTCTTGTATCACTGAAGGTAATTTAAAAAATAAAATTTTTAAGTACAAAAACTTTGTAAAGCTCAAGCTTATCAAAATTGCTTATCGTTCTTGCTAAATGCTGTGGTGTGATCACTAAAAAAGAAAACTAGATATTATCTTATATAATAGATGACCTTAATTTGACCCCCTCTGTTTATCAGTGAGACTTTATAAGGAAGATTTTGAATCAATGTCCGGATTAAGTAAAGGCAGTAAAACTTCGGAAGCTAAAATTCTACTCTTCTTTCTTTATGATTCAAGACTGCCAACAAAGTGCCCAAATCTTCTGTGAACAAAAGGGAAAAGCAGAAGTCTCGTCACACACTATATTTCTTTAGAGGTCTGTTTATCCTAAAGCATATAACTATTTTGTAGGACAAAAGAAAATAGGTTAAATTTGTTTTCTGAGGCAGTTTTTTTACACTTTCCCTCTGCCTGAGCTTCCTGATTACTGAGATGACAGGCGTATACCACCATGAGCAATTTTAAGTTTGAAGAGTGAAGTCTACTTTGTATTACATTGAGTCTTCATCATAAAGCTGTCCTCAGATGAGTAATACAGAACTTGCCTGTTAACAAACCTAAAACTGCTGTTTCTGAATACAAGGAATACAATCCAGTTTTTTAAAATAAATTTTAAGAAACATCCCTATGATGTTAAAACTTACTATAACAATTAGCCAAGATCAAGAACACCTTGTCTATCTATATAGCCACAACTTCCACTCTTAATGGTTATTAACCACATAGTTAATGACATAACAATGTTTTTAATGAGATAAAATTACTAAGAATAATGAAACTATTTTGCTTGCTCTGGCAATCACGCCTTGCCCTATAAAGTACCTTTCAGGCAGAACCACTTAAAAGCAAAACTACATCTCCATTTCTAATATTGACCCCCTTTGCAGTCTCATATTATGAATTATGCATATAACATATGCCCTTGACAGTATCAGCAACCCATACGATACTACCTATGTAGAAAATAGAGGGCTTTACTGGCTTTCATTAAAACTACAATTTTCAACAATTTACTCGGGAAACAAACACTATTTTCTATCTAGTTCTCCCACACAAATCTTGTGGGTTATTTTAACCTTTGTGTATTTTTAAATTTCTAACATTGTCAATCTTACCTATATTTACACTATTTTCCATTTCTTTCTTTCTTTTTTTTTTTTTTTCTTTTTTGGATGGTTGTGGGGCTTGAAGCACTTGAGCCACAGCCCCACTTCCAGTGTTCTGGTGGTTAACTGGAGACAAGAGTCTCATGAACTTTCCTGCCCAGGCTGGCTTTGAACTGCAATCCTCATATCTCAGCCTCCTGAGTAGCTAGGATTACAGGCGTGAGCCACTGACACAGGGCTCTTTTCTTTCTTTCTTTTCTTTTTTTGTGATCCCAGGATTTTGAACTCAGGGCCTGGATACAGTCCCTGTGCTTTTTTTTTGCACAGGACTAGGGCTCTGTCACTTCTATTACAGTTCCATTTCTAGCATTTTGGTATTTAATTGGAGGTAGGAGTCTCAAGGACTCTTCTGCCTACTGGCTGTGAACTGCGATCCCCAGATGTAAGCCTCCTGAGCAGCTTCAATTATAAGAGAAAAGCAAGGGCTAGGAATGTGCCTCAGGCCCAGAGTTCAAGCTCTAGGACACAGAGAGAGAGAGACAGAGAGAGAGACAGAGAGAGAGAGACAGAGAGAGAGACACAGAGAGAGAGACAAAGAGAGAAAGAGAGAGACAGAGACAGACAGAGAGAAAGAGACAGAGGAGAGACAGAGAGAGACAGAGAGAGAGAGGCACCATTTCTTTCTTGGGGGGGGGCAGTCCTGGGGCTTGGACTCAGGGCCTGAGCACTGTCTCTGGCTTCTTTGTGCTCAAGGCTAGCATACCACTGGTGCCACAGCGCTACTTCTGGCTTTTTCTATATATGTAGTGCTGAGGAATCGAACCCAGGGCTTCATGCATAGGAGGCAAGCACTCTACCACTATGCCAAATTCCCAGCCCGCCCATTTCCCATTTCTATAGTAACCAACTAAATATTTATAACAAGAACTACTACATCATAATCACTTGTGCTCAGTCCAGCCTCTCCCACACAAGTAACCTCTCAAAATATCTCCAATTCATCCAAGCCCAATCAGGGCTGACTCATTTCCACCTACCTGATCTTGGCCTATGGCACCATCTGGTGGACAGTAACGGGAATTACCCTTTGCCACCCGATTTCTTTCCCCTTCAGAGAACAGGAAAGCTGGCTTGCTGGGTTTGCTTGTATTGTAGCTCAACTAAGATAAACTCAAATTTTTTTTTTAATTTAACATATACGCTCTGGGAATATGGCCTCGTGGCAAGAGTGCTGGCCTTGTATACATGAAGCCCTAGGTTGATTCCTTAGCACCACATACATAGAAAAGGCTAGAAGTGGCGCTGTGACTCAAGTGGCAGAGTGCTAGCCTTGAGCGAAAACAGAAGCCAGGGACAGTGCTCAGGCCCTGAGTCCAAGCCCCAGGACTGGCCAAAAAAAAAAAAAAAAGGTCTCTAAATGCAACCTACTAAAAACACACTGCTTTTCCTACATTTGTCTATAAACAGAAAAGTGACATAGTACACTTCCAAGTGTTATTAGTCTTAATAATGCACCAAAGTCAATTAGTTCAGACTTTCTCTTCAGAAAACTCAAGGTGTGCATCCATCCTCTCATTGCCCTCTAACTGAAACTTACTCATTAACAGAATGCCAAAAACAGCAATAATACTGGCACTGTTTTATGAAGACACATATTTCTAACATATAACATACGATATATGTATACATATATATTAGTGTAGCAACATAGTAGCTGTAATACTTTAATTGGACTTTGTAAGAATGGGGTTGGGCACTAAACTGGAATACATTTCTAACACTGAGATTCAAAATTCTCCCATAAAAATAAACAACTAAAGCCAGATGCTGTTGGTTCACACTTGGAATCCTAAAAGGAATTAAATGTACACGTCACCCAATATATGTAAAGTTAACCTTGCTGTATATCACCCTAAAACAACAACATAAAAAAAAAAGAGAGGGCTGGGAATATTGCCTAGCATACATGAAGCCCTGGGTTTGATGTCTCAGCACCACATATACAGAAAGGGGGGGGAGGGGAGCCAGAAGTGGCACTGTAGCTCAAGTGGTAGAGTGCTAGGGACAGTGCTCATATAAAAGAAAAAAAAAAGAATTAAAGTATAAAAAAATACATTGGGGGGTTGGGGATATAGCCTAGTGGCAAGAGTGCTTGCCTCGCATACATGAAGCCCTGGGTTCAATTCCCCAGCACCACATATACAGAAAATGGCCAGAAGTGGCGCTGTGGCTCAAGTAGCAGAGTGCTAGCCTTGAGCAAAAAGAAGCTAGGGACAGTTTTCAGGCTGAGTCCAAGCCCCAGGACTGGCAAAAACAAAATATATATTTTTTTATATTTATATATATTTATTTATATACACACACATTGGAAATTTGAATAGTTTTATCTTTTCTGGCTCCATATATCAAAATGACTAATAAAGTATGGTATAATAAAATGTCACATTATACCATCAATAAAATTAATAAATTCATAGGTATGGAAAAAAAGCTCATGATAGTTTAAACTGAAAAAGAATACAATTATGTATTTACTAGGATTATAGCTTTAACATATCAATTTTAATAAAGTTAAAAAGCTCATGATAGTTTTAACTGAAAAAGAATACAATTATGTATTTACTAGGATTATAGCTTTAACATATCAATTTTAATAGTTAGATAAAATATTTAAAATGTCTTCAATAAAAGTTTTAATATGTAAATGTATTAAGAAAGCACACTAACAGAGGAGCTTGTAGTATAGACTGCACCAAAGTCAGTTCCTGGCTTGATGTTGTATCATAGTTGCGGAAGTGTTGCCTTGTGTGGGGGGTGGAGGTGGGGAGTTGGATGAATAGATGGTACCCAGTACAACAGTACAACACCTGTATACTTTTTTGTAACTTCTTGTGAATCTGTAATTATTACACAACAACTGTTTCAAACCAAACAAACTTTCTGCTCATTTGAAAGTATTGTTGGGGTTGGGAGGAAGAATGATCCCAGTGCAGTGTACTCATAAACAGGCATGGTGAATTAAAATCACTTTGCACAACTACTTGAAGATAATTTTTTAATTTAAATGAAATAAAATATTGGTTATTACAAAAAAAAGAAAGCACACTGAAATAGCCAATATTTAACTCTTCCTTTATTTTCAAAATTTTCTACAGGAAGCACTTATTCTTTCAAATTCTAAATATTTGGGTTTGAAATTTTTGATTAACACATAATACTTTTGAGAAAAGTGCTTTTGAGCTTATCAATCTACCTTTGGCAATTCCAATATTATCTTTCAACTGATAAATGGTAACCAAGTTTATACAGCATATGTGTATTAATAACCCATGTAGATACCATTGCACTATAGCAGTTTGGATATGCTAGTTTGATCTTTCTGAGGAGAAAAGACTGATGATCAATAAGCCTGTAAAGGAAAAGAGAACCTCTCTGAACACGTCATGGTTGTTCTAACCAATTCCCATATCCATCATCAAATCAAAGCCATTATTTTTGCACAGACAGAGACATACTAAATCTGGATTAAAAAAAAAAAATCTAGCTAAACTGAAGATATGGCTCAGTGGGTAAAGTTGCTTGACTAGCATGCATAAAGCCCTGGGTTTGACTCCTCAGTACCACACATTAGAAAAAAAAGTAAAAGCAAAAAAATATCAAATTTATAAAATCTAACTAAAAAGCCAATGATCTACTTTCAAAAGCAGACTAGTTTTGTGGCAGTTAGCTATAAAGGCAGAAATACATGGCTTTCAGAAACAATAGATCTACTGGAAAATTAACTGCACATCTGTTTGAAGGCTGTTTGTGTGTGCATACACACACGTCTGTAAGAACAGTAAGTTCACAGATGAGTACAATTTAACAGACTTACCCTTTCCGTAGCTGCCTCCTCTCCTGGTAGACACGCGGCAGCGGCGGCGGCAGCACAAGCTATTTCCATCACAGCTGAGCTGGTGGGAGCATCAGTGGTGGATGAAGACCTGGGGCGTCCTGTCTGTATAACAGCAGCCATCTCCTGGCCAGATTTCCTGTTGATCTGGGGACTTCCCTTTGGGGCTTCTGGCTTGCCCCGCCTACTATGCAAGCTTGTCCCTCTCTTCATCTTGGGTGGCACACGTATCTGTTGCAGAACTCGATTCAGAGCTGTGGGGTGGGTGGGGACACCATCAATCTCAGCACATGAGCTCTGGCTTTCCAGATCCACTTCAGGTTCTGGATCGGCCTGAATCTGCTGCACATCGTGTGGAGACACTGATGACCTCCTGCGCTGGTGCTGGAAGAGATGCTTCAAGCCTTGGCCAAGCACATTAATGTTCTCCAAAGCATTGTGGGTCATTTTAGATAACTTTTGTTCTGATTCTGTCTGCTTTCTGGCCTCTGCATCTTGGGATCTGCCTCCAGGATCAGGGTCCTCATATAACTGTTCACTGCCTGAGGGCTCCATCAGTAGACTTAAATGCTTATTTGCAAACTCAAAAGAACTTTAAGCACACCAAGACCGTCAAATTAGGTAGGCATTTGCTTCAACAGTGACATGCAAGCAGCTGTGAGACGGCGGCTTCATGCCTATCTAATATTAAAAAAAAAAAACAAGAAAAGAAAGAACCTCATATCATAAATCCATGCAGAAATGCAAAATGTACAGTGTTAAAACAAAGAAAAACATGCTGCTAGCCAAACAAATAAACACTATCGTTTAGCAATCTTTAATCAGAAGATTAAAAGATAGTTTTCCAGATAGTGGGTTATATTTTCTAGACTAAAAAGCCCAAGCCAGATAAATTCACAAGAAATGAAAATAACATTTAGGGGGAAAAAAGTCCTTACAAGTTTCTTCATAATATGAAGAACTAGATACCAGGGAGCCAGTCTGGGACGAACACCACAATAGTAGCAGAAATCTAGAGTACAGACCATCTAATATGATTAGTCTAGCATTTAATTCCTCTTCATTCATAACCACAGCTATGAATGAAAACTCAGTTTCACTCATAACTCAGCATGAAATTCAGTGGGCTGAAACTCAGTAAATTCAAATAACAGTGAGAAGTAGCTATCCCAATCTATGTAGATTTTAGTGAAAAATGGTAATTTGCTTATTACCATTCAGATCTAACAAGCTCACTGGCAATAAAAAGTGACAAGCTTTCTCTTCTGCTGAAACACAAATGACCTTTCTGACATCATTTGAATCAACAGTATGGACAGAACAAGGCTTCATATAGCCTAGAAGTATTTATGTGCATGCTTGTGTGCATGTGCGCACATGAGCACTAGGCCTGGAATTCAGGGCCTGAGCACAATCCTTCAGCTTTTTTCATCTAAGGCTAGTTAGTGCTCTGTCATTGAGCCACATTCCTATTTCTAGATTTTTGGTGGTTATTTAGAGATAAAGTTTCACAGACTTTTCTGCCCCCGATGGCTTCAAATTACATTTCCCAGATCTCAGCCTCTGAGTACCTAGAATTACAGGTGTGAGCCCCTGGTGTTGAGATAATGCCTAGATCTCTGCTCAGTACCAGCCATCAAAAGAACAAAAAACAGAGAGAGAGAAAGAAAGAGAGAGAGTAGCACTGGGGAAGATAAGGCAGGAGGCTGGCTGAGGTCAATGGGCTACACAGCAGGACCCTACCTCAAAAAAATAAAATACCCCCAAACCAAAACATAGTAAAAAAAAAAAAATCCAAAGGAGATTCAAAGAATGCCCTTTCCCAAGAGAATTATCCCTCACATAAGCTTCCCATATAGCTACACAAACTCACAAGCAATGAACTATAGTAACTATGTATGATGAACAGTAGGGAAACTGAAAGGCCAAACTGCAATCATACGACAGCATTAAATGCAGGAATTTAAAAGGAAGCTGAAGGATACAGGCAGCACAACTGCCATGATTAGTTGGTTAGTGAGACACATGCCAAGAAAAAAAAAAAGTGAGTAGGGGAGACAGATGGCAGGAGATAAAAATGTTCCTCAATAAAATGTTTTCCCAAAAGTGACTTCCTTCCTTCCTTCCTTCCTTCCTTCCTTCCTTCCTTCCTTCCTTCCTTCCTTCCTTCCTTCTTTCCTCCCTCCCTCCCTCCCTCCCTCCTTTTCTTTCTCCCTCCCTTCTTTTTTTGTTCTGGTCCTGGAGCTTGAACTTGGGGCCTAGGAACTGTCCCTGAGCTTTATTGCTCAAGGCTAGAGCTCTACCACTTAAGCCACAACTCTACTTCCAGCTTTTTGGTGGTTAATTGGAGATAAGACTTTCCTACCCAAAGTATGACCCTCGGATCTGGCCTTCTGAGCAGCTAGGAATATAGGTGTGAGCCACCAATGCCCGGTTCTCAAAAGTGGTCCTTTTAATTGAGTTTATGAACTCAAAATAAATGCATCAAACAAAACTGTATAAATGCACAGAAGTTTCTAGAAACAGAAGCACGCTATAGGAGGTTATTTCCCCTTTTTTCCTCAGTTTTTGTTAAAAAACTTGAAACCTCCTTACACTACCCCAAGTGCTTTGAAGAGTGTGTGCTGGGGCTATGTGGACTATTGCCACCAAGTGGCTGCCGAGCAGCTAATGGGGCTGGGTATAAAATGTTATGTAAACTCAAGGATACTAGTAGGCTTCAGAAGATCAGGAATGCAAACTCACAGTGATGACTAACTGAAGACCTTCTTCCCGTTCTACATGACACGGTCATGGTAGTTCCCACGATCCCTATTCCAGGTCTCTTTCCTAACGCTTCATGACTCAAAGCATTATCAATGATAGGATAAAAGATGTTTATTTCTTACCAGTACCTTCCAACTTTCTGGACTCCAAAAATACTTTGTTCTCAATGAGGCAAATGAAAAACTGCCACGAGAATGAAACATTTCACTGACTCTCACTGGAACTCTTTGTGGTCCCTCTGAAACCTTGCCATCCAACTGTGGTTCCTTAACCTTCTTTAGTTGTACATTTATTTTTTATGTTACCATTCCAAAGACACAGCCAAGAAAGAAATCCGTAACTGTTTATAGATTAACCCTGTCTTGACCTCTAGTGCAGTTTTCTGAGACTCTTTATGGGCAAAAGTTTTGCCTACAGTATGTGCATGTAATTACCCTCTTCCTTCCTCATGAGTCCGTATGGCAGACTAGTAGTTCTGAGTTATTTCTAATCTCATGTAAGAAAATAATCAGTAACGATGCACAACAGCTAATCTCTTACTGCACTGGGGTACTTATACTGAGAAGATGGGAAGACATAAGACCCATAGGCTGACAGTGAATGGTACCTTATATTTTCCTTTATTTGCTAAATTATATATTGCCAAATTATATTTTCTAAATTATATAAATTGTATATATTAGCTAAACAACTGACTTGTTACTAAAATGTATAAAGTAAGTTTATCCCAAGAAATTAAGAGAAGTGTTGTGGTAGATAAAAAAAACTAAGGACCTACTTGAGTAAAAGAAAATGTATTAGGAATTCCCTACATAGCACATCTTTCTTTGGGAACTATGAATCAATTTACTATGTTTGCTTCCTACTTAAGAAAACAGAGACAATGGTACATCTTAATGATAAGAAACTGAGATTTCACTAGCATTTATACATCTTTTATATTAAAAAAAAAAACTTGAAATGGCTGGATACCACTGCTCATGACTGTAATCCTAGCTACTCAGGAGGCTGAGATTAGCTGTTATACATTGTTAATGGGTTATATTGTTATACGGCCCTTTTTCTCTAAGGAGATTAGAAATAACTCAATAACTACTAGTCTGCCATACAAACTCATGATGGTAATTAAATTCATACACTGTGAGCAAAACGTATGCCAATAAAGAGCCTCAGAAAACTGCATTAGAGGCCAAGACAACTGTTCATCTATAAAGAATTAAGGATTTCTTTCTTGGCTGTGTCTTTGAGATGGTAACAAATAAAACTAAATGTATAATTAAGGAAGGGTAAGAAGCCACAGTATATACAGTGTAATGCATATGCTATAAATATATTTGTGTGTGTTATATATATACACAGTATATACAATATAAAATGTTAAGGTATATACAACAAAACATTTTTTAAAAAATCTCCTTTAGTACTTGCATGCTTTCTATTAGACATTTATATTTACACAACAATTATGTTCAAAATTTATAAATGGCTGGGAGCCAGTGTCTCATGCCTGTAATCCTAGCTACTCAGGAGGCTAGGACTGAAGCAATGTAGTTCAAAGCTAGCCCAGTAGACAAATCTGAGAAACTGTCATCTTCAATTAACCCACCAGCAAAAACTAAAAAGAGTAGAGAGAGGTGTGACTATGCATGTGGTAGAGCACCAGCCTTGAGTGAAAAGCTAAGCATGAGCATGAGGACCTGAGTTCAAGCCCCAACACTGGTATAGACATACACACAAAGAAATTTAAATTATTAACAAATACTTGGAAATGCTAGCCAGCTCTAGGAGAGCTGGAGCAGGGTGTTAACTTCTAAGCCAAGACTTACAAAAACTAAGTTTTCCAAACCTAAGCTCGTGGTTACAAGATTGAGGAATAAAATGTAACAAATTCCCAAATTTCTCAAGTCAGGACTTAATTATAATCATTAGCATAGGTTCCCATACCATAGAGCCCTAAGAAAATCTAAACTGGGCCTCACACATTAAGTTGTGAGATAAGGATTTTGAAAAGCCACTGCATTGATTTATAAATCTAGCACAACACAACTATTACCTGTATTACTGCTGTGATATCAACACTAACAAGTAACATGGCCAAAAGTTTGAAGTTTTTCAAAGTCTCTGTATAGAGCATCTCTAAAGCTACCCTTGAATGTAGCTAGGGCAAAAGACAATAATGCTACAATAATCCCATAATATAAATGGCTAATAGTAAGCACTAGATGAGCTCAAAAATTTCAAATTTTCACATCTCCTCCATTTTCTTTTCTAAGACAATAAGCTCAAATGATGGTTGCTCTGTTTATAAAATCCTCCAATTAACTGGATTTTTAACATCTACAAGTTCAATGGCAAAGCCAGGCGCACTTTGGTAGTAAGGAAATGTTAACTTCTCTTTCACTCATTTTCATCTCTAAAACTTCTTAAGCTGGATGCCAGTGGCTCATGCCTATAATCCTAGCTACCCAGAAGGTTGAGATATGAGGACAGCGGTTCAAACATAGCCTGGGCAGGAAATTTTTATGAGATTCTTATCTCTAATCAATTACCAAAAAAGCTGGAAATGGAGATGTGGATCAAGTAGTAGAGTACTAGCCTTGAACAAAATAAGCTCAGGCACTGAGTTCAAATCCCAGGACTGGCACATGCACACGCATGTGTACATATACACACACACGCACACAATCAACTTCTCACAATCAGAAGTAGGGAAAGGAAAATGGGAGCAAAATAACATAAAACGGGGAAAGGGAGAGTGAAACATGGAAAAAGACAAGAAGAGGCAGCCACCCAGAGTTTAAATACCTCAGATAATCACATTAAATCCTCAGAATTCTCAACAAATGATTTTTTTCTCCCACAGTTTTGCTAAAGACCTAATACACCATAGGTTCACAAGAAACAAGTTGTTCTGGGTTGTTATCAGAAACAAGTGAAAAAAAAATCATGTTTTTAAATCTGACAAATGTTCACGAGGGTGTCCTACAAAACAATCCCAAATTACATACAAAATTCTTTGCCATTTCATTCCTTTAAGGTTTATCCTATATTCTGGTTTGTTGACAGATGGGCCACCAAAGCTTTTTGATTTGGTCATAAGCCAAGTTAATTTCACTGACTAGAAATAATTGGATACTTGCCTTCATTGTTCTTCAAGCACTTCTAGGGTGTACAGGAATCCTTTTAGGAAAAGCTGAAAAAGCAAGCATTAAGAATTACAAAGTGAGAAACTTAAAGAGGGATACAGATACACAGAAAAAAACCTGCAAGTACACAGAACACAATAGTAAAATTCCTTATCTTCTACTAGTAGAAAGGAGTATGGCAATGTTGCTACTACTTTTTAGTATTTTCTAATTTATCGAAAGTGTATTCAAGAAACGTTGTAATCAAGAAAGAAGAGTATGAGGGCTAGAGGCACAGTTCAGAGGCACTGTGACAGCCTTAGCAAACGCAAGGCTCTGAGTTCAAGCCCCCAGTACCATCAAAAAATTTTTTTAAAAAGGGAGGAGGGGAGAGAATACGCTTGAAAAAATATTAAACAGCACTTGAAGAGAAATCACAAATATCACTGGTTGTACTAGGACAACCATGACAATATTCAGTATATTACTATTATATTGAATAAGAAACAGATATCCCACTAACTCTAGTCTTAAAGTAACATGAATTATAAAACTGCTGTTTTATTTTCTTTTTATTGTTTGTTCATTTTTATGTCTTTGGGAATATAAGGGAAGGCACAAATGGAGGGACAAAGGGTGAATAAATGCAGCAATCGTACTCACTGGACACTATGCTGAAAATGAACTCTACAACTTGAGGGTGGGGGGGATGGGAGGGAAAAACTGGGAGAGAGTAAGGGAAGGGGTGACACTGTCCAAAAGGAAATGTACTTGTAACCTGACATATAATTATAACCCATCTGTACATGACTGTTAGGATAGCAATAAAAACCAAGTATATGAAAACACTACAACATCATAAACATTTTTCTAGTATCTTTTAATGTATCACCAATTTTTTATTCAAAGGCAATTCTAAATAACTATCTACCTGATAGGACTGAAAATCGAAATGTACCAAAACTGAAATTTTCTTGGAAAACTATCTCATAAGCAATAACCAAGGAAACAATTTAATTACACAGGTATTTTAGGGATATCTGTTATGTACACAGTATTGTGCAGACCACACACAATCTTATCCCTTCTAGGAACTCACAATCTAAGACACAAAACAAGATTTATACACTAGAAAAATAAGGCAGTGTACAAGAACGTAAGTGCTAAGATTACAATAGCCACGAGAATTCACAATGACCAGTCAGGACTGGGTTTGTGAAGAAAAGCCTGACTAAAAGAGAAGCTGGAGCTAAGTGCTAAAGGAGAAAATGGTAAGAAGAAAGACGGACAAAGAAAGACTTCCTGCTAGAGTGCAAAAAGCAGTATGCCTGAGCATCAATAAGGAGACCAGATCGCCCTGCTGGTAGACATTTTTGTATAGAAAAAATTAAGTAAGGCTGGAAGGAGGGATTCAAATGTTGAGATAATTAGTTATTAAGTACTTATTTGTGTCAGGCAATTAAGTGTACTAAGATGAGGAGAAGGGAGGAGGAAAGGAGGGGAGGGAGGGTTAGGGCGGCAGGGCAAGGGACGGGGAGAGGGAGACGGGGATTTGAGGAGGGAGAGAGGAAAAGGAAGGGGAAGGGGGAAAAGGGAGAGAAAAATGAATTCAAGAAAACTAAATTTATGTATGAATTTATACTACTATGAGTGCAAACTATGTATGCACAGACTATTCATTCTAGAATTGGGTCAAGTGACTGGTAACTACATTCTCCTGGGGGGGGGGGGGGGGAACAACTACATAATAGAGAGGAAAAATAGAGTTTAAATACTCAACTAAATTTATTTATTTTTGTTTATTAATTGAACACAAATTTTTTTACAAGGTGTTGTGCAAAAAGGGTACAGTTACATAGTAGGGCAGTGTGTACATTTCTTGTGATATCTTAAGTCCTGTTTTTCTATCCCTTCTCTAGGTCAGGTAGACATATATACAATATACAATGTATCAAGAACATATATAGTATTCACAGACTTGGTCTCTACTGTCTCTCCGTCTCCCTTTGATAACAGTCATATATCAGGGAGATCATGCCCCTTTGTTTTCTGTGTTCTAGGCTTGTCTCGCTCAACATTATTTCTTCGAGTTCTGACCATCTCCCTGCGAATAATAATATTTCACCATTCCTAATCACTATGTCATATTCCATTGTGTATAAGTACCATATTTTTTGGATCCATTCGTCTGTGGAGGGGCATCTGGGTTGTTTCCATATTTTGGATATTGTGAATTGTGCCACGATAAACATGGAAGTACAAATGTCTTTTTGATATCTTAGGTTTTGCTGTTTAGGATAGATGCCTAGGAGTGGTATGGCTGGGTCATAGGGTAGGTCTATATTGAGCTTTTTGAGAAACCTCCATACTGTTCTCCGAAGTGGTTGTACTAATTTGCATTCCCACCAACAATGGAGAAGGGTTCCTCTTTCCCCGCACCCCCTCCAGCATTTGTTGTTGCCTGAGTTCAGAGTATAGGCCATTCTAACTGGGGTGAGGTGGTATCTCAGGGTTGTTTTTATTTGCATTTCCTTTACTACCAGGGATGTTGAGCATTTCCTCATGTGTTTCTTTGCCATTTTTATATCTTCTCTCGTGAAGTCTCTCTTTAGCTCTTTTGCCCATTTCCTAATAGGTTTATTGGGCTTGGAGGGGCTTAGTTTTTTGAGTTCTCTGTAGATGACAGATATCAGGCCTTTGTCTGTTGCTGTGCTGGTAAATATCCTTTCCCATATGGTTGGCTGTCTTTCTATTTTGGTGGCTTTTTCCTTAGCTATGCAGAAACTTTTTAATTTGTAGTAGTCCCATTTGTCGAGTCTTTCCCCTATTTGTTGTGCCCCTGGGACTCTATTCAGGAAGTTCCTTCCTGTGCCTGTAAGTTCTAGCATCTTTCCTGCTCTGTTCTTCAGTAGTTTCAAGGATTCAGGTCTGATATTGAGGTCCTTGATCCATTTTGAGTTGATCTTGGTGCATGGTGATAGGCTTGGGTCTACTTTGAGTTTTCTACATATGGCTGCCCAGTTTTCCCAGCACCAGTGGTTGAAGAGGCTATGTTTATTCCATTGTATGTCTCTAGCTCCTTTGTCGAATATCAGTTGGCTGTAAGAGTGCGGTTATATTTCTGGGTCTTCAGTTCTAATCCATTGGTCTTCCGATCTGTTTTTATACCAATACCATGCTGTTTTTGTTATGATGGCCTTGTAGTAGAGCTTGAAGTCTGGTATTGTGATACCTCCTGCACTGCTTTTTTTTGCCTAGAATTGCTTTGGCTATTCAAGGTTTTTTGCTGTTCCATATGAATTTATGGATTGGTTTCTCTATTTCAGTGAAGAATGTGGCTAGGATTTTGATAGGCATTGCATTGAATTTGTATAACAATTTGGGCAATATGGCCATTTTCACTATATTGATTCTGCCTACCCATGAGCATGGGAGGTCTTTCCATCTCCTTGTGTCTTCTTTGATTTCCCTTATTAGATTTTTGTAGTTTTCATTGAATAGGTCCGTCACGTCCTTGGTTAAGTTGATCCCTAGGTACTTTATTCTTTTTTTGGCTACTGTAAATGGAATTGTTTCCATAATTTCCTTTTCTGTTTGTCTATTGCTGGTGTACAGAAAAGCTGCTGACTTTTGTGGATTGATTTTGTATCCTACTACTTTGCCAAATTGGTTTATTAGGTGTAGGAGTTTGGGTACTGAGTTTTTTGGGTCCTTCAGATATAAGATCATGTTGTCTGCAAATAGGGATAACTTGATTTCTTCCTTGACGATGTGGATCCCTTTCATGTCCTCCGCTTGCCTTATTGCTATGGCTAGGGATTCCAGCACTATGTTGAACAGAAGTGGGGAGAGTGGGCATCCTTGTCTTGTTCCTGAGTTTAGGGGGAATGATTTAAGTTTCTCTCCATTTAATATGATATTAGCAGTTGGTCTGTTGTATATGGCTTTTATTGTTTTGAGGAATGTTCCATCTATTCCTGTTCTCTCCAAAGCTTTTAAACAGGTATAGATGTTGTATTTTGTCAAAGGCTTTTTGGGCACTGACTGAGATAACAATGTAATTCTTAATTTTAGATCTGTTTATGTGGTGAATTACGTTGACTGATTTACGGATGTTGAACCATCCTTGTGACTGTGGGAAGAAGCCTACTTGGTCATGATGTATGATTTTCTTGATCAGTTTCTGGATCCTGTTAGCTAATATTTTATTGAGGAGCTTTGCGTCTGTGTTCATTAGTGATATTGGTCTGTAGTTCTCTTTTTTTGTTGGGTCTTTGCCTGGTTTGGGAATGAGTATGATATTAGCTTCGTAGAATGAGTTTGGGATTTCTCCCTCTGTTTCTATTTCGCGGAAGAGTTTGAGGAGTATTGGTATTAGCTCCTCACTAAAGGTTTTGTAGAATTCGTTGGTGAATCCATCTGGGCCTGGGCTTTTCTTAGTAGGGAGGTTCTTGATTACCTCCTGTATCTCACCGTAAGTTATTGGTTTATTTCGTTGATTTCTTCTTGGTTCAGTTTGGGCAGTTTGTTCTTCTCTAAGAATTGATCCATTTCTGTAAAATTATTGTTTTTTGCTGAGTAGAGGTTTTGGAAATAGTTCCTTGTGATTGTTTGAATATCGTGTGTACTTGTTGTAATTTTTCCGGTGGAGTCCTTGATTTTACGCATATGAGTCTCTTCTCTTCTTTTTTTTGTAAGTCTTGCAAGGGGTCTGTCAATTTTGTTTATTTTCTCAAAGAACCAGCTTTTAGTCTTATTTCTTTGTTGAATGGTCTTTCTATTTTCAATCAGATTTATCTCTTCTTTAATCTTTGTGATCTCTCCCCTCCTAGTCGTTTTAGATTCTGTCATTTCTTGTTTCTCCAGTTGTTTTAGTTTCATCGTGAGGTTATTCACCTGCTCTGCTTCCATTCTTTTAATGTGAGTGCTGAGGGCAATGATCTTGCCCCTCACTACTGCCTTAGCTGTGTCTCATAGGTTTCTTTGTGATGTGTTTTCATTGTCACTGTGGCTTATGAATTCGTTGATTTCATCTTTAATTTGGTCTGTGGCCCAAGTGTGGGATAGCAGCGTGGGGTTTAGCCTCCAAGAGTGTGTATAGCCTCTGTGGTATCCTTTGTTGTTGAGGGTTACCTTTAATCCACTGTGATCAGATATAATACATGGGATGACGTCAATACTTTTGTATTTGCTGAGGTTCTTTGTGTGGGCTATGACGTGGTCTATTTTGGAATATGATCCATGGGCTGCTGAAAAGAAGGTGTGTTGGGTCTCTGTAGGGTGGAAGGTTCTATATAGGTCTGTTAGATCCATTTGGGAAATGGTGTTATTTAGGTCCTCAGCTCCCATACTAATCCTCTGGGTGTTGGATTTGTCTCTTGGGGAGAGAGGGGTATTAGAGTCACCCACTATGATTGTGTTTGGGTCTATCTTGTTCTGTAATTCTGTGAGAATTTGCTTGACATATGTAGGGCCTCTTTTGTTCGGTGAGTATACATTTATCACAGTGATGTCTTGATTCTGGATTTTTCCTTGTATTAATATGTAGTGTCCTTCTTTGTCTTTTTGAGTTGACTTTAATGAGAAGTCCAGCTTGTCTGAGATCAGAATGGCTACACCTGCCGTTTTGGTGGGTGCATTTGCTTGGTAGATCTTGCTCCATCCTTTCATTCGAAGCCTGTTTTTGTCTCTTGCTGTAAGGTGGGTCTCTTGTAGACAGCAGATGTCAATTTTTTGTTTACGAATCCATTCTGCCAGTCTGCTCCTCTTTATCGGGGAGTTTAAACCATTAATATTTATAGAAATCAAGGATAAGGGTGTTTTTTCTCCTTCCATTTTCTTGTTGGGCTGTTTTTTCCTCTTTTTTTTTTTTCTTGTCTTTAGTGAGCTGTTCTTTCTGTTGGACTTTGGCTATTGAAGTTTCTTTCTGATTCTGTCTGTGTGTCTTTTACGATCTCTGTTGTTTGGGGCTCCCCTCTTAGAACTCGCTGTAGGGCTGGTTTTTATTCACATACTCCTTTAGCTCTTCTTTGGTGTGGAAAGATCTGGTTTTCCCTTCGAATGTGAACTCCAGTTTTCCTGGATATTTGATCCGAGGTTGCAAATTGTTAGCCTGAAGTACTTGAATGGTGTTCTTCCACTCACTTTGAGCTTGGTAAGTTTGTGTGGATAAGTCAGATGTTATTCGAATCCTCTTCCCGTTGTAGAAAGTTTCCTTCTTCGCTTTGGCTGAATTCAGAATTTGCTCTTTAATCTTGAGGTCTGTAGTCTTGAATATTATGTGCCTTAGGGTGGCTTTCCTGGGGTCTGGCCTGACAGGTGTCCTATAGGCTTCAGTTACCTGGATGGTGTCCCCTGTGAGATTGGGGAAGTTTTCTGCAATGACTTTATTGAGAACATGTTTAAGCCCTCTGCTCTGGTATTCGGCTCCTTCTTCTATTCCAATTATGAGCAGATTATATCTCTTGTCTTTGCCCATTAGTTCCTGGATTAGTCTGCCCTGAAGCTTCACCTTTTCTTGGAGTGTAGTCATTTTCTGGTTGTTGTCGGCTGCTTCATCGTCCAGGCGAGAGATTCTGGATTCCATATGGTCCATTCTTTGTGTTATGGTTTCAATTGCAGAGTTTATGGATGTCAGAGAGCTATTTATGGTTGTCATATCAGCTCTGATCGTGGAAATTTCTTCCTTTAAAGAGTTGTATTTTAAATCTATTTTTTCATGCATTTCAATTCTCAGGATGTGAAGATTTTCTTTAAAGAAGGCTTGCATTGTATCCATTTTTGCTTCCATTTTTTTCTTGGCTTCCTGGGTGTCCTTCAAGATTTCCGCTCTAAACTCCTGGAATTGTTTTCTGATTTCATTTCGTTTTTTTTGTTTTTTTTTGGCCAGTCCTGGGCCTTGGACTCAGGGCCTGAGCACTGTCCCTGGCTTCCTTTTGCTCAAGGCTAGCACTCTGCCACTTGAGCCACAGCACCACTTCTGGCCTTTTTCTGTATATGTGGTGCTGGGGAATCGAACCCATGGCCTCATGTATACGAGGCAAGCTCTCTTGCCACTAGGCCATATCCCCAGCCCTCTGATTTCATTTCTGACGCTTTCCATCATTCCTGTTAACATGGCCTCATTTGCTTTCTTAGTCTCCATCTCCTCTTCAGTCATGCTGCTTTTTAGAGCTGGCGAGTTGGCTTGCCCTTTGATGAACTGTGTTATGTTTCTTTGTGATTTGCGCATCTGGAAATCTGTGGATAGCTTCTCAGGTTTGGTTTGTAGCTCTTCCCTCCCTCCTGTGTAGGCGTGTCTACGGCAGCAGGTGCTGTCGCTGTGGCCCCGCCCACCAGTGCAGGGTACACCTACCAGAGCGGGTGCTGTCGCTGGGGGCCCCGCCCTCCTGTGCGCTGTGCGTCCAGTACAACAGGCACTTTAGCGGGGTATGCCTCCCAGAGCGAGCCCCGGGTTGTGCTTGCGCCCTCCCGCGAGTCCGTTGGGGGGGGGGGGCGGTATGTGTGGGGCCCAGTGGGATCGACTGTCCAGGTGTGGTTTAGCACCCTCAGACCTCGCCTCCGCTGCGAGGGAGGGACGTGATCAGGCCCAGGTGTCCCTGCTGTGCTGGTATTGCCCACCAGCGCCTGTGATTTTAGTTGTAAGAGTCCCAAGGTCCAGGTGCCTCGGGTGGGGCTTGCACTGCCGGCCGTCCCCCAGCCCCTGTTGGGAAGGGGGCGGGGCCGGTTCTGCAAGTTCAGGAACCTGTGGGGCCTTGGGGCTGCTCTGCCCTTCCCCTGCTAAACTGACTTCCCAGCGCCCGAAGGGAGCTTCCCACCTGATTTGGGGGTTCTTTGTTCCCACGGGGTGGGGAGGGGGAGGGAGGGAGATCTAGCTTCTTTGTAGGTCTTGGGTCTCTGATAGCTGGTCTCCTGTTGGGTGAGGGGGTAATGGGGGACTCACTGATCCTGCATTGTGTATGTGTCCCATGCAGCCGTTGGTCCCTCAGGGGGTGGCGAAGTGTGGTGGTGGCTTCCCCGGTTCCCTCCTTCTGCCGCGCTGGATCCCCCTGTCCGAACCCGGTGTGGACCCGATCTTCTCATCACTGCTGTTGCGTGTCTTGGTCTGCACCCTCCCGTGCGGATCCACCCTGACCGTGGGGTCTCCCACTATCTGGATTCTGCACTCCCGGCAGCCTTTCTGCCGATCGCCGTGTTCCCCTTTCCCTGTTTGGGCCAGGGTCGGCTGGTGGGGGGAGGGTGCCCCGGAGATTCTCCGGCTCTGTGTAGGTTTTTGGCTCTTCTTTTTTGCTCCTTTTTGTTTTCCTGCATTTCTCCACTGCTTCTGGCTGCTGGTTTTGCTGGGTTCTTGATGGGGTGTTGGGTGTTGGGAGTTCCCAGCTCGCTATTCAGTTGGAGTGAGTCGGGGTGCCTCCCTACTATGTCGGCACCATCTTTCTCTCTCTTCTAAATTCATTTTTTAAAAAAACATGATACTAAAGAACTATGACAACTACAAATCTAAACATACCAGCAGTATAAGACAGGAAAGTGTTTCAAATACAAAGTGAACATTTACAAAACTGATGAGCCCGCAAGTCTCACAAATTTTAAAAGGCTAAGATCATACAGAGAAGCCCCTCTAACCACAACGGGGATCTTCTTCAAGGTTCAGAGACAGAGAAAGAAAATGGGACTACTGTTTCTTCTTCTTTTTCCTATTTTGTCCTGTCTGACTATCAGCAATTCAGCAGGTGCAGCACAATGACTGAAGCTAGAGGGGCACCTAAAGCTTCATGACCAAAGGGAAAATGCAGCCTAAGACGCGCAGAAGAATCTCACTGCAGGTAGGAAAATTATATGGAAAACTGGATAAACTTTGCAGACTGAATGTGCACTAGCAGCAGCGGGTCCCTGGGGGCCACAACCACAGCCTCTTGTGGGCGGTTCCTCCAAGAACCTCAGAAGGTGAAAATCAGGAAAGCCACTCATCTTCACTTATGTGGAGCTTGAGAAGAGAAAGAAAAGCCAATGCCAAACCATTCCAGACCCATTTCCCATTTATCTCCCTGTGACACAAAAGGTAGAGAAAAATTAAGCACCTGGTCACTGAGAAGACTGGTAGGTAGAATACCACTACCACAGAAAGGAAAGGAAGTTGGCACCTAACCATCATTCATAGCTCATCATCCCTCTAAAGTAACAATAGCCTGAATAATATGCAAGGGGAATATTTTTACATCACCTCAGCCTGACCTGGTAACATAGTTGAATATCCACTCAAGGAAAAATGGAGAAGGAAAAAGGTATAGTTTTGTGAAAGCCACACCCCCAGACTCAGGTTCTGGTAAATGCATAAATCCACTACCAATCTTAACAAAAATAACAATTGAATACAGGAGGGCTGCAAGAAAGGCTGAAGGGAAACTTAAAATGAAGAAGAGAGACAAGGAACGGGTATTACTAAGGAAATCCGAAGCCTGTGGTTCCCATGGCAACAGTGGATATCAACTCCAGTAACCATATAAATAATAAGCATCAAATACAATGGAACCCCCAAATAGATGAACACAAATCCTTTATGTATACCAGGCAAGCACTCTTGCCACTAGGCCATATCCCCAGCCCCTTTACTGGAGTTTTTTATAAGAACCTTCTCCTTTTTACCATGCTGTAAGTTTTAGCCACACTGACAACTTCATTTTCTTTCCTCAAAAGCCACAACTATATGCTAGAGCCAAACACTGGTGCTCCCCAGGCCTGTGAGGGGCGTGCATATTCAGTAGTTCTGTCAAAACATGTTTGGATGGTTCTAGCTGTGTGTGCACTGGTTTATTTATATGCTTCTGAGTAGTGATCCTGGGAATGGGGAATCCAAGTATTATTTGGAAAACTGTTGTTGGACATAACTGCCCCTGGGATTGTCTATTTCAAAGGTAAGCAAATAGCTGGCAAAGGTGTTCCACAATTCCAAGTTATGAAGACAGTAGTTATTATAATTCATGACAAAAAGACAAATGTTAAGGTCCTATTATAAATGGAGGCTGTAATATGATAAACTAACAATTTTACTTAAACAGGTTCTAGAGTAATAATCTGGTTCTTCAGGTTTTAAAATGACAACTGCTTTAGGATTAGTGTGTGTGTGTGTGTGTGTGCACGCGCATGTGCTTGAACTCAGGGCCTTGAGCTCTCGTTGGCTTTTTTTTGCTCAAAGTTGGTACTCTACCACTTGAGCCACACCTTCACTTTCAGCTCTTTGCTGGTTAATTGGAGATGATTGTCTCTCGGGATTCATCTGTCCATGGTGGCTTCAAGCGACGATCCTTAGGCCTCTGCCTCTTGAGTAGTTAGGATTACAAGCACAAACCACTGACACCTGCCTCATTTTTGTGTGTGCCAGGCCTGGGGCTTGAACTCAGGCCCTGCGTCCTTGCTGGGCTTTTCTGCTCAAAGCTGGCACTCATATCACGTGAGCCACACCTCATTCTCTTAAAATATGGCCAACAAAAGACTGCCAGTGCAAATCACTTTTTTTTTCCTTTTTGCTACTGCTGTGCGGGTACTCCAAGCCCTGCGAGGCCGTGCGCTCTCCACAGCTTTGCGCTCGCTCGCGGTTGTCTGGCACTCTGCCACTTGTTTGCCTCCAGACACACACCAGAGGCCTTGCTGGTAAACTGGAAATGGAGTTTCTCTGGCAGACTTTTCTGCCAACGTTGGCCCTGAATGGCAATCCCCCAGGTTTCGATGTCCTGAGTAGCTAAGACGATAAGCAGTGACCACTGGCACCTGGCTTTGAAATTTATTTTAGGTAGTACATATTAAAAGGCAACTCTTTAATAGTCTCTTGAAGAGAAATGCATACAAATTCCAAAACATTAAAATGCATGAAAATATGCCTCTTAGCATTGAAAAGGAATTGTGAAATACCACTAAAGTGTCTAACCAACATTTGCCCACTGTTTCAAATTTTTCTAAAACAGAGTTGGATCAAAACATTATTCTTGGAACTATACTTATACCCAAATCTAACCTATCTTCTAGAAGTACCAAAGATTTTTTAAAAAATTTTTCCTGGGGCTGGGGATATGGCCTAGTGGCAAGAGTGCCTGCCTCATATACATGAGGCCCTGGGTTCGATTCCCCAGCACCACATATACAGAAAATGGCCAGAGGTGGCGCTGTGGCTCAAGTGGCAGAGTGCTAGCCTTGAGCAAAAAGAAGCCAGGGACAGTGCTCAGGCCCTGAGTCCAAGCCCCAGGACTGGCCAAAAAAAAAAAAAAAATTTCCTGAAGTTGATTTTTGCAAAATGTTAGGAATGCAATGTGAGAAATATAACCCTAGAAGCCTGAGCTCTACCCCACAGAAAGTTTGAAAGTCTTGCAGCAACAGCAGCAAAGGAATAAATTGTGAACCTCCATGTCCTTCTTAGTACCTACCTCCTAGACTAAAGCACTCTAATAGGTCAGGCCATACATTAAGGCCATACACTTAACTATTTGGTTCTTTTAAGAGTCTTCTGTTGTTGTCGGTTGTGGGGCTTAAACTCAGGGCCTGGATGCTATACCTCAGGGCCTGGCACTGTCCCTGAGCCTCTTTGTACTCGAGGCTAGAGCTCTACCATTTGAGCTACAGCACTACTTCTGGTTTTTGAGTGGTTAACTGGAGATAGGAATCTCACAGACACTTTTCCACCCTGGCTGGCTTTGAACCAAGATGCTCAGCTCTCAGCCTTCTGAATAGCTAGGATTACAGATGTGAGCCACAGGGCCCAGCTTCTTTTAGGAGTTTTTTAAGGAACTGCAGGTACCTGTGGAGGCAGTGTCAGCAGTACCCTGAGCCTCAGCTGGAATGCTGCCCATCTATCTCATTATCCTAGACACAACAACCTTAATATCAAGTAGTTTTTCCATGCACAGTTTTCTATTCAACCTGGTAACTGAAAGAGAAACCATCAACTAATCCTAACTATAAATGAATAATTTATAAGAACCAGAAAAAAACAACTGCAATGATATGAACAAATGAATCAATAGTTGATGATGAAAAGTACACAGACTCAGAGCTCTCTTTATATCAGATGAGGAAAATGAGACCTGAGTAATGTGCTAAAGTCACACAGCAGCAAGTAGAGAAGCAGGTGTTAACCTCAGCTACTCTACCACAGCACTTCTCTAAGAGGCGGTAAGTTTTACAGAATATCTCAGCAAACTACTGACCAGTTTTTAAGAAATAGAAATAATGAGAAATCAGTCAAGAATTATAGGACCTTAGGGTCATGTCTAATGTAATCTCTCATTTTACATTTACTTTTTCTCATAAAAATAAAGTGCTTTCAGTCAAGTTAAATTTTAAGATTTCTTCTAACAGTTTTAATAACTTTTTGCCTTAAGTTACTGGCTATCTTATAAAGAGATTACACATGCTTAAATATATGTATACCTATATACATATTTGCAATTTTCCCATTATCTCAAAATGTCAAAAGTCATAATATATGAGCAAACTCATCAAAAAAAATAGTGCAAATAAATACAGCAAAAATCTGAAAAAGAACAATCTTATAGTTGTTAAAATTCCCTATTAAAATTCTGATTCAGCTAAGTGTGCCTTGATCATGCCTATTATCCCAGAAGGCACAGATTTTAACTACTGCAACTAAAGCCAGCCTAGGCAAGAAGAAATTACCCCATCTCACAAACTGGCATGGTGGTACACACCAGTAATCCCAGCTATATGGGTAGCTATAAGTGGGAAGATCACAGCTGGAGTCCAGCCAAACAAAAACACAAGTCCCTATTCAAAAGATAACTGAGACGTAAAAGGACTGAGGACATGACTCAAATGACAGAGCACTTGCCTAAGAAGCCTCACATACTCCACTTCTTTTATCACAGGGGTGAGGAGGTTCCCACAGCTTCCCCATTTTCAACAAAATCACCACAGGAACTTGAGATCCACAATAAAAAGAATTTCTCAGGCTGGGAATGCGGCTTTGTGGTAGAGTGTGGGTTAGATTCCTCAGCACCACATAAACAGAAAAGGCCAGAAACGGTACTGTGGCTCAAGATGTAGAGTGCTAGCCTTGAGCACAGAGAGCTCAGGGACAGTACTCAGGCCCTGAGTTCAAGACCCAGGACTGGCAAAAAAAAAAAAAAAAAATTTCTCATTCGACAAAGGGTGTTTGACAAAGAAGTTTTGGCAAAGACTTTAGTATACCATGATAAAATAAGCAATGGAAAAGAGGGTAAAGAAAAGTGGCTCTCCCTTGCAGTGTGGCTCAAAAACAGCAGTCTTTTCACGGGTTTTATGTTCTCTGAGCAGGGAAAATACAAGTGATTATGTCTAATCATTCAACAACTGCCCTAGGTGGCCAAGATGGGGACCTGTATACTATTCTAAAACATGAAGATGTGATATAGGCCTATCCAAGACACAGGAAACAATGAGTTTTAGGACTTCCATTTGCCAGACAAGTCCTTCAATTTTCTCTCTACCTATCCAAGAAGCTTTACATCTCCAGGGAGAAGGCAGAAGCAGAGAGTTCCTTTATTGTCTATTCTCAGATCATCTAAAAAGGGTGACAGGAGGGGAGCGTGCTGCTTTGGTTTTTCATTTTACTTTCTGGATTTATGTTTTTATTCTGGCCCTTTTAACATGTATTTGTTTTTAATCTCCTTGTTGTGTTATTTATTGCCTCACTTACAATGTATACAAGCACAGGTGAACATCCTGAAAGGCATGAACAGGAGAATAGCAAAGATCAGACCAAATACCTGGCTGGACAAACATTAACTCCTGCAGCTCTGTGTCTGGCATCTGAGCAGGCAACACGTGTCATAATGTAAACTCCAATGGGCTTGCGCAGCTTTGTCTCTACCACTTGCAGCTCATGTGGCTTCTGTCTTAGGCTGGCTCCACTCACGGCCTGCAGCTTTCTGTGGCAGAGATTCCTGGCATCTCTTCAGTTCCATCCTCACAACTTTACTCACTGTTCTCTCAAGGACTGCCTGCAGGGTCCCTGACTCTGTTATTCACTGCTGCCTGGCCTTCCATTGAAATCTAGGTGGAAGCCTCCATAACCCGGTAACTATTGTGTTCTGCATGCCTGAAAAAACAGCATCACATAGATGACACGGCCTGCTGCCAGCCTGACCATGGTGCCAGTGACCTCCAAGTACCTGGGAAGGGAAGGGAATCCTGAGGAAACCATTTCTGTATGCCCCTGATTAATGAGGGTACTATCTTCTCAAGGGAAATTCTTAAAACTCTGCCGCATGCCATGGGTGTAGTCTGGCCAATTCAAAAATCTTGCCTATTGTTCCAGTACAAAGAAAATGGCTTCTTTCTAGTACTGTAATCTCTTTGCCGGGTCTTCCTTATCCACAACTTTTTAACCAAACTCCTTTTCTGGCCAGTGTACATTTTTCAAATCCTCCTACTCTGCTTTTGCTCCTTATTCTCACTACAAACCTGTCTAAAAGCAGCTAGCAATAGCCACACCACAGTCTGAATGCTACTTTTTTGAAGTTTCCGCTGCCAAATTAATCAGTTGTTTACTTTTAAATTGAGCCTCACTTCAAGTCAAAGGACATAAAATTCAGACAAATTCTTTGCTAGACTGTAACATGAACTGCCTCAATTCCAATCCCCAATGGTCTTCATTTCCACCAAAAACCTTATGAACATTATCATCTTTGCTTGTGCATTTCTATCATCATTCTGGTGGTCTAAGCAGAATCACCTGCTTTCAGAATCCAGAGCTTTCTCTAGCCTGCTTCTCCAAACTCTTCCAAATTCTTCCCACACACCAGTTCCAAAGGCTTTTAAGAACTCCATTATGAGGTAGTCACAGCAACAACCGTACTCTCTGGTACCAATTTTCTGTATTAGTTATATCACCATTGTGAGAAAACAAAGGGAAGACTGATTTTGGTCATTTGCAGAGGTTTCAGCCCACGGCAGACAGGAAGCAGAATTGTCCAAAACCAGGTTAAACCTTCAAAAGAATTCTTTCAGTGACTGACCACCTGCAGCTAGGCTCCATCTCCTAAACTTCTCAGAACATATAGGGTCTTACTATCTTTGTGTGTGCTGAGACTGGTTTCAAATCATCCTCCTCCCGCCGCTGGATTCCCAAGTAGGTAGGAGTGGGGCTGGAATGTGGCCTAGTGGCAAGAGTGCTTGCCTTGTATACATGAAACCCTGGGTTCGATTCCTCAGCACCACATATATAGGGAAGGCCAGAAGTGGGGCTGTGGCTCAAGTGGCAGAGTGCTAGCCTTGAGCAAAAAGAAGCCAGGGACAGTGCTCAGGCCCTGAGTCCAAGCTCCAGGCCTGGAAAAAAAAAAAACAAGTAGGGAGGACTATGTGCATACACCACCATGTCCAATCTTGAATGAATCTTTAATTTTGAAATGGCCAAGTCTGTCATCTCATTTTAGACTAAAATAGAGTCAAACTATCAAATACTGAAAGATAAGATTACTTTTGCAAAGTGAAAAAAATCAAGATCATTATTTCAGATTACAAATCTGATCATTGCCAGGGGCCAGTGGCTCATGCCTGTAATCCTAATACTCAGGAGGTTGAGACATGAGGATCATGGTTCTAAGCCAGCCCAGACAGGAAAGTCTGTGAGAGACTTATCTCCAATTAGCCACTAGACTACTGGTAGTGGAGTTACGGCTCACAGCGGTAAGAGTGCTAGCCTTAAGCGTAAAAGCTCTGGGACAGCGCCCAGGCCCTGAGATTTGACAATCATAATACTTCTTCAGGGGACTGGGAATATGGCCTAGTGGTAAAGTGCTCGCCTCATGTACATGAAGCCCTGGATTCGATTCCTCAGCACCACATAGATAGAAAAAGCCGGAACTGGTGCTGTGGCTCAAGTGGTAGAGTGCTAGCTTGAGCGGGAAGAAGCCAGGGACAGTGCTCAGGCCCTGAGTCCAAGCCCCAGGACTGGCAAAAAAAAAGACAAAAACAAAAATTCTTCTTCAGGATAAACTGTTAAAGTATAACATACTGAAAACATGGGAAAAATACATGAAAAATCTGAAAGGGTTGTTCAACATGCCAGGTGTGTCTAAAAGTACTCTAAAACAATTAAAAATCAATAGTCTTTTCCTGGACCCTAACAGTCCATTTACGGACAGAGATGACCACAAAAATTGTTTGGTCATTCTGTAAAACTCCCACTCGGCCTCTTTGGAGATGCCTCTTGGGTAGGTGCTAAGAAATCTGCTTCTTTGATAAATACCTGCTCAGCATGGTGTCAGAAAATCTAAACTGATATTCTCAGAGTAGAGAAAAAACATGCAATTAAGCAAATGAAGCAACAATGGTAAGTTATTTCACAGCCCTTCCCAGTTCAGCCTACCTGGTAACTACACATTTGCTTATTTTCAAGGGCTGACTTCAAAGTCATAGAGGAATCAGATCTAGCCAGGCACGGGTGGCTCATGCCTATAATCCTAGCTACTCAGGAGGCTGAGATCTGAGGATCACGGTTCAAAGCCAGCCCGGGGAAGGAAAGGCCATGAAACGCTTATCTCCAATTAACCACCAGAAAACCAGAAGCGGTGCTGTGGCTCAAAGTGGTAGAGCACTAGCCTTGAGCTGAAGAGCTCAGGGAGAGTGTCCAGGCCCAGTCAAGCTCCACAACAACAACAACAAAAAAAAAGTCTAACAATGTACTAAACCACTGAGCTAGACCTAGAAAGGATTCTGGTGAGATTTTAAAGATGAGACTCTGGTTAGATCATACAGTTATTTGATAGCATAACAAAGGCTAGGAGAGACACTTCTAACTCCTCAAAGAACAAGATACTGAGTGCCTGACATGTGCCAAGAACCCTGACAGGTACTAGATTAGACCCATGCTTGTTCTCATATACTTCCTGTTGTTCAAAAACAAAGTATCGGGGCTGGGGATATAGCCTAGTGGCAAGAGTGCCTGCCTCGGATACACGAGGCCCTAGGTTCGATTCCCCAGCACCACATATACAGAAAATGGCCAGAAGCGGCGCTGTGGCTCAAGTGGCAGAGTGCTAGCCTTGAGCGGGAAGAAGCCAGGGACAGTGCTCAGGCCCTGAGTCCAAGGCCCAGGACTGGCCAAAAAAAAAAAAAAAAAAAACAAAGTATCTCCAGGCATGGTGGCACATGCTTGTAAGCCAAGACACTTGGAAGACAAGAGATCAGGAGGATCATGGTTCAAGGCTAGTAAAAGCAAAAAAATTAGCAAGACGCCCATCTCAACAAATAAGCTGGGCATGATGGTTCATATTTATAATCCCAGCCATGCAGAAGGCATAGGTAGAAAGATCATGGTCCCCGCCCTGCCCAGGCAAACCATGAGATCCTACCTGAAAAAATAAAGCAAAAAGGACTGAGGGTGTGGGTCTAGAGGTAGAGCACCTGCCAAGCAAATGCAAGGCCAAGTCAACCCCGGTACTGCAAAACAAAAAAAAAAGGAAAAAGGAAAAGTTAAAATATTAATTTACAAGTCACATTCTAAAGGAATTCCTGCATTTGGATAATGCCATACCTTTTAATGAGCACATTTAATTGAAGAGATGCACCAGCAAGAAAGACTTTAGAATTCCAAAGTTTGCCCTTCCTCTGGTTATTACAGTTCACATGCTGAGGCTTACCACTAGAGGCCCAGAGCATCCAAAGGCATTTCTACCCACACTTCATGACCCAATAGTTCAAGAAAAATGAGCCTTATATCTGTCAGAAAAAAAGTGATTTGTCACATCACACTGCAAAATTAGCTCTGTCACAAGATTAGAGTACAGCCATCTGAGGACAAAAGTCTAAGGAAAAAGGAGTCAGTACAGGAATTTGACAACCACTCCTGCGGAATATATTAGGCTGTTTCAATGGCACCTCTCATCTAAAGATCTCAAAACAAATGTCATGTACATTATCAAGAATTAAAGGCTGGGGCTGGGGATATGGCCTAGTGGCAAGAGTGCCTGCCTCGGATACACGAGGCCCTAGGTTCGATTCCCCAGCACCACATATACAGAAAACGGCCAGAAGCGGCGCTGTGGCTCAAGTGGCAGAGTGCTAGCCTTGAGCTGGAAGAAGCCAGGGACAGTGCTCAGGCCCTGAGTCCAAGGCCCAGGACTGGTCAAAAAAAAAAAAAAAAGAATTAAAGGTTGATACCATGGCCACAGAAAGAAACCAATCAGTGACCTAGAGGAATTCAATACTAATGTTCCGACACCTAGCTTCTACCCTAAAAATAAGATCTAGTTTTATAATACTGGTGTCATGTGATAAGAAATATGTATTCGTTTTCTTTCTCCAATTCTGGTTCAGAGTTCCTAAAACCTTTGGCACTTCCTCAATGACAAGACCATCTTTTTGCTTTTCATAGCAAGTCTGTGCTAACCATACCTGAGTTTATACTAATATGGTAGCTCTCGATGGACCTCCAGCAGCTGCAGGGTAGGGATAGCTACTGAGAGACTGTCACGTCAATAAAAAGGTTGCCCTACCACAATGGCACCCTTTAGGGAATGGAAAGGAAGTGGAGAGTGTGATTGGTGAATACACTGAGGTGGTTGGGAGGGGGGCAGGGAAGCTCTGCACCCATCCCCACATGCCTCGCCTTCCTTCTTTCTTCCATTTGCCAGTTCCTGGGTTGTATCCTTTACAGTAAACCAGAAAGTGTAAGCAAAGTGTTGTCTAGAGTTCTGTGAGTCCTTCTGGCTAGTTAATGAACTGAAGAGGGAGTCCTGGAAACCCCAGAAGCTGTAGCCAAACTGGACAGATGTGCTGATAACCAGGCACTTGTTACAGGTATTCACAAGAGAGCAGTCTTGTGGGATTGAGCCCCTACACAGTGTAAGAATTAAATGGAATCATGTGTGTGTACACTGAAGCTTGAACTCAGAGCCTCTTACACTCCCAGCTCATGTCTGGTGCTCTACCACTGACTCATGCCTCTACTTCTGGGTTTTTGCTGATTAACTGAAAATAAAAAGTCTTGTGGATTTGTCTGTGGGCTGGCTCCAAACTACAATCCTCAGATTTTAGCCTCCTCAGTAGAGTAGCTAAGATCACAGGTGTAAGTCACCAGAGCCTAGCTGAATAGAATCGTGAGATACTCAGTTCACATTAACTAACAGGTGAACTGGGTATAGTGTGGATTTAGAAATACAAACAACTACACAAACAATCATTCCTAGTCTATATTTATAAAGCTTGCAGTTAAGGTTACATTTGCGTTTACTGATGAAAGCTCTTGGCAGAAAGCTTACCTTGTTGCACATGTATAAGTAAAAATCCTAAAAATGTAATAAGCAGTGCTAAGAGAACAGGTGCTACTTTTTAACAAGATTGATACTAATTTTATGTAATGTATGTGCTACACATTAAGGTAGGAAAAATTATGAACAGTGTACAAAATTCAGAGAAAGACTGTATCAGCCTTATAAATGTCTCACCATACAGCAAGTAGCGACGTTGGGAGTTAAGCTTAAAGACAGTCCCCACCACCTTTTGTGTTACAGCAACTTTTACTCTATCAAAATTATTCACTCTTACCAGTCCATGGAAATAATATGTCTAAAACCATGTCTGAGGGGTGAGGGAACCATATAAATACAATGAGAATCCACATACATATGAACTGCCTTTTTCAATACTACACTTTCTTGTAGGTAGGCAACACTCATTTTCTTCCAACCCATCATTAAGGAGATAAAGTCAACAAGATTTCTCTTACTGTCTTATCATTATCAATATTAACACTGAGAGGCCACTAAAGAGCAGAAAATCTTAGGAGCTGGAAAGGATAAGAGAAATTATGTAGGCCAATTGTAGAAGCAAAATACCATGGTAAGCTAACCACCAACATCCAGCTGATATCTCTAATGAAATGAGTCAACTGTACAGTTGAGAAAGGCTTTCCCACAGTGGGATATCCACCTTTTGCTTAGAATAGCTCTTCAAATATACTTTATATTGCTAGGTTTCCATGTATTATGTGGTGAAATATCAAGTCTTAATTTTTTCTTCAGTAGATATAGTGTCTCCCTATTCTGCTCTCATTTGCTGGATAAGTTAGATTATCATTGTCCAATTAAAATGTAAACTCTGTAAATGCACACAATGTTCCAGGATTATTGACAGCACAGCGACAACAATTTAATATACATCTATAAATGTTCAACAAAATTAGCCTTTATTCATAGCTGCACATGTCATTTGCAAGAAAATGGATGCAACTAGATGATTTCATACCAAGCAAAACAAATGAAGCTCAAAAAGCAAAATATCCTGTTTTCACTCATAAGTGGAAGCTCACCTAAAAGACACAAATATTCATAGACATGTACGTATGTATGCATATATATCCATATATATATATAATGATAAGTTTAAATATAGACCATGAATCAAGCTAACAGACGTACTCTGGAGGGGAGGGGAGAATGAAAAACAAAAGGTTGAATAACTAAGTATCTATGAGGGCAGCATATAGCAATCCAACAAAAAGATCAATAGGGGATAGGAGAAGAAAAAAGCCTTTGTAGGGAGGTAGAGACTAGTGGGAGGGAACTGTGCTGGTGGGGAGGATAAGGAAGATGAATACTATCAGAATACATTACTTGCAACTATGAAACCGAAACAAGGAAATCTGTTGAGGATGATATTTTGTTGAAGGAGGTGGGGAGTATGATAGAAGAAGTGAAATTGAATGGAAAACAGTATAAATGTGTGGACAGATCAAATCCCCCCGACATCTAATATAAGACAATAAAAAATTCAAAAAACAAAACAGCAACAAAATCCACTTATCAGAAAATCCAAATGCATACATCCAGATCTTTTCCTCCTGAATTCCAGATGTTAACCCAAATGCTTACTCAATATCTTAGTCCAATAAACATCTCTAATTTATGGCCCAAACTGAGCTCCTGTTTTCCCCTTTAAGCTCTTTTTTTCAGGCTTTCTCATCTCAATAAATGGCAACTGTATCTTCCAATAACTCAGTGCAAAAACCCAGAGTCAATCTAAATTCTGCTTTCCTTCACAGCACAAACACAATCTATCAGTAAAACCTTTTGACTTTACTTGAGAAACAAGTAAAGGGAAAGAGAGAGAATGGCAGGTGGTGACTGATCAAGATTGCACTGTATACATACATGGACACATGAAAATGAAACACCCTTGAACCACTAATTAACGCTAATAAAAGAAAAAAGGAAAATAAAGAAATGCTAATGAAGATAAAACAAAACTATGCCAAGTCTGTAGACATCACATTGGGAATAGTGCAAAATATCTAGAGAATTGTCTTGCAATATTCCAACACTATCTGAATCAGGAAAGAAGTTACACAAGGCAATTTCATCCTAGTTGTTATCATAAATAAAAGTGCCAATCCATACTATTCATGTAAAGTGATGCTCACAGTTGAAATAACTCCATATTCTGGCTAAATACAACTCCATATGATAGTTGAACTGCAATCACTAATTGACCAGTCAATGAGAGCAATGGCCTTATAGAATTTACAATAAGGAAAATCACAAAAAAATTACATTTTTTATTACTGAGTGTTTTTAGAAACATTCTTTATTTCAATTAAATATTCATCAAGACACCACTGAACATATAATTATTATTTAGGAAGCCTGAGATGAAACAGGTAGACATTTTTGAAAATTATAAAACTGAATCTAGGTCTGGTCAAAAAGTCAAATATCACATGTTGTCATTCATTTGTGGAATACAGACCTAGAAAGTTGATGATGAAGCTAATAATGGTAATGGGAGACAAATGTAAAAGGGGCGCTTGTCTAGGATCAATGGGAAGAGGAAAGGGTAAGGAGTTAATGAGGAATAAAGAGGATTCAACATAATGAAACTCCCAACACTGAAAAGCAAGGAGGAGGGAGAGGAACAACATATGGTGAAGGGGTGATTTGTTCAAAATATCCTGGTGTATGAAAATAACACAGTGAAACCCTACTAAAATTTTTAAATTAAATTAAAAAGCCAGTCACTGGGGATTCATGCTTGTAATCCTGGGAGCTTGAGACCTAGAGGATCACAGTTCAAGGCCAGCACAGGCATGAAAATTTGAGAGACTCCACCTCCTAAATAACCAGCAAAAAAAAGTAGGCTGGAGGTGTAGGGGTCAAGTGGCAGAGTAAAGCACACAATCCAAGCCAGTCCAAGGCCCCGAGTTCAAACCCTGGTGTTGAGGAGGCGGGCAGGGAGATGGGAGGGAGGAAACTAAAATCCCAGTGCTCTACACAGCTTACTGGCCAATAAAGTACCAAAGAGCAAGCCGGGCACTGGTGGCTCACACCTGTAATCCTAGCTACTCAGAAGGCTGAAATCTGAGGATGGCAGTTTGAAACCAACCCAGGCAGGAAAGGACATGAGACTCTTATCTCCAATTCTTATCTCCAATTAACTACCGGAAAACCAGATGTCCTGTTGTGACTCAAAGTGGTAAAGTGCTAGCTTTGACTAGAAGAGCTCAGGGACAGTGCCCAGGCCTTCAGTTCAAGCCCCACAACCACCAGCACCACCAACAGAGAAGTACCAAAGAGTAATAAAACTAAGTTGTTAAACAGTTTAATGGCTTTGTGTTAGTTTGTTTTCCAAGCTGTCTATGGCTAGTAATAGTTTTCAAAGAACAGATTTTATTCTCGTGCAGACTATCACATAGCCCATCAAATGCTATTTAAAAAAAAAGAAGAAATGTAGTCATCACCCAATTTATGAAATGGTAACCCCTTTGTACAACCAACAGCTTAAAAGAATTATTTTAATGCTAATTTTCTTTAACAATTTTGGTATTTCCTGAAAGTGTGCTTATTTTTCATACCTTATATAACTTAAATAAAAAGTATCCAGTGATACTTGCTAAGGGCTTTAAGTAAGAAAGATTATTCTAGATAGTCATGATAAGCTGTAGGGCATACTGCAATGAGGTCTTGAAGAGAAGAATCAAGACCTTGCAAATCAATAAGACCTTGTCTCATTCTTTTTTTTAAAAAAAGGTTAAAAATTACATGTGTATTTGTATACTTATTGATCTTGTTTACTCTGTCTCCACATATAATACACAATGTATATTCCATGAAGGCAGAAATTTTTATTAATTTTCTCCTCCAGTACCCAGAACACAGTAACCACAATGAATTTCTCTCACATGCAGTGTGCATTGAATCTTCTAAAATAGTTCCTTACTATGGAAGTTTATTTTTCTTTCATCATCATAACCAGTAAGTCTTTTTCAAATGTTAGATGCTGAGTACCTACTCAGTGAAAACTCAGTACTATTAAAAACTGCCGTGGCTGGGCATTGATGGCTCACGCCCAATATCCTAGCTATTCAGGAGGCTGAGATCTAAAGATTATGGGAGAAAGAAAACCAGGACAGAAAAATCTAAGAGATTCTTATACATGCCTATAACCACCCAAAGGCCAGAAGTAACACTCTGGCTCAAGTGGTAGAGTGCTGGCCTTGAGCAAAAAAAGCTCAAGGTTAGTGCCGAGACTCTGAGTTCAATTCCCAGTATCAGCACAATAAAACAAACACAAAAACCTACTGTGGATTTATGATTAAGGATGGGACTTGGCCAATAATGCCCAGTACCTGGGGGACTGAAGCAGAAGAATCAGGCCATCCTGAGCTATAAACTGAGACCCTGTCTCAAAGAGCAGAAAAAGGATAGAAATTTTAAAAATCTGATTTGTGATCATGGCAGGCTTATAACATCAAAGTTTATAGAAAGCAAAAAGAAGGCTTTGCTTGAAAAGAACTTAAATGTCTACAATGCTACAGTGCAATAATAATCCTTTATATTACTAAAATAGCCTTTCTCATCTATTTTCTCATTTAATTCTCAAAGAAAGTAACAAACACCTTTTTTTCTCAAAGTATCAGAGTAATCTCAAAACTAAGATGAATTTCAATTTTTAGTTCAAAATTGACATTATCATACCTCTTCTAATAAATAATACTGTAATAAACTATAAAATCATATATCCAAATTTTATGTTGTGGATATTTTTCCCAAACCATCCAGGTTAATGCAGAATGGGAACAAAGTTCATCAGTCATTATCTCAATCTGAGGAATAAGAACTGAAACTACTTCCTGACACTTGTAAGTCTAAGCACAGGTCCACTAACATCCAAGAAGAGTGCTAAGAAATGACCATTGATCTATAGACAATAAGGAAGTTCTTGTTAGGGAAGAAAATGGGACAAAGGAAATGGGGCGAATGAATGAAGAACAGAGTTCTAGGGAGGATAGTGTCATGGGTATATGATCTATACTGCTCTAGATGCCTACATACATGACTGCAGAAGAAAAGACATAACCCCTCAGAACCCCCAAGTTCTTTCCCTCCCTCGTACAGAGGAGATGAACAGTTAGGATCCAGAATGTTCCCCAAAAAGTTCTTTTATAAAAAGACTTAGAAAATAGGAGTTGGGAATGTGGCTCAGTGGTAGGGTGCTTTTTAGCATACACAAAGCCCTGGGTTCAATCATAGGACCATTAAAAACAACAAACAGCTAAAAAAAAAAATTAAGAATATCATTCAAAAAGTGATCCAAGGGGCTGGGAATATGGCCTAGTGGCAAGAGTGCTTGCCTCGTATACATGAGGCCCTGGGTTCAATTCCTCAGCACCACATATACAGAAAATGGCCAGAAGTGGCGCTGTGGCTCAAGTGGCAGAGTGCTAGCCTTGAGCAAAAAGGAAGCCAGGGACAGTGCTCAGGCCCTGAGTCCAAGCCCCAGGACTGGCCAAAAAAAAAAAAAAAAAAAAAAACACCAGCACTGCCAAAACAACCACAAATACCATAAAACTACTAATTCAAATGTCTACATGAACAAAAATGCAGAACAATCACGCAAAAAAGTACACACACACACAGCCGGAAGGGAGCTAGGATCTGTGGTTAACACATATAAGTCCCCTATCTCACTATGATCATACAACCACACAATACAGGCAGTATGATTCTACCTCTACAAAATTCCCAGAGTAGTACAAAATTTCCATAGACTTAACTTAAAACTTTAGGTGCTAGGGGGAAAGGGACTGCAAAGTAGGGAAAGTTAATGGGCACCAAGCTCCAGTTTTGCAAGATGAAAAGAGTTGCAGAAACAAATGGTAGATGTATGGTTGCCCAGGATTATAAATGTACTTAATGCAACTAAACTGTGTTGTGTATAAACACAAAAGAATTTCTTAGAAAAACAAAAGTAGCCTGAGAAAAACCACTACACATTATGTATAGAAGAATAAAGATAAACCCAATCACAGCACTTCTCCTGGAAACCAGTGGACAGGGAAGTAACATCTTTAATGTAGTAAAAAAAAAAAAATTAATGAAATGATCAACCTATAATTCTATACCCGTGAAAATAGCTTCTTCAAACAGAAGCAAACTAAACACTTCTTCAGAAATACTAAACAGATTTATCACCAGCAAACCTATATTGTAAGAAATGTGTGGGTTTTTTTAGTCCTTCAATCAGAAAGAAAATGATACTACACAGAAGCCTGAGACCACACAGAACAGTGTTCTGGAAATGATAAGTACACAGGTAAATAGGAGGTGGTTTGTAACACATACATACTTGGATGACTTCTTTACAATGGGAAAACAGCTTCATTTATATTGCTAAACAAAAGAAAAAAGAACTATGAAGAATTTTCACAATATACTTATCTTTCAACATGGCCATCTTGCAAAATACTTAAAGTACTTTATTTACAAAACTTTGATCAGGGGCTGGGGATATAGCCTAGCGGCAAGAGTGCCAGCCTCGGATACACGAGGCCCTAGGTTCGATTCCCCAGCACCACATATACAGAAAATGGCCAGAAGCGGCGCTGTGGCTCAAGTGGCAGAGTGCTAGCCTTGAGCGGGAAGAAGCCAGGGACAGTGCTCAGGCCCTGAGTCCAAGGCCCCGACTGGCCAAAAAAAAAAAAAAAAAAAAAACTTTGATCAGCATTTTTTTTTAATAATAAGAAGCTCTAAGCTGGGCAGAATGGCTTAAGCCTATAATCCTGCTCCTTGTGAGGCAGAGATGGGGAGAATGATGCTCCAGACCAGATGGGGCATAAAAGCTCAACCATGGCTGGGTGTGGTGATGCACACTTGACATCTCAGCTACAAGGGGGGGCGGGGAGGGCGAGAAACGACACAACACAAAAGCGGGGCTCAGCACCCCAGAGAAGTACAATCCTCCTTCTGAAGGACTGCAGTCCAGGCCTGCCTGGGCATGAAGACGCTATCAAATAAAGGAAGTGTGGCCCCAGCAGTAGAGTGCTTGCCTTGCAAGTGCTCAGAGCCCTGGATGAGAGAGGGAGAGGGAGAGGGCGAGGTCGAGGGAGAGGGAGAGGGAGAGGGACAGGGACAGGGACAGGGACAGGGAGAGGGAGAGGGACAGGGACAGGGAGAGGGACAGGGACAGGGAGAGGGAGAGGGAGAAGGAGAGGGACTCTTAAGGTACAAGCTATTTTTCTGAAAACTAAGAGTTTGCTTTTTGGAGAAATAAAATTAAAATTATAATCTTCTCAGTACCAGTAGTGTTCTATTACAGAGTGCTTTTTAAACCCTGTAGGAGTTGCCCACAGAAAAATTCCTTGTGACAAAGTATGATAGTGGTCAATAAATTTTATATTTATATTTCAGTGACTCCAGGGCACATCAGAGTCACTTAGAAATAAGCTACGAAGAGAGAAAAGAATGTTCACGGTTAAGATGTCTAGAAAACATTAGGTTTCAAAAATTATTCAAATTGCCTTAAACCAACCAAAGAAAAAACTTTTACCAAGTCTTCCTGAGGAAAGCAAATTTGTCAAAGCCAAGACGGCAAGCAATAGTTGCAAAATGAAATCAGAGTCAGGTGTTGAATGAAATAAGAAAATGAACACACTAATACAGGGCACTATTACAGCTCAAACCTCAGAGAGCATGTGGTTAGTAGCAACAAACCTCTGTAATTTAACATCACTGATGCAAACAGATTAAAGAATGGAGGAGTCCTGCCTACTCTCCCTCTGAACACATAATGTTAAGTATAGTTCATACATTCAGACTCCTTAAGACCATTGGCAGATTTCATATCCCAACTTCCTTTGAGAAACCACTTGCAACACTCAAACAAGTTAACTGAACAGTACACAACATAACCCAGGATGTTCCTATGTCAGAATTTGAGAGGAAGGCTACCTACTGTTACCCCATCTGGTCCAAAACACTTTCCTCTGAAAAACTGAGTTAAGAAAATTATGTCATTTCAGTTTCACTAAAGAATACCAGGATAGGGAAAGGTAGCATTCTTCAGCACTTGGAGTCAAATCACTGGGTAACTTTCCATTTTAAGTAATGATAACTGTACCAAAGAAATGAATTGGTTAAGTGCCCAAGAGAACTGGAAACATATGTTGCAAAAAAAAAAAAAAAACCAACTTATACAAGAATGCCCAAATAAGGGGAGGCACAGAAATGGAGGGACAAAAGGAGAGCAAATGCAGCAGTGGTACTCATTGAATACTATTTTGAAAAGGAACTACAATGGGGATGGGAGGGGAAAAACTGGGAGAGAGCAAGGGAAGGAATGCATTGTCCAAGAAGAAATGTAGTCTTTAGCTATGTAACTGTAACCCCTCAGTACAACACTTTTATAATAACAATAAAAAAATTTTAAAGAATGCCCACATGAGCTTTGTCCCCCTCCCCTCATTTCTTTTTTAAATAGTCTCCTATGTTGCCCAGACTGGCCTCAAACTCCTGGGCTCACATGATCCCCCTGCCTCAGTCTCCCAAGAAGCTAGGAGCATAGGTATGCCCAGGCAAAACAGAACTATTCTTATAGTCAAAAAGTGGAAACACAGCTGGGCAGTGGTGGTTCCTGCCTGTAATCCTAGCTACTCAGAAGACTGAGATCTGAGTATCGGCAGTTCAAAACCAGACTGGGCAGAAAAGTCCCTAAGACTGTTAACTCCAATTAACCACCAGAGAAAACCGGAAATAGTGCTGTGGCTCAAAGTGGTAAAGCACTAGGCACTAGCCTTCAGGGAGAAAGCTTAGGAATAGGGCCCAGGCTCTGAGTTCAAGCCCCAAGAAATGTATAAACAAAGTATCTACATAATGAAATATTACTCAGTCATAAGAAGTAATAAAGTACTGAAACTTGCTAGCCTATTGATACATCATGTGAATAAAGGCGGAAACAAAAGGCTATATACTTTATGATTCTATGTATATGAAATACCCAGAATTAATTCACAAATTTCAGAAAAATCAAGACTTCTAGTCTCCAGGAAATAGAGGAAGGGACTGTTTAATGGCTACAGAGTTTCTTTTTTGGTATAACAAAAAAAGCTCTAGACTTCAACTATGGTAGTGTTTGTACAACAGTATGAAGTACTAAAAGCCATTGAATCGCTTGTGTATGGTTAACTTTCCAATGATAAAATTTTATGTTACATAAACTTATACAAATACATTTCTAAGTGTTAACTGTCCTAGTGCCTGTATCTCCTAAAAAATGCTTTGCTCACTAAAAATATCAATCAAAATCACTTTAAAATTGTTAATACAGTGTTGTTTTGGAAAAGGCAAATCAGAGCATTGAGAGGTGGCCAAAAGTTGGCCCAGGGTAAACAAAGAGGTAAAACATAGTGATTATAAATTAAAAGTCCACCAAAACCTACAGAACCTTTTTTGGGGGCTGTGGGGCTTGAACTCTGGGCCTGGGAAGAGTCTCACAGACTTTCCGGCCTGGGTTGGCTCTAAACTGCGATCCTCAGATGTCAGCCTCCTGAGTAGTTAGAATTACAGGCATGAGCCACAGGCATCTTAAAAGCACAGTATAAATTTAAAAAAAAGGAAAATTCTTACATAATCAGGAAGTAAGAGATCTCAACATGGAATGCAGACTGTGACACAACTCTAAATCTACAACAACTACATAAAGCCTACAGAAAAGCAGGGCTGATGAAGAAATGTTGGGAAAACTAAAGGCAAGAGGAACTGTCCATAGTGCTATATTCTAGTTGCTGGCTTCCCACACTATGCAGCTTAACAACTCTGAAACCATTACATGTGAATTTCGGAACTGAAGAATTAAGTAAACAGAAAATGGATAATGAGCCAAGTTTCTCATTGTAAAATGAGAGATAACAGATCACAAAGGAAGCTGGGTTAGAATGATCTCTATGATACCAAATATCAACTCCTGTTTAGCTTAATATGCACATTGGCAATTATATACAGACATGTTTTAAATTATGTGCAGATATAGTATTAACATCTATCTCCTTGTTTTCCTTCTCACACACATCTTCTTGCTGTTGCCTGAGGGAACATAGAAGCAACAACACCCTCAGAATAAACAACAGCAAGATCTTGGCTTCTCTAATACCATTCTCAAATAAAAAGGAAGCAGGACTCTTTGAAGAAACAACTGATTATAGGAATGAACCAGAAAATATACAACAAGCCTTGAAGCAGCTTACATTGCAAGAGTGAGAAAGTACTCAAAAAATACCCAGAACCACACCTGGTGGTACATAACCTGTAATCCCAGCAGTTTAGGATAGGAGGTAAAGATCAGGACTATGGTTCAAGCTTAAACCCAGCCAAAACAGCAAGACTATCTTCAACAAATAAAGTGAAGCAGTGGTAGAGCCTGAAGTCCAGCAATGCAACACAGATGAAAGAGAACTGCTTTCTGAGGCCAGCCCCCAGAGCAAACTTAAGACATCTCTGAAGAAAGAACTAAACCAAAAAAGGGCTGGAGACATGACTCAACTGGTAGAGTGCCTGCCTAGTCATCAAAGAGTTCTGAGTTAAATTCTCAATACCACCAAAAAGCATGGAGCTACAAAGCTGAAACAACTGGAACAAAATTTTGTCCAAACAATTGGACAAAATTTATCTAGTCACCTGTCCCATAAGTAGGCAAAATCCACTGTGTAGGGAGGTATGTAGTGACTTTCTTCCAATCAGTACAACATGGAAAGTCAGCACCACATAAACAGAAAAGGCTGGAAGTGGTGCTATGGCTTAAGAGGTAAGCCTTGAGCAAAAAAAAGAAGCCAGACAGTGCTCAGGCCCTGAGTCCATGCCCCAGGACTGGCAACAAAAACAAAACAAAACAAACAAAAGCATATTACATCAGTCTAATCATGAGAAAAACACAAATCCTACATTTTAAAACATGCAACAACATCACCTGACCAATAATCTTCAAAAGCATAAAGGAAAATCTGGGAAATTGTCACAACCAGGAAGTGGGGAGACATGATTACTAAATGTAATGTGGTATCTTGGATGGAACCCAGCAACAAAAAAAGAGGTATTAGGGAGAAATTATGAAAATCTGAATAAAGTATAGATTTAGTAATGATGTAATATTGGTTCATGAATTGTGAAAATATATCATACTAAAACAATAATAACCGAAGTTGGGTCTAAGGTAGATAAGAAAGGAATGGATGTCTCAGTATTAGCTTCAAAATAACTCAGAAAACCTAACACTTCTAAAAAAGTTTATTTTTTAAAAGATTGTTTTTAAAAATTAACATTTGCACAACACCCTGTCAAAAAATTTGTGTTCAATTAATCAACAAATAAATTTTTAAAAAATGTAACATTTGTGATGGACATGATTATAATTTTATTTAGTGCATCTGGGAACCCCTTTCAAAAAACAAAGCCTAATATATAGGATCTCTGCCCATTTTACCTTATTGTGAAGACAAATGGCTCATGAAACAAGTATAAACTACAAAAAGATGAAAACCTTATAGCTAAATGCATGTTTGGAATAGAGACGGTCTAGTAATTATGAGGTGTTTCAGGAAGAAGATAAGATTTGAATTTGCATCTTAAAATGTGCTTCAGGGTACCAGTGTAATAAAGAAGGATAAACCTGTACACTTACAAAAGCAACCAGAAAAGGTGAGGAAATAAGAAAAAGCTAAAAGGAAAATTTTAAAGTATTCCTGAAGAGACTTACAAGGAAGACCTAACAGCATTCATCAAATACTTGAAGGGTCATGTGGCAGAAATAATACTTACATCATATACCCATTTAATTTACAAGCTGACCTCTGTAAAATGTGACCAGTGCTCAAGGACAAACTGACAGCTGCTCAGTAAAGCCACAACAGGAAATGCCAAAAGGGAAAGACAAGAAGCAGGTGACCAAGTTCTTTACAACTTTTTCAAAGGACAGTGTGTGTGTGTATACATTCATATATATATGTATATATGTATGTATATGAGCCAGTGAAGTAAAAATCTCTATTTTCAAATCCCAACAACACTGTTAACCACCCTTTCCTTTACATTGTTTAATATTTACAGTACACCTATAAATGCAAAAACAGAATTTAAGAAACTCTGAAGAGAAGCAGTAAATTGTCAGAAATCTCCACCATCTCCCACACCATGACAGAGATTAGATGGCTATTTTTAAAAGCTAAATAGTTTGAAGGCTGAGATATTCACAAAATAAGTTACTGACATCTCTCCTTCCCTTAGTCAAGTTTAGTGATTCTCAGTCTCTAATGTGCATGATTTTAAGTGACTATATACACAACAATATGAACATTATACTTTTTGAGTAATTATTGTGATTTTCAAGAAAAACTGTCATTTTATGTGATTTTTTATCTCATGCACTAACCTGCAGACCTATTCCTGGGCAAAAGGGAGAACTCTACTGTAAGCTTACTCCAAGGAAGAAAGGCCTAATCCTAAGAAGAAAACACTCTAGCAATCAGATCTAAAAATTGCACAGGTTACTTACTTAAAAGTAATGAAATTTGTCACTAAAAATATTCAAGTAGAACTCAAAAAGTCACTGTGAACATTTCAGAAAAGAGCAAATGGGTAATTTAAAAGATTTTTTAAACCTCAAGACAGTTTAAGATCCTAGAGCAGGTGGACGCTCTTAAGCCCTATCTCCGCATCTGCTCCCTGGTAAGACCTCCTCATGTGGCCAACCACCCGCCCCCTAACTTACTCCCTTGTCACAGGGCTCATTTTCTTCACCCACAGTAATGAACTAAACTATGAATCAGCAAACATTCTTTTATAAAAGTCCAAATACTGCATAAAAATGCTGGGTGTCAAATCCAGCTCTTGCCGGTGTGTTTTTTGTATGGCTTGTAAGCCAACGAAAATTTACCAACTTGAATGGAGAAAAATAAAAATAAAAAACATAAACATTCCGTGACACGAAAATCCTATGAAATTCAAATTTCAGTGTCTAAAGTTTAGTTGGAAAGATTTATACGGAGAATGAGTCTGATCAAAGTATATGCACATCTGAAATACCAAGTTAAAACACACTGTACAAAACACACTAAAAAAATTAATGACAAAAAATGAAAAATAAACTGGCTATTTTATATGCTACCTGTGGTTGCTTCTGCTCTAAAGCAATAGTTGAGCAGTTCCAACAGGGCCCATAGGGCCCAAAATATTTACTTCCTTGTCTTTCACACACACACAAAATGACTGCTGGTTTACATTACTATCTGAAATTACCACATCTGCTTTTTGTTCTATATTCTTTTCCCCTATGCAAGCCACACACACACAGAATCCAGTTTAAGAACAGCAGATGCCTAGTGTGTCTTGCTCCTAGAGTGCAGTCTGGTACTTAGAAAAAAATCTGGAACAAAGTAAGGGCTCAATAAATATTTGATGAGTAAATTAATTGACAGACTATAATGTCATTTTGAGGGATTTAAAATTTAAGCCTTCAGTCATTGTAGGTTTTATGATATGCTTAAAAATTCCTATAGAAAAGGTGAAATGTCTAGCAGAGGAGCAAGCAGCTTAAAGTTTTAGTGGTCACCCACTAGCCCAGGACAGCATTCTTCATCATACTACAGACAACAGGGGTTTTGTACACATAAAGATTCTCTCAACTACTACAAGGTGTTGCAACACTGCCAACTGATTGTGCTTCTGTTTATCCTAAGACACAAATAGTCTATGGGCTCTCACTTCCATACACAGTATACAACACCTACACTTTGCCAAATCGTTAATAAGTGTTCATAATTACAAGCCTACATCACACACAAATGAATTTTTTAATATCTAAATTTCTCCTGTGCTGCTGATCGGCAATCTATTCTGTAGGCAGCTGAAAACTCTAGAAATTAAAAGGTTACCACCCACAGGCCAAAAGCAGCTTTTTAATCTTTCTATACTAGCCAGAGTGGGTGTGTGCTTTCAAAAAAAAAATACACAAGCCAACTCTGTTGGCTGAGGATAAGGTATTGTTGAGTTAAAATCCCCCCCATAAGCATCGTTTGTTACATGACACACGTACAAGTGCCACCTACTCACAATTTCAATCTCAATCTTCAAATCTACAAATAAGAGAAAATAGTGTACCCACCTCCTGGAGGAGTTCTATGTCATTAACCATGAGGTTCTTTCCTCCAGTCTTTGCAACAATTTCTATACACAAGTACTTCAAAAAGACCAGGGATTAGCCTAACCAGTCACTTCCAAAATGTAAGCTAGTGGACAGAGGACACACACATATCAAACTTCTGTTTCATTTTAAAGTAGCTATCTTGCTCTCTTTTAGCCCTAAAGTGTTGTTCAACAACAACGATAAGCTAATTGGAGAATTCCAGCCTTTTATCAAGAGAAGCTTATGGTGTAGGGACCTTTGGCAAGTTATGCCAGACTTATAGCAACCATTTTAGATGGAGAAGATGGGGGGGGGGGGGAGAGGTCCTATCTTCTCTCTCTAACAAGAAAGTGAGGATGAAAGAAGCAGTCTGCAAGCTCCGGGCCGGGACCCGCGGAGACTAAGGCGGCCGCGCGTCACCGGGGCCCGGGAAGAGGAGCCAGCAGCTCGGTGAGACGGAGAGAGGGGCGGCTCGAACCCACCACGGGCCCAGCGCTCCGCACGCCTCCGCTCGGGCGGAACCAGCCGGGGTTGATCCACGAGGAGAAGTCCAACTCCCGGCACCCCTGCCCCTTCCGAGAGTTCATGAAGGGCACCCTGGGGTCGAGCCCAGCCCCCACCCCCACCCCCCACCCCCACCCCCGTCAAACAAGTTCACAAGCGAAACACAAGGTGCACAGCTGCCCTCAGGGGGCACCGGCGGGGCCCCGCGCCCCACTCCCGGGCACGCCGGGGACCCCGGACCCTCCTCTCCACTGGGGGGGGGGGGGGGAGCGCGACCCAACTCCTCCGCGCCCGCCTCCCGCACCTCGGCCTGAAGGGGATGCCGGGGGTGGGGGGAACCCCACGGCCCAGGCGACGGCGGCCCGAGCGGGGAAAGGACCGAGGCCCGGCGGGAGGATGGGGGCCGAGCCCTAGGCCCGAGGTCTCAGCCTCCATCGGGGGCGACCGAGGGTCCCGGCCGCGCCAGGCCGCGAGCAGGAGAGCGGGGCCTGCGGCGGCGGCGGGCCGCGCTCCCTCACGACCGTCCCCACCCACGGCGGAGGGCCGAGAGGGGGCCGCGTCTGGGCGGGGGCACGCACTCACCGACGGGGAGGGGAGGAGCAGCCGGCGTCCGCGCCCGCGCCGCCGCTCCAGCTCCAGCGCCGGCTCCTGCCGCTGCGGCCGCCGCGCCCGGTCCATCCCCCCCCCCCAGTCTCCCCCCCCTCCCGGCCCTCCCCCCGCGCCGCTCCGGCCGCCGCCGCCGCCGCCGCCGCCGCCGCCTCGGCCGGGACGCGAGAGCGCGAACCGGCTCCGGGGAACGAAAGCCAGAGCGCGCGCCCCGCCACCGCTGCCACCGCCCACAACCTCCGCCCCCGGCCGTCGGCGCATGCGCGGGGAGGGCGCGGGGCGGGCGCGCGCACGCCGCACGGGGCGTGCCCGGGGCTCGAGGGGGCGTGGCCACGCCTTCGGCCCGCCCCCCCACGCGGCCGCGGTCGGCGCGGAGCGGCTCGGCGCGAGCGACTCCGGGTCCGAGCCCGGCTCCGCTGCCGGCGCCGTGCGGGCTTGGGCGGGTGTCTGGTGATGCTCCGGCCTTCGCAGGCCTTGGCTCCCCCCGGCCGGCCGCGGGGGAGAGGCTGACGTTTCCGGGCCAGCGAGCCCGCCCGCCCGGCCGGCCCCGTTCTCGTGGTGCTCCGCCGGCGCCGCGCGCGGCGGGGTGGATCCTCCGCGCTGGCGGGAGCGGGGCGTGAGTACGGCGTGGGGGCCCACGGGGTCCCCGCTCTCGTGAGCCTCGAAAGCTCGGAGGAGGAGGGGGCTTCCCGGTGGCTAGCGGACAGGACTGGCCCGCAGCGACGGCCCCTCCGGGGCGGCCGGCGTCCCGGGCCCGGAGGGTGCGACCGCGAGCCGTAGGCCGAGCTGGGGGCCGGGGCCCCTCGAGCGCCTGGGGGAAAAGGGAGAAATCACCGAGTGTGGCAGTAGAAAGCATTCAGGTGAGTGACCACGATGCAGTATACTCATAATCTGACCTATTGAATTGAGACCCCTTTGCACTACAACTTAAAAAAAAAGAGATGGGGGTGGAGGGGAGGAGGTATCAAGTTTGACAAATGCACTGACTGCCTTATCTATGTAACTGTAACCCCTCTGTACATCACCTTGACAATAAAAATAAAATAAATTTATAAAAACAACAACAACAAAAGAAAGAGATAAAAAGGAGTACCAATCACCAATGGCACATGCCTGTAATCCTAGCTACTGAAGAGGCTGAGCTCTCGTAGTTCAAAGCCAACCCAGGCAGGAAAGTCCGGAAGACTCTTACATCCAATTAATCACAGAAAAAGCCTGAAGTAGCACTGCTACTCAAGTGGTAGAGCCCAAAAGTGGTAGAGTCTTGAGGTCAAAAGCTCTGCCCAAGCCTGGAGTGGGGGGGGGGGGGCGAGGAGGGGGGGACCAGAAGGAGAAGGGGAAAGAGAAAGAAGATTCCAATGAAAGCACAGGGAAAAAAAGAAGAAGAAGAAGGAAAAGCCCCACAAAAAGCAGCAGAGGGGCTTGGAATATGGCCTAGTGGTAAAGTGCTCACCTCCTATACATGAAGCCCTGGGTTCGATTCCTCAGCACCACATATACAGAAAAAAGCCGGAAGTGGCGCTGTGGCTCAAGAGGTAGAGTGCTAGCCTTGAGCAAAAAAAAGCCAGGGACAGTGCTCAGGCCCTGAGTCCACTCCCCAGGACTGGCAACAAAAAAAAGCAGCAGAAACCAGGAGCTGGTGGCTCACCCCTATAATCCTACTCTGGAGGACAAGACCTGAGAATTATGGTTCATAGCTAACCCAGGAAAACAAATCTGAAAGACCGTTATATCCAGTTAACCAGTAAAAAACCAAAAATGGAAGTGTGGTTCACGTGATACAGTGCCATCTGTAAGTAGAAAACACACACACACACAAAGTATTGAGAATGTGAGGCCCTGAGCACAAGCCACACGCACATACCTCAAAAAAGTACCAAAGGTCTGAAGGCACGTGAAAGTACTACTAAGGCTATAAAATTGGGGCAAGGGCTGTGTGGGGCTCAGTGATATAGTAGGTGCATAGCATCTACGGCCAGTGTTCCATCCCTGCACCCAAGTATAGAAGTAAGTAAGTAGAAATGGGGGAAATGCCACTGTGCCATTGTTGAAAACAGTATGTAAATGATTCTGATTTGTGTGGGGACTATCTAGCCTTCAGATACTTAATGTGTAGATTGTAAGAGTGTAGAAATTGTAATGTTAGCCATCTGGACAAATTCGGTAATGTCAAGGTAGAACATAGATGTAGAAATCATCACTAAAATGACATTTTGTTACTTAGGATGAAATACAAAATCCATCATAGTAATTAAATATTAACATGCTATAAAAGAAATAATTTGAGGGGCTGCTGGGTATATGGCTCAAGTGATTGATCGATAGATAATCTGCTTAGCATTTATAAGACCCTGAGTTCAGACCTCACTAAAGCCATGTAAATAAACAAATGTGCCTGTGGCTCATGCCTGTAATTCTAGCTACTCTGGAGGCTGAGATCTGAGACTCACAGTTCAAAATCAGCTCAACCAGGAAAGTCTGAGAGTCTCTTATCTCTAATGAACTGCCAAAAGAAGCCAGAAATGGGGCTGTGAGCAAAAGAAGCTCAGGGACAATGCTCAGCCCTAAATTCAAGCCCCAGGACTGGCAAATAAATAAATAAACCCGCTAACAAAAATATGCCTGTAATCAAAAAATTGGGGATATGACCTAGTGGCAAAAGTGCCTCCTCATATACATGAGGCCCTGGGTTCGATTCCCCAGCACCACATATACAGAAAATGGCCAGAAGTGGCACTGTGACTCAAGTGGCAGAGTGCTAGCCTTGAGCAAAAAGAAGCCAGGGACAGTGCTCAGGCCCAGAGTCCAAGCCCCAGGACTGGCCAAAAAAAAAAAAAAAAAATTGTTTTAAACCACACACCTTGGGATAATGTAGGAAATACTAAAAAGTGTTCATTATTTTAGATGAAGCTCCTGATGTGAGATACATAGCTCAGATAATAATTACAGATCTCTAAACCTTGTTTTTAGGAGGGAAAATTCTTAAGATTAACAGTTGAAAAATACACCCATGGGGGAGAAAATACTCCACATCAAGACTCCTGAGGGTATTGCAATTGAAACCATAGAAAGATAACATTATTAAAAGAGTTTAAATTACCTGGAAGGGTAGCCCATGCCTATTATCTCCACTACTTGAGAGGTAAAAGACTTTGAGGAAAAATGGATCAAAGACAGCCTGAGTAAAAAGTAAATAAGACCCCTCTCAACAAACAAGCTGGATGTGGTTCATGACTAAAACCCAGCTATAGAGAAGGCATAGGTAAGGCCCTGGGTTCCAGCCTCAGTGTTGATTGCATGTTAATGACACCTTGATAAAACTCTAAAGGATTCTAAACCATCCACTCTTCAGAAAAGAGGTGCACCTGCCCTATATGGACTTCACTTCTTTGTATCTGTCCTGGGAAGGGCTATTTCTCTCATTGTTATTATTCCTCTGCAACAGGAAGTATTAGTAAAGAGCCAAGTCTGCACAAATACTAGCAGGGGTCACATAGGCCACACCCATGGACTCCAGAATTTCCCTGTCTATGAAAACAGATGCAGATGCGTTGGGAGGAATTGGGTCCCAGAACTATAGAGGCTGAGAAGGCCCGCCATCTGCCCCAGGTAAGCTGGGAGCCTGGGAAAGCTGCTGGTGAGGCCCCAGTGCAAGTTGGAAGGCCTACGACCACACATAATGGTTCAAGTCCCAGTCTGGACAGGAAAAGGCCAGTGTCCCTGTCCAAGAGAGAGAACAGATACTGCTGTCCTCCACTGTCTTGTACTCAGCCTGCATCGGACTAGGTGAGACTCACACAGGGGAGGAAGGTCTGCTCAGGAGATGAGTCCAGAAACATTCCAGAAGCGATGCTTAGCCACTTCCCTGGGCACAGCCTTGATCCAGTGAAATGGAGAGAGAAAATGAAGCTTTGGTACAGTTAAAAGAGGTCCTGGGAACTTCCTACTCACTGGTCCCCTGCAGCCACACTCATGGGAAGGTTAGTGGTTGTACTTGCAGAAGGTGCACATTTCATCTAGCTTGCTATATTCACCACTCTATCACCCTGTGTTTCTGTGATACTTTTAGATCACACACACACACCCCTCTGAGGTCTTAAACCCTCCTGAATTCTGGACATGGCATGTGGCTGATTATCCCCCATTCCGTGCTGGACACACAATGATATCCTTTGTGAACAAGAGGAATACAAAAGCATTCCAAAAGCACAAGCGATGCTTACAGCTGACCCCTTCAGGTGACCTCTGAGCCTGCCAGAGAAGCTGGTATCCGGGTCTTGGATTTAGACAGAATCAGCAGCTTCAAAGCTCTTGCATGTGAATACTTTGGGGATATTTTTTTGTGAGAACTGGAGAAAATTCTTTAAATTTTTTAGTGAAATGTCACAACTGAGCTACACAAAAATAGAGAATGACAATGGTACAAATATTTGTGGAACATGTAACACTTGTACAAACAATCCTGAAGAGAAATGATATACCGGCTTTGCTTTGTCTTCTTTTGCTTTGCCTTGTTTGCAGTTCGGGAACTGAGCACAGGGCCTGTGCGCTCTGCCACTGGGCTACCTGCCTCTCCCTTCCAAAGATGCTCACAATTGTTAAACCGCCATTGACATGACTTCCAAGAACCATGCAGCTGCTAAAAAGCAGCTAAAGACACACTAAATAAATAGAAATCTGGAAGAGCAAAAAGCACTGCTAAGTATGTGGCAGGAAATTGAATTGAGACTATCCTGTCAGCAAAAACTCAATCACAAAATATGCCATGCTTTCTGTTTATGATGGTATAAATTAAAAATATAGACTTGAATGCCAGGCACTGGTGGCTCATGCGTGAAATCCTAGCTACTCAGGAGACAGAGATCTGAGGATCGCGTTTCAAAGCCTACCCAGGTAGGAAAGTCCATGTGACTCTTTAACCACCAGAAAACTGGAAGTAGGGCTATGGCTCAAAGGTGAAGTGCTAGCTTTGAGCAGAAGAGCTCAGGGACAGCACCCAAGCCCTGAGTTCAAGCCCTTGACCAACAACAACAACAACAAAATATATGTGTGTTATCTATCCCAGTTTATTAGCTTAGTACTAACTAGGTATGGCACTAAGTAAAATTGATGGTTCGACCAAGTGTCACAGAAAAATCAAAATTCAACGTATGAAAAAATTTAGAGTACATAACCATCTCAAAAATCTCTAAGGCTGGGAATGTAGCTTAGTGGTACAGTGCTTGCCTAGCATGCATGAAGCCCTGGGTTTGATTCCTCAGTACCACATTAACAGAAAAACCTGGAAGTGGCGCTGTGGCTCAAGTGGTAGAGTGCTAGCCTTGAGCAAAAGAAGGTCAAAGACTGCTCAGGCCCTGAGTTCAAGCCTCAGGACTGGCAAAAAAAAAAAAAATGGGCTCACACTTAATAATCCTAGCTACTCGGAAGCCTGAGACCTGGAAGATTAAGGTTTGAAGCCAATACCCTATTTACCAGCAAAACGCTGGAGTGGAGACATGGCCCAAGTGCCAGAGCAAGAGCTAGCTGTGAGTGAAAAATTCAAGAGCTGAAAGCCCTACATTCAATTCAAGCCCTGCTACTCGAACCCCCCCCTCCCAAGGGAGGAAATTATTTGAAGAAAAACTAGGTAATGATCCTAATAGATTGACTGAATTGTAAAATCTAACATTTGTTTCCATCTCAAAAAGGAAGCTAAGTTTGATGGTGTATGCCTGGAATCCCAGCACTCCAAGGTCAGCCTTGAGTACAGAGAGAGAGCCTGCCGGAAGAGGAGGACATAACTAGGACTAGGAAGTGGAGATTGCAATTGTAATCCCCATCTGTGATTTTGAAAAAAATCAAGTATTAAAATCAAGTTTTTGGGCTGGGGATAAGGCCTAGTGGCAAGAAAATGGCCAGAAGTGGCGCTGTGGCTCAAGTGGCAGAGTGCTAGCCTTGAGCAAAAAGAAGCCAGGGACAGTGCTCAGGCCCTGAGTCCAAGCCCCAGGACTGGCAAAAAAAAAAAAAAAAAAAAATCAGGCTGGGAATATGGCCTAGTGGCAAGAGTGCTTGCCCAGGGTTCAATTCCCCAGCACCACATATATAAAAAATGACCAGAAGTGGCGCTATGGCTCAAGAGGCAGAGTGCTAGCCTTGAGCCAAAAAGAAGCCAGGGACAGTGCTCAGGCCCTGAGTCCAAGCCCCAGGACTGGCAAAAAAATAAAATAAATAAATAAATAAAATAAATTTTTAAAAAATCAATTTTTTAATCCTTCAGTGGAAACTGCAGTGCAGTTTTCAAATTTAACTTATTCACTTGTTTTGGGATGCCAGGTATGGGACCCAGGCCGCACAGTGACATCCCAAACTCCTACACTGTCACTTTTTAAAACTTACAGGGGCTGGGGATATAGCTCAGTGGTAGAATATGTGCTTAGCATGTGCAAAGCCCTGTGTTCAATTCCCAACACTTCTCTCCCTGAAAGAAGTATAACCCTGAAGGAAAAGCAGTGACCTCAGTCTCCTAGAACTTCACCTTTCACAGTGTGGTTGTTGGGCATCGTGACCTGGGAGCTCATGACATGTGCAGAATCTCAGCCCTGGTCCAGATTGACTTAAAGTCCCCCTCTTAGCACAGCCCCAGATCACCCATATGTATGTCACCACTTGCAAAGCACTGGCCTCGGTGACACATGTCACGAAGCATTACAGCTACTAAAAATGCACAACTGGAATTGACCAAGGAGCACCTGTGGATGCTGATGGAGACAGGAACTGAAAATGGGAACTGACGCCCTTCCTTATTTGCTTGCTTCTAGGGTAATTTCCGCTGAAGGGTTGCAAAACCATTGAGGCTCCCATGCCTCACATTTCTATACTCGTGTCTGTTTGTATGTGCACCTTGCTAATATTAACCAGTAAAATATATATATATATTTATAAATATATACAACATATATGTAGTACATGTATTAATATTAATTGGCTAGTTTATTACATATTGATATATAGTATAAATATTATGCATATATGAAACTTCAACTGGGTGCTGGTGGCTCACGCCTGTAGCCTGTCTTTTCAGGAGCCTGGGATTGGAGGATTGTGGCTTAAAACCAATTACCACCAAAAAGCCAAAAGTGCCGCAAGCAGTAGAGCACCAGCCTTGAGCAAAATAGCTAAAGGCCAGTGCCCAGGCCCTGAGTTCAAGTCTCAGTACCGGCATACACACAAAAAAATGTAGCTTCACAAAATTAAAATTTAGTAGAAACTGGTTTAGAGTGACCGCACCAAGTGGAAACTGGCCAAGATTAGAATCCCACCAGGTGACCATGACCAGTGAGAGTTGAATGACAGTCCTCTGCCAGTGATTGAATTTCCTCTTGCATCATGACCAGTGGGAGTTAAATGGCAGTCCTTTGCCAGTGATTGAATTTGCTCTCACATCATGCCTGGTTTGTGGTCACTTGCCAACAGAGGGTGGCCTCAGCGTGAATGTCATTTCCTCAGGGAGGCCTTCCCTCACCCCACAGCAAAGGTTAGCTTCTCCTGTGACACAGGCTCCACACACCCTCAACTTCTCCTTTCAGAGCCTCATATGCACTCAACTTTGCTTTAGTCATCTTTCTTCCTCTCTAGACTGAACTCCAAGAAGGCAGGAACTTTTGTTTCTGCTGTTGTAAAACCACTGACCTACCAGAGCTTTTGAGGGGCTCCATAAATAGTGAATTAATAAATGAATGAACAGCCCTGTTCATAGAAGATGTACAAGCCTGTCTTTGTGTGTGTGCGTGAATGCCAGTGTATGCCAGTACTGGAGCTTGAATTCAGGTCCCGGGTGCGTTCCCTTAGCTTTTTTGCTCAAGGCTGGTGCTCTACCACTTGAGACTCCTCCCCTTATGGCTTTTTGGTTCGTTGGAAATAAAGAGTCTCATGGGCTTTCCTTCCCAGGCTGGCTTCAAACTGTGATCCTTGGACCTTAGCCTCCTGATTAGCTAGGATTACAGGCGTGAGCCACCAGTGCCCAGCGTGTCTTTATTAATAAGTTCTTACATAAATATAGGCATTCTCTGGGATGACTTCATTCTGTCGCCCTTTGATGAACAAATGCTTTGGTGATCTCCAATATTTTTTTGGCTGCCTGTGTTTGGGTGAAATCATTCCCAAACTGAACAGCTTTCATTTTGACAGATCTCTGTCATGTCTTTGGCCTTTTTGTCTTTGAACTTTATGGCACAAATAAAATGTCCCAATCTCATTCTATATCCCTGAATCAACCTTGAAGTCAGCCATTTCCAAAGAGCTCGGGTTTGATTTAAAAGGCACTGGGTGCCAGGTGGGCCCATTTCTACCAAAATGGCCTTCCTGCTGTGAAGCCCTCTTAGCAGATAGAGCTAGGGGGTGTGTGTATGTATACATATGTACATGAATATATATAATGTGTATGCATATAAACTAGGTGTGTACATATTTACATGGATCATATACATGCACGTATAAGCATATATTATATACATTTCAGTACAACCCTATAGGGACTCTCTTTGTCACTTGAGGAATATCTGAACCTCAGATTCCTCATTGGAAAAAATGGTCTAAGGGTCATTGTGGAGTTTAAACTTGAAAAGATAAGCCAGATGCCTGTGGCTCATGTTTCTAATCCTAGCTACTCTGCTTTGTGAGATCTGTAAACCAAAGTATAGAGCCAGCCCAAGCAGATAAATCTGAGAGACTGTAATCTCCAATTAGCAAAAATCCAGAACAGGAGACATGGTTCAAAGCCACAAAGTACCAGCTGTGAAGGATAAAGCCAAACAAGAGCATTGAGGCCCTGAGTTCAAGTCCCCGTTACTGGACCCCACATACAGAAAGATAATCTATTTTTTTAAATACATCAGCCAAAATCGAGATCAGTAGGTACAACAGGTTGTGGTCATTGATAAACTGATTGACTCTAAGCTTTATGTCGAGAAACAGAGGACCAAAACGGGCTAACACACTGTGAAAGGTAAACAAGAAAGTTGGAGATCTGACACTACTTGACCAATGCTGTACAGCTACAGCAACCAGGACTGCGTGTTACTGAAGCTGGAAACAGCAGCTCACGCCCGCAGCCCTGGCCACCTGAGGTGTGGAGGCGGGCGGAGCACTGGAGAGAGCAGCCTGGGCCGCATGGTGAGGCTTCACCTCGAATAAAAGCGAATTATGGTATTGGGGAAGAACAGATGAATAGATCAATGCTGCCGATAGCCCAGAAACAGCCATCCATCTTTGACACGGGAACAAAAGCAATAGAATGGACAAAGGATTGTCTGCTCAATGAACACTGCAGAGGCGGCTGGACCCCCACACATAGAAGGGCAATCTATAAACAAAACTCACGGCAGATAGGCCTGTATTTAATGCTCAGAACTAAAAGTAGAACAGAACAATGGAGAGGTCCAGAGCACTTGGATTTGGTGATGACCTTTTAGATACAAAATCGAAGACTGAAGGGTTGTGGCTCAGCAGTAGAGTGCCTGCCTAGCAAGAGGAAGGCCTTCTGTTCAAACCCTAGTACCACCAAAATAAGAAAATGAGAAACCCCATTTAAAAGTGGACAAAAGACCTACACATGCACACACCTTGCCAAGAAGGTATGCAGGTAGAAAATAAGCACCTGAAAAGATGCCTCTAATACATCAGTGGGGAACTGCAAACCAAGATGAGATACAACTGCTCACCCTTTAGAATGGCCAAAATCCTGAACACTGACACCACCAAATGCTGGTGAGGCCATAGAGCAACAGGAACGCTCATTGCTGGGGGAATGTGACATAGTTCTGCCACTGTAGCAGAACAACCTGCACATCCTTACAAAAACACACCAGCCCCCATCCATTAATGCACTCCTCAGTATTCACCTAAAGGGGTTGAAAACTTATGTCCACAGAAAAGCCCGTACCCAGATGTCTATAGCAGCCTTGTTCATAGTTGCCAAAGCTTGGAGGCCACCCAGTTATGTTATAGCAGGTGAGTACCTAGGCAAAGTGGGCTACATCCAGACAATGGAATATTATTTAGAACTAAAGAAATGAATCATGGAGCCAGGAGAGACATGAGAATGATCAAAACGTGATAGAGATTTGTCAGAAGGAAACATGATCAGTTTAACAATGATTTCACCAAAACACAGGCAGCCAAAAAAAAAGCAGTCATATCAGACTTAACCAAAATTAAAAAGCATTGTGCAACTAAAGGCAACAGTATGGAAAGTTAATCCGGTGCAGGAAGTGGAAGAATTGGGACTTAAACTCAGAACTCCTCTGACAACCATCAGATAAATGTATAGGCGATTTTTTTTTAAGTACTCAATGCCTGATAAGAGCTTTCAGGAGGCTTTTGTGCAGCTCTAAGATAGGGCTGGAAGATTTCCTGGAGGAGCTGGTTCAAAGGGTGAGCAGTCTGCGAGATGACCGGGTAGAGGAGATAGGAAAGGGCAGGGGTCGCGTGTAGACACCCTGGGGTGAGTCAGGTGGCCCTCTGCAGGCCATGGGTGTGTCATGAGTTCAGGGTTCAGCACAGGGTGGACAGCCTCAGCGGTTCATCACAGCCCCCGGACTCAAACAGATCTTTGCACCCTGGACCGGTGCTGTTCAAGCGGCCTCCACCTGGGAGGGTGGATGGACGGATGCCCCAGACCTGCCTCTCCTCTTCAGCCCTTGCTGAACCAAAGGCTTGCAAAACATGGAGCCCTGCCTCCATCCTCGGTGTTAAGCAGGAGGAAACTGAGCAGGATAACCTCCAAACCTGCCTTGGATGGGGAACCTTATAAAGGTGACCTCAGAGAGACCCCAACCCTGGATCCTGAGGCCATCAGTTGGTGTTAGCTGCTGCTTATTGGCTCCAGACACTGGCAGTGGATCACGGCTCTGCCCGTCCCTGCCCTGCACCAGTCTAGAGGCACCCAAAGTGGCTGGGAAGTGAGAGAAAGAGACAGGTGCCCTGCCGGCCGGGCTTGATGTGATCGGCCTTGGCAGTTGAGGGTATTTTTAGGCCTCTGCTCACCCATGCCCTGGGCTGGAAGCAGATTAGAGAGAGTGGGAATTGGAATGACCTCTGCTTGGCCCCACAAGGCTCACTCACTGGAAAAGGGAAGGGAAAGCTGGGGGGTGGGGCCTCATCTTTTGTTTTCTTCCTGTTCCTTCTACTGTCAGAGGGTGGAGGCAACCCAAGGCCCAGGAGGGGATGGGGAGTCCAGCCAGGAGCCCCTCATTCCTGTAGAGTCAGCCCCCGCTCGAGTGAAGCCAAACAACTGCAGACCCAAACCATTCGGGAAACAACTGCGCTCGTGCTGAACTCGGCTTTCTTGTCATTATTCCCTAAACAAAGCAGCACACTGCGGGCAGCATTTGCTTTTAGGGACTCGTGCTCAGGGGGATGAGTGTAGGTCTTGTGCAAACGCCGCCGTGCTGGATGAGGGGCTGGGCCTCGGGGATCCGGGGTGGCCCCCAGGACTCACTCAGGACCGGGCGCTCCCAGCTGCCTCCCTCCTGCACCGCCCCCCCCCCACCTTCTTGTGCCGCCCCACCCCCTGGCCCAGGGCTTTGGTGACTCCTTACCTGACTTTTTTTTTTTTTTTCTTTCTTTGCAGTGCTAGGGATGGAACCCACTGCCTCCTGCACTAGCAGGTGCTCTACACAGGCCTCTCCTGAGGCTCAGTGGACCTAACACACATTTCCCAAACCAACTTTTCTCATCCTCAAATGCTTCCATTTTCCAGGTGGGTGCTCAGGCCCAGAACACACTCAGACCCTCGCTTCTCTAATGGGTCCACCGCCCTTCAAGGCCTGCAGGGTACCAGCCCACACAACCCCCTCTCTGAACACTTCCCACCCACACCGCTGAGGTCACCCCCATGCTGTGGAAGCACCCCACTCTCTTCAAAGCATCCCTGTGTGGCTGATGAGTTCTTGGGTCCCTGCCTTTCCACTCTCCTCTGCTAATCTGCGTGTCCCTGCCAGGGGTTGGGGGCCCTTCTCACACTGTCCCCTCTTATCTCATCCAGGCAATCTGGGTCCAGGCTCCTAGAATTCTTCTGGAAGCCCCAGGGAGTGAAGGGAAAGCTGAAATCTAGTCAGCAGACATCTCCGTACCGGCCTGGCCCCTTTCGCTGGCTGCTTCCATCCTTACCCATGTGGCTGACTCTAGCCTGGCCTAAACATCAGAATTCCCCTTCGCAGAGCCTTGGAATCCTCACTCTCTGGCTGTGCCCTAGCCAGAATAAGAGAATTCAATGGTGCCTCTGCCCCACTGTGGAAGAACACAGGCATTAACTTCCCCAAGGGTGCCAGGGTGGCTCTGTGGTTGAGTGCTTGTCTAGCATGCTTGAAAACCAGAGTCAGCAGGATCCTTCAAAATAAAAACTTTATTATCATCAGCCCTTGCACCCCATAGAACACAAATGCTTGCTAAGTATACACTGATAAACGAGGCGCAGTGGCTCACACCTGTAATCCTAGCTACTCAGGAGGCCAGATCTGAGGGTTGAGCTCCAACAAAGCCAGCCCTGGCAAGAAAGTCCTTGAGACTCTTACCTCCAACCAACCACCAAAAGCCAGAAGTGGAGCTTGGCTCAAGGAGTAGAGTATCCTCTTGAGTGACAAAGCCAAGCAAGCCCCAGTACTAACAAAAGACAGTAGCTTCCGTCAGGGCTGCTGTGTCCCCAATGGTGGGGGGTGGGGTGGGGGGTGGAGCAGGTGTGGGCAAGAGTCCCCATGATGGGAGGGAAGGGGCAGCTCATCCTTTTATGAGGAACTCACTCCATGGTGACCCACCAGTCCCATGGTGACCGCATTAGTCTATTCATGAGGACAGGATCGCCTCTTAAAGGGCCCTCCCTCACTGCTCGGTCTGGAAGCTTAGGCATGTTTATCTGTGGCCTCCTGGTGGTGAGTTTAGGAAGAAGTCATCAAGATTGGGTAATAGGAAAAGTTGAGTGTCGGGGGGGCTCCACCGTTTCCTGATCTGCTTTGTGCCTCACTTCTCCCTTCACTACCATTGCCCTCTTCATTTTTATTATGCAAACCAGCTTCTTTTACCCTTCATCCTAGTAATTGAGTGGAAAGAGCGGGTTCAAGAAATAAATCTTGTAAAAAAATAAAAACACACCTCTGGGCCGGGTGCCAGTGTCTCACACTTGTAATCCTAGCTCCTCAAGAGGCTAAGAGCTGAGGATCAGGGTTCAAAGTCAGCTCAGGCAGGAAAGTCTGTGAGACTCCTATCTCCAACTAATCAGACAAAAAGCCAGAAGTGAGCTGGGGCTCAAGTGGTAGAGCACCGCTCTTGAACAAAAAGCTAAAGGACAGGAAAGAAAGAAAAAGGAAGGGGAAAAAAAGAAAGAAAGCCTCTGTTCTTTATTAATCACTCAGACCGAGGTATTATGTTAGAGCTACTCAAAATAGACAAAGACCCAGGTTCCCTACTGGCAGATATTAGGGCCTTTCTACGGGACCAGGAGGTCCACGGAGGCCAATACCACTCCCCTGAGTACGAGCGCCAGGAGCCGGGCTGTGCTTTGCTGGGGGGACCGAGCCGCGTCCCCTAACGTCCTCCTGCCGTGCGTGGGGCCAGTGTCCTTGCTCGCTCCTCTCCCACGGGCCCGTCCTCCTGTGAGTCTCGCCCCAGGCTCGGGACAGAAGGGCCTGCCCAGCGGCCACGAGGAGTGCAGAAAGACTGAGCGGGATGGGGTGTTGGGCCTGGAGAAAGCAGAGCTGCTGGCGAAGAGCCTGGCCGCTGTGGGGGGAGCCTCTGGCAGCCTGGCCTCTGCTTCCGCCGTGGGACAGTCTGTCGCGGTCAGGCTGCTGTAGGTACACGGGCAGGCAGGAGTTGGGGGGCAGCCAGGGCTGGAGGGGAGGGCGACCTAGATTAGAGTCTTCCCGTGAGCCTTGGGCCGGGTGGCCTTCATGGTCCTACCCTGGAGCCTGTGGTGGACCTAGATTCCGGAGCCAAACCCCGAGAGACCCACTTACAAAAGGGGGTGAGGGCTGGATGCGTATCTGAGTACATTTTCTTCCCTTCAGTAGTTCCAGGGCAGAGTTCTAGAGTTCTCTCTCTGGGACGGGTGTCTGTGTGTGTGCGCACACGCGCGCACGCATGCTTGAACTCAGGGCCTGGGTGCCGTCCTTGTGCTCTTCTTTGCTCTAGGCTAGTATTCTATCACTTGAGCAACAGCTCCACTTCCGGTTATTTGGTGCTTAACTGGGGGTAAGAGTCTCACAGACTTTCCTGTCCTGGCTGGCTTCAAACTGCAGTCCTCAGGTCTCAGCCTCCCGAGTAGCTGGGATTACGGGTTCTGAAACAGAGGGTAGGGACCCACCTCTCCATGGGACATTGCAGCAGAAGTTAAGCATTGTTAGAGCACAATTAAATAGTGTTGAGTACTGTTACTGATAAGCCTTTATTGCAGCACTCTTTGGAAAGTTTATTTTTTCCTTTAAAAGTGCAGAGATGTTGGGGGGCTGAGGGGACTTGATTTCTTAACGGCCGCTAGACTTCTTCAGGGCCCTGCCTGCCTTGAGCAAAGGATGAGCCTCACCCCCACCCTAAGCATCGCTCCCAGTTCAGAGGGCACTGGCCCAACAGAAGGAAGAGCTGTGACTAGGGCAGCCTCAATCCTTCCTTTGCATGATGGGCTGTACTATGACTGGTGAAAACATGAGGAGATTGCTGGTTGGTGGGTGCTCCCTTGTCCCCACCCCCCTTCAGGCTATATAAACTAGCTGCTCACCTCGCTCTGAGTAGTTGGAAGATAGGTGTTTGCTGCCTTCCCCTGCCCAGTATTAGAATATCAAGTCCCAATAAACACTTTCTCTCCAGTGGTCTTTCTCATCTCTGCTTAGCTGGTGACACTGCTGTAGCAGGTCTTCCTACACATCTGTAAAGGTCCGCTGGGTTTCCTCCCTTTATCCATAGATAATCCTGCTTATTTACTCTTAACACAATGGGTAACAAACTTACCCTATCGGTGTTTCAGCCTCCAAACTCCTGTGAGGCTGGGTCTAAAGACTTGCCTGGTCACAGCTCAGTCTACAGGCTGAACATGTCATTTGGTGCATGTGGTCCTGAGGGGATAATTTTGCAACCAGTATGAACTGACAGTGAGTTAGCTTGTGTATGTGGTCTTGGAGTCGGTTACCCTGGGATCTCTCCTTTGCAAAGCTTAGCCGTGCCATTTGCTGTCGTGAGTTGTCAAACCCACAGGTGCGAAGATGCTAGAACTGTTTGATTCAGTGTTCAGTCTTGAGTCCACAGCCCACCCAGCCATGGTGGTCTGGCTATTTCTGGGCCTACAGTGGCATCTACCGTCCAGAACTAGACCTGCAGCCTCAAGCACACCGGGTCTGCTAAGTCTGGCTCCAGGAAGGAGACACAGGAGCTGGCTGGGCTAAGGAAGCTCTCTGAGACCAGAAAGCAAGGGCCAGTCCACTGCTAAGCCCTTCTCCCCCCTCGGCCCACGGTCTTTTTTTTTTTTTTTTTTTTGCCAGTCCTGGGGCTTGAACTCAGGTCCTGAGCACTGACCCTGGCTTCTTTTTGCTCAAGGCTAGCACTCTGCCACTTGAGCCACAGCGCCACTCCCAGCTTTTTCTGTGTATGTGGTGCTGAGGAATCGAACCCAGGGCTTCATGTATGTGAGGCAAGCGCTCTACCACCAAGCCACGCTCCCAGCCCTGGGCCCGCTGTCTTGAAGCGTGTGATCTTCCCAGGCCTCCGTCCTCCAGCTCCTAAGCTCTTCCTCGTACGGAGCCAGCCACACCGCAAGCCTTTCCTCTGCAGCCCACCCCCCCATGTGCTCTGCACCTCCCTTCTCCTACCCACGTACAGTCATGGATGTTTCTGCCCAAAGACATGGATGGGACCCCCCCCCCCTCGCCACCTCCTACTCTGAGTGTGGAAAAGCTTCTTCCCTAGACGTTTCTCCAGGGAAGATGCACCCCCAGGCAGGAAGCCGGGAAAAGATGCTCAGGCTCTCCCTCCCTCACAAACGGAAGCTGCAGCCAGGGGCCGCTTCACCACCGGGGAAACGAGGGGTGGGGCATTGCTGTGAGGAACGAGCCCTGCCACACCACCGATGCCGTTGCCTTGGACACACGTGGTGTGTCCTCAGACTGACACAGAACTACCAGCAAGCCACCTCCCATCGCAGTGCTGTTCACAACTGCCAAAAAGTCGAGACGACCCAAGGTCGTCCGCCGATAAATGAATAAACCAAACGTATCTACAAAATGGAATCTTCTTCAGCCACGCGTGAAGTGCGGTGTCCGAGGATAGTGACTCCCGGCTGCTCTCCCCCCCACTCCGGCGGCAGAGACAAGAGGACGGCGGCTGGAGGCCAGTGCAGGCGAAGCGTTAGCAGGACCCCATCTCAACCAACAATCTGGGCATGGTGGTCCATGTTCCTGCAGCTACAAAGGAGGCTCTAGGCGAGAGGATCAAGGTCTGAAGCAGGCCTCTGCTGCTTGAGTCACACCTCCAGCCCTTTTTGTTCTGGTTATTTCTGAGAGAGAGCCTTGCTTTCTGCCCAGGCCAGCCTGGACTGTGACCGTCCTGTTTATACTTCCTAAGTGGCTGGGATGGCAGGCACCTAGCGCCTCAGACAGATGTTCATTGGAAATCGAAAACATGCATTTCGGGCCTCTGGAGCCATTTTTCCCCTTGTGATTGACTGAGACCAACGTGGCAGTTCCCTCTAGAGACATCCAAAGGCCTGTTATCCATGTCGCTTAGCATTTACTGTGTGGCTCTGTGAAGGCCTAGGTTTGATCCCCAGCACCCGTTAAAAACCCAAACGACAAAAACCAAAGCCGAGCTCAAGCCTGAAATCCCAGCTCTGTGGGAGGCACAGACTGAGAGGATCACTGTTCAAGGCCGGCCTGAGCAAGAAGCTCGTGAGACCTCACGTCAGCAAGTAAAAAGCTGGGCGTGCCTGTCAGTCATCCCCACTGCAAAGCAAGTGCAAACAGGAATAGGAATGGTTCCGGTGATACAGCCTGGCCACTGTGAGGCCCTGGTTCAACCCCAGTACCACCACGCACACAAAAATAGCTGGAACAAAAACTGAGCTCGCATGTCTTACAGGAGGCGAGGTGCGGTTATCAGATTTAGTAGATGAAATACACAAGACACCAGTGGGGCTCCCGGGAGGGCCACCTGGGTCACTGCAATTCTGATGTTTACCACCAGAGGGCAGCAGAGCACAGGGCTAGCCTGGGTCCTGGGACCTCGGGGCTCCTGGCAGCCTGGAGCCCAGTGAGATGGGGGGGGGGGGGAAGCTGGGGATTGGCCCAGTGCCAGGGACCTGGATCAGGGGAGGGTTCCAGAAATGGAGGCTCTGGAATGAATGCGAGTTTCTGTTTTGTGACTTGGCTTTGCACTAAGACTGCAGAATTTCCAGTCTGGGGAAGATTAACAGCCCCCAAACTATGTCCTGCAAGGATGGGTGGGGTGATGAGTGTTTGGGATCCATACTTTACTGAATGAATAGACTTGAAAACGAGGCACTACGACGCAGGACTGCTCAGAGCCTTCCTTTTGTGGTACCTCTGCCTCCAGGTCCGACGGGGGTGCAGTACCTTGCACCATGTTTAGCTACTGAATTCACTTCCCTTGACTGTGGAAACAAATGGCCACAAGTCAGGTGACATAAGACAACTGCAGTCTCGTCACACCGTGTGGGGGGCAAGGTCTGAAGTCAAGGCTCCCTTCCCTTCCCCTCCAGTCTCCGCCTCCATCAATTCCCCTCCGCTCCCTGGCTGTCCCCGCTCAAGAGTAACCAGAGGCTGGAGGAGGTCCACCCCACTCCCGTGCCATCGGACTCCGCCACTCACACCCGCCATGGCCCTGTTTCTAAATGGGGTTCACTCGGAGGCCGAGCCGGGCTTGAAAGGCAGGAGTTGGGAAGGAATGGAGGCACGTCCTCCTAGAGGTGGGCAGAGTGCAAGCTACGAGGTGCGAGTAAAAATTGCACTGGAGAGGTAGTTGGCCTTGAGGGAGCTGATTCCCAGTGTCGGAAATCCTGACACAGTCAAGCCACTGCCTTACGTCACAATTCATGCATGTAAAGGGTTACAAACACATTTCACAGCGGCATTAAAAAAGAAGAAGAAAGGAAAAATGATGCTCTCCTGTAACTGAGACGTCTAGAAGCCTTCAGAAATGGCTGTATTCGGAAACTCAAACCATGTCCTCGTGTTCCCGCCTCCGTCCCTGAGCTCCGCTTCTTTCTGTCTCATCCTCGGGCAAGCATCCGGCTCCTCGTGGCCGGATAACAACCAACAGCTTCAGGCAGGCGTCCCCGACAGCCAGAGCCCGGCGAGGAGGCTTCCCTCCCGCAGCTCGCCGGCCTGCAGCCCCGTCTCTGCCTTCCGCCTCTCTCCAGAACAACTTCAGGTCATCTCAATCTTGATCCCCGCGTCTCTGAACCACAGCCAGCGTGTGTGCACGCTTCGCGCTCAGCCCCGCCTGCCTTCGCATCTCCTGGTGCGGGGAAGCGGGTCCTGCCGGGAGGAGACCGCTGGGGCCAGAGCCTGGGCTTCCTCTCTCTGGCCCAGTCTGTCGCCATCTGGTGCCTCAGTTTCCCCCTCTTTAAGGCAGGCATCACAGTTGTGGTGGCATGTGCAGAGTCACCACAGCCTCCAGACAGGCAGCCGGCTTCTCCCCACCCCACCCCGTGCCTCGGTTTCCCCAAGGGGAAGATAAGGCCGGCGGGGTACCTGCTTTAGAAAGAGGTGAGGGTTCAAACAAGTCGTATTTTTTTTTTTTTTTTTTTGCCAGTCCTGGGCCTTGGACTCAGGGCCTGAGCACTGTCCCTGGCTTCTTCCCGCTCAAGGCTAGCACTCTGCCACTTGAGCCACAGCGCCGCTTCTGGCCGTTTTCTGTATATGTGGTGCTGGGGAATCGAACCTAGGGCCTCGTGTATCTGAGGCAGGCACTCTTGCCACTAGGCTATATCCCCAGCCCCATACAAGTCGTATTTTTTTAGCGGGATGCTAGTGGCTCACTCTTGTGACCCTTGCTGCTCACGCGTCTGAGACTTGAGGGTTGCCGTTCAAAGACAGCCTGGGCAGGAAAGTCCGTGAGGCTCTTCCCTCCCATCAGCCATCTGAAAAAGCTGGAAGTGGCGCTGTGGCCCAAGTGGTAGAGCACCAGCCTTGAGTCAAAGAGCTGAGGGCTAGAACCTGCGCTCTGAGCTCGGGTCTCGGTACTACAACAACAACAAAAGAAACAAAATAAGTCATATTTTAAATAACAGGGCCTGTCATCTGGGAATTAACCTGGAAAATGTGACCATATATATATACACACATATATATGCATCTATACACACACGTATATATATATATATATGATTTCTGTGTAATCCAGGGTGCCTCAACCCCTCAATCTGCCTCCCTCCATACGATGTGGGGGTGCATGTCACGTCATCACTCTCGGCTTCTTAGCCGTTATGAAGAACCGCCGAGGCCAGGGTGGGTATGTCAGCAGAGGCTTCCTCCCCAGAGCCCCCTTCCTGATTCCAGATAACCCCAGAGAATGAATTCCCCACAGCCATCTCACAGGAAAGGGAGGGGCCGAGGAACTCGCCCAGGGACGGAAGGAACTCCCGAGGAAGATCCCGTTCGGGAGTCCCAGCACCCGGGGCTCGCGCCCCCTCTGTGAGTCAGCGTGGTGGCCGCAGGTGGACTTTCCCTGCCGCCCTCGTGCTGCGCTAGCTAGCTCTGCCATCTAACGGGTGGCGTCGGGCGGGGACACCTGTGTGGCCGTTCCGGAGGAAGAGCACTTTCTCACCCAGGGGGGGTCTCTGCTGGGCCTCCTGGCTGGGACTCCAGCCCTGCTGCACCCCTTCTGGTCTGGCCAGGAAATCAATGCTTAGCAGCTGCCGCCCCTTCCTGCTCCGCAGCTTGGCTTAATTGTATAGATGGCGGTGCGGCTGCCAGGGCCTCGCTCCTCCGACGCGGGCGGCGGTGGCGGCCGTGCCTGGCTGCCAGGTACATTCATTAGGGAGGCAGCTTTGATCAGGACTTCCAGCGGGCCAGGGCCGGGAGAGAAGCGGCCAGGCACGCGCCTCTCACGCCGCATTCGCCCGGGGCTTCCTGTGCCTCCCAGCCCCGCACACCCCAGCCTGGCCAGGGCAGCAGGGGTCGCGGCCATCGCCCTGGCCCCGCCGGACAGGCAACGTGTGGGGCCCGGGGGTCTGGATCCTGGGGAGTGGGGAGGAGGGGGGCTCCTGGCATTGAGAATGCGCTGCCTCCACTTGGCCACGGAGCAGGCTGGGTGCTAAAGCTCTAGATGCTTCCGCTCTGTGTTCATCTCACTCTGGCTGCATGGGGGCGGGCACCTGCCCGGGCCACTCCGCTCATTGGGGGGTGGGGGGGGTGAAGGCAGCTGCTTTGTTTTTGAAATCTGGGCTCCTCTGACTCCAAGCCTAGACTCTTCTCTTTGCCTCCAGGCTGGGCGTGGAACCCAGGACCTGGCGTTGGAGCGTGGGGAAGCGCTTGGCCCTCGAGCCGCGCCCCCAGCCCTAGGGGAGGCTGTCAACCATCCCCCGGGGGCCACTGCGCACCCCGTCTCTCTGTGAGTCATCCCGAGCTCCCAGGTGCCCGCCGCTTCTTGACATGGAGCCTGAGGTCTGTATTTGTACGTGACACCTCCGGGAACCCACACGTGGCTGTTCATTTGCTCTCCAGCGTGGTCCACGGAGAGCCGGTGGGGATGGAGGGGGGGGGCAAGACAGTAGGGTAGGGGTCATCTCCTCAGCCAGGAGCTGAGCCTGGTCCCTGACACCCCCCCCCCCAAAGCTGCCGCCCGCCTCCCCTTCCCCCTCCTTCTCTAGACCCACAATTATCCCAGCCCCGCCAGCCACCTCGGTTCGAGTTTATTAGTCAGTCAAGTGGAACGTTAATTAAATGTGAGAATAGCAGACACAGAAGAACGAAGAAGAAAAAGTCAAACCCAAGGCAGGAAAGTCCGCTCAGAGAGCCGAGCCGGAGGCCAGGGGGAAGGCTGGGCCTGGCCAGCCGGTCGGCTTGCCCGCAGGTGGGGGCTGCAGCCCCCCGGAATGTGGGGAGCTCCCTGAGGGGGTGGGGAGGAGGGCCCCCAAACTCTGTAAACACACACTGCAGGAAGACAAGAGCCTCCAAATGACCCTATCCTACCCCATCTTCCCCCTGCTAAACTCCCGTTCACACCTCAGGGACCCGTGGGGAAGCCCACCTCCGAAAGCGGGGCGGACCCCGGCATTGCCTGGGCTGTGGCCACACCGGTGGGCTCCTTCCTCCGCCCCAATGTGGGCTCTGGGTTGTGTAATCATTCCAGGCCATCCACCCCCAACCAGACACGCACACCTGAGCGGATGCTGGGTAATGGAGGAGTCAGTGGGGTTTGCTTAGAGAAACGTGAGGGCTGCTCAGCTGTGAGTTCAAATTCCTCCTTTCTAGTGAGTTCCCTTCTCCCTGTCCAGCCAGTGCACCCGCGGCACCAGGGGCAGGGGAGCCGTGAGGGGCGCGGGGTGTGTGGGGACCCAGGGCAGGCTCTGTCGGCGGCCACACCGCGGCTGGTTCTCTTTTCTGCCGCGCAGCGAAGTTATCTACATTAAGCAGGGGCCTAATGAAGCCGGGAGCGTCATGACTCGCTCGGCTGCCTCCCAGCGAGGCTAATGGAGTCAGTCCTCGTGGGCAGGCGGGGGGGGGGGGGGGGGGGGACAGCCGGGAGGGCCCGCCCTCCCCCTGCCGCTTCTCCAAGAGCCTAGAGCTCGGCAGGAGTTGTGCCTTTGAGGGGGACCCAGGCCGGGAGCCCCGGCTTCACCCTGCCCCTCGCTGGCTGGCTCCCGCCGAGTTCAGAAGCACCCTGGGGCCTCTGCTTTGAGCCAGGCCTCGGGGGGGGGGGGGGGGCGGCTCTTCTAGCCCTGCCGGGGCTGGGGTGGTGTTTCAGACCCTTGGCATGGCCTTTCCCCTCACCCCCAAGTCTCCATCTGATAAACCAGGTTACTCACGACCGGGAGGCCCGTCCTCGCTCTTCCCACACCTCCAGGAGAGAGATCGCAGGTGCCAGGGGCTCCCGCCGTCACCCCAGCTACTCAGGAGGCTGAGACCTGAGGATCACGGTTCAAAGTCAGCCGGGGCAGGAAGGTCCGTGAGACTCATCTCCAATGAAGCACCAGAAAGCCGGAAGTGGGGCTGTGGCTCGACGTAGAAGCGCGCTGGCCTTGAGCAGGAAGAGCTCAGGGACAGCGCCCAGGCCCCGAGTTCAAGCCCAAAACTGACCAAAAAGAAAAAAAAAGTCGCAGTAGAACCAAGCTCACCTATTCCCAACACTTCTCAGAGTCGGGCCCTCTGCTCTGGTCTGGCTGCTGCGGGGTGGTGGGCGGCATGGGGGGGGTGCTGGGGGGGACGCTGAGGCTCTGTTAGTGTGAAAAGCAGCAAAGGGGTCCCCAGTGTCCCCGGTTTGGCTCAGGAGACTCAGCCGTGGGCATCTCGGGGTGAGACGTAGGGGCAGCAGACCGCAGAGCAGGGAGAGGCAAGGCCGGCTCGGGGCCGGAAACGCCGGGCACGTGGTGAGTTCAGGAGGGCCGCGGCCGTCCCTCCCCACGGGCCCTCCACTCGCACACCCTTGGGTGTGCGCGGGTGACGGGTGTCGCAGGGTGATTTGCCAAAGACTCCACTCCCAGGTGCCAAAGAACTACAAAAAATAAATAAAAAGTACTAATGTTTTCCACATGCCAACTATTGGAGAGAGGTGGGCCGCTGTGATTAGATCAGCCACGGCTGCTTCCGGCCGCGGCTGACATCAGCGCACAAAGCAACAATTACGAAAGGAAAGAAAAGGTCTAGCCGTGTGACCCTGGCAGTGTGTGGAGAATCACCTGGGGTGGGGTGTATCTGTAAGCTGGTCTGTAGTCATGCTGCATAACAAACCATCCCAGACATCAGGGACTTAAAACTACAGCCCCACCTGGGGGCGTGTGTGTGTATGTGTGTGTGTGTGTGTTGCACTTGCGCCTGTGACACAAGCCTGTATATTTGAGTATATCTGGGCTTGTGTGTCCTCAGGTTTCTGTATGAAATGACTCTGTATCTCTGCTGTGTGCATCTCTGGGTCAGTACAGGTGTATCCTTATGTAAGTCGTGTGTGTGTGTGTGTGTGTGTGTGTGTGTGTGTGTTCGTGTGTGTGTCTTGTGTCTCTATATTCTTTTGTGTGCCTGAGTCTCCATGTTGGTCTCGGTTACATCCTAGGAGATGGTGCCTCTGTCTCTGTCCCTACCCTGGACCGGCCTGGTGACCCCGGCACAGCGGCTCGGCCCCCAGCTCAGAAGTAAACAGCATGAATCTCTAACGGCTGCTTGGAGCCCAGGCTCCTGTCACCCCCACAGCGACTGGGACTCTATCTGTGACTCCTCCAGATTCACACTAAAATATGACTAATCGCATGAGGGGTGGATGTGTCTGCATGGCTTCAGCCGGAATTTATTAAACTTTCTTTTTTTAATTTCTTTTCATTTCCTCACCTTTTGGGCTCCGGTAGCTCATCAATCACTGGGCTGCGTCGCCGGGTCTGGCCACTCCCGCCCCCTCAGGGTGCGGTCCCCACCCTGGGCCCGCATGGATGATAGGGTCAAGTGCGTCCTGGTCGCAGTCCGTCCTTACGTTCCCATCCCACGCTTGATCTTCAAGTTCATTATCCACAGGGCGTTCAGAAGCCCCCGCGCCTGACCCCGCCTCACCCTCCAAATCCACTTGCCAACCTCTCCCAGCCCTGGCCTTTCTGTAGGGTTTCGCTAGTGGGGTCTCTCAGAGAGCGGGGACCAAGGGGGTGTCTTACCCCCACTGGCCCCTGCCATACCCTCCTGGTGGACCCCTCTCCTTCTCTAGATGCGGTAGCTATGGCTTTCCCTTGCTTTTCTAAGCTGAGGGCTGCCAACGCTTGGCACTGCGATCGACACCTCTGCCACTCCTTAGTTTCTCTCTGGTTCCGGGGGTTGAACTCAGAGCCTTATCCATGTTACGCAAGCATGAGCGCCGTCACCAACCACGGACTTTCCTGAAGAGGCCTTGGTGGGATTATCCTCCCCCTTCCCAATATTTCTCCTAGGCCACAAGACACCCTGCCACTACTGCACATTTGGAAAAGGTTAACTCTGTTTTATTCTTATGACAAACAGGGAAACATCAGAAAGGAAAGAACGAGCACAGCTGGGCTCTGGTGGCTCACATCTGTCATCCTAGCTACTCCAAAGGCTGAGATCTGAGGATCACGGTTTGACGCCATCCTGGGTGGAAAAGTTCATGAGACTCTTATCGCCAGTAAACTACTCGGAAAAGCCAGAAGTGGTGCTGTGGCTCAAGAGGTTCAGTGTTAAACAGAAGTTCAGAGACAGCACCCAGGTCCTGAGTTCAAGCCCAGGGCAATGACAATGGCTACCATTTACCGGGTACCTATTCTGTGCCAAGGGATAATCCTGCTTCTGAGGCTCATTGCCTCACAGCACCCCAGAGGTACCTCATCCCACACCTGTTGTCTGGAGGAGGACCCTGGGGCTCCCGGAGGTGTCCTTACCTGCCTACCGCCTTATGGGCAGGCGCAGGTCCGCGGTGGCAGTAAGTCTGTGGGATACAGGACCCAGGGTCCTTCCGGCGGCCCTGCCCCTCCACAGTAGCAGCCTGCTTCTCTGGTTCATGACTGTCTTAAGTTGCTCCCTGGCTTCACACCCCTGTATCCAGCTGCACTGTCAGCGTGGACCTGGAGATGGGCTTGCCCCAGGCCTTACGCATGGCCACGTCCCAAATGGGTGGGGCGGGCCCCCTCCCCTCTGCCACGGCAGCGGGCCGCAGTTCAGAACGGCCCTTCCCACGGTGTGTCCCGGTAGCCATGCCCTAGATCTGTGTCCACCGGTGACTCCTGGCTGCGTGCTGACGGAGACATCAGACATAATGAGGGCCGGGCAGGTCACCAGCCTCCCCCTCTGCCTGCACTCCTTGTACCTCACAACCCCTCCCCGAGCTTTTCCAATATTAACCATGCCTCAGGGTCCCGGGCAGCCTCGCCTCAGGCTGCAAGCTTGACTGGACACCTCCTGTCCATGGCAATATCTGCCCACAGAGCACAGCACCGCTGCCGTGCGGTGTTGCCCGTGTTGACACTCGATTGTTCTCCAGGGGTTGCTGCTGTTTTTATCTTGTCTCCCAGCCTGCCCTATGAGTCCTCCACAGGCAGGAGACTTCCCTCCCTCACCTCATTCATTCGCTGGGTCACCTACAGCGTGACTACCCTCAAAAGCTTTATAACCTCCCTTTGAATATGTATAGATAAGGCTGGGAATGTGGCATAGTGGTAGAGCGCTTGCCACGTATACATGAAGCCCTGGGTTCCATTCCTCAGCACCACGTAAACAGAAAAGCCCAGAAGTGGCCCTGTGGCTCAAGAGGTAGAGTGCTAGCCTTGAGCACAGAGAGGCTCAGCGACAGTGCTCAGGCCTTGAGTTCAAGCCCCAGGACTGGCAAAAAAAAAAAAAAAGTGAAGGAAAATGATCCATCTTCTGAAAGTCCCTGCAAGGCCTAGGCCTTGGGAACTGGGCTCAGCCTGGGGGCCCTCACTTCCATGCTGATCTGTCTCCTAGAGATTTATGACACTGCATCATTTCCCCAATGGGGACACTTTTTTGTTGTTGTTTTGTTTGGCCAGTCCTGGGGCTTGAACTCAGGGCCTGAGCACTGTCTCTGGCTTCTTTCTGCTCAAGACTAGCACTCTGCCACTTGAGCCACAGCGTCACTTCTGGCTTTTTCTGTTTATGTGGTGCTGAGGATCCCAGGGCTTCCTGTATACAAGGTAAGCGCTTTACCACTAGGCCATTTTCCCAGCCCCACTATTTTTTAAAGTAGAAACTAGAGTTCCTCTTCTCCTGTGCAGAGGTCAAATACCCGCGGGGCTCGCTAAGCCGGCGGGCGGGACAAAGCTCCCTTCCCCGTGGCAGCGAGTTCAAGATTTTGATTTTATTTTTTGGCAATACTGGAGCTTGAACTCAGGGCCTCCATTAGCTAGAGAGGCACTCTACCACTGGAGCCTTGCCCTAGCCCCGGCAAGGTGTGTGTGCCTCCGTGTGTACGTGTGTGTGCGCGCGTGCGTGCACGCACGCGCACATGCCCTAGTTCTGGGGCTTGAACTCAGGGCCTGAACGCTGTCCTGAGCTTTTGTGCTCAAGGCTAGCACTTGAGCCACAGCTCCACGTCCTGCTTGTTGGTGGTTCGCTGGGAATAAGAACCTCACCGACTTTCCTTCGGAGGCCGGCTGTGAATGGTCAGCCTCGGGTCTCAGCTTCTAGGATCGCAGGCATGAGCGCTGGCATTGGGAGGCTGGGTTACACGGTGCTTAAAAGCCACATATGGTTGTCCGCTGATGGTCATGTGACTTGGTGGTCTTCCATCTGATGGTCATGTCACTTGTCCCACCAGGATGATGACCAGAGGGGAAAAAAAGCAACATATGCAAAAGGACATGTGGCTTCATGTCTAGTTCCTTGAGAGAATAATTTGTGATTCCATAGAGAACGTCTCTGGTGCATCGTTGGGCACCTAAGTGGGACTCCGTTTTATCATATTGTCCTTGATGTTCATTTCACTTATTTGCTGCCCTTTTCACTCTTCAGAATCTTTCTTCCAACCTCTCACCTACCTCAATCTTATTTATTTGTTTGTTTGTTATCTATTTTGTCAGTACCAGGATTTGAACTCAAGGCCTCAAACATACTTGGCCGGTATTCTACCACTTGAGCTCTACCTCATCAGATTAGCATTTTTTGCGGAGATGGAGTCTCTGGTCTTTTCTGCCCAGGCTGGCTTTGAACCATGATACCCAACGTCTCAGTAGCGAGAACTGTAGGTGTGACGGGGAGTCGATCTTGCGACCCAAGGCAGGGTCCTGCTGGGCAGCAGGGACGTCTCGGGCGCCTGGCCTGGTGCTCCCGCCACTGCCGCTGCGGGGCCTGTCACTCAAAGGCTCGGCTCCCAGGAGGCGGTGGGTCCTGCAGGCCAAGCGTGGGCCTTCTGCTCACCGGGCGTCAGCAGCTGGACGTGGGTCTCTCCGGCTGGATGAACGGGTTCTCGCGGGACGAGGGGAAGGAACGGCCTAGCTCTGGGCAGGGGTGGTGGGCGTCTGGGGCCGTTTCGGGGCCATGTTGAGTGGGACTGTCCTCCATCTGATGTCACCCTGACTCATAGCCCCCCTATTTCTGGCTTGTTCCCCTGCTCCTCACTCCCAGTGTTCAGGATACAGGCTCCTCGTCTTCTGAGGACACGCTGTAATTAGCCTGGAACATCGGCACAACGCGGGCTTGGGGCTGACAGCAAGATGAATCTACCTAAATGCCCAAGGTAATTGGGACTTGTTTTTCATTTTTTTCTCGTGTAATAAGCGATGCAAAGGCAGAGGTTGGGGGGCTTGTCATCTCTGGTGGTCCTGATGGATGAGGAGGTGTCTGATTTGTCCCCGACTGTCAGTTCCTGGGAACCAGATGCCTACCACCAGCCTCTACCCCATACCAGCCCTGCCACCCAAAGCATCTCCACCCCGTCAAGTTAACTGCTCCTCCTCCCGCTCCCCCTCCTCCACCTCCCCCTTCTCCTCCTCCCCCTCCTCCTCCTCCCCCTCCTCCTCCTCCTCCTCCTCCCCCCTCCCCCTCCTCCTCCTGCTCCTCCTCCTCCCCCTCCCCCTCCTCCTCCTGCTCCTCCTCCTCCCCCTCCTCCTTCTCTTCCTCCTTCTCCTCCTCCCCCCTCCTCCTTCTCCTTCTACTGCTCCTGCTCCTCCTCCTTCTCCTCCCCTTTCTTCCTATTCCTCCTCCTCCTCCTCTTCTTCTTCGTCCTCCTTCTCCTCCTCCTCTTCTGCTCTTGCTTCCTCTTCTCCCACCTCCTCCTCCTTCTTCATCTTCTTGTACCAGTAGTGGGTCTTGAGCTCAAGGCCTGAGTGCTGTCCCTGAGCATTTTTTGTTCTAGGCTGGTGCTCTACCACCTGAGTCATGGCTCCACTCCCAGATGTTTGCTGTTTAGCTGTATATGAAGAGTCACATGGACTTTGCTGCCCATGCTGGCTTTGCGAAATCCTCAGACCGCAGCCTCTTGAGTTGTTAGGATTACAGGCGGCGTCCAGTGCCCAGCTAGCATCTATCTTCTCGAGGACTTGGAGAGCAGAGCCCCCCTCCTTTGCCAGGGCCTTTGAGTGCGCAGACCGGGCTAAGGGATAGTTGGGGATAGCTTTTTCTTTATAAGATTTTTTTTATTTGTTTATTAATTGAACACAAATTTTTTTACAAGGTGTTGTGCAAAAAGGGTACAGTTACATAGTAGGGCAGTGTGTACATTTCTTGTGATATCTTACGACCTGTTTTTCTATCCCTTCTCTAGGTCAGGTAGACATATATACAATATACAATGTATCAAGAACATATACAGTATTCACAGACTTGGTCTCTACTGTCTCTCCGTCTCCCTTTGTTAACAGTCATATATCAGGGAGATCATGCCCCTTTGTTTTCTGTGTTCTAGGCTTGTCTCGCTCAACATTATTTCTTCGAGTTCTGACCATTTCCGTGCAAATAACAATATTTCACCATTCCTAATCGCTATGTAGTATTCCATTGTGTATAGGTACCATATTTTTTGGATCCATTCGTCTGTGGAGGGGCATCTGGGTTGTTTCCATATTTTGGCTATTGTGAATTGTGCCGCGATAAACATGGAAGTACAAATGTCTTTTTGATATCTTGGGGTTTGCTGTTTAGGATAGATGCCTAGGAGTGGTATGGCCGGATCATAGGGTAGGTCTATATTGAGCTTTTTGAGAAACCTCCATACTGTTCTCCAAAGTGGTTGTACTAATTTGCACTCCCACCAACAATGGAGAAGGGTTCCTCTTTCCCCGCACCCCCTCCAGCATTTGTTGTTGCCTGAGTTCAGAGTATAGGCCATTCTAACTGGGGTGAGGTGGTATCTCAGGGTTGTTTTTATTTGCATTTCCTTTACTACCAGGGATGTTGAGCATTTCCTCATGTGTTTCTTTGCCATTTTTATATCTTCTCTTGTGAAGTCTCTCTTTAGCTCCTTTGCCCATTTCCTAATAGTTTTATTGGGCTTGGAGGGGCTTAGTTTTTTGAGTTCTCTGTAGATGACAGGTATCAGGCCTTTGTCTGTTGCTGTGCTGGTAAATATCCTTTCCCATATCGTTGGCTGTCTTTCTATTTTGGTGGCTATGTCCTTAGCTGTGCAGAAACCTTTTAATTTGTAGTAGTCCCATTTGTCGAGTCTCTCCCCTATTTGTTATGCCCCTGGGACTATATTCAGGAAGTTCCTTCCTGTGCCTTTTATAAGATTTTTGATCAGGCATTTCTTTAGTGAGGAGATGCAGGAGGAACCCTGCAGAGGAGCCCTGGTGAGGGGGAGGCACTCCAGGCCCGTCACTGTCCTCACCTGCCAAGGTCTCTGCCCATGTCCCCCACCCCCCATGGGCTGAGTGGGGAACACCTGGGAACCGCACAAACCACCTCCAACCGGAGGTCCTCAGTTTCCTGCCTGTGTGGCTTTGCACGGGCGGCGTGCTCGCCTGGACCCTGCGTTTCCTTCAGCGGGCAGCGCAGCTCCCGCTCCTCCTCAGTGCTCCCCTTCTGCTCGCACCCGCGGCACGCCGCGTGGTGGGAACGCAAACCATCCTACAGAAGCTTCCAGATGAACTAGCGGGGAACAGGGAAAGTAAGAGAAAATGCGTTTAGAAGGCGTTGGTGAGGACACCCCACTCGTGGGAGAGCCACGCTTCTTACCGAGTGTGGCCACCGGTCACCAGCTAGACGCACACCGGCCACCAGACCCGAGGCCACAAATACATGTAGATACATATGCATGTACATGTTTGCCCCATACACAGATCCCTATACATGCATGCACATATAGGTGCACACACAGAACTCACACGTGTACGTGCACTGCAGATAGACGCGGGAATACAGGCAAACACTTGTGCACAACCACAGGTACCACATAGGTGTGTGTGCGCACCAGGTCAGCTAATGCCTCTGACAAAATGTTCCTGGCGGTCCCTCCTGAGTTTCCAGCCCCATGTGGAGAATCCCCGGTCCCCTCCTGAGCACTCTCCCCTCAGCAAGCTCCTGGGGGGCAGAAAATTGGTCCCTGGAAATAATCTGTCTGGTACAGACCCGCAATCAGCCACTCAGCGGGAATGGCAGACTCGGAGGGGCAGCGCAGGTATGGGGGGGCTCATGGTTTATTGTCAGACTTAGCTGCAAGGAGAAAGCTGCTCCAGCTCCGAGCCCGGTGTCCCACAGCGAGGAAGTAGTCATTAAACAAACGAATGGATGGGCAGGTGATGGATTGAGGATGGATAAAGGGTGTGCAAATGATGGATGGATGGACGCATGGACTGATGGATGGACAAATGGACATATAGATAAATGGATGGTTAGGTGGATGGATGATGGATGGATAGGTAGATGCATGGGATGATGGATGGATGGATGAATGGATGGATGATGGACAGATGGACATATAGATGAATGGATGGGTAGGTGGATGGATGGATAGGTAGATGCATGGGATGATGGATGGATGATGTACAGATGGATGGACAGATGGACATACAGATGAATGGCTGGTTAGGTGGATGGATAATGGATGGATATTAGATGCATGGGATGATGGATGGATGGATGGATGAGTGGGTGGACAGATGGAAGAGGAGGAGGACATGGGTCTGCCAGCCAGGGTCTGGTCACTTCTAGTCCTTCAGAGAAAACTGTGGCCCGGGTGGTTCGAAGGACAGATGGGCAGGCACTGGACTGACTGTCTTTGCTAATTCACTAAGGGCTTTTGGGAACCCTCCTGATTTCCTCACCAATACGATAGGATACTGTGGTCTTGTGTTTTACCTCCTCAGTGTCCACCCTGCTGCTTGTGGTGGGTGCACCCCTGCATGCCTTTGGAGAACCCACCTCCTTCATGCTGTTCAGAGAGGTGAGCACCATCCGCAGGCCCCAGGGTTGCTCATCTGAGTCACAGTGATTGGCTGAGGCGTGGGCATGTGACCTGGGCTGGGCCAATGAGAGCTGGCACTGAGATTTTGGGGGAACACAGAAGGGCTTTTACTCTTAGGGCAGCTCTGCTGGACAAATGTGGTGCGGTGGCTACATGTGGCCATTTCCCTCCTTAGAGTGCAGCAAGCCTGCAAGTGAGCCAGTTAGGGGAGAATGGGGGGGAACCCAACTAGTTTCCAGATTCTACCATACCTGAAGTTAGTACTAAGTCTATTTTTTTTTTTCACTAGATGGCCCAATGCATTACCTTTTATTGTGCTTGAGCCAGTTCGGCTGCGTTCTTCTTTCCTCACTGCTGACGGTCCTAGGAAAGTAGAGACTTTCTTCCTGTCAGCTGTGTGGTCTTCTAGGAGGAGCTGACTGGGGAAGCACCAGCTGTGAGTGGGCTTAGTGAGGCGAGCAGGGAGCTTGGGGAAGACTTGTAGAGGGAGAGCAAAGTAGGCTGAGCCCAGGACAGTGTACCCCATTCTGAATCTGGCAGAGCAAAGAGACAGACCCCGGAAGGAAGAGCAGAACCAGGGGGACACTGAGGCAGGAGGGTTTCCCTGAGCATCCTCTGCCGCCCCCACCCCCCACCTCCGGTCCCTGGGCTCAGCACACTTATCAGAAGACCTTCGTGTGAGAAGACACAGGGAGTGAGAGAGATAGGATACATTAAATTGTCCCATTATTCATTTTCAAAAGCATAGCGGCGTTCATCTGATAAGCAACTGCAGTTTTCTGAGTCAGAACATCAATATTATCAGAGAGAGGGGGAAACAATAGGAAACCGGCTGGGCCATGAGCACTAGCTCCTCAGCCAGCCTTGGCTGGCTTGTGGGTAGAGTGCATGGTCCGATCCCCAGCACTGGACAAAAGAGGGATGTAGATTCTCAGCCTCGTGGCAGGAGAATCGGGGTCCTGACTTGCCCTGCAGGACCTTGTTTGGAAGTGGAGGTTCTGTTGTTACTTAAGTGTGGCGATATCAGGTCACCGGCTGAGTGATCACAGGCCCTGCAGGCCATCGGGAGGCAGAGCAGGGAGGGTAGAGCCTGTGGAGGGGCTGGGGGTTCGGAACAGGTGAGGGAGGGCGAGCAGGCTGAAGACTGGCCAGTGGGCTTCAGCAGAGTGGGGGCACAGGGGTCCTCCTCCTGGCCTCCGCGAGTCAGGCTGCTCCACATACCCTGTGTTCGTGCTCTCGGCCGCAGGTAGGAGAGATGTAGTAAGAATTCTGCACCAGCCGGGCACCAGTGGTTCTCACCTGTAATCCTAGCTACTCAAGAGACTGAGATCTGAGAATCACAGTTCGAAGCCAGCCCAGGCGAGAAAGTCCATATGTCTCTCATATCCAGTTAACCAACAACAACAACAACAAGCCAGAAATGGAGCTAGATTTAAGTGGTAGCTACGCTCAAGTTCGAACTCTAGTACCTGAGGAGGAGGAGGAGGAGGCAGCTGGTGGAATTTTGGCAGAAGATACTCATAGAATACACTTTCAGACTCCCATCTTGCGGTACCCTACACACCTGCACCTTTGTATAGGAAAGATAAGGAGTCCGTTGGTTTAAAGCAATTTCTTCAAATCCAGGAGTAACTCGGAAGATCAAGTTGTGATTTCAGGTTTGGGGCTGGAATGGAGACAACCATTTGACCCTCACATCTTGCCTGGGGGTCAGGAGGTGGAGTTACTCCAGGCCTCCATTTCGGTGAGGAGAGGAAAGAACTCTTGCTAGGCACCTGTGGCTCAGGTGGGTAATTCTAGCTCAACACGAGGCTGAGATGTGGAGAATCTTAGTTCAAGGCCAGCCATGGCATAAATGTCCATGAGACTCTCTAATTAAACACTGTTAGGTTTATTAAAGGAGGTAGCCGATAAAGGAGAAGGCCGAGTGGTATTCAGGTAGGAGAGAAAGCTTATTACCCAACTGCTGGCCTGTGGCCAAGGAGATGCAAAGTAGGAGAAGGGGTGGCCCCCCTCCCCCCACCCGGCCCACCTTACCTGGGGCAGGGGCAGTGGGGTGTGGCCAGGTGGATTAGCATGTGGCCTCAGGGAAGGGGGAGGTAACTGCCTCCAGGCCTGCTGGTTACCCAGGTAACTGGGTGGAGACTTAAGCAGGTGGGGGGCATCTATCTGCAAGGAGCCCTCCCTGGACAGACCTTACAAACACTATCTTCAAAACTACCAAAAAAAAAAAAAACAAAAAAAAAACCCAGGCTAGTAGAGCAACCAGGCAAGCAGGCAAGCTGAGCAAGCAAGTGTTGTGTAACGGAAACCCAGGTGGGTCTCGAACCCACGACAATAGTCACCAGCACTCAGTCAATCAGGCTAGGAGTCTTTACCTAGCAGTGCACAGTGTCTGCTCGCCACCACAACACAGGGCCTCAGTGGGGCTGGGTTTTTAAAGGTGAAAATCACATGTACCACACGCAGGTGGTCTGGCAAGTTGGGCAAAGCAAGCAGGCAGACATACAGAGGCAGAATTGGTGTTAGTGATTACAATTCCTGTCAACTCTGGTAAACAAAGCAACACAATCCTTGGTTCTGGGTGTGACTGGTATTTAACTTCTTAATTAACCTTAGATCTCTCTCTTTCTGGAACTTCCCCTAAACTAAAACATGCAAACTGAGTGGTCTCCCTCATTCCTTTCTTTTGCCAAGGTCAAGCAGCTCTAGGTCAAGCTGCTTTTGGGCTCCTGTTATTCGGCTTAGGTTTGCTCTTCCCCAGGTTTCTAGGGACTCAAAAAAGGGGGTTCCCTACACCTTTCACTTGGTTTCCACAGCAAGGAGATCCAGGTTCAAATCCCAGTACTGGAAAGAAAAAAAAAATCTCACCAGTGCAAAAGATCCCTTTGGTCCCTGACTTTAGTCACTGCCTCCCAAGCCTACTGGGAGCAGCAGCGCCAGCAGCCCCTACTTGGTTTATGTTGCCTGGTAGTGAGAAGGCGCTTGGTGGTGGACACACACGTGCCAGGAAAGGTGGGTGCCCTCTCAAGGGAAGGCCTAAGCATTAGATGCCTTTGAAATGGCTTCGCAGACAAGCACATGGTGTGGCCAGCACTCTGGAAACAGCGCGTGGGGTAGGCTGGAATACCACTGAGCTGCCCGAGATGGGAGATGCCTTTGCCTCCTGAAACCTGGTTCCCTCGTGGGCCTGGCGAGCTCCCGGCCACCTCCCCGAGAAGCCACCTCCAGCACACCCGGAGGCAGGTGGGTCCCCGTCCCCCTTCCCTCAGTCCCTGGCCTCAGTGGCCCCGGCTGTGCCTGCCCCCTACCTCAGCCCTGGCATCCAGATCTTGGTGGTAACTGGGACTTGGTAAGCCGCGTTCCTCTCTGCTTGGGATGCCCCAGGGGTGAAGCAGAGCCCGCTCACTTCCGAGTCTCGGGGGCCATCAAGAAGCCCATCACCGTGTGCGCACCTGTCAGGCATTTCTGGATGCTGGAAATTCTTGGGCTAGGTTGGCAGTGTTCTCGCCCAAGGGGGCATGAAAAGGCTGGGACTCTGGGGACAAGTTCCTTGGCATGGATGCCCTCCTTCTCCCTGCATCCCCCCCCCCTCTCTCTTTGCTGGAGTGGGCTCGGCTCCCCCGGGCTTCTGACCCTGGGCCCCACGCTATTGGACAGTGCCCGGTGGCCGTGGTGGGGAGTCGCCAGAGGCAGCGAGCGAGGCTCAGCTCCACAGGGCCCTGCCGAGGGGAAAGGTCAGGGGAGACCCCCTCAGTCCCCAAGTCTCTCCTGGTTTTGAAGTGTTGACTCTGATATTTTCGAAACCCGGTAGGAGTCAAGCAGGGCTGGGGCTGCTCCCAAGGCTGCCAGTCTGGAGATTCCGAGAGCTGCCATCGCTCCCCTGGTCCCGAGGCGGTGCGGGTCGGATCAGAGCCCCAGGCCCCTCCGGGCGCCGCGGCTCGGTTTCCCGGGCGTCTCTCCCGTGCGCCCGGCAGCGCCCCGCAGTCCCCTTCCGCCCGTGCGCCTCTCCCGCCGTCTCCATCCCGCCTCCGATCGCCAGCTCCTCTCGGATCGATGGCTCCCTCGGCCCCTCACCCCGGTGTCCTCGCAGACAACGGATTTCCTCCGGAGGTGGGCGCCGAGACGACCCCCCGGCCGCTGCACCGCGCCTCCCCGCCCCGCTCCCGTCCCCCGCCCCAGATTTCCGGAGGGGCGGGCGGGCCCCGCGCGGCGGCGGCTGCCGTCAGCGCCCCGGCCCGCGCCCCCTCCCCGCTGACCTCACCCGCGCCGCCCCCCCTCCCCCCCCCACCGCCCGGCGCCCGTATAAGAAGCCGCGGGCCCGGCGCCGAGCGCGCAGCCGGCACCCCGGACTCCACCGGCCCGCGGCGCGCTCCCGCCGAGCCCTCGCCCCCGGCAGGTAAGCCGCCCTTCTCCCCGCAGCCCGGACGGAGTCGGGAGCCCTGGACGGGGAGTCCCCTCCGCCCGAGGCGCATCCCGGAGCGCCGCGCCGGGAAGCCGGGCCCCCGACGGAGGCGCACGGGTAGATCTTCCGCGGCGCCCGGGCGCCCCTGGCCCGCGGGACCGGACGGCGCGGCGGCCTCGCGCCCCTGCCGCCCCCCGCCCCGCCCCCCCCGCCGCGGCTCCCAAGGACAGACCGGGGAAACCACCCGGACCCGGACCCGACGGCAGAACGGTGGGACGGAGGGAGGCCGGGCTCTCCCTTCCGAAGCAGCTTGGTGGCCCCCGGTGCCCGAGCTCTGGAGGGGCCCCGTGCGCCCCCGCGGGCCCCCGTGCGCCCCGGGCCCCGCGCGCCCCCGTCGGCCCCCGCGCCCCCGTCGGCCCCGCGCCCCCGGCCGGGGCCTGGTGCGCCTCAGCGCGCGCTCTGCCCTTCCACTCCAGCCGCCGCGATGCCGTGCCCTGCGTGGCTGCTCGCCCTGGCCTTGATCGGGACCCTGACGGCTGCCCCGGGCGGCCGCGCCCAGCCCGAGGCGCCCCCGGAAGACGCGGCCCTGGCGGCGGAGCACCCCGGCCTGGACGACCTGCAGCGCCAGGCGGAGCGCCTCCTCCTCCTCCGGGAAGACCTCCAGAGGCTGCGCGGGGACCTGGGCGAGCTCTCCAGTGAGTGTGGGGGCCGTCGGGGGGGGGGGCAGGGGCCCGCAGAGGGGACCAACCGAGGGACTTCACCGTCGAGACTCCATCCAGCCTGGGGACTGGGTGTCTCGCCTATCTCCATGCTGGACATCGCCCAGTGGGGGCGATTCGGTGTGCGCCCCGGGTCCAGGAGCCCTGTGTCAGGTGCCATCCCAGCCCTGGGAGCATCGTGTCCACTCTCTGCCTCCCCCACGGCCTGCGGGGGGGTGCGGCCACCCCCATTTCACCAAGAAGAAAGAGCTGCTGGAGGTCCCCCAGCCGGGGGGTGGCAGGGCCGGGGCCGGGACGCAGAGGCCGGACAGGGGCCGAGGCCAGCCCGCCATGCCAGCCCCGGCCGGCCCAGCCTCGCAGGCTCACGGGGTCCCCGGGGCCAGTGCCCTGCAAGGCCGGGGGTCCCTCACCCGTCTCTCCTCCCCGCAGAGTCCTTGGTCCTTCGCAGACTCGACTGGCTCTCCAAGCGTCAGCATCCAGGCAAAAGGGCCGAGGAGGCAGAAGAGGGCGTTGAAGAGCCGGAGGAGGAGGAGGAGGAAGGGGGAGCTGCGGGGCCCCACAAACGGCAGCACCCCGGCCGCCGGCAGGACGAGGCCGCCTGGTCGGGCATCACCACCCAGCAGAAGCGGCAGCACCCGGGCCGCCGCTCCCCTTGGCTCCAATACGCTGTCACCAAGAGGCAGCACCCGGGCCGACGGCTGGTGGACCCCAAGGTCCAAAGGAGCTGGGAAGAAGAGGGAGAGGAAGAAGGGGGAGAAGGGGCACTGATGCCGGAGAAGCGTCAGCACCCCGGCAGGAGGGCCCTGGGAGGCCCTTGTGGGCCCCGGGACGCCTGCGGTCCGGCCGGCCTCCTGCTGGGGCTCCTGGATGACCTGAGCAGGGACCAAGGGGCCGAGGAGAAGCCGCAGCCTCCCACGCGGTGGGCGGGCTGGGTCCAGGAGCCCCTGGAGGAGTGAGCTCCGCTTCCAGAGCGTCAAGATTTCCACTGGGGGGGGGGATGTCTTGAGCCCTGTGTGGCCCTCCCTTTCACAGCCCCTCCCTTCCTTAGACTCCTGAGCCTGGACCCCAGCCCTCTGTATAATGTGCACCCACACTCGGGCCAGGGGAGGAGATCCCGGAGCCCCCTCCCGGTCCCCCTTCCCAGGCCTGAACCCCTTCTCTGCTGAGATGGTCCTCTCACAGTGTCTTCTAAGGGAACCCCAGAGGACAGGTCTCAAAGCTGCTGTCCCCATGCAGCTTCCATCCCCTGCCCCACAAGGCAGCATTTGCTGGGACCTGAGGGCCCCCCCCACCCCTCCCTGGGCTTCCTCTATAGCTCTGCGAGGTGACTGGACACTCAATGAATAAGTGTATCAATGCCGGGCGTGGCCCTGGAAGTCCTGCTTGGGTATGACCTCGTTAACACTTTCCTTTTGTCCACAATGTCATTCTAGTGATAATAAATGTGCTTCTAGATGTCTCCCAGCTCTGTGACTTTGTCTTCTGCATCCAGAGGGAATTCAGTTATTGGTTTATTTTGTACTTCGGGCAATGGAACCCAGGACCTGCACACACTATTCAAGCACTCTACCACCTAGCCATGCCCTTACCTCAGAGGTTTAGCAAAGCAGGACAAGACTAGAGGCCCCCAGCTTTGCAGTGGGATCAGGACCCCTCTCCTGCCTCCACTCAGAACACACTCAGGAGGTAGATAATGTTCTGGAGCCCAATTTACGCCTGGGGAAAGTAAAGTTTGGATGCAAAAGGGTTGCACAGACACAGCTGGTGGGAGTCTCAGGACAGGGCGGGGGTCCTGGCTTGAGTCTGCCTGGTTGAAGAAGGGGTCAGAGGAACCCAGCTCTAGATCAAGTCTGCAAACTTCATGGTTCTGGGGAGACTTGTGTTACCTGTCAGCCCACTACCAGAGAGAAAGGAAGAGGGCAGAGGACCAGGCTGCAGAGGAGGCAGATTAGGGGAAGGACAAGAGGGAATCTTGGGGAATGGGGGAAACCAGGGATGCTTGGAAGACAGTTAAATCCAGAACTTTTAAGAAACATGTCAATCAAGCAACAGGAATAAATAACAATAAAACATTCAGAACATGTATGTGGCAGGCATTGTCCTAGACGCTGCCTACTTCTGACTCTCATAATAACCCTCCTGGGTATTGCTAGGAGTATGTTCAGTTACGAATGCTTAGCGTGGTACGAGGCCCTGGGCTCCATCTGAGCCCGGCACACAGAAACACTTCTCTAGGTGGTTGTGGGCATTGTGGTCCCAGCTGTTCAAGAGGCTAAACAGGAGGATTATCTGAAGCCAAGAGTTGAGCCAGCCTGGGTACCATAGCAAGATGCCACCTCAAAAGAAAGCAAGAAGAGAGGGAGGAGAGAAGGGATGGGGAAAAAAGGAAGTACCTATGACAGGTACACCATCTAGTGATATGTGTGTGCATGCATGCGTGCATGCGTGCGCACCAGTACTAAGACTTGAACTCAGAGCCTGTGTTCTTGCTTGGCTTTTTGGCTCAAGGCTGGTGCTCTACCACGTGAGCCACCACTCCGTTTTTGGCTTTTTCTGGTTAATTAGAGGTAAGAGTCTCACTGATTTTCCTTCTCTAGCTGGCTTTGAGTCACGATCCGCAGGCCTTAGTCTCTGAGATGACAGGTATGAGCCACTGGCACCTGGTTTAAGACTTTTTTTTTTTTAAAAAGTAACTTTGCCAAGTTGTACAGCTGTCACCAAAAATCAGTTATAAAACATTACTAGGGCTGGGAACATGGCCTAGCAGTAGACTGCTTGCCTAGCATGCATGAAGCCCTGGGTTCAATTCCTCAGCACCACATAAACTGAAAAGGTCAGAAGTGGTGCTATGGCTCAAGTGGTAGAGTGCTAGCCTTGAGCAAAAAGAAGCCAGGGACAGTGCTCAGGCCCTGAGTCCAAGTCCCATGACTGATAAAAAAAAAATTAACAGTCCCATTAGAAGCTTCTTGATTTCTCTCTTCCCCAAGCGGATGGCCTCTGCAAGCCTCCATGTCCAAGCTCAGCACCTTCACAAAAGCACCAGATTCTGAGAGTGATATGCAAATCACCCAAGGGCCATTAGCCAATCAACACGTGCTTCCTGACCAATCAGAGTGGTATGCAAATCACCCAAGGGGCATTAGCCAATCTGTATATGGATCCTGACCGGATCCTGACCGGTCAGAATGAGCAGAGTCTGGCTTCAGACACCTGGGAGGTCCCCCCACTGTGCCAGGAGATGAGGGCCAGCCTTGCAGTTTTCCATTCCCAAGGAGGTTCCCAAGTTCAGTGCTGAACCCCACTGATAAGCCGGGATGTCTCTCACTCTTCCTCGGCTGTCGCTGTAGACAGCCTCCAGCCAACTCCTTCTTCACAGCCTACGCGGCTTGTGCTTACAGCTGTCTAAAGCTGCGTCTCCCACCACCACCGGTGGGATTGAAGTGCGAGTGATTTGCCTAGAGGCTGAGCCTGGAAGCACTGCCCTGGGAACTGCAGCTTGGCCATTCCGGGAAGGGAAACCAGGAACGCAAAGTGTTCTCACTGAGCTGGCTGTCTGGATGGGCCACGGGGGCGTGGGGGCGGGTGGTGAGGGGGGGTTCTGTCCTGTTAGAGGTCCTTGGGAGAATATAGAAAGACAGACTGGTCCCTTTTGGTATTAGGAGAGGAGGCTGGAGATGTGCCTTGGAGCTTGCGGCTCCTCCCAGAGGTGAGGCGGCTACACCAGGGTGATACCCAAGGGGAGGGTGCCACCAGCGTCTGTGTCGTGTGTGGTGCACGGCTCCTCCTCAAGCTCTGGTGTCGGCACTCCTGCACGGCCTGCCTCCGGGGTGGGGGCCACCACGGTGCTACCCATCACCCTAGAATTGCCTGTACAAAGGCAATGAACATGAAACTGGGATTTGAAACCAGAGCTGCCTAATTCTGGGCACCCCCAGGGGTTGAACGGGCAACCCCTGAATATTTGCGCCAGCCGTAGGGTGTTATGCAGTTACTAGAGATCTGGGTGAAGTAGAGTGGGGGTTCGCTACAATGAAACAGGGTTCCCCCCAAGGGAAGGGATTCCTGGTTCTCCCAAGAGTCCACCACACAGTCTCCAGCTACAAGGTGACAAAAAGACAGTTTTATTGGGGAAGTAAAAAGTGAACAAAAAGTGAACCGACTGGCCTTGGTCGCAGCCCGGACTCCGGAGCCGGAACTGCCGACCACGTGTGGAGCCCAGATTCGGGAGCTGGGCTTGTACACACCTGGGCGGCCCAGACTCGGGAGCTGGGACCGCCCCCGTGTGGCCTTCCAGCCTGGTTATAAGGCAAACATCACAGACAAACTTGTCACACGCAGGTGACCAATGAAGATACAACACTTACAGAGCATGCCAGGCCGCACGCAGGTGGCCAATAGAGTTACAGTCTGTCTCATAATATTCATTTGAACTAACCTATCATTCTAGTTAGAATTGACGCATGGATTTGGCGGGGCACACATGATGCAGGCGGATATGCCTACTCACAGCCTGTTCCCTTGAAGCTCCCAGGCCTCAGGTGGTCAATCTACATAACTTATCATAATAAAGAGGAGGACACAGGTTCCCTTGAAGCTCCCAGGCCTCAGGTAGTCCATCTACATAGTAAAGGGAGCTTCCCTGAATAGGGTGGGGGAGGGCTTAGTGGAGATGGAGTTGGCTTCTGCTCTAATCTGAGCTGGAGTCAACCTGAAGTCCCTCCACAGCTATTAATGGCACTGGGCAGATCTGGCCTCCCCATTACACTGGGAACCTGCCCAAAGGATGGCTCTGGAGCCGAGAGCTTAGGTTGCCAACAGCATCACATCTGCCCCAGAGCTGCACCCCATGGCCCTCTGCCCGCTGCCAGCTTCCCCCTCTCACGCCACGGTGAAAGTCAGGCGCTGGCAGCTCACGCCTGTAACCCGACGGACTCAGAAAGCTGAGGTCTGCAGTCTGAGCCTAGTCCCTACCTTCTCCCTCCATCCAACCAGCAAGAAGCAGGACTTACCCAAGGCCCACCCAGCTCTGTAAGAACCCAGGTCCACTCGTCTTTGTCTTTTTGTGTGTGTGTATGTGGGGGGGTTAGGGGGGTGGGGCTTGAACTCAGGGCCTAGGCACTGCCCCTGAGCTTTTTCCGCTGAAGTCTAGAGCCCTACCCCTTTGAGCCACGGCACCACTCCTGGTTTTCTGGTCGTTAATTGGAGATAAGAGTTTCACGAACTTTCCTGCCTGGGCAGGCTTCGAACCACAATCCTCAGGTCTCAGGTTCCCGCGTAGCTAGAATTACAGGTGTGAGGTGTGAGCCACCGGCGTCTGGCTATTGGTCTTTGATCTCCACCGTCTGTTGGCTGGGTGGCTGCCAGGAATCCGACAGCGAACACCGCCACGAGCACGCCGCCTCTCCCGCCCGCCCGCCCGCCCGCGGGAGCCGCCTGTCCAGCCTGGCTGTCAACCCCTGGCTGTCACGACTTCATCGGATTTGCTCTGTAATTAATTCTTTCGGTAAGCCTTATTTTAATTAAGTGAAATCAGAGGCTGGTTTGCTGAGAGACTCGGTTCCTTGCTCAGGGCCTCTTGGGTAGCTCGAGAACATGTGTGAGCGTCTTACCTAAGGATGTCAGCAATTAGAGCCCATTTCAGATGCCGGGCTATGAGCCCACCGGCTCGGAGAACATCAATTAGCTCCGTGGCGAAAGCGTGCCCGCGGGTACGTGTTACCAAGGGGACCCGCGGCCAACGCCAGGATTTAAGTGGCGGTGGCCTTTGGGGGATCGTCTTTCCTGAATTGCGGCCGCGGCCCGGGCCTGGTAACTACGGGCAGGCTGATTAGGTCTCGTCTGGCATGGAGAGTGACTTCCTAAGTCACCAGCTGTCGGGGGAGCCAGCTTCCCGCCAGGACGCGGGTACACCCCGTCCGGCGGACGCGTGGACTGGGGAGAGGCCCACGCACGCGGGGAGCGGGAGCTGCGGCTCGGTGGGGGGGGGGGGGCTCGGGACGGGAAGCCCAGGCCTTTCTTGGAGAGGGCAGGCTGAGCCCCGGGGAGATGCTGGCCCAGGAGCAGAGGGACTTCTCCTCCGGAGTCAGGCCATCGGCGAGGGCCAGCACGCCCACCATGATGGGGCGTCCACCTCCGACAGTGGGGGTCCCGGAGGAGTGCCTCGCCCAGGCGCGGGGAGGGGCAGCCCGCCCACGGCCCTGGGCTCCGTTCCCAGTACCCCTTGGCTCAGTGATAGGGTGCTAGCTCTGCACAAGCAAGCCAGAAAAGTGTGAGGCTCTGAGTTCAAGCCCCGGAACCAGCACCAAAATAAATAAATAACTACAGTCAAACCCAGCGCAAGAAGGGCTTTCGTGAGACGTGGAGAAGCAGCAGCTCGGGTCTCCCTGCGCCCTCATGCCAGGCAGGGGGCACAGGCTTCCCACCTGGCGGATGGAGAAGCTGAGGGGCGGCGAGATGACTCTCCACGCTGGTCTTCTCGACCTTAGGAGCTCACCTTCTAGGAGCTTCTACCACTGTGCCAACCCAGGGGCTCACCCCTCATGGCCCACGAAGCAGATCCCAAAGGAAGGACGGAACACGCCCCTTCTCTTCACGTGGCTCAAGGGGAGGGTTTGCCTGTGGGGAGCCTGGGGCCCGGGCGTCTTTCCCCCGTGGGCCTCCACGCCTCCTTGGGTGCGTGTTCCTCCTGCCCCGTCCTGGGAGGTTTCTGGTTGGAGCTGCTGGCTGAGCACACATCCTGAAAGAACCACCAAGGATAGTCTAAGCATTTCAGAAAAACATGCCCTTAAAAGAGGTGCCAAGACAGAGAAACGGGGGGCGGGGGGTGGGGGAAACGACCCCCAGAGGAGACTGAGATAATTCGAAAAGCAAACGTGGATGCTTAAGAAGAAGAAGAAAAAAATCCTGCTAACTGATGTCCTCAGAGAGAGACGATAAAACACAGCAACCATAAACCCAGCTCGAGGTGACGGAGAACCGGGGCTGTTTGGAAGCACGAAAACAACAACAAAAATCTTAGAAATGAGCGGTGGATAGTTGAGCATCCCAGAAATGCTCCGTCTGCCATTTCTCTTTCACCTTCTGCCACAACAGGGAACAGAAGGCCGTTTTGGGGCGTTCTCTCCTGGTGGACTGCTCCTGGTGTTTCCCCCACAGTGTTCTCCCTCTCCCAACCCTCTTCATCCTTCCTCTCGGCTGTGTGGGTGATCTGTTCAAAAAAATGGACTTGGGCGGGGATGTAGCTCAGTGGCAAAGCAATGTCCTGGGTTCGATCCCCAGTACCAAAAATGAAAGGACAAAAAATTGCAGTTAAAAAAAAATCCATCCAAAAAACCAGACTTGATACTGGGTATGGTGACACACGTCTGTAATCCCGCCTGCTAGGAGGAATAGGTAAGGGAGATCGCAGTCCACGGAAAAACACGGAGACCCTACCTGAACAATAACTATAATAAACAATAACTAAAGCAAAAGGGCTGGTGGTGTGGGTCAAGTAGTGGAGCACCTGCCTAACAAGAACAAGCCCTGAGTTCAAGACCCAGTACTGACACCACAAGCAAGTAATTTAATAAGCAAATGAGCGAATTCTCAAAGGAGTCTATGACTGAAAGGTCAAGAGCCACAGGACGCGGCCGTCTGGTCCTGTGTGAGGGGTGAGTCTCCCTATGGCCCACCCAGAACTAGGGGGGGCCTACATTCAGACAAAGCCTGGAAGCTTCATCAAGAGCAGTGCTTGGTGAGCGGTGGCTCGCCGCCTGTCATCCTAGCCACTCAGGAGGCTGAGATCTGAGGATCGTGGTTCAAAGCCAGCCCCGGGGCAGGAAAATCTGTGAAACTCTTTCTCCAATTAAACCAGAAGAGGAGCCGTGGCTGAAGTGATAGAACACTAGCCTTGAATTTATTTTATTTATTGTTTTGGCCAGTCTTGGGGCTTGGACTCAGGGCCTGAGCACTGTCCCTGGCTTCTTTTTGCTCAAGGCTAGCACTCTGCCACTTGAGCCCACAGCGCCACTTCTGGCCATTTTCTGTATATGTGGTGTTGGGGAATTGAACCCAGGGCCTCGTGTATAGGAGGCAAGCACTCTTGCCACTAGGCCATATCCCCCAGCCCCTAGCCTTGAGTTTAAAAATAAACAAAAAACAACCAAAACCAAAACACGCAAAAAACCTCAGGGACAGCACCCAGGCCCTGGATTTAAGCACCAGGACTGGCACTCCCCCCTCCTTCCCTCCCCCCCCACCCCATACACATACAAACCCTCCCTACACAACCTGCTCCCCAAGGTTGAGAGCAGAAGGTCTAACCCAGGCCTTCGAAACCCCTGAGCTAGGGCTTAGCATTCGAGTGCACTGCTCCTCGGTGGCCAGGCAGCCCCCCCCCCCCAGGCTCCCCACAAACCCCTCTTCCGCCCAGCTGTGCCCTGGTGGCTTCCAGCTTCTGGAATTGTGACAGAAGAGAGTTTTCCTTACCCCATCCTCTTTCCATTTCCGGCAGACACAGGGCCAATTTCAAATCACAACTTGCTTTTATTGGCAAAGAAGGAACTTGGGCACCCTTCTCGTTTATTTCTCAGCAGTCGCACGCCGTGCCAATCTGCCAGGCTGGAGCCTGCTGGGCTGGGGAATCGAACTCTGGGGTCACCTGCCTCTTCAGAGAACTGTTGTAAATTTCCTGGGGCTCTTCTTAGACACACCAAATGTTGTCTGGAAAAATCCATCTTTTCTCGCCTTCTATTGCCCAGTTCCGCAGCGGCAGCCTCCCCCGCCCTCCAAGTCACCTGATCCCCACACCGTTTGTCACATTAGTAGAGTTCAGTGTTTAGCTAGGCGTCCGTAGCTCACCCCTGTAACCCTAGCAACCCAGGAGGCTGAGATCTGAGGATCGTGGTTCAAAGCCAGCTCAGTCTGTGAGACGCCTTCTCCAGTTAACCACCAAAAAACTGGAAGTGCAGCTGTGGCTCAAGCGGTACAGCACAAGTCTTGAGCACAAAAGCTCAGGAACAGTGCCTAGGCCCTGAGTTCAAACGTCAGGATTGCATGCGCGCGCGCGCAGCGCTGGCGCGCGCACACACACACACACACACACACACACACACACACACACACACACACACACACAGAGTCCAGTTTTGCTTTATCTCCCTTCCTGCACTTCCGAAGTTGTCTTGTCCTTGGTGTCTAATTGAACACTTTCTTCTGCTGTCACTGGCTCCAAACCAGTTACCGCGCTGAGAGGAAAGCTGTTCTCCCTTTAGAGATGGAAAGATGGGCAAGTCAAATGAGTTACACGGTCAGGACCTCCCACACCTGTCTTGAAACAGGCGCAAGTAGCAGAGGAATCACGAGAGGCCCCAGGCAGCTCAGGCCTCTGCTGAGCCGTGCAGTGTTGGTTTCCTTCTAATCTCTCCCCCAGGCCTCTGTGCGCATTGGTATAGTTCGTTTGAAGTGGCTCGATAAACCGCTCTATTTTTCTTGCAAACAAATAATTAAATGTTGGTTTTGCACATGAATGAGTTAATGAAGAAGTTATTAATAACAAAGATCAACGGTAAACGAACATTTGTCCTCAGGATTATGTTAAGCCTCTCAGATCTAGTTCATCCCCTAACAACCTTCTGCGATGACTACTCTGTCACCACTTACCTGTGAGGCTGACAGGGATGAGAGGATTTGCCTGGAGTCACACAGTGACCAGGAGACAGAGACAGTCGAATCCATGTGAACTAACTGCAGCCACCTGATGCCTGGCCTCCTGAGGGTTTCCTTTCTGAGTGGGCAGCTCTGGCAGGAGGCTCCTGTGTGTTGGGGAGTGGGGGAACTGGCACGGGGTGGGGGCACAGATGAGCCCTGAGGTTGTGGCTGTGACTGATGAAGGGCTCCTGGGTGCTGCAAGGAGGAGGAAGAGGATGCCCACAGGGGCTGGGGCAAACGGAGCAAAGTGAGGAAGAGACCCCTTCTGATCACTGTCACGGTGTGTGTGTGTGTGTGTGTGTGTGTGTGTGTGTGTGTGTGCGCGTGTGCGCGCGCGTGCGCTAAAGCAAAGTTTCCATTCAGTGCCAAGTCCCCAGGGGACTGCACGCATCTGTTCCCATTCCCCACTGCAAAACAGACCATTCTTGACCTGGCTTCCTTCCTTCCTTCCTTCCTCCTTCCCTCCCTCCCTTCCTCCCTCCCCCCCCCCTTCCTTCCTGAAAGGCTGGCACTCTACCACTTGTGCTACAAGCTTCACTTCCGGCTTCTTGCTGGTTAATTGGAGATACCCATCTAATGGACCTGGGCTGTCTTTGAACCTCGATCCTCAGACCTCAGCCTTCCTGGGTAGCTAGGATCACAGGCCTGAGTAGTTGGCCCAAGCTCCTTTCTTTTTTTTTTCTCTCCCCAACCTGTGCTCTTGCCAAGGAAGCATTCTACAACTGAGCCTCAACTCCAGTCTGTCTTTTTGTCTTTTAAAACTCCTTAAGCTTATCATCATTTTAATACCTTCAACTTACTCACATAATAAATTAGTACATTATCACATTAAAATTCACAACTGTCTAGAGCCAAAATTAGTCTCCTTGTATAAGCTGCCAGCTCCCACCCTCCCTCCGAAGCTGACAGTTCAGAGCTGCTTAGCTGATCTTTCTAGAAACAGCCCAGGTAGAACAGATGTGCGGTGTTTCCCCTGGGAAGGAAGGGCAAGCCCAGGACAAAGACCACAAGGACCATTCTGATGCCAAGGCATTAGAAATGCAGGTGACAGGCTGGGTGTTCACTGCAGCCCGGGGGGGGGGGGGGCGGGGGAAGACCAGAAGCTGGAGCTTCAAGGCCAGTCTAGGCAGAAAGGTCTCGCCAGCCCACCTTAACCGATAAAACTGTGTGTTGCAGTTCAGTCTTTTCGTTTTTGTTTGTGCGACAGAGTCTTGCTACCTCTTGCCTGAGCTGGCCTCAACCTCACAATCCTTCTGCCTCCGCCTCCCAAGTAGCCGGGATTATAGGCATATGCTGCTATGCCTGGCCGTCCCAAAATGTCCTGAGAACCACCCGCATCTTGCTGCTCTCGTTGCGGGTTGTCCATCCCGTGGCAGCCATGTCTGGGTGGACAGCCCATTTCCCAGGACTTTCTTAGGACGGGCAATATCATCATGAACAGCCTTTCTCAGCTGCGTGCACTCATGAGAGTTTCTGTAGAATTGAGGGCCTAGAAGTGAGACTGCTAGGACCAGGAGGCTGGAGGATGGGAGGCGGGGTCACAAGCCAAGGAATGCTGGTGGCCTCCTGAAGCAAAAAGGCCAGGAAACAAACTGGGGGGGGGGGGGGGGCGGGACAGACCAGCTTAGGTCACCTCAGAACCTCAGACTAGAGCGGCTTAGAAAAGTGGATGGAGAGGCTGAGGGGGGTGGAGTCCTGGAGTGGGGGTGGGGTGGAGGGGGGGGACAGGCAGCGCCCCCTGCTGGCAGACCCTTGTGGGACCTGTCTCTGCTGAGTGCAGGGGGCGGCCAGCTTATTATGTAAGCATTGCTCCAAGATCCCTATTAACACTGAACGAGCGGCTACTATTTAAAGCAGGCAGCCAGGAGACACGTGGGAGGCCACTAGTTCTGGCGCATGGGCGCAGGGTGCGGGCAGAAGACGATGCCCCAATATTCAGTCCTCAAAGAGCCACGCAGGCCCAAACAGAAATAGAGGCTGGGAAAGGGGTGGCCAGACAGCCCGGGGGCGTGGAGGAGGCTTTAATTAAAGTGCTTAATGCACTTGGTGAGGTTGCTATTTTTCGCCCAGCTTCAGTCTTGCCCATCCCCAACCCCGGTCATCTGCCCATGAAGGTGAAGGTCGCTGTCAGTGCATTGATTCATCAGTCCTGGCAGATAACTCCTGGGCCAGCCCGTGTAGGCACGGGAACAGAAACAAGTCTGCCGGATAATCATAAATAACATGAGGAGCTGCTCACACTTATTGAGTGCTTGCTACGTGCCAGACGCTGTAGTGTATTTAACTCTTTTCATCTGTGTCACAGTCCTCTGAGGAGGATCCTGCTATATAGGAATAGATGAGAGATGAGAGATAGATGGATGGACAGACAGACCATACACGGACAGATAGTTTGTCTCTGGGAACCAGCAATGGGGCAAGAACCATCGTTTGCAGTTACTCCCAGAAAGAGGTCGTCCCGTCTCCATGTTTGAAGCTAGGCTGGTTCTGTGACTTCCTTCGGCCCACCGAGGGCAGCAGAAGTGACGAGAAGTCTCCAGGAGCCCAGGCTGCCTTGGCTCGCTCTGCTTTGTGCTCAAGCTTGGGCCAGCCTGATGGAAGGTGAGAGGCCACATGAAGGGGGGTCCCTCTGTCCCACTGGGACCTTGGGTAGGTGAGAGGCCCACCAAGATGGCAGACTGCAGGGGGTGGGGGGGGAAATGTTGCTGACTGGGGCTGGGCAGGATGCTGTCTGTTGTGGAGCAGGTCACAGGGGAGGGGTAAGGAGAAGACAGCCGGGGAGAGGGGGCAGGACAGCGGCAGGCTGAGGGTGATACTGGCTATAGGTGCCATCCCTTTCAAAGCAAAAGTGGACGGGACTCACTGATGGGTCAGATGTGGGGGGTGAGGCAAAGGGTCAAGGGTAAGGGAAGTGTTCAGACAGAGCGCCTGGCTGGCTGGAGGTGGCGTCCGCTCTGGAAGAGGGCTGTGGGCTTGGCAGGGTGAGGGATCCTGGAGGGAAAACGTTGAATGGCCAAGCAGGGCCGGGACGGGGGCCCTCTGAGCTGTCGGCCCCTCGGCACAGTGTTCCAAGGAAAAGGACTTAAGGCCATCGGTGCAAGGGGCAGGGTGGGGGGACTGGGCATCCCATCCCAGGCTGAAGAGCTCCTTCCTCCTCCGCGGGACACAGGAGGGCAAGCAGAAAGGCAAGAGTGTGAGGTGAACCCCCGGAATCCCATTAGCTTTTGAAACCTGCCTGGATCACCTGCATGGGTCTTACGTGGTAAGGTCGCGCCCCCTGGTGGCCAGTGTGGCTAATCACAGCCTCCGCAGCCTGGACAGAGCCCACAAACCAGGGCAGAATGGTAGGACATCCCACCCCCCCAACCCCCCCCCACTTCCCCCTCCAACGCTGATCTAGGAGAAATTTTGTCCCTGGCTCTGAGCTGAGCAAACTGTTAGCATTTCCCTAGCCTCAGGTCCTCAGCTCCTCCCACTAGCCCCCAGAACCACCCAGACCTAATGAGCCACTCCTCCTCACCACCTACCTACTTCCCCTTTACCCCCAGAGGGAAGCTGCCACCTGGGTAAGGTGCAGACGCCATGTAGCTCCCTCTCCCGTGGGAACTATGGCCCCACTATTAAACCTCCTTCTGAACCTGTCTGTGATTATCTTCGCAAGGTCCCCTGGGATGGCCGGGACCTATCCTTTCATTGGTGCCGAAACCCAGGATAGGCTCCCCGGTGGATTTGCTCCCCCATTTCTGGGGGGTCCAAGCTGCCCCCGGGACCTATTCTGCTGTCCTAAGCCCACCCAGAGGACCACTGAGGTAACTTAACCTTCTTCTCCTGTCTGTGATTATCTCCGCATGGTCCCCTGGGATGGCAGGGACATTGTCCTTTCACAAACAACTCCCCAGGCAGGAAGCTTTTGAACCTGCCAGGTGTGTTCCCCAGCCTGGCCCATGTCAGGGAGGGATTGTAACTCTTTATCTTGGAAGCACAAACTGGCTTGCAGAGAAGAGACTCTGGAAGACGGAATGATCTGGGGATCTTTCCCAGTTCTTTTCACTGATCTTCTCAATCATTTCCCACTTTTCTTTTCCTTAACTTTTCTTTTTTGTTTTTTTTTGGCCAGTCCTGGGGCTTGGACTCAGGGCCTGAGCACTGTCCCTGGCTTCTTTTTGCTCAAGGCTAGCACTCTGCCACTTGGGCCACAGCGCCACTTCTGGCCATTTTCTGTATATGTGGTGCTGGGGAATCGAACCCAGGGCCTCATGTACATGAGGCAGACACTCTTTCCACTAGGCCATATCCCCAGCCCTAACTTTTCTTTTTTTTCCCCTTTTGCTTTAGGTATTTTTGAGAAAAACACATATGGAAGAAAACAGCTCAAAACATAAGAAAGAGTGCACACCATGCAAAGTAACTCTTACTCTCCTCCTCCTCCTCCTTCCCCCCAGCCTTGTCTGGCGGTCACTGTTATTACTGGTGTTTCCTTCCAGAGCCTCCAAATGCATCCTCTCAACTGGCAGTAACTGACTGTTTAGTACTTAGTATCTGGCAAGCACACTTGGGATCTCTCTTCTGCCTCACTTCCTGTCCCTCCCCTCTCACAACTTCCCAGGCCCTGGGTCCCCCTCCTGGAGGGCAAAGGTCAGAGTCTTCACAATAGTATGACCTGCCCTTCCCCTCTCACAACTTCCCAGGCCCTGGGTCCCCCAAAGGTCAGAGTCTTCACAATAGTATGACCTGACCTCTCCAACTCAGGACTTGGTTTCCAGTAACTCCTTTTCTTGCCCTCACTGTTCCCATCCACTGTCCTCCTTGCTTTTCTAATTACAGGACAACCCACAGCTCAATGTTGATCATTTCAACCAAGTGCACAATTCAGGGGCATTAAAATCCCACTGTCTGTTGTGAACCAGCTATACCCCAAACTTTTTCATCATCAATAACTTTGTGAACAGTGACCCCCAGCTTGATAGTTGGGACACTGGCACTGTGCTCATCCATTTGTCCAGAGGTGGACTTTGGCCACTGTGAATGGTGCTGCCTTGAAGGTGGGTGTCAGCCTCCTCATTGCTCTTCCTGTCCTGCACACATCCATGGCGGGGGGTGGGGGTGGGGGGTGGGGGTGGGGAGGACTTCCCATGGGTTCTCCCTGCTGCCCGAAGGCTCTCTCCCAGGCAGTGCACAGGGCCTCCGTTCCTTCAGGTCTCTGCTCATCTGTTAGCTGCTCAGTGAGGCCCACTCTGTCCGTTCTTCAACCCTGCCACTTGGCCCTTCCTGCTCCTTGATTCTCTTTTGTCTTTTTCTACAGCACCTTTGAAAGTTCCGAGTCACTCATTTAGCGTATTTGTTCTTTAGTGTCTGTCTAGGAAGGATGTCAGCACACTGAGGACAAGAATCTCTGATGTATTTATCCCAGGCATCCAGATGTTCAACATATCATTTGTTAAATGAACTTAGGGCTGCAAGCCTTGGGAAATGTCTAATGTCTTTATTTATAGCATTTTTTTTTGCCAGCCCTGGGGCTTGAACCTGGGCATGGTTCCTGAGCTTCCTTTTGCTCAAGGCTAGCACTCTACCACTTGAGCCATAGCGCCACTTCTGGCTTTTTCTGTTTATGTGGTGCTGAGGAATTGAACCCAGAGCTTCATGCATGCTAGACGAGCACTCTACCACTAAGCCACATTGCCAGCCTCTGTATCCCTTTTTTGTGGTGCTATAGATGGAACTCAAGCCCTCACACAGGTGAGGCAAGCTCTCTTTCACTGAGGTGGAGGCTGAGCCTGAGTTTTGGGTGTGTGACCGGAGGCAAAGGCCAATGGTGAGAGGCTGTCTTATGAGGACATCTCCTAAATGTATGAAATACTTAAAATACCTCATGTTGCAGATTGTTTCAAATCAGGGTTGAAATTGGGGTTATCTTCTCAACCAAAAGAGGGTTCACATCCCCAGGGCTGAGGTTAGGGATGGAAGTAAAGCTGCAGAAAGCCAGAATGACTTTTTTTTTCTCACCTTTAGGACTATGCTGATCCTGTTGTTTTCCAAGTGGTCTTTCCTTGCCTATTCTGGGCAGCCCCGTGTCTGTGTGACGGTGGCTGCTGACAGGAGGTAGAGGTGGCAGACACCGAGCAGAAGCAAGGAGAAGCAGCGTGGGCAGATGCTGAGTGAAGACAGAAGGCGTCCCAGCCAGAGGTGGGAAACCGCAGGGCCACGGTGCTGGAGGTCCAGCGAGCTGCCACCAGTGCAAGAGCTCCTCCTCCTCGGTTGTCATTTTTACTCAGGGAGAGCAGAAGAACCCCAGACAGCTGACCGTCAGCCATTTCCTTTTTTTCTTCCAACCCCGTGCCTATTTCCCGAGCCACCCGGTGCAGCTGCCACCCTCTCTCTCTCCCTGGACACAGCCCCGCCTAGGTCCCTTCGCTCTGTCATCACCCACGCTTCCCCGTTCCAGCGGCAGGATGTGCTGACCGCACTCAGCAAGTGCCAGCTCAGGACCACAGCAGCCGGCAGAGGCCTGGGAGCTGGGGCCAGCTGCCTGGAGGCTGCCCTCTGGGAAGTCACATGACCTGCTGCACCCCCCCCTCCCCCATGCAAGCTCACCCACATCGTGATTCCTTCTTTTTGCTCTGGGATTTTATTGTGGTGCCAAGATAGCTCCTGTCCCTCTAGATAAACTTAAGACAAATAAGGGGTCAAGAGCGGGAGAAGGAGGCAGATAAAAGAGGACAGAGAGACCCAACTGTCCAGTGAGTTGCTACCACTCAAAGGAGCTTCCTACATTTTAGCAGCAAGGAAGGAGGCCTTGATATTCTGCTTTGTGAGAACGAACTTTCCTGAGTTTCTCAAAGGACTTTTCATGTTCTTCCTCATAACCGCGTGCTATGCTTCTGGCCTGGAAGGCTCTCCTCATCCACCTCTCCCTAAGCCCGGTGCTCCTGAGGTTTTGTGTCTGGGAAACCTCTCCTTTGATTCCAGAGCACCTGCACACACTTGCACACTCGGCTCTGTGGACCTGAGACTCGGGAGCATCCGTGCCCCTGCCCCTGGAGGCCCCTTCCGGAGCTGGGACCGCCAGGCCTCCTCCACAGCACCCCCCGGTCGTCTCTAAACGTGGCACCTGGCTGGTGCCCGGATGAGGCTGAGCCGTTCAGGAAGACGCAGAGCCAGGCCTTCGCACACAGAGAGCGTGGGCCGGGCCTGGAAAACCTTGAGGCCAGGCGATGCTTGCTTTAATACTGACCAGCTCTGTGGCTTCGGCCAGGTCACCTAGCCTCTCTCTAACCCCAGCTTCCTTCCTGGAAAATGAGGACACTATTAGCTGTTACCTTTCAGGGTCATGTCTGGGTGAAAGGAGTTAAGATAAACCCACCGAGCAGTGCTAGGTCGGGGCCAGTCACCGGCACTGGGGCTCGAACGCAAATCCAGGGAGGCCCCGCCCCTTCCGGCCCCTCGAGGACTCGGCGCTCGACCGGCGTCGGTCAGCTAAACGTCCTATTTCCGGGCCGCCGCAGGAGCGCCTGCCGAGCGCCGAGCAGCCGATGGGGGATGGCGGCCGCGGCTCCGTGAGGAAAGGCGAGGCCGGGGGCCGGGACCGGGACCGAGGACCGGCCGGGCCGCGGGCCCGGGAGAGCGCGGCCGGGTACCGAGGGGTGCGCCGTCGGGAGAGCAGGGGTCTCGGCTCGCGCCCGAGCGTGCGCGGGGCGGCGCGACGTACGCGGGAGACGAGCTGGCGGGCCGGCGCCGTGGGCGCGCGGGTGGGGCGCGGGGTCGGTGGGACGGTCACGTCCGGTCGGGGCTGCGGCGTGTGCGCGGCGGCGGCCGTCCCCGCCCTCCCCGCGCCCTCCCGGTGCGGGGCGCGCCGCGGCCGGACGGGGCCGGGGCCGGGGCCGGGGCCGGGGCCCGGGACGCCTGGCGCGGCGCGCGGCCGGGGATGCGGGCGGGGCGGCGCGCGTGGCTGCCGCCAGGGGTCGAGGAGTCCGGCCCGGTGTTAGTTTAATGTGTGCGCGTCCGCGTCCCCTCGTCTCTCTGACCTCGAGCTTCGGGGTTGCGTGTGTGCGGGAGGGGAAGGGCCGCGCGCGCGCGCGCTCGCTGGCGGGGCCCGGCGGGCGTCTCTCACCCCGGCCGGCGGTCCTGAGCGGAGGGCGAGCTGCCGCGGAGCGCGGGGGGAGGAGCGCGGGGCCGGGGCCGGAGGCCTGTGGTGGGCTTCTGTCTGGCCCGTGGCTGTTGGGGCGAGTGCCTGGGAGGGAAGGGGACCCCGGGTCCTACCTGAGCTGGTCTTCTAAGACAGGGGACCAGGAAACTGCAGGGATCCGGTGTCTCCCGTGCCCTTGTGCTACTGCCCCTTGCAGCCTGGAGGACCAGGGTCCCCTCCTCAGTGGCCCGCCGTCGTCCTTTGAAGCTGAGTTTTCTCCCTCCCCGTAGCGTGTGCTCTGTGGTCCAGGTTCGTGGTGAGGAATGCCGCTGCTTTTGTGAGCGTGGTGGCGGAATTGTCTGTGTGGCTGGTAGTCTTCCTGAGGTGACATTGAAGATGACTGCAGTAGTTCAGTGAGACAGAAAATGTAACTTGCTAAAGAAAAGCCTGGACTGTTTTAACTTCCAAACCCTTTTTATTTTTGAAGCAGTGAGAACATTATTAGGCTTGCTGCCCAACTGTCACTGGTTTATTATGCAATCTAGTTAAGTTCGTTGTAGGCAAAAGAACATTGCAGATAGAAACATAAATAGCTGTGTGTGTGTGTGTGTGTGTGTGAGAGAGAGAGAGAGAGAGAGAGAGACCACTTGAGACACATCTTCAGCCCAGCATTTTGCTAGTTAATGGAAGATGGACTCTCACAAGACCACAAGACTTTTCTACCCTAGCTGGCTTTGAACTTCAGTTCTCAAATCTTAACTTCCTGAATAAGTAGGATTACAAGTGTGAGCCACCAGTACTTAGTTGCTCTTTTCCTTTCAGACTTACTGATTTATTTTTCTTAGGAGACAGGGTCTTGCTGTGTTGCCCAGGCTGTCCTCAAACTCCTGGGCTCAAGGAGATTCTCTTGCCTCAGCTTCTGAGTAACCGCTCTGGGGTGATTTTGCTTTCTACCACTGAGCTTCTAATGTTCCTCTTTAGAAACCTGAGGTTAAGATTAAAAAGAAAAACAAACACTGTATCTTTCCTGTCTTTATACATTGTATGTGGCTTATAAAAGCTGCTGCTTGCTAATAAACACCATATCCTCAGTGGCTAAAGTGTATGGAAATGGTGAAGTTGGGCCATTGAGAATGAACTTTATTGGCATCCTGCTTTCTTATCTGAGGAATCTGCTTTCCACCATAATGAGTTTCATGATGTTCTCACATCTTGGGTTTTGTGTCTTGGTCTAAGGATTTCAGAAACAAGTTTGTTTTTGTTTTTGCAGACTCCTTGTGAACAAAAAGCACCTTTTTTCAACTATGAAAAGAAAAAGAAAGTTTTTGGTTGCTGGTAATTTACCTGAATTAGCTTTTTTCCCCCTTCTTTCCTTTCTTAGAGCTCCTCCTGTCCCAGCGAGGACACCTCGTCCAGGGCCATGATGCCACTTCCCCATCACCCGCGGGCAGCTTGCTTAAGCTAAGGCCGTGGGAGGAATCAAGCTGACTCTTGTCATGAGACCACCGCCCTCCTGAGTTTGAGGGGCACAGACAGCCATGGCAACTTTGGATGACCCGGGGGAAGTGAGAGAAGGCTTCCTTTGCCCTCTGTGCCTGAAGGACCTGCAGTCTTTCTATCAGCTTCAGTCTCATTATGAGGAAGAACACTCTGGGGAAGACCGTGATGTCAAGGGACAAATTAAAAGTAAGAGGGCGGGGTTCTTACTCCAGTCAGTGAGAGATTTCATTTGTGGGATCGTTTCATGAGTCTCCATGTGGCTGTCTAGAGCTGATGATGCTGTCAGATAAGATACCTAGTGCTTGCTGTGTGCCTGACTTGTTCAAAACTGCTCTGGGTATTCATTTCACCCAATGCTCACAGCAGCTGTTGATGGACTCATTTTGCTGGTGATTCGGTAACTTGCCTAAAGAAAGACACATAATGAAGATTATTTGAAGCTACTGAAGGTCACCGCTGTGATGTGCTGTCTCTTGCTAGGTTATTTGAAAGGCTAGAGCCCCAGACTGAGCCTGTTTGGACAGGAGCGCCTCTCTTCTGCTGTGAAAGTTTAGACAATGGCCTGCGAGTCAGCAAAGACTAAAGTGAAAGCATATGTTGATTCTTTTTTACTGAGGTCTAAGCTCAGAGTCTCGAGTTTGCTCAGCTTACACTCTGCCACTGAGCCACCGCCAGCTCGAGTTGATTATTTTGATACACATATTCTTTGAGGTAAAATGGTAGTTACGTTAACTACAATATCACTAGTTATATACATATACATATGACAATTTTCAGGACAGATAGGTTTTAACTATTTGGACAAGAAGTGAAAATAACACAGCATGATATTTGAATTTAGGTTCTAAAGAAAATAATTGTAGAGACTATGCAATATATAGCTTTTCTTAGTTTTCATTTGGAAACTGGAATTCTTAAATTCTCCAAAGTAGCTTATTCATCAATTGAAAGTCCACCAAACAGAACTATTGGGAAACTATCTGTAGTGGTAGAAAAGAGAAGCTCTCTCACTTTTGAGGGAACAATTAAGAAATATTGGAATGGCTAAGTTTACTTGATGCAGTTAATTTTAACATTGTGTTTTGGGGAGAGGGACCGGTCCTGGGGCTTGAATTCAGAGCTTGGATGCTGTCCCTGAGCCTCTTTGTGGTCAAGGGTAGTGCTCTACCACTTGAGTCACAGCACCACTTCCAGCTTATTGGAGATAACAGTCTCACAAACTTTTCTGCCTGGGCTGGCTTTGAACAGTGATCCTCAGATCTCAGTGTCCTGAGTAGCTAGGATTACAGATGTGAGCCACTGGCACCCAGCTTAATATTGCTATTACATACAAAACAAACTTACATGATCTGGTTTTTTTTTTTTTTTTTTTTTTTTTTAATCCTGTTAGGGGCTGGGAATATGGCCTAGTGGTAGAGTGCTTGCCTTGTGTACAAGAAGCCCTGGGTTCGATTCCCCAGCACCACATATTCAGAAAAAGCCAGAAGTAGCTCTGTGGTTCAAGTGGTAGAGTGTTAGCCTTGAGCAAAAAGAAGCCAGGGGCAGTGCTCAGGCCCTGAGTTCAAGCCCCAGGACTGGCAAAAACAAAAACAACAAAAATCCTGTTAGATTTAAGACTTCGTCTTATCCTTCCTTTTCCTACTGGGCATTGCCTCCTGCAGCCTGGTGAAAGGAAGGGCATACCTGAAAAACAAGGAAAAATAACCCCAAATGTTAAACTTTGACTTTGAGCTTCCAGGATCTCAGGTCCTGAAGAGCCGAAGAAAGAAAATTCCTGACTGTACATCACGTTTATTGTATTTCTTGGATTTCCAGTTCTAATCCCCGAGTAAATTGTTGCTCCTCTGGGCTCAGCTTCCTGGTTACTCTGCCGCCTTGCTTGGCGTGGCTGGCCGCGGCTCTGGAGGCCAGGCCAGTGAAGCAATCCAGCTGCTGTTTTCCTAATCACCTCGGTAGTGCTCCTCAGTGGATTTCTCCCACCACACAAGTGAATCATGGACCTCGCTCACAGACTCAAGGCCTGTTCTCCACACTTCACATTCAGGAGAAGAAGAGAGTTCCAGAAAACATTGGGAGCGCTGTCCTTCTTCCAGAAATACAGTGAGGCCAAGCAGTTTTAATATCCTGAGGACTATGATTATCAAAGCAACTCTGGCTGTAAAAGCTGAAGCAGAGCCATAGCTATTAGAAAGATAAAGAAGAGTACTGTGCTTTAGGGTGTTCAGTTTCTTTTATATACACTGTCATTTCATTCGACTCTCCTAACAATCTACGGGAAGGTGGATTGGTCATATTTTACAGATAATAATGATGATTCAGAGATGTCCAGTAACTTATCCAAGGTCACACAGGAATTGGCAGTGCCAGTCCTGGAACACAGACCTACCACCTACTAAGTCCACTGTTCTTTCAGCATTACTGATGGTGAAGTGCCTATATTCTGTTCACAACATGCTTGCGGCTTCCTGAGGGCAGTGGGAACAGGAACAAAGCATTCTGAAACCTGACAGGATGGGTTTGCTGTGGACAGTTGAAGGGCACCCAGCTTTTCAGTAGCTTCCATCTTAGCATCTGCTCGCCATGCTATTCTAGGACTTGTGAGGCCAGTTTATGGTGAGGCGTCCTCAGACACCTGTGGTGACCATTTAAGATGAATACATAGGAGTATGGGGCTGGGATGTAGCCCAGTGGCAGAGTGCTTGCCTGCCATGGGTGAGACTCTTGGTTCTGCCCTCAGCAGCACACAAATAACATCATATGATCCTTTTTGTTTTTTTCCTCCATTTCTATCTGAGAAGCACTAAGAGATCTAGTTAAGCATTCCTTTTTTTTTTTCACCACTGTCCCTGGCTTCTCTTTGCTCAAGGCTAGCACTCTGCTACTTGAGCCACAGTGCTACTTCTGGCCATTTTCTATATATGTGGTGCTGGGGAATCAAACCCAGGGCTTCATGTATATGAGGCAAGCACTCCTGCCACTAGGCCTTATACCCAGCCCCCTTGTTAAGCATTCCTTTAGCACAAATGGTTTTGTTTTTTTGCCAGTCCTGGGGCTTGAACTCAGGGCCTGATCACTGTCCCTGGCTTTTTGCTCAAGGCTGGCACTCTACCACTTGAGCCACAGTGCCACTTCTGGCTTTTTCTGTGTATGTGGTGCTGAGGAATTGAACCAGGGCTTCATGCATGCTAGGCAAGCACTCTACCACAGGCCATATTCCCAGCCCATGGAAAGAATTCTTATGTAGTTCTTATGCAGTTTTCTGTGTTACAGAACCAGAAAGGCGGGCTGGGGATATAGCCTAGTGGCAAGAGTGCCTGCCTCGGATACACGAGGCCCTAGGTTCGATTCCCCAGCACCACATATACAGAAAATGGCCAGAAGCGGCGCTGTGGCTCAAGTGGCAGAGTGCTAGCCTTGAGCGGGAAGAAGCCAGGGACAGTGCTCAGGCCCTGAGTCCAAGGCCCACGACTGGCCAAAAAACAAAAACAAAAACAAAAAACAAAAAAAACAAAAAACAAAAACAGAACCAGAAAGGCAAGGTGTTAAAGATTGACATCACAGATTTCTTGAAATGTCTTTCCAAAAGCGGATCACCTCCCATTTAGTCTTTGCCAGTTCTGAAGCTTGAACTTAGGACCTGGATGCTGTCCGTGAGCTCTTTTTCCTCAAGGCTACCACTTGAGCCACACATTCACTTCTGGCTTTTTGATTGGGTAGGATAGTGGACAACTGGAGGTTAGAGTCTCATGGATTTTCTTGTAGTGGCTGGCTTCAAACCATGATCCTCAGATCGCAGCCTCCTGAGTAACTAGGATTGCAGGCATGAGGCACCAGTGCCCAGCTCTGTCTAGTTTTTCCATCCTTCAAAAGCGTAACATATTAGTATTCTTAGGCAAGTAAAAAGTAAACAATACTGGGTGCCTGCCAGCTCTTCTGTGTCTGCACTTACCTATATTTTTTGCAAAGCCCTGGGGGTTGTTTTTAATATTACTCAAGTGATAGGATACCTCAAAGTCACGAGAACTTCATGAAGTATTCATCTATTAAATATCAAAGTAGTAATATAATCTTGTTTTAAATATGGTATTCTCTAGTAGAGTCTAGACAAGGATAATAATCACAGAAGATTGAAGATTATTAGCAGGACCCCAGGTGTGAACTGAGAACCTTACCCAGTTAACTTCCCTCCAGGTCTAACTGGTGGTAGTCTAACCTCAGCTCACGGGCATGTCCCCTCTTGTGCAGAGCCATAGTCTATGAATTACCATCGCTATTAGCAGATGAAGCCTTTACTTCAGCTTGCTGCTTGTGCTCTGTGATCTTGAGTGAAGCACGTTTTACCCTCCAGTTTGGTCTCATTTTGTCAGTACAGTCACCCGCCTGCCACAGTCACAGTGCGAGGTGAGCGTGAATGGGCACCGTGTGCTCTCACGCACTTTGTATCATGCCTGGGGCTTGCAAGGGCTCAATTCAGAAAATGTTTTCTTTTTCTTTCCTTCTGGCCAGTTCTGGGGCTTGAACTCTGGGCCTGGGCGCTGTCCCTGCGCTCCTTTTGCTCATGGCTAGCGCTCTGCCACTTGAACCACAGCACCAATTCTGGACTTTTCTCTGATTAACTGGAGAGAAGAGTCTCACAGACTTTCCTGCCCCCACTGGCTTCCCACTGTGGTCCTCGCATGTCAGCCTTCTGAGTAGTTGGGATCATAGGCACGAGCCACCTGTGCTGAGCCACTGCTTCCACTTCTAGTTAACTGAGCTCTTAATTTTGGCAATGAGCAGTGACTTAGGCTATATGTCGGCCATGTAAACCAGTGTGCTACTAATGTTGACTTGGGCTCTGTGGTATTTATATGGTATTTATAGTGTTTCTGTGCTTATTGCTCATGTAGATATTTCTTGTACATTTTTAAACAAGGGTGATAATTCGGTTTTTGAGATTCCCTTGACTCTTTACTGGAAGTCTTCATAGTTTGTGGTGTTTGTTCCCTTTTTCTAGGTTTTGTGCAGAAGGCAAAGAAAGCAAAGAACAAGTTGTTGAAACGAGAGGGGGATGATCGAGCAGAAGCAGGGACCCATGGATATGAGTCTTTCAGCTATGGAGGGGTTGACCCTTACATGTGGGAGCCCCAGGAGCTTGGTAAGAAAGTGCCGGCATGCGGTCAGTCACTCAGCAGATGGTGGTTAGGCATGCAGGAGGCAGTATTTTTAAGTACTGGTTGCGATGGAGGCAGTAAACCAGAGTGTCTGTTTCTTGTGGACCTCACGCCCTAGGGAAGGAAATGAGTTGAGATTCTGTGTGTGAGGCACTGCAGTGCTCTGCATGTGTGCTCTGGCTGAATACTCACTGCACCGTGGGAAACGACAGAAGTGGGGTGTGTCAGCCCTGGCACAGACGGCATTGGCACGTCTGTCTTTGCTCACACAGGGCGTTACCTGCCAAGTGAGAGGCACCAGTTTGTGTAGCTTTGTTGTTAAGAACATAATTGTTGCACTGTCTACTATTTCAAACTATTTTTTGTATATGCTGATCCTGGGGCTTGAGAATAAAATGTTCACCCACATGTTCGATGTTTAACATTTACATGCCTGTGAAGTGTTCTAAGAATTTTATAAGATTTACTTAGTTTTTAGAACACTGGACTAGTAGTATTGTTACCTTCATTTTGTAGGTGTGCCTTCTCAGTTCCGGAGAGGTTAAGTACCTTGTCCAAGGTCACCCAGTGTGTGTGCAGAATTGCAGCTTCAAGTCTAAGCTCTTACCTGCTCTACTCGTTGTACTTGTTGGCTGCTAAGGATCATGGTGATCATTTTAACAAATTCCACTTGATTTCTAGTTTTGAAATTTTTAGTAAGACTCATAATCCTAGGCATTTTGCTGGCTTTGAAAATCCATTGAGAATAAGCAAGGGTTGGAAGGCTTTTTGAGAAAGATTACAAGCCATTTATCTTCCCATGTCCCTCCTAGGTGCCGTGAGAAGCCATCTCTCTGACTTCAAAAAACATCGGGCTGCAAGAATTGACCATTATGTTGTTGAAGTCAATAAATTAATAATCAGGTTAGAGAAGGTAAATGTTTAGTTTTGAAACACCTTTTCCTGAAAGGGTGAGCCCTCCCCCATTTCTGTAGCATGTGCTGAGTGTGTCCTGCGTAGCTGATGCTGGCAGAGGACGGGTGCTGTGGAGGGAGGGCACAGCCCAGCTTCCCTTCCACTCAGGAAGCCCTCTTGATTCCTGGGAAACCTTGCTTTTTGGGGGTCTCTCAGGCATAGGCCTTCAGTGGGTGGCATTGTGATGTCACTTGATGCCAAACAGAAATGGAGCGACCAGGTCTGTGAGGAGTGCGCAGCTAGGCAGGTGTGCGGAGGGGAACATCTTGAGTGGCTTCTTGTCCCGCGGTCCTGGAGTACGTCTGCACTGCGGGGCGTGCTATACAGTGTCCCTGGCCATGCATAACCAGACTGTGGGTGCAGGGGGACAACCATGGGGACTGTTCTACTTCCTGTGCTGGGGCGAGAAGTAGGGCCTCACGCATGCTAAGTGCATGCTCTATCACTGAGCTAAGTCCTCTGGTGTAGATAGATACATATATGTGTACATACATAAATGTGTATATGTGTGTGGGGGAATATATATATATATATACGTACGTACATATACATACACACATATATACATACATATATATATATATATAGAGAGAGAGAGAGAGAGAGAGAGGTTGAACCCAGAGTCTGGTGCCATTTGGCCTATATCTCTGGCCCTTTTGTTTGTATTTTGTTTTGAAATAAGGGCTCACTAACTTTGCCCAGGATGGCTTTGAACTCTTGAGCCTCCTGCTTCTCCCTCCCATGTAGCTAGGATCACAGGTGTGCACCACCACGCCTGGCCAGGCACTGTGTTAGCAATACTAGAGACTTGCGTGGATGCTCCTACCATTTGATAACCATGGCCACGACAGCCGCCACCACGGTCTCATCCCCTGCTTCTTTATGTGGACCTTTTATGCAGAAGCATGTGAGCAGTTTTTTAGTGCACAAAGACTGGAAAGTCTCATTTCCCCTGCCTTCAGTACTGCCCCTCCCTGCCCTCACCTACACCTGGTACCTGGAACAGGTGCCAACCAGGAAGAGATTGGAGGTAGAGCATGGGAAAGGCGGTGTCTTGGAACTGCTCTCCTGGCAGCACCGTCAGGGGAGGCTGGGGACTTGAGAAATGCACAGGCGCGTTCCTGCTTGAGTGAGGGGCAGGAAGTGCCCACCGATTAACTCCACGTGGTACTGTTTTCTCCTGCTCAGCTCACTGCATTTGACAGAGCAAATACAGAGTCTGCAAAGATTCGAGGTAACTAGAGCTTTGCTCACACTCATTCTGTTTATTACTTTTTGTTTTCCTGGTCAACAACTTTTTAAATATTTTTGGTTTGTTTTCTGTTCTGTTTTTCCCAAAGCAATAGAAAAATCTGTGGTGCCTTGGGTCAATGACCAGGATGTACCTTTCTGTCCAGACTGTGGGAATAAGTTCAGCATTCGAAACCGCCGCCACCATTGCCGCCTCTGTGGCTCGATCATGTGCAAGAAGTGCATGGAGGTCATCGGCCTGCCCTTGGCAAGTAGGTGATGAGGCTCGTCACTGTGGGCTCGGGCTTGCCATTTACCCAGTGGCTCATGGGGTCTTCACTGATCCACTTACAACTTGGTGAGGCTCACTACAGCCACTGCCGCCCCTACCACCACTACCACTGTCACTGCCACCACTACCACCGTCGGCCCTACCACCATCACCGCCACTGTGCGGAGCAGGGATACAGTGGTGTGTGTTGGGTTGGTAAGCATTTTTTGTAGGGGATTGGACAGTAAATAATTTAGGCATTGTGGGCCACCGGTGGTCCCTGCACTTTTTTGTGTGTGTGTGTCTTTTTAATAACTTCTTAAGTATGTAAATATTAGCCAGGCACTGGTGGTTCATGCTTGTAGTCCTAGCTACTGAGGAGACTAAAATTTGAGAATCATGGTTCGGAGCCAGCCCAAGCAGACAAATCTATCATCCCCAACTTGTAAGAGTTATTAAAGTAGGTAGCTGATAAAGGAGAACGCCACGGGTATTCAGGCAGGAGGGAACTGCAGGCCTGTGGTCAAGGTGATGCATGGCTGGAAGAGAAGAGGGGGACCCCTCTCCCCCGCCTTATCTAGGGCAGGGGCAGTGGGGTGCAGCCAGGTGGATTAGCATGTGACCTCAGGGAAGGGGGGGATGACTGCCTCCAGGTCTGCTGGTTACCAGGTAACTGGGTGGAGACTTAAGCAGGTGGGGGCCTGCATGGAGCCCTCCTTGGGTGGACACGGAGCGAGGTCATAGCTGCCCACCTCTTGTTTCCAGATAAGCTTACCAGTGCCAGCAAGGACTCCCTGAGCACCCACACCAGCCCCAGCCAGTCACCCAACAGCATGCATGGCTCCCGCCGGGGCAGCATCAGCAGCATGAGCAGCGTCAGCTCGGTCCTGGATGAGAAGGATGATGACCGGATCCGCTGCTGCGCACACTGCAAGGACACGCTGCTCAAGAGGGAGCAGCAGATCAATGAGAAGGAGCACACGCCCGACATTGCGAAGCTTTACGAGGTGACGTGCTGTCCGCCTTCGGGTCTGCTTTGCCTGTTTGCTGTGTCCATGCCTCTAGATTCCAGAGAATGCGTTGGGAAGTTGCTCCCTTGAGTCATTTGGAGTTCCTGTGCAAGAGCTGGGCTATGATTTCCCAACTTGTGCGTCACAGTGAGCCACAGAATCCTCCTGGTCCATCCTCTGACTACTCATTTCTCCATCTTCCTTTTCCCACTTGAAGTCAGGAAGGTGGGGCTTCAAGGCGCAAGGGAGGAAGAGCGGAGGTGTGGACAGGTGCTGCAGGGAAGGCAGAAGCTGGAGGTGTAAACAATGCCCAGAAGAGTCCTAGGGAAGGCTGGACCTTGTCAGGTTGACAGGTGTTATACATTCCAGGCTGGGGCTGGGAATATGGCCTAGTGGTAAAGTGCTTGTTGCCTCGTATACATGAAGCCCTGGGTTCGATTCCTCAGCACCACATATATGGAAAAAAGTGGAATAGCGCTGTGGCTCAAGAGGTAGACTACCAGCTTTGAGCAAAAAGAAGGCAAGGACAGTGCTCAGGCCCCGAGTTCACGCCCCAGGACTGGCAACAAAAACAAACAAATACCTTCCAGGCTTTCCATTCTGCCTGCCTATTGGCTGGGAGCACCATAAGTCCCCCATGCCTCCAGTGACCTCAGAGCATCCTTGCAGAGGCATACTTTAGAATGCCGATAGGAGGCTGGCTTGGCCTTTGATGGAGGGGTGAGACCTATCATCTGGGCTTGTGCAAAACTCCAAACTGAGTAATTGGGTTTTTTAGTTTTTGAGGTTTCATTTGTGCTGGTTTTGGGGCTTGAACTCGGGACCTGGGTGCATCCCTTAACTTTTTTGCTAGCACTCTACCACTTGAGCCACAGCCCCACTTCCAGCATTTTCATGGCTCATTGGAGATAAAGAGTCAAACAGCCTTTCCTGCACAGTCTGGCCTTGAACCCCAGTCCTCAGATCTCAGCCTCCTGAGTAGCTAGGATCACACGTATGAACCACTGGTGCCTGGCTAGGAACAGTGTTTTTGTCCAGTGACCGCTGTAAGGTCACTGCGAATCATGATGGCTGTTTCTGGACCTACTATGTAAGGTAAATACTGAAGTTTCTGGAACTGGTGTGAGTTAAACTGGTACGGAGCTGCTGCTGTGGCAGCCGCTGTCCTTTGCCTGGTGCTCATGACCTGGGACTGCTTTTGTGAGCAGCCAGTGCCTTTTGCCTTTCTTTTGGGGAAGAAGCCCTGGCGGTGCTGGTGGCCTGCTCTTGCTTGGAAGCCTTCTCTCAAAAACCTCTGGTCCAAGCTCTACCCTCACTTCCTTTTCTTCCTGTAAGATTTTCTGCCTAGAATGCAGGTGTGTCAATTAGGCAGGGAAACCCTAGGTTTGAAATATGAGCATTTTCACTCGGTTCCCTCATAAAGCATGGGTGGATGGTACTGTTCCAGTCACATAATCAGTTTGTAACGGTAATGGTGCTAGGCTTTTTTCACTTGAGTCTTGCCATTCTTTCTGGCAGAACTTACTGTGTAATAATAGATTATTGTCTTACAGGGTTTGTTTGCTGATATACAAAGCATAAAACATCTGTTAGAAAAAACGCTAGCAAAGATGGTAGGCCACATAGGAAAATGAAATAGTCCTTTATTCTAGAATGTTCTGAGGTTCTTTTTGTTGCTGTTGTTTTCTTTTCCAGGCTGGATGTAAATTAGAGTGAAATGGACTACTGATTAAATTATTTGATATAAAAAAAAGAGAAATATGAGCATTTTACATACATCTTTGTTATGTGGCCTGGCTTCTGGGTCAGTGTATCTGAGACCATCCCTCACCTCTTCTTTTTTAATCCTTAGAAATTACGACTTTGCATGGAGAAGGTTGACCAGAAGGCCCCTGAGTACATCAGGATGGCAGCATCGCTCAAGTAAGCCACTGTTGTGTTTTCTAGTTCATGACCATGAGGTCAGATCCTCAGTGGCTGAGAGTGCCAGTCAGTCATCTTTTTCTTTTCTTTTCTTTGGGGGTGGATGTATGCTAAGCACCTGCTCTACCACTGGCTCTGCCCCCTGGGCATCTTTCCTCTAGCCATGCTTTTCTTTCGTGGCTAGCTGACATGACTCTTGTTCATGTCTATATTTCAGTGAGGAACATGTCATCATACGTGAACTTTGTAGAAATACCTGGTCTTGTTAGGTGACTGGGCATTCTGCCGGAGCAGGTTTGGGAAGGGCCCCTGCCAAGGGTGGGATCGGAAGGAGTAGCTAGCCTATCTCATGTCGTGTCTGGTGAGATGACTACGCACTGGCTGCAAGTTGTCAGAGCTTAGAGCTGGCATTTCCTTTTAGGCAGTGGTTGGCAAACTTCAGTCTGTTGATCAGATCTGCCATCTGTTTCTTTTTGCAAGTAAGATATGGCTCACTTTTTTTTGTTGTTGTTGTTGTTGTCATGGGGCTTGAACTCGGGGCCTGGCATCAAGATGGCATCTTGAGACTTTTCTGCCCAAGCTGTCTGTTGGGGATTCCTTGGTCAGCTTTTTATTCCCCTGCTCTGTGGGCAGAGTAAAAAAATCTAGTGGCCTTCTTTCTGCTAAAGCACTATGACTAAGTCAGTCAGTAAATCATGGGGTAGTTCTGTAAGATGCAGTGTAATTGCATGGGAAAAGTGGCCCAGCGTGGAATCAGCGGCAATTATTTTGTATGTGAGCATCTAGTGCTCCTCAGAGCCAGACCACAGGTGTGTCCCCGAGGTGTCTGCATGAGTAACACATCCCGAGGAACACTGCATCGTTGAACTTGAAATGCCCCTTTGAGAGCTGTCCCTGCCTTTTTGAGGCCTCAAACCTTGAAAGTTTTCCCGTGCTGCATTCTGCACTCAGTAGGGTGAAACTCAGATCCAGTGTTGTGTGATTCTCCTTAGTGCTGGGGAGACGACCTACAGTCTGGAACATGCCGGAGACCTCCGATTGGAAGTGCAGAAAGTGTATGAGCTAATAGATGCGCTCAGGTAAGGTCCGTTCGGCGCAGGTCTGCTGCTGACTGAGGGGAGGAAGTGATGTCTGTATCACACGGAGGCAGAGCAGTGCTGATGACAGTGGGCCGTGTGCGGGGCTGGCCAGTGCCTAGGTGCTCTGCACTTAGTATATTGCATTGTTTCTGGGTAAGGCTTTCACTTGAGCGTTATTATTAAACAAATAGGAGGCAGCTGTGGCCAGCAGCTGTGCACCCGTCACTGCCCCATCTCAGGGAGCAGCTTACTGGCTGGCCTCAGTTCCCTGTGGGGACCATCCTGACATGGCACAGAGAGGAAGCACAGGGCCGCCAGCACCGCTGGAGGAGCTAGGACAGAAGCCCGGGGTCTCTGTTCACGTCTCAGCTGTTAGACTGTGGACCAGACTAGAGGCTCAGGGGAAGGTGACAAGGAGCCACTGTTCACCCAGACATATGGGACATGCTGTGTGATCTGCAAGGCCTGGTGCACAATGAGTTGTTTTGTCTCCAGTTTAAACATTATCAAGAATCTTAAGACCAAGTATGGATCCTTTGGCGTGGCAGACCCTGTGCAGTGGCGCAGGCCGTTTACCGGAGAGCCGGGTCTTCCTGTGTGCCTTTGTCACACTTGGCCTCAGAGGACGCACGGGAGTCCTAACCATGTGCGCAGCTCTGGGGACTTCTCATGCTCCTTTCTGAGGCTGGCAGTGCCCATGACATTGATGTGTTTGTTCCAATTCAGTAAGAAGATCTTGACCTTAGGCTTGAACCAGGACCCTCCACCACATCCTAACACTCTGCGGCTGCAGAGGATGATCAGATACTCGGCTACGCTTTTTGTGCAGGTAAAGCCATTCTGGGTGGCGCAAGTGTTGCCTTGGCCCATGCTGCTCCTCAGCTCTCCATAGGCAGGTCAGGGTGAATGGCTCTTTTCTGTTTGTACATCCGTTAGTTTTAAAGATATGAATCTATTATAAATGACATCTATAGAAAATGCTAGTTTTCAGAAAAAAGGACATATTTACAAATTTGTATCTTATGTTAATGCCTGAATTTTATAGCAAACACTTTACACAGTGCTCCAATCACTGTTACCATACCTGTGACTCCCTACAGGAGAAGTTACTGGGTTTGATGTCCCTGCCAACCAAAGAACAGTTTGAGGAACTGAAGCAGAAGAGGAAGCAGGACCTGGAGCAGAAGAGGGCCATGGAGAGGCAGGTGCGTGGACCCACACATCTGGCAGCCACGGCCTCTACGACCGCTCTACCACCCGTGGCGGGGGGAGGGGGGTCCTGTGAGCCACAGGGTCATGGAGCCACATGGCTCTCAGTTTGCTTTTGTCTGCCCTCACTGTTCTCCCAAGTCCTGTGGCTCTGCTGATCTTCTCATGCCTAGAACACCATGGAGATTGGCACTGTCCCCCTGGGAGGGCCAGCAGGATACCAAGACACTGGAAGCCCTTCTAGAACACTGAATGTACACTGTTAAATAGAAAATGGCTGACCTTGGTGGTGCTATCCTGCCAATCAGCTGGTTGAGGTGGGAGGATTGGGAGTTCTAGGCCACCTGGATACAGGGAGTCCCTGACTAATAAGAAAAATGAATCAAGATGCATCACACACAAACTGACAGGTTGAAACCCCTTTGGACAACCTAAGTAAATTAAAAACACTAAGAGGGGCTGGGGATATGGCCTAGTGGCAAGAGTGCTCGCCTCGTATACATGAAGCCCTGGGTTCGATTCCCCAGCACCACATATATAGAAAATGGCCAGAAGTGGTGCTGTGGCTCAAGTGGCAGAGTCCAGCCTTGAGTAAAGAGAAGCCAGGGACAGTGCTCAGGCCCTGAGTCCAAGGCCCAGGACTGGCAAAAAAAAAAAAGAGGAAAAAACCCTCAAAAAACAAATAAGAGCCAGATACGGGGGGCTCACACCTGTAATCCTAACTACTTAAGAGGCTGAGCTCTGGGGATCGTGGTTTGAAGCCAACCCAAGCAGAAAAGTCCATGAGACTCTCATCTCCAGTTAGTAGCAAAAAGCTAGAAGTGGAGCTGTATCTCAAGTGGTAGAATGCCAGCCTGGAGCACAAAAGCTCAGAGGTAGTGCCCATGCTGAGTTCAAGCCCAGTGCTGACATGGAAACAAAAAGAGGTGCTGGGTTGTAGCTTCATGGTGGAGCACTTGCCCAGCATGCTTAGGGCCCTGGGTTTGATCTCTACCACTCTCCAAAATTGTGTTTAACACAGATCCTAATGTGTAGATAAGGATGCTAAACTGGGGTGCTTTATGAAGTGTATAGACAGTGAGTATAGACTCACTGTCTATACACTTCACTATAGACTATAGTCTATATACACTATAGTCTATATACTATATACACTATAGTCTATATAAACTATAGACAATGAGAAAATTGTTTCCCTTACATTCTGTCAGTCATTGTATTTTTGAAGATCAGGGCCAGCATCCCCTTGATTTTTAGCAGTTGGCTATCTTCTTTTTTTTTTTTTTTTTTTTTGCCAGTCCTGGGCCTTGAACTCAGGGCCTGAGCACTGTCCCTGGCTTCTTCCCGCTCAAGGCTAGCACTCTGCCACCTGGGCCACAGAGCCACTTCTGGCCATTTTCTACATATGTGGTGCTGGGGAATCAAACCCAGGGCTTCATGTATACGAGGCGAGCTCTCTTGCCACTAGGCCACATTCCCAGCCCCGCAGTTGGCTGTCTTAATCCTGAGGAGAGAAGATGGTGTCACTGGGACTGGAGGTGGCGGCTGGCGTTGTGGGCCGCTTCTGGCGCGGTGTGGTGACCCTGTGGTTGTGTTTGCAGGCATCCCTGGAGTCGCAGCGAAGGCTTGTGGAGAGGCAGAGTGGCCTGTCATCTCGTGCCGCCAATGGGGAGGTGGCGTCTCTCCACAGGGGCCCTGCCCCCCTGAGAAAGGCCGAGGGCTGGCTCCCACTGTGGGAAGGTCAAGGACAGAGTGAGGACCCCGACCCCCTTCTCCAGCAGATCCACAACATCACGTCGTTCATCAGGCAGGCGAAGGCCGCGGGCCGCGTGGACGAGGTGTGCACGCTGCAGGAGAACCTGCGGCAGCTGCAGGACGAGTACGACCAGCAGCAGACGGAGAAGGCCATCGAGCTGTCCCGGAGGCAGGCAGAGGAGGAGGACCTGCAGCGGGAGCAGCTGCAGATGCTGTGGGAGCGTGCGCGCGAGCGCGAGCAGGAGCAGTTCCGGGTGTCGTCACTCCACACCCGGACTCGGTCCCTGGACTTCCGAGAACTGCCCCCCTTCCAGCTGGAGCCCAGCCGAGGGCCTGGCGCCCACCTCGCTTACACGTTGGATCTGGACTTGTCCCCGCCTCAGGGCAGCCCGGCTCCCGAGACCCCGTCTCCTGGTGCAGCTCCCGTCCAAGCCTGGTCTGTGCCCCAGGCCCCTGGCCAGGGCTTGTCGCAGCACAACGACATGTCCTCCCTGAACCCGTTTGCTGAGGACCTTTGCAGCCCCATAGGGGAGGGTGTGGCCAGCCCTGCTGCTGCAGAGGTGGCACCCTGCCCTTCCGCTGCCACCCCCAGGGAATACAATCCTTTTGAAGAGGAGGAGGCAGGCGAGGAGGAGGCGGCATCAGGGAATCCCTTCGGTGACCCCGACAGGCCAGCGCCCAACCCCTTCGATGAGGAAGATGACCACCCCCCTTCGAGGCCCTTGAGCCCTCCTGCCCCGGGGAACCCCTTTGAGGAGCCCTCCTGCACCAACCCTTTCGAGGGGGACAGTGACGGCCCAGAGGCCGAGGAGCCCATTGAGGAGGAGCTGCTTCTCCAGCAGATCGACAACATCAAGGCCTACATCTTTGACGCGAAGCAGTGCGGCCGCATGGATGAGGTGGAGGTGCTGACGGAGAACTTGCGGGAGCTGAAGTGCACCCTGGCTAAGCAGAAGGGGGGCCCTGCCTGACTAGCAGGGCAACAGCTGGGGACAGGAGAGGATTGGGCAGGGGACTGAAGGCAAGGAGGACCGCTGGTTGCATAGGTTACGGGTGGAAATCTGCATATTGTGCTGTGCACTTTGGGGCATTTCCACTACACTTGAGTAATACAGTGCAAGGAGAACAGGAAGAATCAGCATTCATTTGCTGGCTTTCCTGCTTTTATTTTTTAAATTTGGGGGAGGGGCTTTCAAAGGGACATTCCATTTTTATAGCCGAGATCTACTCAACGCAGCTGTTGGGCCATGGCAGAAATGGCCGCCAAGCACCTCTTGGCCCATTTGCTGCTACCTCACCTGGGTCTTGGCGCACTGTTACAGGGCAGTGCGGGGGTGGGGGGGGGGGGCTGGGGCTTTCCTGTAGCCAGACCGGCAGGTCCAGTTCTCTGCTCAACAGGAGCTAAGCCTGGGGGTCTGCAGTGGGGGGAGTTGGGGCACAGGAGGCGGGAGGGGCTGAGCCAGTGTCTTCTCCCCTCAGTTTAGGGGGTGTCCATTTTCATTTGATCATGGGTTTTTGGAGGTAGGAGTGGTAATGTCAGTGTCAGGGTGGATTTTGTACCTGAGCACTGGCTGATGGAAGGCTTATGTGGGGAGCCCTCCCTCCTCCAGGGCTCGGGCAGAGGGGCCGCTCTGCGTCTCATGAGCGCGCCGGCAGGTCATCAGGCAGGAGAGGGGAGAATTGAAATCACTGCCAGGCTCTTTGGTTCACCCTGGCCTGCGGCGCAGAGAGGTATTTTCTCCCACCTTCAGTATTAGGAAACTGCAGTGTTTGGGGAGGCCCAGGCCGGGCCCACTCCATAGCCCTGCAGTACTTGAACCCTTCAGCGAAGGGCAGAAAGGGAAGTCATCCACACGGCTCTGGCGCCCTGGCTGGCAGGAGCCAAACCCACAGGTAGCCGCCAGCGTGCTGACGCCCAGGCGTGCTCAGCTCTGGGGGCGCCCTGTGACTCCACTCGTCACTTTACGTCCTTCACCAGCTCTGGCCATGCTTCCAACTTGCTGGTGTGAGCGTCGAAGCTCATGTGCCACGTGCTGAAGGTTTCTCTTGAAGAGGGGAATGCCCGAACTCTGTGTGGAAATGGCATCAGTTGTGTTGACTGATTATGTGCTTCCCACCTGCTGGGGATTTGTGCAGGAGCGGGGTGTGGATGTGGGGGGCCCTTACATTCAGGTTCTGTTCCAACACAACTGTGTGGGTTACCAGTGTCGGCCAGGTGCCAGCCTGGTGTCATGGGCTGCTCTGCAAAGCCTGTATGTAGCCAGGCACCTAAGATGTTGCCTGTATCGGCCTCTTCCTGAGGCCTAGCTCCTAACAGCCATTACTGGGATGCAGGCTTGAGGAGCTGCACCTCGCTGCTTAGACTATCGCTTCTCTCTGCTTCCCATCATCACTGCTTTCTTAGAGAATGTGTCTCTTAATATATTATCCTTGACTCACTGATTGAAGTCAGTGTCAGCTAACAGTCTAACTAGAGCCTGGAGAAACGCACAAGAAACACTCCCCCCCCCCCGGCCCAGTCCTGGGGCTTGAACTCTACTGGGTGCTGTCCCTGAGCCTCTTTGTGCTCAAGGCTAGTGATCTACCATTTGAGCCACAGTGCTATTTCCAGTTTTTTAATTGGAGATAATAGTCTCATAGGACCTTTTCTGCCCAGGTTGGCTTCAAACCACGATCCTCAGATCTCAGCCTCCTGAGTAGCAAGGATTACACATGTGAGCCACTGGCACTCGGCTACAAGAAACACATTTCAAAGCTAGTTAAAAAAAACCCTAGTTTTTAAAATCCAGCTCACTGGATACATGAAATAAAACTAAAAGCATATTCCTTGGGTCTTATTTTCCTGTGAAACAAGACAGAAGGGAACTCTACCCCCCCCCCCCACCTGTACCACTTCCCAGAATTTATGGATTACAGACAGGTTGACAGTTGAGAAAAGCTGGCCCATGCGTTCTAACAACTTCATGGTCTTCCCTCATGTGAACGTTCCCCCCCACCCCCCGCCCTCCTTCAGCGCACACAGCTCCACCTGCCAGCGAGCCAACACGTTCTTGATGCAGACGGAGGAGACGGGGATTTGGGCGTGAAGCTGGCTGCTGCTTGTTCACCTTGTTTGTATTCCCTGCCTAATAACTAAAGACACTAACTCGCCGCACTTGCTGTCATGTCTTCGCTGACTAAAATGAGCCATGAGGTAGGGTGGACATTGGCATAGTTCGGCGGTGGGAGCGAACAGCTCACAGGCTGTCATCTGGCTGCGACTGTCAGCTGGAGGATTGCTGATGTGCATGCACTACTCTGGGCCTTGTATCAGAACTTTTTTCTAAGAAAATAAAATAACAAATATTAGTGGTTGGTTCTGGGAGTGTTTGTTACGTGCGTGACTTGGCTTCGGAAGCTGTCCTCGTGATTCCTGCTTGGTGAGGGCCCCTGGGTGGAGCCGGGGGCCCATAGCCTCTCCACAGCGGGTGCACCTGAGTTCCAGGCCACCGCACCCTGTTCCTGCCGTGACTGAAGGACCCATTTAACGCAAGCACAAGCGCAGTGCAAAATCCTCTGCTTTCCTCTCCCTGTCTCTCACTGAAGAAGCCGAGGCTCGAGAAGGCAGAGGAACTTAGGGCTTTGTGCAGGCACTGTGCTACATTTTACACTTTATCTCTGCCAGCAGGCCTGGAACACATTCAGCTGACAAAGGGACAGGTTCAGGGAGACTAGCCTGGTGATGCATCCAGTCGGGGTGAGGACTGAAACCCAGGTTTCTGACTCACTTTGTCCTCAGTAGCAAGGAGCATCTGAGCTGGCTCAGACCTGTGGAAGCATGCCCATGTATTGGGTTCAGCACAGCGGCAGGAGTCATAATGGGAAAAGGTTGGCTGCAGTCTCTTCACCTGGGCCTTGGAAGAGGCCCCTGCTCCCAGAATCTGCAGATTACTGAATGAGGAAGAGCAGCTGCTATTGCTGACTGTAGCCAGCAGGAAGGCCTAGTGGTAACAGATCACTAAGTCTTCCTCGCACCCCTAGTCCACAGGTGAGGAGTGGGAAGGTAGTACCACTGGGGTCCAGCCCAGCTCTGTCTGACTGAACATGCCAGACACCCTCGCCTGCTTTGGCTAGGGACACTCAGGTTTCTAGTGGGGAATTCTCTCCTGTGGATAACCTGGAAAAGTACTTGTGATTTTTATTGAGACAGAATTTGGAAGTTGCCAAGAAGAAAACTGGATGAAATGAAAATAACTTGAAATCATCATACAACTGAGCTCACAGGGGTTGCTGCCATTCTGAAATCTGGAGAGTTGAGTCCAGAGACACAGCCAGGATGTGACGGCCTACGGCAGGAGCAGTGGGGGCCACAGGTGGTGGGGACTTGTGTGCTAGTTGGGATGAACTGCTGAAGTCTGCGTGTGGATTAGCAGGTCAGTGAGATCTCCATGTCAGTCTACTTTGCTTGATTGGTGAACAGCAGAGAAAGACCTTTGGAAGCTCTGGCAGGAGAGGCCCCCCTGGGGGAAGTGCTTTCCTCCTGTCTCATTCGCCTGCCTGTCACATCTAAGGGGGTGGCGCTGGTGAAGGTCACAGACACAGGGATACAGGCCCATTAAAATCTTTTGACATAACTGTCAGGAACCGAGACCCTGACTTGAGCCTCTGGCTGGAAGCCACCATAGAAACCAGCTAAGAAACCAACCATTGAGCCAGCACCATCCCGGTTACACTAGATGGCCCAGTTCAAAGAGCAATAATAATAGATAATTCTTGAGAATAAACCTACTGGAACGTCCTACAGTCAAGTCTCTTAGCAACCCCGGCTGCACCCAGAGTTATAGGAATATTCTGTGGTCAGGTCACTTAGCAACCCTCCCCTATAGCATGACCAGTAACCTTTTCACCCTGCCAATGTCCTGCTACCCCAAGCCAACTTCCTGCAGGTGCTGAAGAACTGTCCCCTCCTGCTTCAAGAGTATATGTGTGTGAAAAATCAAAATAAATTGGCAGCTTGAACAGACTCCCATTTGTCTTGCTGTCCTCTTTGCGTCTCCCTCTCCCTTCATTCTCTCTCGTAGGTGGTCTCCCCTGTTGATGTCCTTCGGGTCGGGACAATAACCATAAGGTCCTAGACAGTACCCCTCCTTCACACTTCACCATTCCAGTGGAGCTTCAGGAAAGTACAAGGGGATCACAGCTGAGAGCTGTCAGGCAGACTGAGGAAGAATGGAGAGAAGCTGAAAGCTGAGGGAGACAGAAGCAGACACCAGAGGAACCTGGAGCCTTTGCTACCCTACAGCCACAACAAGCAATCAACACATCTAGCCAGGTGAATACAATTATTGCAGGAGGTTTGCTTACCTCAGTTCCTATTATTCAATGTAGCCAATACTGCCTCACCTTCAAGAGGCATGCTAAAAGGCAAGAGAACCCGCTCCCCTCAAAAAAAAAAAAAAAAAACCAGCAAGACCACAGTGATGGCAGGAAATTTAACATGCATGGGTGGTTATATATGTACACCTAAGGGGAAAAAGCAAACGACATGTAAGAACAGGTGGATGACATAAGCTGATGTAAGGGAACTAAGAATCAAAACTAGTAGAAATAAGGTAATGATGACTGCTGCAATGAACTGATGCTACAGAGGTGATTTCAAAACATGTTTTTAAAAATACATGCAGTTGGAATTCCAACAGGAGAAAGAATGAAGTGGACAAGAACTTTAAAAATTAATGACGGGTGCCGGCGGCGGCTCACACCTGTCATCCTAGCTATTCAGGGGGCTGAGATCTGAGGATCTCAGTTCCAGGCCAGCCCAGGCAGGAAAGCTTGAGACTCTCATCTCCAAATACTACTCAGAAAAAAAGCCCCAGGTGGCGCTGTGGCTCAAGTGGTAGAGCACCAGCCTTGAGCACAAAGATGCTAAGCTAAAGGACAGCTCCCAGGCCCTGAGTTCAAGCCCCAGGACTGGCAAATAAGTAAATAAAATGAATCAATCAAGCAATCAATAGACAGACACCAAAAGGAAGTATCGTGGAAGCTCAGAACAAACACCGAAAATGGACAGCTCTGCGCGTTTCATTCAAACTGGACCAAGCAAACACTCTCGTCAAAGAAGCCCGCGAACCCCATCTTACCTACGGGAAGAACGGAAAGACTTGGGGTGCGTGCAGGCCGGAGGGGGAGCAGCGGCGGGTGGGGGGAGCCAGCGGAGGAGAGCCGGCGGCCCCCGGCCCAGCCGGCTTCCTCGGCTCGTGCGCAAACCCGAGTCCAGGCTGCGGGGCTTTCGGCGAGCGAGGGCGCGGAACGTTTCCTCGTCCTCACTTGGAAGCCAGGAACGGTGGGAGGCAGCACTGACTTCCTGGCGGGGGAGTTTGCGGGCTGGCAGCTGCGGCGGCAGCGTCCCGGCTTGCTTCTTCCGGTGAAGCGCGCGCCGAGCGACGGCGTCTTCCTGCGCGTGCGCGGCAACGCGCGCGGAAACCGGAGCCTGGCCCCGGAGCCAATCCTGAGGGCACCCTGCCCGCCGGCCCCGCCCACCGCCCACCAGGCCCCGCCCACGCGCGGCCCGCCGGCCAGAACTACGAATCCCAAGGTGCTCCGCGCCGCGCCGAGCGGCGTCTCCCGTGAGGCCGTGCGGGTGGCGAGCCGCGCGAGGACCGGAGCCGGCGTGAGGTCGGCGGGGCTGCGGCGGCCGCGCTTCCCAGCCGAGGCCGCGGGGCCGCCCTCGCCCCCACCGCCGCCGCCATGCCCATGAAGGGCCGCTTCCCCATCCGCCGCACCCTGCAGTACCTGGGCCAGGGAAGCGTGGTGTTCAAGGACGCGGTGAAGGTCATGACGGTGAACTACAACACGCACGGGGAGCTGGGCGAGGGCGCCAGGTCAGTGGGGGGGCCCCGTGGCCGGCCCTCGGCCTCCGCCGCGCCCCGTGGTGCTGGCGGGCGCGGGGTGGGCCCTCGCGGCCGGGACGGCAGCCGGGAGCCACCGGCCTGGGTGGCTTCGGTGCGCTTGGTCCGGGAGCCGTCGCCGAGCCGAAGGCCCCCGGGCCCCGGACTCTGACCTGGCCGCTCTTCCTCCTTGGTTTGAGGCCGGTGTAAACACGGGCTTCCCAGGCCGAGCAGCTGCTCTAGGCAGCGTTCGGGGTGCCCCGGGCGGTCGGGATCGATCTAAGAGGACCGCGTTGCAGTGTGCATGGAAACGCAGGGCTCCGGGGGCTCACGCCTCCAATCCTAGCTACCCAGGAGGCCCAGATCTGAGGATCCTGGTTCGAAGTCAGCCTGGGCAGAAAAGCCATCGTGTCCCCTCCCGTCCCCCCAAAAAACAAACCCAGAAGTGGCGCTGTGGCTCAAGGGGTAGAGCTCTAGCCTTGAGCACCGAGAGGCCCAGAGACAGCAGCCAGGCGCTGAGTTCAAGCCCCACAAGCAGGGCGGGGGGTGGGGTGGGAAAGAGTCCTGGAGAAGCTTTACTTCACCACAAGAATATTCTGGTTTGGAGTTAGTGCTTCGAGGCTGCTGACCAAGTTCCGGCCGGACACTACCTTGCCACTATCTGTTCAAAGCACCTGTGTGTACTTCTTCCCCGGGTGTCAGGATTTGAATCTTTCTCCTCAGTATGCAAATATTCCCAGTCAGTAGCTCTGCTTTCTACTGTCTTCCCTATTTTTTTTTCTTCCCAGCAATAATGCCTTCACTAGCTCTGCCTTGTGCTCTCTGCATTTACAGTAGATCTGACACATTCAACAGTTGGGCGTTCTGAAGGAAGGACTTGCGGGGTTTCACACTGTTGCAGCAATCTTTGAAGCCGAGTTCTCTTTAATATTGTTGCTTAAATTTGCTGTTTCTTGTTTGCAGATTTTTTGGTGCTCTCTCAGAGGCTCCCATGTCTCCTCCTGGTGGATGTTGGCCTTATTTATCTGTTGCAACCCTGTCCTTTGTTTGGCTACAGGCCCATGTGTGGGAGGATTTTTGCATCTTTCTGCCGTGTTCCTGGCCTTTTCTCAGAGAACTTCTCTTCCTCATCACTTTTTCTGAATTTCTTTTAACTGTTGAGCTTTTTTCTTGGAATCAGTTGCTTTAGCAGGCGTGTGGTGTGCTGAGTGATTCTTGAATCTCCCTAAGTCATGTTCGCAGTAATTTGAACTTAAATATCCTAAAGCTAGAACTGGCAGTAGGTGGAAATGGTTGTTTTTCTAGACAGAGTCTTGTTCTGTAGCCCTGGTTGGCCTTGCTGTTGAGATCCTTCTGCCTCCACCTTTGGTATTACAGGCCATCATTACTGGCTTCACAGATTTTTATTTTTTTATTTTTTTTGCCAGTCCTGGGCCTTGAACTCAAGGCCTGAGCACTGTCCCTGGCTTCCTTTTGCTCAAGGCTAGCACTCTACCGCTGGAGCCACAGCACCACTTCTGGCTGTTTTTCTATATATGTGGTGCTGAGGAATCGAACCCGGGGCTTCAATACAAGGCAAGCACTCTTGCCACTAGGCCATATTCCCAGCCCTTGGCAGATTTTTAATATAGTCAATGTTACCTCTGTTTAAGAAGTTTTAAAACTGAAGGTTTTCCTCCACATCTCAGTTGTGAAAATACTCCTCTGTAATAGTCACGGCTTCTCTTCCTGTGGTATTGTGGGTTGAATACAAGGCCTTACTTGCTAGGTATGTGCTCTGCCCACTGAACCATGCCCTTAGCCCTTTTGTATTTTTTGAGATGGGATCTTGGTAAACTTGAACCAGGACCCTCCTGCTTTTGCCACTTGGGAGCTGAAACGAGAGGTGTGCAGTAGCCTGCCTCCTCTGATTTCAATTCACGGTGCTGGGGTTTAAACTCGGTCTCACGGTTACTATGTAGGCACTCTTCCACTTGAGCTATGCTTTTTTGGAAGATGAGAGCCTTACAGACTTTTTCTGCCTGGACTGGCTTCAAACCTCAGCCCTCAGCCATCCCAGTAGCTGGGATCACAGGTGTGAGCCCCCTGTTCCTGCCTGCTCCCAGACGGCTTACTTTCCCTAAGCAATGCACACCTGTAGGGAGACAGCAAGACACACTGTGTTCACAGCCAGGTGTAGGGCCTTCTGTGGTTTGAGTTTCAGTGCTGTGCAGGTGGGGCACAGATCTCTTTCAGCGCCAGGGCATGATGGGACGATTCCTGGTCTCTGATCCCGTTTTTTCATCTCTTTTTGGGGGAAGGGTTCTCTCGAGCCTAAGGCAGGCTGTGGACTCCCTGCAGAAGAATACATGCGTACACAAAATGTTAAGATCAAAACTCTGTTTCATAGGTGTCATTTCTTCCTGTATTCGCAGGAATTTTGTGTTTTTCAACATCCCTCAGATCCAGTATAAGAACCCTTGGGTGCAGATCATGATGTTTAAGAACATGACGCCGACTCCCTTCCTGCGGTTCTATCTCGGTGAGTGAGGTGCCTCTGTGTAGCAGGGTGTGGTGGGTCTGGAGGCGCTGCATCCGCCCGCCTGCTGCTCTCCCTTCTGCCCCCCTGTTCAAGCGGCCCGAGGGCTGGGCCTCATCCCGTTGCCCAGGGCCTCTTCCCAGAGCCCCTTGCTGAGCCCGGCGGGGCTGCATTTGTTCACGCTAGTCTCTGTTTACTGATTTTAAAAATCCTTCAAGCTGTCGGTGTAGCCAGTGGTAGACCAGGCAGGTGGTATACCAGAGGCTCCAGGACCAGAAGAACAAAAGCACAGGGCTGGAGGCATGGCTCAGGCCGGAGAGCGCCAGCCACTGAGCACAAGCGTCAGATACCGAGGTTGGGTCCAGGTTTTGAACCGACAAAAAGCCAAGAGCAAAGGGAACCCAACCCCCCTTCAGTCTGGGCTTCTTCCGGAAGCCTTCCTGTGTCCTGGGTTGGAGCCTGGGCTGCCAGCGCCCCTCAGCCCCGTGTGCGCCTTCCATGCTGCTCATAGCCTCCCAGCTGCTGGACTTCTTGCAGTGAAATCGCGCACTCGGCCACTGCTGGGACCCCGCCACTGGCTGTTCTTCAAGGAACAGGCTCAGCGGCTCCCGGGCTCAGGTGTACTCCTTGCCTAGCGTTCGAGTGCTGGGAATGCAGGTCGCTTCACAGCCACTGCTGAGCCATCTCCATGGTTCTGTGCATTCGTGTACCTGTGGATGAGCCTTTGGGCTTCTGTTAGGGGCCGAGACAGGAATATGATGTTTAATGGGGAGAAGACCTTGGAAGATAAAGGCGGGGGCCAGGGTGGCAGGGAACGCGGGAGGGGAGGCCTGTTGGGGGGGAGCTGCAGGTGGTGCTGCGGCCCGGGAGGGGCTTGGCTAGCCCGCGGATGTTCTGGCTGTGCACCGGGCAGGCGCGGTAGGGAAGCTGGGAGCTGGGCTGGCTCCACATCTGCCACAGCACCACAGGGTGATTTGTAAAGGAAAGAAGCTGCTTTCTTACAGTCCTGGAGGACAGGAAGTCCTCGGTCAAGAGGCCACATGTGGGGATGGCCTCCTTCCTGTCAGCGGGGCTTAAGGGGTGTCAGGTGATGAGAGCAAGCTTGCGACTTCTGCCTCTCCCTGCATCCACTACTGCCCCCTGGGCTCACTTCCATGCCCTCTTTAACCTGTCACCTCCCACATGCTAGCTGCAGATTTGGGACATGTGAATTTTGGGGTGACACAAAGAGTACCTTGGGGTGTGTGAGCAGCTTGTTCTGGGGATCTGGAGGACGTAGGCAGCTGCGCACCACCCTGGAGCCCCTGGGAGAGCTGTTCTTCAGCACAGGGCCAAAAAAGGTTAGGCTGGGCGCTGTGGCTCACGCCTGTAATTCCAGCTACTCAGGAGGCTGAGATCTGAGGATTAGTTTGAAGTCTGATGGGCCAGAAAGTCCACGAGACTCTTACCTCCAGTTAACCACCACCAAAAACCTGAAGTGGCGCTGAGGCTCCAGTGGCGAAGTGCTGGCCTTGGGCAAAAAAGCTCAGGGAGTGCCTAGGCCCGGAGTTCAAGCCCCAGGACTGGTGCACCTGTTCCTCACACTAAAAGCTGTTTCTCTGAAGCTTTACTTTGCATTTCCTTATGTTTCTTGTTTTTTGGTACAGGTCCTGGGGCTTCCAACTCAGGGCCTGGGCACTGTCCCCGAGTTTCTTTTAGCTCATGTCTAGTACTCTGCCACTTGAGCCATGGCACCACTTCTAGATTTTTCCGAGTAGTTTATTGGAGGTAAGGGTCAGACTTTCCCGCATGGGCTGGCTTCGAACTGCAATCCTCAGATCTTAGCCTCCTGAGTAGCTAGGATTACAGGTGTGAGCCACCAGCTCCTGGCCATGAGTGTGTTTTGGTAGTCGCCTGTCCTCACGTGCTCACTTCTGTTTTGGAGAAGGGGCCCTGTATGTGCCAAGCATACCCTCTGCCACCCAGCCTTGTCCCAGTCAATCACTCTCTTCCACAGTTGAGCTGTGCTTATTGGCCACATATTTCTCTGGTGGAGTCCGTTTGAATCTTTTGTCCATTTAGGACAAAACGTAGACTGTCTCTGCGTTGTCTTACCTGAGGCATCCTAGGTACAGCTCCGTGGTCGGAGTGTACACATCGTGACTTCTCAGTCTGTGTGGCTTCTTGTTGTAGTGGTGCCAGGGACTGAGCGCTAGCTCTGCCACTTGAGTCACACATCCAGTGCAGCATTTTGATGGTTAATTGGAGATCAGAATCACACGGACTTTCCTGACTGGGCTGGCTTCTAGCCCAGAGCTCTGTGCTGGGATGACAGACAGACACCCATGCCAGGCAGCCCCAACCTCAAGGAAAAAGGTGCTTTGGGTTCTCAGTGTCTTTGTGCTTCTTGTTTCCAGATTCTGGGGAGCAGGTCCTGGTAGATGTGGAGACCAAGAGTAATAAGGAGATCATGGAGCACATCAGGAAGATCCTGGGAAAGAGCGAGTGAGTGGACGAGGCTGATGGGAGGGAGAGGGCGGGACGTGTGGAGAGCCCAGAGCTGTGCTACAGGGTCAGTTCTGGCTCACCTGAGCCCCGTGGTGGGCGGAGCTGAGGGGAAGCAGATGAGGTGGTGGGCGGAGCTGAGGGGAAGCAGATGAGGACTGCCGCTCCTCTCCTTGGCAGGCCTAGCTGCTGCTGGAGGCCAGCCCTCCTGCCTAGAGGAAGCCCAGAAGTCGCACGCCACCTTCCTTTCCCTGCAGGGCTGAAGGAAGGCTGAGCATGTGTCCACCGTCCTGTGGTCAGGACTAAGCAAACCTCTGCTTCCCAGTGCTGACCTTTCCCCTCAAGTGCAAAGGCCTCCTTTGGCCGTTCGTTCCTCCCTCGGAAGAGGTGAGAAGGCAAGAAATACAGAACTGATTAGGGAGACGGGTCCTCAGCCCTACGCCATGTTCTGCATTCCTGAGGTGTGTGCTCTTTGGCAGGGAAACGCTCAGGCAAGAGGAACTGGAGAAGCAGCAGCGATCTCATCCGGCCAACTTTGGCCCCCCAAAGTACTGCCTGCGGGAGTGCATGTGCCAAGTGGAAGGGCAGGTGCCCTGCCCCGGCCTGGTGCCCTTGCCCAAGGAGATGACAGGGAAGTACAAAGCTTCATTGAGAGCCAGTGCCCAGGACTAAAACCCAAAGCCAGCAATGGGTTGGGATGGTGCCATCTGGCCAGTGGGAAGGCTGTGTTGGTTACTGCGGCCCTAGGGACGCGCTGGCAGGACTGTGCAGAAGTCCCTGTCGTGAAGGATGTGGAGAAGGGTGGCCACCAATAAAGGGCTTATCTCTTCCCAGCTCACTGGATCTGGTGCTGCACAGGGTTTGGTCTGGAGAGGGGACAAGGCACAGCAGTTGACCAGTCCAGTTCTGCAGCCTGCCTGTGGTCTCCACCGCTTTGTCCTCCTCCGGTCCCTTTGGGTGTTTTTAGTAATACATGGCAACCATGTGCAGTGTGCACCTTTTCAAATGAAGCCTGGCCCTTATTCCCCAAGGCCTGGGGCAGAGTAGAGGAGACCCCACAGCAGACAGGCCAGCCCTGCCCAGCAGGTGCAGGAGGCTAGGAGAAGGCCAACAGCGCTGCTGGGGCCCTGCTCGCTGGTGCTGTCTCGGCTTGCAGTTTTGCTGAAAAGCCCCAGGCGGGAGCCGGAAGGAGGGGGAGGATTTCTGAGCCAGGCATTGCTGCCTGCTTAGTTAGGTGGACTTCGGCCCTCAGAAGACACTAAGCCCACCTGGGTAACCTCAGTGCCCACCAGACTGCTGGCAGCCTGGACAGGTGGACTCAACAGGGGCTGCCTAATTCTTCCGTCCGGGTCCTTACCTGGCTCTCCTGCCACGGCGCCTGCCAAAGGCGCGGTCGCTGCTGAGAGCTTTGCGCAGTGCCGCTCTTTAAATTGTGCCCTGTGGGGTCTGGTTTGTGGTGATGGCTGTGGGTGTGCTAGGGGACAGGCAAATGTGCTTGGTGTAACCGGAGTGTAGGTTAACAAACTTGTCTCTTGCAATGGTCTTGGCTCGTTTCTCCTGGCATTTCTTCGCTCCTTGGCTGGGAGGCTTGGCGCCAAACCCTACGCTGAAGCTCCAAGCCCCTCTACAACATACTTCCCCGGAGGCCAGTCAGCGTGGTTTCGCCTGCAGGCCCCTGGGCCTGCCCGGGTGCTGAGGCTGCGGGTGCCTCTCACTGCTGCGGGACTCACACCAGTGGGTAGACGCTGACGTCCGTTTTGCTCAGCAGTGGTGAAAGGAGAAACATAGAAGAGGCTTTGTAATGTGACATACCTTAATGTGTGTTTTGCCAAATGCTTTTGCCCATGTTTCTCTGAAGGACCAATTTTGCTTTCCTTTGGCCACTTACCTGGCAGTGCCCTTTAAAGATCCTGAGCGAGCTCCATCACCACCTCAACACTCTGCCATGTAAAGGAGCGGTCACATGACTGTGCAGCCCTGACCAGATGCCCTCAGAGGAGGACTTTGCTGTTGTGTGGCTGAGGGGGTTTTGTTTCCCAATCCTGGGGCTTGAATTCAGGGCCTGGGACCTGTCCCTGAGTTTTTTGCTCAAGTCTAGCACTCTACGACTTGAGCCACAGCGCCACTTCCGGTGCTTTTTGTTGTTGTTTGTTTGGTAGTTAATAGGAACTGAGTCGCACAGACTTTCTTACCCTGGCTGGCTTCAGTGATCCTCAGGTTTCAGCCTCCTGAAACTTAGCTAGGATTACAAGGATGTGACGGAGCTGAGATTTGAGTGGCCCAGCAGCCCATTGCTCCGCTCTAGCAAGGTCTGCGTGAGGCCCTTCACACCGGCTTCTCCCTGGGGATGGACATGGAAGTGAGCACCTCGGCGGTCTCCCCTCCGCTGCAACCTTCAGGAGGGCGCCTAGTGGACCGCTGCCAGGAAAGATGCTGGGCCACACGTTAGTCTTTAATTCACGTTTAATAGTACAAACCTCATGTAGGTAGTAGTAAGCCACAACAGTAATGCCACAACAAAACAGCATTTAATAAAATGCATAAAGCTAATAATCATGCACTGCAGTACTCTATATACAAACACAACAATGCAAATTTCTCTTCAAGACTGAAGACACTGATTAGATATAAAACTCAGTTTAAAAAGAACATGCTAGCTTTTAAATGCCATCACTTAACAAAGCTGATTTCACATGGGAGGAAAGCTGTATAAAGCTACAGCTTTCAGCAGGTTTTGAACCTGGAATTAAAAGAATGGCATAGATGATATTTGTTTTGTGAAGGGCAGAGGTTACAGTCCCAAGAAAAAATCTCACACCTGAATTTTCCTTTAATAGACATTTTTAAAAGGGCTTTTAATGCAGACAGAAATCCAGATTACAGGTAGAAACTACAGTTGATGCTATGAAAAATGTACAGCTTTTCAGTTATAAAACTAGTTGAACACTGATTTACAAGGTAATTGGGAAAACGGAGAATGTAGAAAAATATTCCAGCACTTAGTTGTAGGTGGAGCAGCAATTGAGATTCATGCGTGCTCAGGCGCCACAATGACACTCACGATACTTCTCTAAGGAAAAGCTCTTTCTGTGTAATGTCTATTCCAGCCGAATGTTATCCAAACGTTAACACACAGTCGATTGGTGACTTTCGCTGAGTTTTTTTTTTATATGTTGCATGTATAAAAGACACCAAATTCACTGGCTTCTTAACTGGTAGTATACAGGGATATTAAAAAAATACCTGCCTTTTTTTGGTGTTGGGTTTGGAAGTTGGGGCCTCATGCTTGTTGGGTAGGTGTTGTGCTACAGGAACCAGCTTGGTCTTTGCTTGGTTAGTAAGTCTGAGTCTCGGCATGCTGCCCAGGACCACGATCTGCTGTTTGACGTGTCCTGTACTTGCTGGGCTGTCAGCAGCTTCCCTTGGTGGAGGTGGGGTGTCTCTGGCTGCTCTGCTGGGCTGGCCAAGACCCATGATCCTCCTAATCTCAGTCTCCGGAATAGCCACCTGACTGCTCAGGTTATTTTTTGTAAGGTCTTGCTTTTTTGGTCTGGTCTGGACCGTGACCCTCAGATTTATCTTTCCTGCCACAACTAAGATGACAGGCACACATCCAGCCAAAAATATCTGACATTTCTGTTTCCCCCAAATTATATTTTAAGCTTGTGGTTGAATTATTCTTCGGTTATTATTCTAAGAAAAATATCTCAAAAGAAACGTCCATGCATGAGACTGTTGATCTTTAACTGGAGAGCCACTTTCAGTGGTGTGCTTGTCACAGGTATGCTGACAACCACATGGAAGTAAGGCCAGGGGTAGAGCAGAAGCAAGGCTGACGGCTGAGTGCCCCGTGCCGCGGAAGGCAGGCCCTGACGCCTGGGCTTGTTTCAGAAAGAAAGCGGCCCGCACGTGATGTTAAGTTCCGCAGGGCTCTCAGCAGGCCAGGCCCTGGCTCCCGTGTCTCAGCCCTGTCAGCCTAAACCCCTACCGTGGGGATTTACACCTGGTAGATGAGGAAATTTTTGGCACCTGTAGTTTTAAGGGCATATCCGTGTTCAAATGTAATTTTTATCTAAAAATTTTAAACCCTAATTTAGTTTAGTGGATTTCATTTACATACTTTCAGAAAGAAGCACTTTAAGAACTGCAGCTTTTATGCCACAAAGGTTAGCCCGGGCACTCGTGCTTGACTGCGGGAAGGCTGCCTCTTTTTACCGGTGTTAGCTGGGAAGTCTGGTCACAAGACAACGCAGTCTTGCTGACTAAGCAGAGTGAGCATGGAGACAGCTGGGAACTGCTGTGGATCTCCAGACCCTGCAAACAGTTCACAGCACTGGAGAAGGCGGACAGCGCTACACCTTAAACGGATGCATGAAATGCATTGAATTAGGATTAACTGGCTCCCTTCCAGCTTTCTTGCCTGGTGAGCCAGGAGAACAGAACTGTCGTCCTATCAGAGCTTCCTTGTCCAGAGGATCTGCTGACTGCTGGATGTGCTGGTGTCCCCTGTGGGGACCTCAGAACATCCGCTTTTGTAGCTACCCATAAACATAATTGAAATTTGGATACGTGGCTACATGTCTGTATATGTAATATACACCTATATACATACTATATACACTGTACAGAAGATATAAACACATGTACATTCATTCAGTCATCCAGCCTGGAACTCTGGACATGCGCAATGCCGCTTTAGGGACCAGGTCTGTGCACGCGAAGTGCACACTGGCAGGAGGCACATAACAAGAAGGCCCAGAACCTGTGTACAAGAGACCCGACCCCACCCTCTCTCTCATGAAGAGGTTGTCTTTTAAAAAAAAAAAACAAAAAAAAACGAACATGTCAACGTGAAGACATTTTTGAAGCTCACATAACAGACTAGAGGCTGGGGAGAGGGGGCGCCGGGGCCTCCCCGGCAGTGGAGTGCCTTAGCCAGGTGCGCGCCTGCTTCCTTCCTTCCTTTTCCCGAACAGTGGGTGGCAGCAGATGGCCTCGACTTGGGGGCGTCTCAGTGCCACTCCTCCACTGCACCCAAGAACCGATAGTGGGCAGTCAGCAAGCAGCACGCGCACCCTCCAGAAGGCATGTCCAGAGCTGCATGGGCAGCTGGGGTGCTGAAGGGACCCGCATGTAGGATGGCCTACAGGAAATGCCCGCACAGGAAAAGCAGGCTACAGTGAGCCCTTCATTCTCAGACTGTCATGGGTGTCCCCCCAACTGCCAAAGTGAGTGACCTCTGGAATCTGCAGCCCCACCTGGGAGCCAAAGCGACTGGTGTTGCCACCCTGGCTGGTGTCCTGACAAGCTAGAAAGCATTCCTAGAGCGAACAGCACACGGGCATACCTGGACTTCCGTATTCAAACCACAACAGTAAAGGCGCTGCCAGCCACAGGCAACTCCTCCAATACACAACAAACTTCAAATTGGGAAGATGGTGGCATCTTTATAAACCTAGGTCATTTGGTCTTTAGTACATCTGCCCTCTTTACAACAAGCACGCTTTCCACACAGAGCTGTCCTAACCCAGCAGGACTGGGGTAGGTCTAGACGAGAGCACACTTGCCTAGGAAGTGTCTGTCCCGCGTCAGCCATGTCCCTTCACTACCAGGAGCAGCCAGGCCCCAAGGCAAAGCCGCTCGGGAGCTGGGCAGGAGGGACTAGCCTCAGCTCATCAGACCACAGTTTCACAAGCTGCAACCAAGGAGAAAGGCCTATGAGGGCTGAGCCCAAAGAGGGTTGAGAGTTCTTGAAACTATTCTTGGCTTTGGCCTAAACTGTTCTCACAAGAGATGGAATGGACCTTCGCTCGAAGCCTAGACATGACCCCCAGCAGCAAGAAGTGGGTAATATGCACGTGATCCTTCAAGGAAAGGCCACTTGAAAGTAAGGCCGACAAGAGCTGGGAGAGCAGACCTTTCATCGGGCTGTAGAGCAGGCCATGACCGGCCAAGGGACTGAAGCCGGACTAGGATAGAAATCAACTGAGCCAATGGAGCCTTTTTCCTGTTGGTGCCTCACCAAAGCTCACTACTTCAACACACTGTGGCACAGGACACCGAGCCCTGCCACAGCAATGAGGGTTGACTTGTTCGTACCCCAAAATTGGAAAAACTGAGGGCTGGGAATATGGCCTAGTGGTAGAGTGCTTGCCTCGTATACACAAAGCCCTGGGTTCAATTCCTCAGCACCACATACATAGAAAAAGCCAGAAGTGGAGCCATGGCTCAAGTGGCAGAGTGCTAGCCTTGAGCAAAAAGTAGCCAGGGGGGCTGGGGATATAGCCTAGTGGCAAGAGTGCCTGCCTCGGATACACGAGGCCCTAGGTTCGATTCCCCAGCACCACATATACAGAAAACGGCCAGAAGCGGCGCTGTGGCTCAAGTGGCAGAGTGCTAGCCTTGAGCAGGAAGAAGCCAGGGACAGTGCTCAGGCCCTGAGTCCAAGGCCCAGGACTGGCCAAAAAAAAAAGTAGCCAGGGACAGTGCTCAGGCCCTGAGTTCAAGGCCCAGGACTGGCCAAAAACAGAACAAGCAAAACAAAACAAAACAAAATTCAAAAACTGAAAAGCAGGCAACTATAAAATGTATAAATGATTCAAGATGCCTTCCACCTATCAAGTCCTTCACGAGCAGGGATGAAGAGACTTGCACTAACACACTGTTCTGGATATGCTTTTTGTCTTAATTTCGAAGTTCATGGCATGGTATGGTTAGAAAAGTGAAAGGTGAACTGGGAAATTAAATCCTTTCCGTCACTTTGCAGTCGTTGCTGTGCTCGCGTGAGCGGTGAGCCACAGCCTGCACCGCGCACGCACGGGTAAGTGCGGGCAGGAAGGGCTGCCTGCCGGGCAGGGGCGCCCCGAGGGCCCCAAGATCGTCCAGCTGGATTCAGCAGACGCGAACAACCTTGTGCCAGGTGTTCTTGATCTTGCCTCAACAGGAAGCAATACAAAGCGCCTTGCCCCGTCTCCAGCATCTGCCCTACTTCTCACAGGCAGCCTTGCTGTTGACATATCCTACACATAACTTCCTTACAACCAAATTGTGGTATTTTGTAAACTCCAGTGGCTATAATTTACAAGGGAAAGAATCCCCCGGGAATGAGTGCTTCCTCTCTCCCCCACTCATGGGGGTGGAGCCTAAGGCCACACATGTGCCGCTGAGCGACACCCCAGGGCTGCCCTGCTCTTAGGTGAGACGCGGTCTCACTAAGTTGCCCAGGCTGTCCTTGGATTTCCCAGTCCTGCCTCGGGCTCCAGAATGTGGGGGGTTATAGGCATGAACTGCATACCTGGCCTCAGGGTTGCTTTTGGAAGAGTGGGCATCCTGCTTCTGCACCCACTATTTAAAACACTATGGGGTGCTTTGTTGGTGTGGCACACACCTGGAGAAGCAAAGTGCACAGCATGCCAGGACACTCTCCGCCAGCCAGTAGAGATGGCGAGTCTGCAGACACTGAAAACCCGAATATTTACAACCAAGAGAGCCTGTCCTGCCAACAGCAGCTGCACTAGACGTGAACAGAGGTCCATCCAGATGCCAGTCTGACTGGCCCGACAGACTGCTGCCCAGGGCCCACGTGGAAAGCCAAGTGCTGGACAGCATGCAGCCGCCCCAGGGCGCACGGAGGAAGTGCGGTCAAGGGTCACAATGCTCACTTTGTACTCTGGGTCAAAAGCTGGGTCCAGCTGCCACGCGCCATGGGGGGACCTGGGAGGTGCTTTCGTCCCTTTGTCTGACCAGCTACAATCTAATTCCGTAAGATGGCCATCACAAGAGAAGCCCAGGTTCCACAGGAGTCCGCAGACCCCCACAGGCCAGGACCAGTGGGCACCCCGCCCCCTGGCTGGCACCTGGCTGGGCCACACTGTGGTACTGCCAGCGCACTCCCACTCGGGGACAGTGTCTGCCACCTATGTTTTGTTCATGGGAATTTAGTGCAGTGCCACGACTGGGCCTTCTCTTCCTGGTGCAGTGATTGTCTCCTGACCCCTAGGAAGTTTTCACAGAAATCATCAGCATTTCAGCAAAAGACATAGAATTTTCCATTTGCCCTGCCCACTGGCAAGATGCTGCTAACAGTACAAAATTTGATAAGAAGTGCTTAGAAAGTGCTAATATTATTACCCTGGTAATTAGTAGCTATTAATTCCAAGGAGATTTTTTTAAATATATTTACACACATACTGTTCTCTTAGGTTCTTTAGTTTGCTTTAATACTAGTCTCTAATATTATAAAACTTCATTTTTGTTTTTGCCCTTTGAGAATTTCTAAATACAAATTGAGTTAAAAGATTGTTTCAAAATCTGGTTCATCAAAAGGCATTAAAACATTTCTTGTGGCCGGAAAGGACCCTACTAGTCTCTTAGTCACTTGTCTTGGACTAACATGTGAGAGGAAGCCAGGCAGGAAGGCGAACACCCTGGAAATATTTGCACATACCAAGACAGGCCTACTTCACTCCCCTGTGTCTGCACGGGCCTGGCGGGCTCTCGCCGGGCAGCGGGTGTGATGCGCACTATAGGCTGGCCCCGGTGATCTGGCCGTTATACTCCGCCGTCTCCATCTTGAGGATGTAAGGGATTATGCTGTCTATTGAAACGTTGCCGATGAGACCAGTAAAAAACAGTTCTTCTGTTATGTTGGAGCTCATGAGCCTGAGTGCTGGTAGGCGGACGAGAATCCGGGCCAGTCTGGAAGAGGGAAGAGCATTAGAGAAATGGAGGGGCTGCTTTCGGTCCTGACACAGCTTGGGTTCTGGGACCCTATCTGAACTGCACAGAATGGACACAAACCAATCTAGTACTTGCCCTTGTTCTTGGTTTTCTGATTTCAACACTTCTTCCACAACCTTGCACAAGGATGGGTGGACAAATTTCTCCTCAGTTTTGTGTACTCACTCCATCCCCCCCCCCAAAAAAAAAAAGAGAAAGGAAAAACTTGGAAACTCATCAACAGATGATAGGTTAAAATATGATGTCTTCATATATAATGGACAGCTACATGCTCATTAAAAAGATGTCAGGTGTGGTGGTGCATGCCTGTAATCCCAGCAGTTGGGAAGTTGAGGTAGAAAGGTTGAGAGTTCAAACCCAGCCTGGGTTACCCTGGTTTTTTTTGCCAGTCCTGGGCCTTGGACTCAGGGCCTAAGCACTGCCCCTGGCTTCTTTCTGCTCAAGGCTAGCACTCTGCCACTTGAGCCACAGCGCCACTTCTGGCCATTTTCTATATATGTGGTGCTGGGGAATCGAACCCAGGGCTTCATGTATATGAGGCAAGCACTCTTGCCACTAGGCCATATTCCCAGCCCTGGGTTACCCTGTTGTTTTAAAAAAAAAAAAAAAAAAAGCAGGAGGTCTGACAAAGACAACAAAAATGGGCAAGACAGCACGGCTCCTGCCATTGCCTGCAGGAGCAGCGGAGCACATGGGAGGAGGGAAGCAGAGAGGAAGTTTCTTCCATTTCACAGACACCCTGTGGGGGGAGGGCATATCCCTCTCCTGCCTTGGGGGGCTGTGTATGTGACCCAGAATATCCCACACAACCCGGCTGTTCCTCCTCCCGGAGCCCACATGGGAGAACAAAGGCCAGAACAGTGCTGCCGTGGTGCTGGGAGCTATAGTCCAAACTAGAAGCAGTCTGCCTTATTGTGAGCAGGGCGGTGGTGCGAGATTGCGCATGCTCCTTTCAGATGACAGGAAGGCAGGCAACAAAACATAGATCTTAGGGTCCCCCTTACATATACGTTAGCAGTTTCTGGAAGTAACATGTTTGGTTTCCTACAATGCATAGATTATTCTTTAAAAGGAGTACTTAGTCATTTGAAACCAGTACCCTCCATTCAGCCACCAGGAGTGATCACGGTCCAGTCCTGTGGGGCACACAAGGGTGGAAAGGGTACCACCGCCAACTGAGGGAGCAGAACAGGCTAAAGGGGCATGAGGGCAAACCGAGGACTTCCTGGAGGCTCTGCTCGGCCTTGGAGGATGTGCCTAACGGTCCCACTGGCACAGATGCCAAGAATGGGGAGTGCAGGACTTCATTTCAGGAAAAAGGATAGAAAAGAAAAAAAATCAATGTGCAAAGAGGATGTGCTCCATTCTAGGGCTTTTTTTTGGGGGGGTGGGTACTGAGTGAGTTTCTGGGTCCTAAGAAAGCTTCCGTATCTTTCGGCTGTTCATCACATATTGCTTCCATTGGAATCATGGAAAATCTGTCCAAGGCGAGTTGCTGAGGTTAAGCAAAGTCATCCAGGAGGTGCTCTGCCTGCCCTCGGGGCTGGCTGTGGCACAGGGGCGGCCCCGACAGCCCCCTTCTCAAAGTCAGTGAGGATGGCTCTGCAAAGGGCAGGGGACCACGGGACCCCCACCCACCACCACCACACCCGACAGATGGCTGGGAACTGTCTTGGTTTTAGCACTCAAAGAACCTGGGTGACTGGCTGTCCTGCCTTAGGGGCAAAAAACCCCACAGGGCCAGAAAGGGGGAGGGGGCTTTGTGCTCTAGACACGCACAGAACGAGTTCTATGCAGTCTGTGGAGGGCAGGGACATGTCTGTCTGGACTCTTAATTTTGCTAATTTGGGGGAGGGAGCTAGGGAGGCCAACAGCATAGTTGATGTAAAAGGGCAGCAGAAACTCCTGCAGCTGCCTAGTGGTGCGAAGAAGTGTGGAGAAGCTGTCAAGACATTCTGCTTCTGGGTAGTCTTGCACAACTATCCTCTTCAAGCATATACACGAGTGCTTATAGTTACATAAACACCCACTGTTCTGATGTTGCTAATTAATTTTCACCTAAGTAAGGAGACTGTAAAAATAAACCAGGGGCTTGGAATGTGGCTTAGTGGTAGAGCACTTGCCTAGCATGCATGAAACCCTCAGTTCGATTCCTCAGTGCCACATAAACAGAAAAGGCTGGAAGTGGCGCTGTGGCTCAAGTGGTAGAGTGCTAGCCTTGAGCAAAAGCAGCTCAGGGTCAGTGCCCAGGCCGCCCTGAGTTCAACCCCAAGACTGGCAAAAAAAGAAAAACCAGTTTATTGGAGGGTAAAGCATTATCTTTCTAGGCGTCAGCTTTGGTTTCTGCCATGTAGCGCTCCGTTGCTGTCTCCAGCGATGGGCCGTGGCCACACCCTCCTCCCTCCTGGAGGAGACTCTCCACGAGCCTCCTGGAAATACTGGCCCCAGTGAGATCACCTCGCACGCCCCTCTAGTCCAGCCAGAGACCCCTGAGGCCTGGCCACACTCACAGGCAACATGAGTGGCCAGCAGAGTGCCCGGCATTTTCACACACTAGCCTCGCCTCTACCACATCACCTGCCAGGCTGCCAGAAACAGGAAGGTCGGCACAACTATTTTAGCCTCCCAACCCTCCCCCACTTGCCCACCCCGCGTGGGGGACCCACCGGTAGGTGTCTTCTGAGTAGGTCTTCTGCACGTAGTCCTGCAGCTCCATCTGTGCCTTTTCCTGGAACTTTTCAATCTGGCTTGTGCCTGTCAAACCTGGATGGTCTACAAACAGAAAAGTCCCCTAAATTCCTCTCTGCATGTAACGCTCAACTGCACACTTCTTACTCATTGCTTTTTAGTCAAACTCCTGACAAACTTCTTCAACACAGCAGACGGAGGCGTGAGTTCTGTCAGCACTGGCTTTGCCCTATTCTCTCCCAAGGCTGGAAGGTTCCAGGACGGGCGGGCGCCTGAGTGACCTCCCTGGGTTGGTTCTGCACATTTGCTCCCTACTGCACTAGAAAGACTTTAAAATTACATATGACTAGAAATGACTGGTTTCTATATATTTATACAGTTTCTCCCCGTTTTCTTGGCTATTTTGTTGTTGGTGAGTGGAAGACTGGGGAGGAAGAGAGGGTGCGCTGCCGAGGACGCGGGTGAGAACCCCTCCGGGGAGGGCGTGGAGCCACGACGGCCCGGCGCCTTTAGCTGCACGCCAGAAACAATGCTGCCGCCGCCTCCTTCACTGCCAGGACTGCTGCCTGCCTGTCAGGGAGCCTGCATGCTCTTGTACCCAGAGGACGCCACAGCACCTGGCACCAGGCAGAGCCTCGAGCAGAGGAGGGGCAGGAAAGGGAGCGCGGCTCCCATGCGGACCGTTCAGTGTGGACATCACATGGCACCACAGTGCTTTCTCCTTCAGGCTGCAAGGCAAAGGTTTAACACAATGTTCGTGCTGCTTCGTCAACAAAGCAATCTGGGCAGGCTCGCCACACCCTGACGACATCACGATCGTGTTCAGTACTAGCAGCAGACACAGTGAGAAAGTGCCACAAGTACCCACCACATATCTTACCGGGGCTAAAGAGAACTATAGCTTTAAGGTATGCGTACTCGTAGCCGTCTATATCCAGCTTCGCCATGCTGTTGCAGAATTCCTGCAGCTTCCAGATGTGTTCCATGACTTGCTTGATCCGGTCCCCAGAAAGCTTATCTACAATGAACAGCACAGAGCACTGAGAACTGACCAGCACGGTACACCAGCTTCACCGAGGGGCTGCTCGAGGCAGGGTGGAGATGCTTTCCCTTCCTAATGGAACAAATCCCACACCTGGCTGCTCAAGGCCCAGGTGCCATTGCTTCTGCTCTGCCTCAGAACCCATCTTGGAACCCTGTCTCTCTATCCCCCAACCCTCCCCTTCACAGCTCCCCTCTCCCCTCCCCCCAGCCCTCCCCTTCGAAGCTCCTCTAGTTTGAAAGTGCCAGTGGGGAACTGAGGTAATTATCAGGAGACATACCTCACCTTAGAGCAGTGTCTCTCTGTAGGCCCTCAATGAATGTTTGCTGACCTTCACTTTTTTTTTTTTTTGCCAGTCCTGGAGCTTGAACTCAGGGCCTGAGCACTGTCCCTGGCTTCTTTTTGCTCAAGGCTAGCACTCTGCCACTTGAGCCACAGCGCCACTTCTGGCCGTTTTCTGTCTATGTGGTGCTGGAGAATCGAACCCAGGGCTTCATGTATACAAGGCAAGCACTCTTGCCACTAGGCCATATTCCCAGCCCTGACCTTCACTTTAAATGGTGCTATTAAAATGTTATTTAGTTGTTAAAAAAAAAGAAGCCCAAGAATAAAAAATAAAAAATAAATTTACAGCTGGACCCTAGGGGCTCATGCTTCTAATCCTAACTAATTAGGAGGCTGAAAACAAAGTGATCATAGTTCAAGACTAGTCCAAGCAGAAAAGGTCAAGAGATTGTATCAAAAATACCAGGAAAAACTGGCTGGAAGTGTGGCTAAATAGGTACGTGTGCCAGCCTAGCAAGTGTGAGGCTCTTGAGTTCAACCCCAAGACCGCCCTCCCTCAAAGAATTTTACGCTATTTCATTTAATCCTTCTGACAATATTGATGATAATTATTACTGTACTCAGTTAAAAATTTTAAAAAGATCATTGGTGACCAGATCTCATTTAAATTCAGTAACCATTCTGAGGGAGTAACTAGAAAAACAAAGGCACCAAGTAACTCACATTCCACAACATGGAATCCCAGGTACCCAGTGAAAGCGCTGTCCACGCCCACTGTGGCGCAGGCACTCAGCATCGGTCTACAACCCTGGCCACAGAGTCCAAGCAGGCCAGTGGGCTGTACATGCCACATGTGGACAGAGCACTTTGTGTCCCCGACCCCTGACCACTAAATATTAGATGGCCTTCACAGAGCTTTCTAGGGCAGCTATTTGGTGAGGAGCAGCTAAGGGGAAGATACCTGCCTCCTGGACCCAGGTTTGTGCCCTTGTGGGGGCAAGATAGGGACTTTTCTGGGGCCTGAGTTTCCCCACATGTACACGTGAGATAATGAACAGCCCTGCAATGTCAGTGGTGAGGATTTGTGAATTGTACGCAGAAGACCAAACTGTCAGGAAGATGAAATGATAAGCTGTGGCTATTTTAGAAACATCACAAAATGCCAGTTAAGGCACTGATTTTTCTCCAGTTTTTACAAAAGGTTCTTTGTATGAGAAAAGAGCACTGGTGGCTCATACCTGTAATCCTAGCTACTCAGGAAGCTGAGGATTGAGGTTCAAAGCCAGCTTGGGCAGACAAATCCTTGAGATTCATCTTTTTTTTTTTTTTTGCCAGTTCTGGAACTCAGGGCCTGAGCACTGCCCCTGGCTTCTTTTTGCTCAAGGCTAGCATTCCGCCACTTGAGCCACAGCGCCACTTCTGGCAACTTTCTGTATATGTGGTGCTGAGGGATTGAACCCAGGGCTACATGTATATGAGGCAAGCACTCTTGCCACTAGGCCACATTCCCAGCCCCGAGATTCATCTTTAATTAACCAGCAAGAAGCCAGAGGAAGAGGTGTGACTCAAGCGGTAGAGTATTTGCTGTGAACGAAAAAGCCAAGTGAGAGCATGAGGTCCAGAATTCAGGCCCAGTTACTAACACAAAATCATGGTGGTCTGGAAGAAATTCAAATGCTCTGACTAGTAACAGCTCCCATGACTTAATCCAACTTCCCTTGGCCTATGGATGTGGTAGGACAATAGAGCTGGCCAATCTGCTATACTGGCAGCCTTGGTAAACACAGGTAGCTTTGGTAAGAGGCTTCTAGCCAGGCTATGCCCTGCCAGATGGGCAAAGGCTGACCCTAGAAACACTTGATCCCTCCGTTCCCAAGCCGTACCTTCCTGGATGCTGTTCTGCAGGTGGTTGACGATGGCGGCCAGGATGGTGGAGAGACTCATGACCTGGGCACACTGGGCAAGGCCGAGGGTGAAGAGCTCATTCCAGCAGGCTCGCACCAGGCTGGTGTTGCAGTCCTGTCTGAGGACACAAGGATGAGGCTGAGTGTGGTGGGGGCCCTTGTGCAGGCAGTAAGCACCAGGACTTCTCACACAAGCATTTGGCAAGGGATGTGGGGAATGGCATATCCAAGATCATTCTTCTCCCAAAAATAACCAGTCTGTTTTTACTGAGGCCCCTTTGACAATATTCTTATTTTTTACAAAAAAGACTTGTAAGACATCTTCAAAGAAAGGAATGGCCAAGCCATGCTTTCTCACAGCATTCTAAATCCTGAGCAGTCCTGGCTTGGCTCTGTCCTATAAGATGGGTATCTGGGAGGAAGGGCCTACAGCAAAGGTCAAAGGACAAGGGCTTAGCGTGGACTCAGAAACACCCTGCCAACTCTGGCAGCCAGGGAGCAAACAGCTAGGGAGCTGGGACTGAGGTAACCGGACACCACTCTCCCCGCAGCCATCTCTGGGTAAACACCATAGTCTGCAAGCTCCAGACGCAGCATCTCTAGCTGCATCAGGCCTGGCCTACCTGCAGGGAAGCAAGTGCTTTGCACTTGTTATGATCATAACCCTGACTACAAGCCATGACAGATGTCATGAGAGACAGCTGATTGCAGGATTGTAACCACTCTGTACAATTCCTTAATAATAACAACCCCCAGGTGCTAGTGGCTCATGCCTATAATCCTAGCTATGTGGAGGCTGAGATCTAAGGATCATGATTCAAAGCCAGCCTAGGAAGGAAAGTCTGTGAGACTCTTCTCCAATTAAGCACCAAAAAATTCCAGAAGTGGAGCTGTGGCTCAAGTGGTAAGAGTGCTAGCTTAAGCAAAACAAGGTTAGGGAAAGCACCCAGACCCTGAGTTTAAGCCCCAGGACCAGTACAAAAAAAAAGCTAAAATGTGTTAGCACATTTAATCTAGCCTG